>NC_044037.1:75887782-76529632 GCF_901765095.1 Microcaecilia unicolor
CCCACCCCCGCGTCGTCACCCCGCCCCCGCCGTCATCAACCCCTCCCCTGTCATCGGCCCCGCCTCCCCCGTCATCGGCCCCGCCCAGAACGTCACTAACCCCGCCCCCCGCGGCCGAAAAAAATCGCCCGATAAACCGCGGAAAAGAAAAAAAAGAAGCCCAAAAAACCGCGACCCTCCGCGGGCAAAAATTTCCCGCGGCGGGTTGCGGAAAACCGCCCAATTGGGCGGTAAAACCGTCCACCTGGCAACACTGATTGTAGTGCCGGAGGTAGTGAGATTGGATGGGGGGAGTGCGGAGTGCTGAGATGAGAGGATTAGGCATTGCGTTTTTTTTCTTTGTTCAATTTCATCCTAAAGGCGTTGGCCCAAGAGGTTAGGATGTTCATGCCCATAGATATTCTGTCAGAGATTTCTGTTAGATTTGATTTAAAGGGGATGAATATTGTAACGTCATCAGCATAAATGAAAGGGTTTAGACCATGTCTGAATAGGGCTTTGGCTAGTGGGATCATCATTAGATTGAAGAGTATCGGTGTTAAGGGGGATCCCTGAGGTACACCGCAGATTGGTGACCAAGGGGGTGAGATATCAGTGGGTGATTTAATTTGGTAGGATCTTGAGGTGATGAATCCTTTTATCCAATTAATAATATTACTGCCGATTCCAAGTTTGTCCAGTAATTTGGTTATTATGTTATGATCTACCATGTCAAATGCACTGGATAAGTCGAATTGTAGAAGGAGGATGTTGTTTCCAAATGCAATTTCTTGGGGGATGTGTGAGATGGGGGAACAGGAGGGTGATGGGTTGTTTAGATGTAATATGTGATAGGTCAGAATATAGTATAGTAGTTAGCGTCGGTTAACACAATATAGTACAGTAGCTAGCGTTAGTTAACACAATTGTCAAAGTTGAAAAACAATGTCCAGGTATAGGTATACCACAACGTATGTAGCATGTATGAATGTTCAGTAGTACAAAACAGCATCAGCTCATATACATTGTTACGTACATAATACTAGATGCGTTAGCGATACAACATTAGATCATATATATAACTATGTACATAGTATTAAAGATGTTTAGCGTTATAGTGGAGCATAAGGGATACAAGTACATTTATATTGCAAGATATGATAATATATACACTCAGTCTTTGTCTTGGAAGGAATAGAGAAGAAAGATCACCAGAGGTTAAAAGTTGCAATGTCTTGCCTGAAGGTGTAAGCCAGAAAGTCAAGCGAGCAGGAGCTATGGTTTTGGGGGTAGGGGTTCCTTGGCTTCTGATTTCTCTGTGTCGGCTCTAGGATCTGCGTTGGTATCCCTGCGCTGGGAATCTAGCCACGAGGCACAGCTGGCCTGAACTTCGGCGGCACTGTTCGGCCTCTCCTGGATCGTCTCGGGATTGTTGTATAAGACCGTGAGGAGGACTGAGGGTGTAGGCAGGCCTGGTCTGCCAATCTTCAAATTGGGCCAATCAGCCGTCTGTTTCCGCCTTGAATCACTGACGCCGCGGTTAGGTTTGCAGGCACTCAAAAGTTGATTTTGCAGGCACTCAGAGGTTCCAGGTCTGATGTAGTTCCTCGGTGTGCTCTGAACAGCTGATCTTTGTTATCGGCTCGCTTAGGAGGCCTGTGGTCTGGCGTCCCGGCGTATAGCCACGTGTGTGGTGTTTCTCTTTCCTCTGCTTCAATCCACCAGTCGGTGGCTGGTGTTTCCTCGCTTCTCGCGCTTCCCGTGTGTGCTAAGGCTCCGACAATCAACTCAGTGCTGCAAGTTTGGACTGAGGGGGAGTCGATCTCGCAGCAGTTTTTGTGAGGGTCGTCGGCCGATTCGTTGGTGAGGTTGTTCGACTTCGGCACGGTTGGGATCTAATCCAGTTGGGATAGCACGGATAGCACGTCACCCTGTATTTACTAGGACAGGATCATAATTCTAGCAGAAGATCAATTACGTATGTGGGTGGAAAACTTAATGCGTCTTTAACCTTGAATCAACAAATAAACTTTGTTGTGAAAACTTATTAAGAGCATTTTGTCACAGGCTGTAATAGCACCTGTTATTGAGGGCGCATCCATCTATCTATCTGTTTATCCATTAGAGTATGTTTGTGCATGAGCAAATAAATAAATATATATATATATATATAATTCTAAGTGAACAGTAACATTTATATGTACATGCCAAAAATCTACCTAAGCCAGCGGTTCCCAAAGCACCCCAGTCAGTCAGGTTTTCAGGATATCCACAATCAATATTCATGAGAGAGATTTGCATGCACTGTCTGCACTGCATGCAGATCTCTCTCATGAATATTCATTATGGATATCCTGAAAACCTGACTGGCTGGGGTGCCTCCAGGACCAAGTTTGGGAACCACTGACCTAAGCACTATTCTACAAATACATGCGTATTTTACAGGTAAGTGTATACATAGGTGGAGTCTGGGCAGAGCATGGGAAGGACTCACGCATGTGTAACTTCTGGAATACTATATTACACACATATCTCCGGTATTTAAGCGTGAGCGGTTACACCAGCTCTCTGGCTGGCATAAGTGCTTGCGCTTAAGCACATAATGCGTATGTAGGGCTAGATTGAGTAAATGGCGCTCAATGCTATTCTATAATGGGCACTCAAAGATGAGCATCCATTATTGCGTAACATCAGTGCCGATTTCAACGCCTAAATTTGGGCACTAGGATTTACACCTATTGAAACCATGTGTAATTTCCGGTGTCCAATTTGGGCACACATCCCTGTTATTCTATAACACTACATGCAAATTTTAGGAAGGCCCCTGACCCACCCATGCATCTCTCATGGCCTTGCCCCCTTTGGGTTGCGCACTATGGGATTTGGGCACACATTGTTATAGGGTGTAGCAAAATGTGCACTCTAATTCAAAGTGGTGTCAATTAGCACTCAATTATAGGCACTAATTGGCTCATTAGCTAATTTAGTTGGGCACAGATCTTGGATCGGTACCCAATCAAACCATTGGGATGTAGGAGGAGCCAGCATTCTTAGTAGATTGGTCACACAGACATCCCAGGAGAGCAGTAGGGCACCCTAGGGGGCACTGCAGTGGACTTCAAATAAATGCTCCCAGGTACACATCTTACTGTTTCTCCCTTATCTTGTCTGCTGAACCCACTAAAATCGACCGAAAACCCATTACCCCAACTGTACACCACTACAATAGCCTGTATGGGTGAAGGGGCACCTACATGTGGGTACAGTGGATTTCTGGTGAGTTTTGGAGGGCTCACTTGTTCCACCACAAGTGTAACAGGTAGAGGGAGGTATGGGCAGGGCCGGTCAAACCCTAAGCACCGCAGGGGGGCGCCTGCCTTCAAAGGCGGCGCTGCGCCGTCATACCGCGCTGCCCTTGGGGGTTTAAATCTTTTATTTACCTCCGTCCCAGCGGCCACGTCATTTCAAAGCCCTGCCCATCTCTAGCCTTCCCTCCCTTCATGAGGAAAGAGGAAATTAAGTCAGAAGGCAGGATTCTGAGGGAATGAACTCACGAAGGGAGGGAAGGCTAGAGACAAGCAGGGCTTTGAAATGACGCGGTCGCTGTGACAGAGGTAAATTAAAAAAGACTTAAACCACGCAGGGTGGCAGGAAGAAAAAGGGGGATGTTGGGGGGAGTTGGCGAAGAGGGCGGGCATGTGGCCATAAATGGGAGGGGGATGGGGCGAAGGAGAATCGCACTGGGCTGAAAAAGGAGGCAGGGTGGGAGAAGAGGGAGAGAGAAGAGAGAAAGGAGATGCTAGACGGCGGGGGGGGGGGGGGGGGGGGGGGGGGCGCCCCCAACAGTCTGCAGGGGGCACCAGAGATCCTAGGACCGGCCCTGGGTATGGGTCTGGGTCCACCTGTCTGCAGTGCACTGCATCCACCACTACACTCCAGGGACAGGCATGCTGCTCTAAGGGACCTAGTAATATAACATTAGAGGCTGATAAGTAATGTTTTAAATCACATTTTGGGGGTGGGGGTGGGAGGGGATTAGTGACCACTGGGGGAGTAAGAGGAGGTCAACCCTGATTCCAGTGGTCATCTGGTCATTTAGAGCACCTTTTGTGGCTTATTAGTTAATAAAACAGGTCTAGATCAAAACATCCAACTTATAGCCCTGGATGTTTTTGTTTTATTCCATTATGGCAGAAAAACATCTATGTGTTAAGAACACCCAGATCCCACCCTTAACATGCCCCTGACATTCTCCCTTGTGATTTGAATGCACATAGAAAAAGACCTAAAAATTGGTTTGGAAAATACCAATTTTGACGTTTTTCGAGAGAAAAACCTCCAAATGCAGATTTTGACCAATTTTGACATTTTATCCTTGCACTCGATTCCGAAAGCAGGACAACGCTGCAACCTGCACCTTAAGGGAAGCAAGAGCAAGCCTTTATCAAATCCGAGCTGTAAAAGCTCCAGCATCTCTGCCAATGAAGCACGGAAGGGGGAGATGTCTTGGTCCGCACACCACACCTCAATTACTGACCGAAGGGTCTCCATCTGAAAACTGGTGACTTTGACCGCCTTGAGATCCAAGATCGGACAAAAGGAGCCCTCCTTTGGAACCATGAAGTAAATGGAGTAACGGCCCTATCTGACTTCTGAGGGAGGTACTGGACAAATAGCTTGAAGATCAAAGAGCCTCAATAGAGAATCCCGAACCGCGCCCGCTTTGAGGCGAGACTGGCAGGGAGACTCCAGAAAGGCATCTGAGAGAGGCTGGGCAAATTCTAAGGCGTACTCGTCTTGAATAACCTCCAACACCCACTGATCAGCAGTAATCTGGGCCCACCTCTGAAGAAACTGTGACAGCCGAGCTCCCATGGGAAGCAGATGAGAGGCCTGTGCACCTTCATTGGGAAGGATGGGGAGAGGACTGGAAAGAGGTGCTGGAGCCTCGACAGGACTGCATCCTCTGGAAAAACCTGGACTTCTTGGCTTGAGCCCCCTGGCCAGACTGAAACCTACGAAAATCATGTGCACGCCCCCATCCAAACAGCCCCGATTAGCCGACCAAGGCCTATCCTCCTGAAGGCGATTGACCTTCGTATCCCCCAAACTATGCACCAAGTTATTCAATTCCTCTCCAAACAAAAAGGAACCCTTGAAAGGGAACTTACTCAACTTAGATTTGGAGGCTGCATCCACTGACCAACCCTGCAACCAAAGGGAGTGGCAGGCTGCAACCCCCAAAACCATAGACTTAGAAGAAGCTCTCAGCAAATCATACAAGGCATCCGCCAAGAAGGCAGACCCCATCTCAATTTTGGCTACCTCAGCATCAATAGAAAACAAATCATTCAAAGATTCTTTCAGGCCAGCGGAAGCAGGCCCTGGCCACCAAGGAGCCACAGATGGGCGCCTGTACTGTCAAAGAAGAGATATTTTGTTCTTGAGGAGAGTGTCCAACTGTCAATCCTGGACATCCCGAAGGGCTGTGCCACAGTCAACCGGAACCGTATTATGCTTGGTGATGGCAGAAACTACTGTGTCAACCACCAGCACCTTAAGGATGGACCTATCTGCATCCGGTACTGGGTAAAGGCATACCATGGACCTGGCCGGTCGAAAGGGGGAGTCCGGCATGCCCCACTGAGCCTGAATGATGTCCTGGATGACCTGATGCATTGGGAAAGTTCTCCCAGAAGGTCTAATGCCTTTGACCAGTAAGTACACCTTACGGACCTCATGGACCAAGGGCTGCTCCTCCTCAAAATGAAGGGTGGAGGCCACCAAAGAAATGAGCTCCTGGAGATCCTCTTTATGGAAGATCCGGACTACTGATGGATCTTCTCCCAGAGGCAAGGGGTCTGCACTGGCCTCAGAAGGCACTTGGTCCTCCCAACATCCCTCTTCCCGATCTTCCTCTTCCTCCATGGACGGCATCTCTAACTCCGTGTCTGAAGCCAGGTCTTCCTCTGGGTCCCAGAGACCCTAGCCCTTTTAGTAGGAGCCAACTACCTTGAGAAAGGACCCCTAGAAATACCAGCCCCAGCGCCTGTCTTTTTTTAATAAAAGGCCTGATATATTTGGAGGACAAACTCAGGGGGAAAAACACCCTCCTGGGAGCCTCCAGAATGTACCAGGGACACTGCTGCATGCTCTGCTGCTTGAGAAAGCACCGGAGCGCCCTGGTCCTTTGCGCTGCCTGACGCCGACAAAATGGTGGTTTTCCCTGCCAAAACTGAAGAACCGGGCAACTCCGAAGTGGGACATGAGGGCACTGAAGAAACCATTGCCACCAGAGGGGCTAGAGGAGGAGTTGGCACCATTGCCGGGTCAACCACTGTACAATACTTGCAGACCCCAAGCGTGCCAACACCTCGCCGCTGTCAGACGCATCTCTTAAGCTTTTCCGCCATAGCATGGGAGCACGGCTTTATTTATTTATTTTCTTTTAGTACAAAAAGAAACCGCTCTACCGCAGTAAAGAAGGAAAGAAAAAGGCAAAGATTGTTGCTCTGGGCTACAACGGAGCTGCCTGTTCGTTCGTGCCGCAGGGAAAGAGATTTTGTAGTTAGAACGAATGTAGCATCCCAGAGGCTGGAGAAACAATTCCTACAGACAGCAGCCTCCACTAAACAGATTCCCTGGTGCACAAAAGGTTGTTTTTTGTTGTTGTTGTTGTTTTTTAAACCTAAAGAAAACAGAGACTAAAGAGCTCACCTCCTTCCACCTGCTGGAGACTGAGAATTCTGAATCTAGGGTCACATGACCAGGGCTCTTATTGGCTCTGTAGAGTCAGAAGTTCTCAGTCTCCATCTGCTGGAAGGAGTGCATAACCCATCGTCCAATCCTGGCCCGGTCAGGAGGGATGCTAAGGAAATGGCAGATGACATTTAATGTGAGCACGTGCAAAGTGATTCATGTGGGAAAGAGGAATCCAAATTATAGGTATGTAATGCAAGGTTCCACGTTAGAAAAGGAATCTAGGTTTCATCATTGATGATACGTTGAAACCCTCTGCTCAGTGTGCAGCTGCAGCTAAGAAAGTAAATAGAATGTTAGGTATTATTAGGAAAGGAATGGAAAACAAAATGACAGTTATAATGCCTTTGTATCATGCCATGGTGCAACCACACCTCGAATATTTTGTTCAATTCTGGAATATCTAATAAGCACACAATTATAACATTCAAATAACATTGCTATGATACTAACGCTTTTTTACAATACAGTTTACAATATAGCTGAGGAGCCAAGTGCAGATATATAGATGGGGACAAGATGCATGGTACAAAGTCAATTGGGATAAATAAGTGGTTAAACTAAAGGTAAGTTCTTTGTACAGTTAATCAAGATATAAGGAACTGGTCTAAGTACAGGGATCCCTTTGTGTTCCTATAACCCCACCACCACCACCACCACCTATCCAGCATCTTCCCTCTGTGTTTCTATTCCTCCCCATATCCAGCATCTCTCCTTCTCTTCCCCCTTCCTCATGCCTTCCTCCCCAGGAATTCAGCAAAGGTCCCCCTCTCTTCTGCCTTTGACCCCCTCCCACTTCTCATGGGTCCACTATCTCTTTCTCTTCCTCCTTCTCTTGCAGATCCTGGCATCATTTCATTTCCTTCTGTTCCTCTTCTCCCCCCGTTCCTGTATTTCTGTCCATTTTCCTGCAGGTCCTGCATCCTCTAGTTCTCCCTCTTTCTCATGGTATGGCATCTCTCACTCCCCTCCTCCCTCCCCCTCAGTTCGTCATCTCTGGCTCCACTCCCCCTCCTGGTTCAGCATCTCTCTCCTGCTTCTCTCCCAGTTCAGCAGTTGTCATTCACTCACTCTCTTTTGCACCCTGGTGTCCTGTAAGGTTGCCTTTTATCCTCACCGGCTGCAGCATTGATTATACTTCCTGTTTCCAGTGGAGATGGGACTGGCAGAGGGAAGGCCTTGTGGACTGCCCACAGGCAGCCTGCTTTCAACTTTGCAGCCAGCCAGGATGGAAGATGAGGTTAAGGGACACCAGGGTACGGGTGAGTGACAACTGCCGAACTGAGAGGGAATCGGGGGAGAGGTGCTGAATCAGGGGGTGGGGAGCAGAGGAGAGGAGAAGAGTCAATGCTGGAGAAAAATGTGGTCAAGTAGTCAGAGTACTGGTCTTGACATCCAGAGGTGGCTGGTTCAAATCTCCCTTCTGCTCCTTGTGATCCTGGGGAAGTCACTGATGGGCCGGTGATCAGAAGCAAACATGGGTGCTAGAGGCCAATAGTGCCATACTGGCGCCTGTGTTTGCTCCCGCTCGATGATCAGCAGGCAGCGTGCCAAGCAAGGGTGCTTCAAACCTTACGGCAGCTAGGAGCTGGCATTAGGGTTTGCTAGCAAAGGAGGAATGAAGGAGACCCACTGAAGAGGTTTGACAGGTCTGGGATTTTCTCCCAGACCTGCCAAACCTAAGCCTATCCCCCCCCCCCCAAAAGCACAAAAACCCTGGTGGTCCAGTGGGACCACTAGCTTCCCCCCTCATACCCCCCCCCCACATCAAACAAAGTTAAGCCCCGCCCAGTGCATCCCAGCACATGCTTATTTTTAGCATGCGCTAAAAAACGTGCACTTTTGTAAAAGGCCCAATAAGTGCATTGAAAAGCTTAAAGCTTGGCCATTATTTATTTATTTATTCATGGCATTTATACCCCACATTAGCCCAAAATAAACTCAAGTTCAATGTGGCTTACAAACAAACAATAAAGTGAATAAAACATAATAATGTACAGACTATAACACAAATTACAGTAAGTTCAAAAAGCAAATTAATACATGTGCATTAAGTAACCAGGGATTTAGACTATCTCAAGGACAAACAAATAATTAAGGGTGGATAAGTGAGAGCATAATTAGGCAGGACTAGATGGGAAACAAGATTAAGAAAAGGGTGTGAGTAAAATTCAAATAGAGTTCTTTGTATTCAGAAAGGCCAGACTGAAGAAATGTGTTTTTAGAAGACTTCTAAAAGTTTGGTAATCATCTGTAAATTTGATTGATTTAGGAAGAGAATTCCAAAATTTGGTGCCTTGATAGGAGAAACTATCAGAGTGAGTTGTTTTATATATCACATTCTTACAGATAGGGAAATGTAAGACAAGATATTCTCTAGATGATGAAACAGCATTACAAGGGGGTAATTCAATAAGATTATTTATATACGATGGAGCTTGAAAATGCATAATTTGAAAGATATTCTCTCTCCAATTGGTAACCAATGTAGCTCATATAAAAGCAGGGCTTTTTTTGAGGGGGTACTCGGGGGTACTGAGTACCGGCACCTTTTCCAGTGTCTGCTAAAATTGACCCATGGACCACAAGTTTTAATGAAAGAGCTCAGGCTTAACACACCAATTCTGCCTTCTCATAGATTCTGTGCCTGGTTGCAGAGGGCCTGGCTATTGTGGGGTGAGTCCCTCAGTGATCACCCCACCCCTGAAGGGTGGCCTGGCATTTGAGTACTGGCACCTTTTTTGCTAGAAAAATTGCACTGTATAAAAGAGGAGTGGCTTTGGCGAAGCGAGGAGATCTACATATAAGACGAGCAGCAGTATTTTGAGCTGTTTGTAATTTTTTGAGAAGACCACTTTAGGTCCAGTATAGATGGAAATGCAATAGTCAAATCTGGTAAGGACAAGGGATTGAACCAACGTACGAAAGACAAAAGTTAGGGCTAAATACAAGCAAAACCAAGGTTCTTTAGTTTACTAATGAAGTCGAATGTTTACCAGCTTCAGATCAAATTGGGCAATATGATAAATTGATTGTTGAAAAGTCTTCCAGAGTTTTAGGAGTGATTTTGGTTTCGTCCTTATCTTTTGAAGCACAGATTAACAATCTATTTAGGAAGGTTTTCTTGAAATTAAGACAACTAAGAATTATTGAATCTTAATTTTATGAGTATCATTTTAGGTTACTGGTTCAGAGTTTCATTCTGGCTCAATTGAATTATAACATTTTGTATCTGGGTATATCAGTGAAATTGAGGAATCGCCTACAACTGGTACAGAATACGGCAGCTCAAATGATTTTTGGAATGAATAAGTTTGATCATGCGTCTCCATTATTGAGAGAGCTACAATGGCTTCTGCTGCAGGCAGAAATCATTTTTAAATCTTGCTGTATTTTTTAAGATCTGGCATGGCTTAACATCATTGCATGTTATTCAATTGGTTTCCTATTCATCTAGATTAATTTCTAACCAGTCATTGCACTGGCTGGACTTAATTGGTTCTTCAGTTCAATCCAATTCAATTCAATTCTTGTATACTGCTAATATCCCCTTTCCAGGGTTCAGTGGGGTTTACATTCTAGGCGAGACAAAAGCAGATAGTGTTAGTGTGAGGTATGAGAAACATTAGAGACCATTGGTGTAATGCATGAGACTAAGAACATTAAAGGAAAGGATAATGCCGATGGATTATTATGAAGCAGTCTTTGGGAAAAGAAAGGTTTTTAGCCTCTTTCTGAAGTTGAGGTGGCTGTATTCTGTTCTGATGGGAATAGGTAGAGAGTTCCATATTTGACTCCAAGTACGGTGAATAGAGAACTGAAAATCTTCTGAATTGTCTTTTGAAATGGTGATGCTAGCATTAGTTTTTGTTTCAGTCTGTTAGACTGGACCAGATATAGCAAAGCGGTCTTAGTCAGCAGTTCAGAGGTGAAGCCCTGTAAGATTTGAAAAACTAAACAAGCAGTTTTGAACCTGAATCTTTCTGCTATGGCAAGCCAGTGCAGTTTGTTTAGATGAGTTGAAACACTAGTATTTCTATTAAATCTGTATATTAAGTCTTTCAGCTGTATTCTGTATGATTTGCAGTTTTTTCTGATATTGACACATAATACCAAGAAATAGAACATTACAGTAATCCAAGTGAGGTAGGACTAACATTCGAACTAGTAGTGCGAAGGCTTTTTGGTCGAAGAATGGTCTGACTAGACATAGCTGTCTCATTTTGAATAGTGTTTTCTTCCATAGATGATTAATATGGGAACAGAAGGTGAGTGAAGAATAAAGCAAGACCCCTAATACTCTGCTTTCAGATTTGACTGTAAAGCTTTGACCACTGAACAAAGATATTGATGATGGGACCTCAACTCCCTGATTTTGGAACCACAGGACCTTGGTTTTTTGCACATTCAGTTTGTTTATTGATCAGGACCCAGGTGCTAACAGCAGTCATACCATTCGCTACAGACTGAGTTGGATCCTTGTTTGATGCTGTCACTGGTAAGAGAAACAGGATGTCATCCACGTAGGATAATAGTAGTTCATTAAGTCCCAGGTGTGTTGAGGCAAGAGATGACATAAAGAAGTTGAACAGAATCGGTGAGAGGGGAGATCCCTGCGGGACCCTGCAGTTAGTAGACCAGTAGTTGGAAAGTTGTTTTGCTTGACAGAATAGCTTTGATTTGAAAGGAATTAACTGAACCATTTGAGCACAATCCCTGTTGTTCCCATCTGATCAAGACATTCGAGTAGCAACATGTGGTCAATCGCATTGAATGCTACCAATATATCGACTTAGAGAAGAATTACTTTGTTGCCCA
This sequence comes from Microcaecilia unicolor, assembly GCF_901765095.1. Taxonomy (NCBI): domain Eukaryota; kingdom Metazoa; phylum Chordata; class Amphibia; order Gymnophiona; family Siphonopidae; genus Microcaecilia; species Microcaecilia unicolor. The sequence continues at coordinate 75,899,339 of NC_044037.1, forward strand.
TGCATAGGTGTTGTTAGACATATGTAGTTAGAACTAGCAGTAATGTTTCCATACTAAGTAGATAAAAAGAGAGTTGTTTACTAATGTAGGTTTCTAATGCATTAGTAAAAAGAGGTATGCTTGCCACTGGATGGTAGTTTGCAGGCAACATTATGTCTAGCACAGATCTCTTCAGTAGTGGAGTAAGAACATTTAAGGGAATTAGATTTTAAAAAGTCTTGGACAACTCTTTTTCATACCAAGCTGCCCAAGTTTGGAATAACCTACCTCTCATTGTAAAGAACCAGCCTTCTTATGCGCTATTTCAGAATGGCTTGAAAACTTTTCTTTTTAATAAACATGTGAATCTAGATGTCTAAATAGATACGGTGTTGTATTTTACTTATAAATTTTTAATGTGTCTATAATATATTAAGGCATCTTCAAAGTTTTTAAGCTGCCTTGGACCTTTATACGGAATATGTGGGTTAGAAGTGTCAATTTAGATTAGATTAGAGGGTATTTCTGTATTATGTAGAGACAGACAAACCCAGAGCTGCAATTGTGGAGCTGACAAGAGAAGTCAATTGGCATCATAAAGTACCTAGGTAGTTATCTGAAAAGTGGAGAGTCAAGCAGACTGAAAGAAGGAAACTTTATTGCGTACTGTATTTGAGAATTATACTTGGAAAATGGCATATAGAGGGGCATAATCAAACCTATTTCACCGGCGATGTATTTTGGCGGCGGCGCAACAGCTGGCTGGAATCATATTTTCGAAAAAGATGGCCGGCCATCTTTTTTTCAATAATATGGTTTAGCCTGGCCAAATGCCAGAGTTCGCCGGGTTTCAGATCGCCGGTTTTGTTTTTCAGCGATAATGGGAAAAAATGCCGGCGAAATCCAAGGCATTTGGTCATGGGAGGAGCCAGCATTTGTAGTGCACTGGTCCCCCTCACATGCCAGGACACCAACCGGGCACCCTAGGGGGCACTTCTAAAAATGTTTTAAAAATACACAAATAGCTCCCAGGTGGATAGCTCCCTTACTTTGGGTGCTGAGCCCCCCAAATCCCCCCCAAACCCACTCCCCCCCAACTCTACACCATTACCATAGCCCTTATGGGTGAAGGGGGGGCAGCTACATGTGGGTACAGTGGGTTTTGGGGGGGCTGGAGGGCTCAACACTTAGCACTGCAAGTGTAACAGGTAGGGGAGGGGATGGACCTGGGTCTGCCTGCCTGAAGTGCACTGCACCTATTAAAAACTGCTCCAGGGACTTGCAATCTGCTGTCAGTGAGCTGGGTATGACATTTGAGGCTGGCATACAGGCTGGCAAAAAAGTGTTTTATTTTTATTTTTTTAGTGTGGGAGGGAGTTGGTGACCACTGGGGGAGTATGGGGAGGTCATCCCCCATTCCCTCCGGTGGTCATCTGGTCAATTGGGGCACCTTTTTGAGTCTTGGTCATGAAAATTAAAGGACCAAGTAAACCCGGCGAAATACTGATTAACGCCGCTTTTTTTTCCATTATCCGCAAAAGCCGGCCATCTGGTAGCCATGCCCATGTCCGCCCATGTCCCGCCTTCGCTTCGCTGCCGACACGCCCCCTTGAACTTTTGCCGGCACAGCGACGGGAAAGCGGCGATGGTGTCAAAAACGCCGCTTTCAATTATACCGATTTCGCTGCTTTTGTGAGATCGCCGGCCATCTCCCGATTTATGTTGGAAGATCGCCGGCGATCGCTTTCTAAAATAAGTCTGATTGTAGCCCATAGGTTATAGACCATATCATGGAGGGTCAGAACCACTATAATTATGGAACTCTATTGGTTGTTTGAAAATGCTGTTTGGATTTAAAGATGTACAGGGAGCTGTAAGCTTGCTCTACTCCCATTTAAATGAGAGCACATTGTCTTGTTTTGTGTAACACAGTTGTGCTATGAACTGCAGGACTGTTGCATTTCCTGTAAGTTGTAGTCCTGCTGCTATTGGCCCCCTTAGAGCACATATTCCCATTGTCATGGGCTTTTTTTAATTGGCTGTATTCTGGCTTCAAGCCTGCTGGGAAACAATCCCTCCTCCTACCTTGTACCTGAGGAGAAAGATTGTCAACGGTTTTATAATCCTTCTGCTCTGTCTTCAGTTCCTGAAGGCAAATTATGGAGTCAATATTCAAAGCCCAAGTTTCCACACAATTTATAAGTATACTCCTTCATATATTGAGGTTAAATTTTGTTTTGTAGGTGTTACATCTGCAGCAGATGTACAATAATATTGTAGCTAGAATGAGGGATAGAATCTGAAGTATAAATATATAAAATCTCCATGATAGAATTTGAAGATCTTTTTCTTTTTGTCACTTTTGATTGGATGTCTTACTTCAAATGCAGTCATACATTGTAAAGAGACTAGCCACTAGATGTCACCGTAGCATCATACATCCTATACAAAATATTAACCTGTCAAGCGTAAACTGCAGGAAAAATGGGAGCACAGAAAAATGGGTTCATTTATTTAAAAAGATGAAAATCTCTCTCAAACCTTTCCTGTTTAATTTTTCTGGGTTTTGTTCTCAAACATTAATTTCTCTTTCTAAATGTTGCTTCACTGGTAGAAGAAGGCAAGGCAGATAATCTACAGAAAGGCATGGAGTGTTGGTAGTACTATATGAGTATCAAGGTCATCATAGTTAGGAATATCATTACGAAAAAGAGCATTGTTAAGGGTGAGAATTGCTTGTTTTCTGCAAACAAGGAAGCTACACATCTGAAAAAGCAGAATCCACCAATTAGATTATGTGATTGAATGTTTTCCTGTGTGTTATCTTTCCTCCATACTAAACCTACACTTCCATGGCAACAGACTGAATCTGGTTCATCGAACAATAGAATGTGATTGCAAGTAAACACCATGAGGCCTGTTGAGTCTCTTCAGTTTACATCCTAGTGCAATGCAATAAACCAGACATCCAAAGCTATGACCCTTGGACTAGGTAAAATTTATTTATCCCAGTCCCCTTGGAAAACAAGTTTTACAAGAGCTATTGCCAGCAGAAGAGGAGACTTAGAGTGGCAGGGGTGGAAATGAAAAGCTAGGACTTTGATTCTTTGGTGAGAGACCACAGGCCAGTACAAAAAAGGAATGGGAATGTGGCCAGTGCAAAAAAGGAATTGTAAAGTACAGCTGGAGGAAGGAGAAGCCAGCACTCTTGACATGTCATATTGCTAGTAGGAGACAGGAGTCTATCTGTGCCCCCAAAGCATTGCTTGCAGAATTGGGGAGCTGGCACCCTGGAGCATGTCAGGGAAATGGACCAGCAAAGAGCAGGTTAGAAAACCTCTTGTCAGGAGTGTTTAAGGAGAGAGCAGGGTAAAGGATGCACATTATCCCCATCAACTTCTAAGCAGTTTTTAGATGTAAGGAAAAAAAACACAGTTTGAAGTGTCTATATACAAATGGTAGAATCCTAAAAAAATAAGATGGGAGAGTTGAAGTATGTAGCACTAAATTATGAGGTAGATATAATAGACATATCAGAGACCTGGTGGAAGAAGGACAATCAATGGGACACTGTTAACAGGATACAAATTATATCACAATGATAGATTGGATGAGATTGGAGGGGGGTTGCACTATATGTTAAAAAAGGAATTGAGTCAAACAAAATAAACATTCTACATGAAACAGATAGCAGTATGGAATCATTATGGATAAAAATTCCATGTGTGAAGGGAAGGAGTATTTTTTCTAGGGTTGTACTACCGTCCACCAGTACAGAATGAACAGACAGATGAAGAAATGTTTACAGAAATTAGGAAAGCTGGCAAACTGGGCACCAGTATGATAATGGGTGATTTTAATTACACTAATATTGACTAGATAAATGTTGCATCAGGAAGCACTATGGAGGTAAAATTCCTAGACGTAATGCATGACTGCTTCTTGGAGCAACTGGTCCAGAAACCGACTAGAGGGGGAGCCATTTTAGATCTAGTCCTTAGTGAAATGCAGGGCATAGTACTAGAGGTAACAGTGTTTGATCCACTGGGAAACAGTGATTATAACATGATCAGGTTTGAGCTAATATCTGGAGTGAAGACACGAAGGAAATCTACTGTAACAGCATCTAATTGTTTTAAGGACGACTATGATAAAATGAGGAAAGTGGTTAAAAAGAAGCTAAAAGGATCAGCTGCAAAGATTAGGACTTTAAATCAGGCATGGATATTGTTTAAACATTTTTTAAAATACTATCTTGGAAGCCCAGACCAGATGCATTCCAGGTATTTACAAAGGTGGAAAGAAGAGAAAACAACTGAAAGAGGCTATTAGAGTCAAAAGAATGTCACTCAAAGAATGGAAAAAGTACCTAAATGAAGAAAATAAGAAACAACATAAGCACTGGTGAGTTAGATGCAAAACATTGATAAAAAAAGGCTAAAAAAGAATATGAAGAGAAACTTGCCGCAGAGGCAAAAACTCACAGTAACAACTTTTTCAGGTACATCAGAAGCAGAAAGCTTGCGATGGAATCTGTGGGACCTTTAGATCATAAAGGAGCAAAAGGGGTACTCAGGAAGGACAAGGCCATAGCGAGGAGACTGTGGGAGTCTTTTACTAAACGGCGGTAAGCCCAACGCAGGCTTACCATTTGCTAAACAGGAAGTACCGCCGGGCTACCGCAGCAGCCCGGTAGTAGTACCCACCCCCAGTGTGCACCATATTTTTATTTTGTAGCGCTGGTGTTTACCCGGCAGTAATCAGAGAGTGCCATGCGCTGCCCGGTTACCACTGGATTAGTATAGGAGCCCTTACCGCCACTTCAGTGGGTGGCGGTAAGTGATTCCCCCTGAAATGGCTTCTCTTGACACACAGACATTTCTTTTAAAAACCCAGCCTTTTACCCACTGCATTAAAAGGGGGCCTCAGTGTGCATCAAAAACACACGCTGATTCCAATGCAGGCCCCTTTTTGCCACAGCTTAGTAAAAGGACCCCTGAATGAATTGTTTGTTTTGGTCTTTACAGAAGAAGATGTAAGAGATCTACCTGTACCAGAAATGGTTTTCAAGGGTCATGATGCAGAGGAACTGAAAAAAATCTCAGTAAATCTGGAAGATGTACTGAGCCAAAATGGCAAATTAAAGAGTAGTAAATCACCTGGACCAGATGGCATGCATCTAAGGGTACTGAAAGAACTCAGACATGAAATAGTAGATCAGATGTTAGTAATCTGTAGCCTGTCATTAAAATCATCTGCAGAGGCTAAGGAATGGAGAGTTGCCAATGTAATGCTGATTTTTAAAAAGGGTTCCAGGGGTAATCCAGAAAATTACAGATCGGTAAGCCTGACATCAATGGCAGGTAAAATAGTGGGAAATATTATAAAGATTAAAAATATGGAACACATAGATAAATATGGTTTAATGGGACAGAGACAGCATAGATTCAGCCAAGGGAAGTCTTGCCTCACCAATTTGCTTCATTTCTTTGAAGGCGTAAATAGACATGTCGATAAAGGTGAGCCAATTGATATAGCTTATCTAGATTTTCAGAAAACATTTGACAAAGTTCCTCATGAGAGACTCCTGAGAAAATTAAAGAGCCATGCGATAGGAGGCAAGGAATTATGAATTGGTTATTGGACAGAATATAGAGGGTAGGGTTAAATGGCCATTTCTCTTAATGGAGGAGAGCGAATAGTGGAGTGCCTCAGAGATTTATACTGGGATCGGTGCTATTTAACATACTCATAAATTATCTGGAAATTGGAATGACAAGTGAGGTGATTAAATCTGCAGATAACACAGAACTATTAATGGTTTTTAAAAACATGTGAACTGTGAAAAATTGCAGGAAGACTGTAGGATATTAGAAGATGAAATTTAATGTGGACAAATACAAAGTGATGCACATTGCTTTTGACTCGTAACCCCTTGTAACCACTTGCCTCCACCTACCCTCCTCCCTGTACAAAATAATTGATTTGATTTGCTTACTTTATTTTTTGTCTATTAGATTGTAAGCTCTTTGAGCAGGGACTGTCTTTCTTCTATGTTTGTGCAGCGCTGCGTATGCCTTGTAGCGCTATAGAAATGCTAAATAGTAGTAGTAGTAGTACATTGGAAAGAATAATCCGAATCATAGCTACCTGATGCTAGGGTCCACCTTGGGGGTCAGCTCCCAAGAAAAAGATCTAGGTGTCGTTGTAGACAATACGCTGAAATCTTCTGCCCAATATGTGGAGGCAACCAAAAAAGTAAACAGGGTGGTGGACTTTGGTCCTGGGGAACTGAGTTCGATTCCCACTTCAGGCAGCTCCTTGTGACTCTGGGCAAGTCACTTAATCCTCCATTGCCCCAGGTATAAATAAGTACCTGTATATAATATGTAAGCTGCATTGAGCCTGCCATGAGAGGGAAAGCTCGGGGTACAAATGTAACAAAAAAAAAGTGATGGTAAACAAGATCAAGAATACTATAATGCTCCTTGGTATGACCTTACCTTGAGTATTGTGTTCAGTTCTAGTCGCTGTATCTCAAAAAAATATAGTGGAATTAGAAAAGATTCAAGGAAGAAGGACTAAAATGATAAAGGGGATGGAACTTCTTTCATATGAGGAAAGGCTGAAGCGGTTAGGGCTCTTCGACTTGGAAAAGAGGCGGCTAAGGGGAGATATGAACGAGGTCTACCAAATCCTAAGTGGTGTAGAACGAGTAGAAATTAATTTTTTTACTCTTTCAAAAACTACAAAGACTAGGGGACACTCATTGAAATTACATGGAAATACTTTTAAAACAAATAGGATGAAATATTTTTTAACTCAACGAATAGTTAAGCTCTGAAACTCATTGCCAGTTAGCGTATTTGGGTTTTAAAAAGGTTTGGACAAGTTCCTGGAGGAAACGTTTGCTTTTGAGACAGACATTGGGAAGCCATTGCTTGCCCTGGGATTCGTAGCATGGAATCTTGCTACTATTTGAGTTTCTGCCAGGTACTTGTGACCTGGATTGGCCACTGTTGCAAACAGGATACTGGGCTAGATGGACCATTGATCTGACCCAGTATGGCTATTCTTATGTTCCTCCTTCCTTCCCTGCAGAGGCTTCCAACCCTACCTATATCCCATGGACAACCATTCCTTTTCCATCCCTCCTATCCATGGGATGCCTTTCTACACCCTACCCTACTTGAACTGCTTCTCCTCATGGAGCTCCTCCTGTTCTTCATCTTCATCACAACTATACCTTCTCTCAGCCCACCCACCCCAAATCCTCCTGGATCTTCTCTCTTTCATTCTACCTGGACCTCATCTTTTCCCCACCTGACCTGACCTGTATCTTTCGTTCCCTCACCTCACCTTTCCTCACCTTATCTGGACTTCTTCTTCACCAACCTCATCTCAGATTGATTCACCTGACTCTTATCTTTCTTGTACCTCACTTCATCTCAACTTCCTCTCCTTCCCTGACCCCCACCTCACCTCATACCACCCACCTGGACCTCATCTCCTTCTGCCACCTCACTTGGCCCTTTTCTCTTTCTCCCACCACAGCTCACCTGGATCTTCTCTTTCCTCACCTTTAGCCTGAAAACCCCTATTTCTCTCTCTCGCTCTTTTCACTTAATTTTTAATCAGACAACTGCTGAGGCAATCATTCAAAGGCCTGTATTCTAAAAGTATTTAAAACAAAAAAATATTCCATAAAAATCAGCCTTTCTGTTCAGGAAAGGATTTGCCCACATAAGTGATTTGCAAATTCCCATTTTACCATCCATGACAGCAAAACAGTTTAATGTTGCTGATATGAATATTAATTGATTGCACAATGCTAATCAGTGAAATGGCTTTGGTTGAGATCTAACATGGAATTCAAATAACATTTAAGAAATGTAATCATCACCCCTAAGTAGCCTATTTTATTTCTTTCAAATGTCTTAATATTACATTTATTTTGATGGTAAAATAAAGATAATATTCTGATATTACAGGCAGTATATTGTACCATGAATCTCGTCCTCATGCCAACGCAGAGCCTCCAGGCATAGTTCACACGAGAGACCCAATTTAAACCCAATAATGAAAATTCTCGGTTTCCTGAGGTAGCTCAGGGGTAGACCCTGAGGCTGAAGATTTTAGATTTTGTGTTGGTAGGTATGGAAGCTAAACATGGACAGAGACTATAAAGGAAATACAGACTGTGAAATGTGGTATTATAGAAAAAATCTGTAGACATTATCTGAAATAAGAATCCTGGTAGAAGACCTGGCCGAAAGGATTTTCAGATTTGCTGGCCATTTACTTAGAAGCTGTAGTAGCAAGTTGGTTAGTTGGCTAATTAGTGTGAACGCATGATAGAGAAAAAGAGAGATAGGAAAACAGAAAGCAGTTTGTGGCTATGGCTTAAAAATGTCTACTTTCCATTAGGGACGTGTGCTGAAAAGTTTTTGTTTTTTATGTACTGAATTTTATTTATTTTTTTTTTGGTTTTTGTTTTGTTTCTTTTAAAACAAAACAAGACAGATGTTTTTTTTTAAATTCCCTTCAGTCCAAACTGGTACTATAGAGAAATTCATCTTTTGGCTTTGGTTCATGGTGTTCAGGGCAATTGTGTGTACCTCTGTGAGGGGTTTGATGCAATTGGTCTAATGATAGCTGGTCTAAGGTTACAATTCGTCTAGGGGCCCTTTTACTAGGCTGCGGTAAAACGCGGCCTGCGGTAGTGTGAGCGTGTCTTTTGGGCACGCGCCGGGACAATTTTTTCCACACCTAGGAAAAAGGGCCTTTTCTAAAGGGGCCGGAAAATGGACGTACACTAAGGGCCCTGTTTACTAAGCTGTGTTATAGGCGTGTTAGCGTTTTTAATGCATGTTAACCATGTAAGTGCCTACAGTATCCCTATAGGCGCCTACATGGTTAGCTCATGCGCTAATTGTAGGCATGTTAAAAATGCTAATGCACCTTAGTAAACAGGGCCCTAAAATTGAAACCAGCGCATGTCCATTTTCAGCCTGAGACCTTACCGTCATCCATTGACCTAGAAGTAAGGTCTCACATGCTACTTACGCAGTAAGCATGCAGCACGCGTCAACTGCTGTATACCGCTGGGTAAGCGGCCTACAGTAGAAAATGGAAAACTATTTTCTACCGCAGGATATGGCATATGCCAAATTCGGAATTACTGCCCGGCTCATGTGCTAGCTGATTGGTGGTACTGATTTGGCATGCACTGTAGGCACGTAGACCTCCCGCACCTTTGTAAAAGCGCTTCCTAAAGCGCAACTCGTCCAAAGAGCCAATTTATCTAAAAGTTAATTCCTCTAATGAACAATTGGTCTAAAAATTAAATAACCAAGAAAAGATGTGAAATCATCCATTTATCATGTGGCTGATCACTTTTTGTAAATCAATAATTTATTTCTTTATTAGGATTTATTTACCACTTTTTTGAAGGAATTCACTCAAGGCGGTGTACAGTAAGAATAGATCAAACATGAGCAATAGGCAATTACAGCAGTAATAATGAGATTACACTACATGCTTTATTCTAATCAAGGCATTAACCCTGGAAGCCACTTGGTATTTTGTAGTACAATAGGTAAAAATTTGACTGAATGCGATAGAGGTGCAAAGACACAAGTGTTTGACATGGAAGAGTAAGGTTTCAGTCATGAGTGAATGTATTAAGTTACTAAAAAATTTCTGTAGGAAGCCAATTATTAAATAACTGTGGCTTTGAAATAGGCCTCTTTGTGAATGAGATGAAAACAAAAGCTGTGAACTGAAATTGCATATTATAATTCTATAAAAGGTATAAACTGTTATAAAAGTATAAAATCCAGAAATGCGATTGTTGTTCAGTAAGGGGGTGTTTTACTAAAGGTTAGCTCGAGTTATCTTCAGCAGGTCCCATTTTATTCCTATGGGCCCTGATGCAGATAATTCGAGCTAATCTTTAGTAAAAGACCCCCTAAGTGCAAAAACTGGTGTTTGAGGTGAAATATTTCAGTTAAGTCGCAACTCTTACAGTGGACATATTAAGGAGTGGAGTTCTGCGACTTGTTAGATTCAGAAAAGGGGAAAGAGTAGTTAGTTGCCCCAGATTATCTTCTGTGCCGTGAAGATCATATTATATTTGTTTTTGCACAGTGAGCCCCCCACATTATTCTGGATGGTCTACGTGGCATTGCCCACAATCTGCGGCTTTTAGAACATAGGTTAAGTCTCATGCTTTTTATTTTTATCATTTTAAGGGCCCTGTTTACTAAGGTGCGCTAGCATTTTTAGTGCATGCTAAAATTAGCATGTGCAAAACGCCAGAGACATCCATATAATATATTCCTATGGGTGTCTTTAGCATTAGCGCAGACTAAAAACACTAGCACACCTGTAGCGCGGCTTAGTAAACAGGGCCCTAACTTTCTTCATTTCTATATATATATATATATATGTTTATAAAATTAACTTATTTCATAAAGTTTGTGTGTTAATCTTTAATTTCTGTATCTTGCTGCTGTTTTTTCTTACAAAATTACAGCGATTTTGGCATCAGTATCCTGAGTCTCCTCTTTTATTTAGACTAGTCATTCCCAACCCAGTCCTCGGGGCACACCTGGTTCCATCGAGTTTTCAGGATATCCACAATAAATATTCATGAGTTGGATTTGCATGCAATTGAGGCAGTTCATGCAAATCTATCTCATGCATATTCATTCTGGATATCCTGAAAACCCGATGGGACTACCCTGAGGGTTGAGTTGGGAATGGCTAGTTTAGACTAATTGAGCCGTTAAACCAATTGTACCATTAGACTAATTGTCTTGTGGACGAACTGACCTATTAACCACTGTATATTTTAGACCAATTGTCCATTAGGCAAATTGCCATTAGACCAGTTTTTGGGGACCCCTCTGTGAGGGTTTGACTGCATATGACAGGTGGGTTATGTTTCATTTGCTTTGTTCCTGAGATTTTTAGGTGAGCTGGATCTCTTTCCTATTCCTCTTCATATTTTCCTCCCTTTCTTTATTTTAGCTTTGTTTTCCTCCTGTTCTTGTAGCAGTGGTCTCCAAATAAAAATAAAATAAGCCAAAACAATACCCCCCCCCCCACACACACACACAAAATGTGCCTCCTCAGGTTTGAGGCTCAACCTTTGATCCCCTTCTCCTGCCCCCACCCATACATACCAGTAAGAGGGGGCATTCTATAAATGATGTAGAAAAATTGGCGCTGGAAACAATCAGCATGGAGTGGTATTCTATAAACGAAGCTCTGGGTTGAGCACCATTTATAAAATTAGCTTTCCGTGCCGATTCCTGTGCCCAAATGTAGTATAAATGCTGGCACCCAACTCCTGGCATTTTGACATGGAACTGGGGCTATTTTTAACACGATGTGCAACATTTTGGAATGCCCCTGCCCCGGCCATGCCCTCTTTTGAGTTGCATGCTAAGGTATTTAGGCATGCGGGGTTATGGAGTAATGCACAGGCGGATGCATGCATAAATCCCAATTATTGCCAATTCACTGCAGTCATTGATTATTACCATAAATTAATTGCTAGCTAATGGCTTGTTAGTCAATTAAGATGTGCACACATCTTGCATCCAAAATCTCAGCGCCATATATAGAATCTGGGGGTAAATGCTTTGCCCACGTTGTTTGTGAGTGCTCTGTGGGCACCATTTTGAAAACTAGCAGCAGTGGCAGAGCAGAAACAATGGGGGATCCTTGCTGCCCATAGAAGACCCACAGGCAACCCAGACAAGGCATGTTATAGTTTGGGGAGGGCTGGGAAAGCCCAAGGCCACAAAAGAAATTAAAGGATAAAGAATGAAATATTGATCATTTTTCTTTTATTTGGCTTCAAGAATAACATGAAACAAAATAGGAATTGTCAGTGACACCACATTCCTACCTTTTAGGGCCATGAACATATGAATGGCCAACCCCCCCCCCCCCCCCCCCATCTCTCTTAGGGGGTCTTTTACTAAGCCACAGTAGCGTTTTTAGCTCATGGTAGAAATCAGCTGATGGTAAACGCCAAAATCTTCATCTATTCTTCCTTTCTATTAGCCACAGCTCTTGTCCTTTCTCTTACCCTCCAATTTATCTCTTCTCTTCCCTCCCTCCCTTCGATTATGTCCTGTGCCCTTGTCTTTCACCTGATATGTATCTCTGTTCCTCTCCCCTTTTCACTGTGTCCTGCTCCATCCTCCAGGGTCACCACTGGTCTCAGATGCTCTATCTTCACCTCCCTCTCTCAGCTGCACCAATCCCTTATGGTTACTGACCACAAAGCTCTGTTTGCTATTGCAGAGCCACAGAATATTGTAATCGGGAGGAGATTATTGTTGGAGGAATTTTGCCAAGGTATAAAACTTTGAGTGCAGTTCAAATTCTAGTCTTTGGCTCCTGCCTTCCCAGCTTCTGACGTTGAAGCCCATCCATTCCCAAAGACCCTAGCCAACTAGCCACAGCAGAGACACAGAAGAAAGTTCTGGCTACTCAAATCAGACCATCTAGTGAAAAGAAACCTAGGAGCATTTAGCAGCCATTTTCTAAGCTGTGTACTGTGACAGGGACAGTGGGGGATGGGGAACCTAGAGCATCCCTCCTGAGAAGCACAGAAGTAAAGGAAAAGCTGGACATAATTGTGCACTTTGAGCAGGGAGCTCAGGACCCGTATCAGACAGTACAGGATCCTGCAAGCTGATTCTCAAAACCTACCACCAGTGGTAAGGCCAGTTAGTGCGGGAATAGCACACATAAAAATGTGTGCGGAATGCTCAGAGGGCTTTAGCGTGGGAAACAACGTGTGTGGCAGAGATGGCTGCAAATTGTATTTAAAGTAGTCAAATGTATGCTAATAATGTAATTTCCTATGTCTTCCCAATGCTCAGAGAACAGCGCACAAAGAAACTCTTCTTTTACCACTGTGAAAATAATGCCAGGTTTGAAGAGAGGATTTCTTTTGATTTCCAGTTGAAAATCAGCTGGGTTTGATTTATTTTGGAAACAGAAGAAAGCTCCCCTGTAAGCTTGTAAGCGCCGGTACTGAGAAAGAAATGTGCGCGAGTCCAGGCAAATCTGAAAGTAAAAGCACACATTGGTACACATTGTTTTCTGTGCTTCAATATAAGCCTTCCAAATTTAAAAAAAAACATCTGAAAAGCTTATATTTAAGGGCACAGAAGAGCAGTGCCGATGTGTGCTGCACAGTCAGTTTGCCTGGAGTATGTGCACAAGAACTGCGCTTACTGTGAAACTCTTCTGCACATGTGTCAAGCATGTTCCTCCCCCTTGCTTTCGCTGTTACAGCACACATATAATTTTAATATTATTTCCTTTGAGAATTGGAGAACTATTTTTCCGCACTGCTTCAACCGCATGTGAGCTGTTGGCTGTACCATGGGAATTCTGAGACTCGGCCTGCTGGAACAGCTCCAGAGGTTGATGAAATCAGATCTGTTTACAGCTGAAGGTCTCCTGGGACAATCTCAGATCTGACCAGATCAATCTACTTGAAGTACTGCATTGGAACTTCAGACCCTGGAGTTCCCCAGCATCTTTAACAAACACTGCAAGTATGGTTCTTTTAAACTGAGGGGTCCTTTTACTAAGGTGCGCTGAAAAATGGCCTGCGGTAGTGTAGACGCGTATTTTGGGTGCGCGCGGCATAATATTTCAGTGCACGTAGAAAAAATGCCTTTTTAAAATTTTTGCCGAAAATGGACGTGCGTCCATTTTGGGTCTGAGACCTTACCGCCAGCCATTGACCTAGCGGTAAAGTCTCACGTGGTAACCGGGCAGTAATGACATAAGCACTCCAAATGCAACTTGGCACACATAGCTGGCACACGCCAGAAAATAAAAAATATTTTTTCGGGTGCGCATAGCGGACGCATGCCAAAAATAAACATCGCAATGGCCATGCAGTAGCCGTGTGGTAACTCCATTTTGGTGCGCATTGGGCATGCGTAGACACTTATGCGGCTTAGTAAAAGGGCCCCTGAGTTTTATCTGATATGCACTCATTGCTGGGGGTAGTTAATGAGAGAATTGAGAAATGCATAAAGTTGGAACAAGGTGGAACAGGAGATAAAAAGACTGAACAAAACAGTGTGTATATTGCCTCTGCCAAAATTACTGCCACTGATGTTGTTATTGATCTACGTAATTGCCTAAGAAACATTAAAGTAAACTCAATTCAGAACACCAGTCCTGGTGCGGTCTGCCTTATTGATTGAAAGAAGTGTGCAGTGTGTGTGTGTGTGTGTGGTGAAACTGTCTACAGCTCTCCAGCTTTTGTTGGTTCCGGTTCTGGTCCCAAACCAATAAATGCTTTATGTGAGCATTCCACCACCTATAGTATCCAGCATACACTGGAACTTGCCCTTACAGCTGCTAACAGCTTCCAAGGGTGCAGCAAGAGCTGAATACAGTGGTTCTTTGGCTGTAAGCTAATTGTGTAGGTATGCAGTAGTATCTCCAAGACTGGAATCATGGCAAACTGAGGGCCCTGAAAATAGTCAAGCCAGATATTTCTGCTTTTTGTAAAATGTTTTGCTTGTGAAATTTTGTATAGATATACCAAAATCACAACTTTAAATAAGCTAGAGAGCATTCAGCATAGTATAGGGCCATCAAGAGACTGGGCCGGGCCCGGGGCAAGGCTGCCCCCGCCCCCCCCCCCCCCCCCCGAGGTCGCTGCCACCACTCCCCCCTCCGTGTGAAAGCGCTGCAAGCAGCAGCAGATCGCTTCCCTTTGGGCCTCCTTCCCTCCCTTTGTCCCGCCGTCGCAAGTTACATCAGATGAGGGCGGGACACAGGGAGGGAAGAAGGCCCAAAGGGAGGTGATCTGCTGCTGCCTGCAGCACTTTCACATGGAGGTGAGAGGTGTTCTGGTTTCAATGCAGGGGACCCGGCCCAGTGGCAGACGGTCGATGACGGAGCTGAGGGCGGGCGGGTGGGACTGCGGCGCCAGGCCCCCCCCCCCCCCTTGGGGGCCCGGGCCTGGGGAATTTTGTCCCCCCTGCCCCCCCCCCCCCTCTCGGCGTCCCTGGCATAGTAATATTGTTCCCCTGAGTCAGAAGGTATAGAGGGGCATTTTCGATATGACGTCTAAGTCCAACTTTGGATGTTTTGGTAAAAACATTCAAAATTCAAGTGGGTCATATTGACATTTTGAAAACAGAAAAACTATCTCTTTTTTTTTTAATGGCTATTTGCTAGATGTTTTTGTTCTCTGTGGGTTTATGTTTTTGGTCCATTGTCAAAAAAAAAAAGGTCCAAGTGAAAAATGCACAAAATCAAGCCATTGGGAAGTAGGAGGAGCCAGCATTCTTAGTAGACTGGCCACACAGACATCTCAGCGGAGGAGTGGGGCACCCTAGTGGACACTGCAGTGGACTTCAAATAAAAGTTCCCAGGAACACATCTCACCATTACCCTTTTATATGTATGTTGAGCCCTTCAAAACCCACCAAAAACCTACTGTACTGAACTATACACCATTACAATAGCTCTTATGGCTGCAGATGTCACCTATATGTGGGTACAGTAGATTTTTTGTGGGTTTTGGGGGATGACACTTTCCACCACAAGTGTAACAGGTAGTGTGGGATAAGAGTCTGGGTTCTGTTTTTCACAGTGCACTGCACTGACCACTAGGCCACTCCAGGGACCTGCTTGCTGTTCTAATAAGACTAGCTATAACATCTGAGGCTGTCATAGAGGTTGGTATGTACTGTTTCTTTCACATCTTTGGGGGGGGATGGGGGGTCAATGACCACTGAGGAGGTAAGAGGGGGTCGTTCCTTTATTCCTCCAGTGGTCATCTGGTCATTTAGGACAGTGTTTTGTGGCTTAGTCATTATTAGGTCTAGCTGTTTTAGTCCTGGAAGTTTTTGTTTTGTTCCATTATGGCAGAACAACATCCAAGTCTTAGGAATGCCCTAATCCTGATCCCAACACTCCCCCTTGTGATTTGGATGCACAGCAGATGAAATGCGTAGATAAACATCTGCAAATTAGGTTTCGAAAATAGTGATTTGAACATTTTGGCAAACAAAATGTCCAAATGCTGTTTTATGCCACTTTTAAAATATTTTTCTCTTTCGAAAATGAGCCCCTTTCTATATCAAGTGCGATACTATGAATCAAAGAGTTTGCTGTGTGTGTGCACATATGCAAAAGTGATATACAAGAAGTGATATAAAGAGATTTCTCAAGCAGATATAGACAGCCTACTTTTAATTGATTTTTGTTCAATAGGTTATAAGATCTTGCCCAGCCCTTGGCCTGGAAAAATAAAAAGGGAGGAGGGAACTGGCCTTTGTTTAGAAGGAACTTTGCTCTATAAGGTCCTTGAAATAATAGCCTGCACTATTTTGGATGTGTCTTCTTCAAGTTTGCTGGGCGTTATATTAGTATATAGAGTCCCTGGAAAATGAGCTAATATGCAATCTGATTTTATGAATTTATTTTACAGTATAAAACATTATTTACCCAAATGGTAACTTGGAGATTGTAATTTATATATCAAGGATAAATTAGATCCAAATGTTTTAAATTTTGTAACATTTTTAGGTTCTTTGCGGTTAGAATTACACAACATCGAAGCCACACATACAAAGGAGCATTGTTTAGATTTTATTGCTGCTACATCAGTTCTCTGTAGAAATAGTTTAGTCTCCAACTGTAATTGGTTTCCAGTGGTCTGGTCAGACCTTTTATGCTAGATTTTGCTTTACTGCTTTCAGAGTCTAGAACAAAGCCCAAGACGCAATTAAGGAACAAATGAGTAGAGGTAAAATTGAAAAGGATCATTATTGGGCCAGTCATTCCTTCACTTAACACTGCTGATTCAGACTATGGTTTCTAACTGGAATCAAATAGCACCCCTGTATATAAAGCACACCTTTAGGAGAACATCTGCCCTTGAGGTTTGTTGCCATATTGAATAAGTTTGGAAAAAGACTGGTGATCCAATATTCCAGTTATCATGGAGCACTTCAATTAAACTGTATAAATCTTTATTAATAGCTGCTAAGAAATCATATTTTTCAACTCTGGTTGAAAAAGACCAGTTAGATCAGAAAAAACCTTTTTGTCTAGCTAAAGGTTTTCTCTTTTCTACTCCCACTTCTTGCTTACAACCGTCAGCTAATGACGTAGAGGGGCATTTTCCATATGACGTCTAAGTCCGACTTTGGACGTTTTGCTCAAAACGTTCAGAATCTGAATAGCAAATATAGCCATTTTCAAAACAACAAAACATCTATCTTTATTTTTGAGAATGGTCACTTGCTAGATGTTTTTTTTTTGCTCTGTACGTTTATCTTTTTGGTCTATTTTTGGAAAAAAAACATCCAAGTGAAAAACGCACACAATCAAGCCATTGTGATGTAGAAGGAGCCAGCATTCATAGTAGATTGGCCACACAAACATCCCAGCAGAGTAGTGGGGCACCCACTGCAGTGTACTTCGCCTAAAAGCTCCCGTGTACACATCTCACCATTGCTCCCTTCTATTGTATAGTGAGCCCTCCAACACCCACTAAAAACCTACTGTACCCAACTGCACACCACTACAATAGCCCTTATTGCTGCAGATGTCACCTATATGTGGGTACAGTAGGTATTTGGTGGGTTTTGGAGGGCTCACGCTTTCCACCACAAGTGTAACAGTTAGAGTGGATTAGGAGCCTGGGTCTCCTTCTCCTAGGGTTACCATATGGCTCCAGAAAAAGGAGGACAGATTGAGCCAGTCTGGGTTTTACTTCCATTGCTTTCAATGGAAGCAAAACCCCAGACTGGATCAATGTGTCCTCCTTTTTTCTGGAGACATATGGAAACCCTACCTTCTCTGTAGTGCACTGCACCAACCAGTGGGGTGTGCATAGGTCGGCTGGCACCCAGGGCCGATCGCTGCTGCACACAACCCCGGCGCATCACCCCCCCCCCCCCCAGCGCATCACCTCCACCC
Source organism: Microcaecilia unicolor (assembly GCF_901765095.1). Classification (NCBI taxonomy): domain Eukaryota; kingdom Metazoa; phylum Chordata; class Amphibia; order Gymnophiona; family Siphonopidae; genus Microcaecilia; species Microcaecilia unicolor. The sequence goes on from NC_044037.1 coordinate 75,917,309, forward strand.
CCGTCTTACCACCTGGGGGTGTGGAGAGCAGTTATGCGGCTGTCGGCTCTGCTGGTTCCCTGTCCCGGAACAGGAAGTAACGTCAGAGGGAGCAGGGAATTAGCAAAGCCGACAGCCGTGTGGCTACTCCCTGTACCCCCTTGCAGCATACACCTGGGGCAGACCACCGCCCTACCCTCAGTACACAACTGGCACCAACCACTAAGCTACTCCAGGAACCTGCCTGCTGCTCTAATAGGACTGGCTATAACATCTGAGGCTGTCATAGAGGCTGGTATGTACTGTTTCTTTTACATCTTTGGGGGGATGGGTGGGGTCAGTGACCACTGGGGGAGTAACAGTGGTCATTCCTTTATTCCTCCAGTGGTCATCTGGTCATTTAGGGCACTTTTTCATGGCTTAGTTGTTGTTAAAACAGGTCTAGCTCAAAATGTCTTAGTTTTAGTCCTGGATGTTTTTGTTTTGCTCCATTATGGCTAAAAATGTCCAGGCCTCAGAAATGCCCAAATCCCACCCTTAACATGCTCCCTTGAGATATGGGTGCAGTGCAAACTGCATAGAAAAACGTCTGGAAAATGGGTGTCAAAACTACCGGTTCGGACGTTTTGGTGAGAAAAATGTCCAAATGCCATTTGTTTTTTAGATGTTTAGCTCCTTAGCATCTTATTTTTCAGGTAAAATGAACTTTATTTGACAGTCTTTCTTTGGATAGTAATCCTTTTTTAAACATTGACCTTGAAACTTTACAACCAGGAATACCAGTAGATAGATTATGGCTGACATTTTTACCAGCTGATTTTTTGGATGTGAAATCTCAGCAGCGTAACGGAGGTCATTGTTGGCACCTCTTTTTAGGCAACCCTAATGCTCTGCAGTGATAGCCTATTCTATAATGATGTGGGTGTCCAGATGCCATGATAGAATACTCACATATCCTGGTATCAGGGTGCCTAAAATTTAGGTGCCTACAGTTACACCAGCCATTGACCTGGTATAACTGCAGACGCTTAAATGTGGCAAGGGTGCACTAACTTATGCGTGCCACTTAATATACTCTGTAAGTGGCATGCATAAATTGCAGCACCACCCATGCCTCTGCCATATTTTGCCCATGTGAATAATCCCTTTTTGCATTCCCTTACTGAATAGTGATTAGCTATTTTGCTGCTACTTCTGCACGCAAATATACACTTATTCACAAGCAGACAGGCATTCAGGGCCATATTCTATATATGGCACTTAAAAAATCTACACAGAAAACATTTCCACCTCAGCGTATTCTATAAGATTTAGGCACGGTATATAGAATACTCTTAGTTGATATCCCAGCGCTTAAAATTATGCATCTCCATTTACACTAATGAAAATGTGGTGTAAATCCCTGCGCATAGATTTATGCAGACTGGGCCATATACTATAACAATGCATGTAAATTTGGGAATGCCTACGAAATGCCCATTTTTCCTGCCCATGGCTATGCCCCTTTTGAACTGTGCGCTTTAGAATTTAGGCGCAGTTCATTACAGAATATGCTTAGTGAGTTATGCATGTAAATTATAATTATTGCCAATCAGTGCTCATTATTGCTTGTTTAGTGCTGTTAAAAACACTGATTGGCTTGTTAAGCCAATTAAGTTACGCGCGTTGTTATGGAATACGCTTAGATTTCAGCGCTGAACACTAGGCGTGATATATAGAATCCGGCAGTCAGTACATTTACATGTGTAAGTGCCACTTCAGCCTGGATGCTCAGTTACAGAATTTCCTCCAAAATGTCTTCTTCCAATTGCATTGCTGATAATAGTCTTTCTTATCTTTTAAAGGACTCCCCTATAGAATTATACATTGAATTTAAACCAGGGGATTAAGGCCAACTGATGCCCTAAGCACAGCCCAACAATCGTGACCCTTGGCCCTTCTGTTGCTTAACTGTCAAGACATTAAGACTCAATAAGTGTTGAAATATCATTATTGTACAAAATATATCATCATATATATTTATAATGATTAGAAAAACACTGAAATTCATGTTGGATAATGGGTTTGGCAGATGGCTGTGAAAGAGTTAGAGCACCCATTCCCTTGGTGCTCTAAGCACATGCTTATTTTGCTTAATGGTTAATCCAGGGCTGAGTTTATACATTGGGTAACATTATTTATGGATAGTGCATTAGGCTCAGGTAGCTCTCCAAGTTCTTAAGGAGACTAATGGAACAGGTTTGGGTGTACCAGCTAATTATAGACCTCCAACTAGTGTTCCCATTTTGGCCAACTTATCTCTCAGCTTTCCAGTTATTTAGATTGTCATGATTGCTTGCAACCCTCATAGTTTGGATTTAGAAGTTTATACAGTACTGAAAATCTTCTTTCCCTAGTTTACGAAGGCAAAGAGAATTTTCAGCCAAGGCAAGCAGATGATACTACTACAGTTTGATGTATCAGCAGCATTTAACACCATCGATCACTCTTTACTTCTACTTAAATTAAGTGAGATAGGTATTATAGGCACTGGTTTGGGAAACTCTTAAGGAACAAGAAATAGAAAGTAATTAAACTTTGTGAGCGTTGCTTAGCCTGGCATTCTAGCTGCAGTGTTCCTCGGGGGTTCCTGCTGTCACCTTTGCTCTTTAATATCTATGTGAGTTTGTTGGTACAGCTCTGAAAGAGATAGGAATTAGCTATTATTCCTATGTGGACAATATTCTGCTCCTAGTCTGGTTCTCACAGATTTAGCTCTGACTTTTCTTAGACTTAAAGAATGTATTGACTTTGTGGAAGGCTGGAGCTCAAAATATTTTTGAAAGTTGAATTGGCCTAAAACTAAGATATTATGGTTGAGCAACTTGAATTATTGTTCCCCACCTCAAATCAGTTGTAATATCCTCTGACATCCCCTTCCACAGAAACATCTTCAAAGTATTGAAGGCTATTTTGGGTTCCTGCCTTTCCATGGTTCTTCAGGTGAACTCTCTAATTTAAAAAAAAAAGTCTCCCTTAAGCTCAGGCATTTAGGACATATAGGTACAATTTTTATGAAGAACAGTTTAAAAGGCAAAGGATTTGTTCATGTCAAAGAGATACCGAAGAATATGATATGAAGAACAATGTAGCCTTGTTCAAATCATGATTCTCCCTGAGTTAGATTATTCAATGCCTTATATTCAGAGGGTTCAGTTAAATCCTTGAAAAGGCTCCAGCCACTGCAAAATGTCACCGCTAAATTAATATTTAATGCCTGTAAATTTGTTGCCAGAGAATGTGGTAAAAGCAATTAGCTTAGCAGGTTTTAAAAATATTTGGATAATTTTCTGAAAGAAAAGTCCATAAGCCATTATTAAGATGACTTGGGAAAATCCACTGCTTTTTCCTAGGATAACAGTCAAATTAAACTGGCGTCAATCTACTAAAACTCTCATACATACAAAACAAAAAATAAATAGTAGAGTATAAGGCAAAAGCACCTTAAAGTTTCAAGATAGGTTATTCGGGGAAAGTCTCATACAGTCACAGGGGTTAATCTCTTATTACCCATAAGGTGTACCCCTATTTAGTGACAAATCTAATCATAGACTGCCCCTAACCTTCCTCGATGTGTGGTCACTTTTATACCTCGCATGACAAATTGTTTTTTTAATTTTAATTATTTTTTTGATTTTTCAATTTTGTTAATCTTCATCGTTGATCATATTATTGCAGTGCTTTTAATACCCCACACATTTCTCAACTCTTATCAGTTAACGTCCTTTACGGTAGAAATGCATTATCGATTAATGCTAATGTAGGTGACTATAATGCACTTATCTGCATGCCCAGGTGTGGCTGCTACCCGACAGAAGCTGAAGTTTGATGTGGTATTATTGAATGAGCTTCCGATAAGTATAAAAGCCTATTTTATATGTATTTTACGCTCATAGCATATGATATGAATGTGATGCAGTCTCAGATTTATAGCGCGCAAAATGTTGTCAGTTTGCAACATTGTTGGATTGTTTGTTTAATCAAGTATTGACAATGAATGTGACTTTGTTGAAACCAAAATTACAAAACCACTCTTCTGAGATTGTATCAAATGTAGCTATCCATATGTGGTTGATACTGTGGCAAATTGACTGTTTATGATGCCAATATTTGGTCATGCAGGAGTATGGCCTGAATGGAGTGGCAGGTGTGGCTCTGGTCACCTTGTTGGGCAGACTGGATGGACCACGTGAGTCTTTATCTGCCATCATTTATTCTGATACTATGTTGCTATGTACATATCCATCATCAATCTTTCTCTGCATCCCTATCTGTCCTGTCCAGCATCTTCTCTCACAGTGTCCCTAGCCTCCCCCTCCATAATCAGCATCTCCCCTCTGTGTCTCTATCCATCCCCATGTTCAGCTTCTCTCCTCGTTCTTCCCTTCCTGCCATACTCCCAGGCCAGTATCTCTTCTTCTCTCCCCCATTCTTCTCATACCCCTCCTTCCAGGGGCAGCATCTTTCATACTGTCTCCCCTGCCATCACTGCCCCTCTCCTCCCGGGCCCAGCATCTCTCCCTATCACTCCCCTACCCCCCTGCAGTCTGGCATCTCTCTCTCTCCTTCCAGTATCTCTCCCTCTCTGTCTGTTCCCTCTGCTCACCCCACCCCTAGGTCCAGCATCTCTTTAACCTTCCACCGCACCCTTCCCCACTCTAAGTCCAGATCTTTCCCTCTCCCTCCCTCCACCTTACTTGAAACGGACACTTGTTACTGGGGGGAAGCTGAATAAATGGAGATCAATTAAGTGAGATGTTCTAAGAGTTGTAAAGTGGATCAAATATTCTGGTGCTTGACCTTGTAGAATTTTAAATATCAGGCACGACATTTTACATATGTGTTAGGTGGTGAGAGTCTGATAGGTATGGACGGGGAGAGGGATCTTGGGGTGATAGTATCTGAGGATTTGAAGGCGAAGAAACAGTGTGACAAGGCGGTGACCATAGCTAGAAGGTTGTTAGGCTGTATAGAGAGAGGTGTGACCAGCAGAAGAAAGGGGGTGTTGATGCCCCTGTATAAGTCATTGGTGAGGCCCCACCTAGAGTACTGTGTTCAGTTTTGGAGGCCGTATCTTGCTAAGGATGTAAAAAGAATTGAAGAGGTGCAAAGAAAAGCTACGAGAATGGTATGGGATTTGCAATACAAGACGTATGAGGAGAGACTTGCTGACCTGAATATGTATACTCTGGAGAAACAGGGGTGATATGATACAGACATTCAAATATTTGAAAGGTATTAATCCGCAAACGAACCTTTTCTGCAGATGCGAAGGCGGTAGAATGAGAGGACATGAAATGAGATTGAAGGGGGGGCAGACTCAAGAAAAATGTCAGGAAGTATTTTTTCACGGGGAGAGTAGTGGATGCTTGGAATGCGGGAGGTGGTGGAGATGAAAACGGTAACGGAATTCAAACATGCGTGGGATAAACATAAAGGAATCCTGTTCAGAAGGAATGGATCCTCAGGAGCTTAGTCGAGATTGGGTGGCAGAGCCGGTAGTGGGAGGCGGGGATAGTGCTGGGCAGACTTATACGGTCTGTGCCAGAGCCGGTGGTGGTTGGGAGGTGAGGATAGTGCTGGGCAGACTTATATGGTCTGTGCCCTGAAAAAGACAGGTACAAATCAAGGTAAGGTATACACAAAAAGTGGCACATATGAGTTTATCTTGTTGGGCAGACTGGATGGACCTTGCAGGTCTTTTTCTGCCGTCATCTACTATGTTACTATGTTACATATTATATGTGCCTGAACAGGCAACAAGTGAGGCAGTTTCAGTAAGAGAGTCACCCTATCACATCTTCTAAGTCTAAAGATGATTTTTACTGTTGTATTCTGCAGCAATTGGTGTTTTTAAAGGAACTTGGAAGAAATTCTAGCATTGCAATAGCCTTGTTGTGCCAGAAGCAACATCTACAACAAAGGACTAAAATGATGTTCATGAAAAAAGGATCTTATAGATCTCAGTTGCTTGAGCTAAAAATATACTCCTTATAACTACACTTGTTATCTGCAGTCTCATAGATAGTCAGGTATCCAAAATTACACCTAAGACGATAAAAGCTTCCTCCACAGGCAAAAACTCACCCGGTCTTGGAGGGATGGTGGTTGATAAAGTACTTAGGGAGTTACTCAGCCATAGAATCATACTCCACATGCCCTGGCATAGGAGTGAGGGTCATTCCTGTCACGGTATGTGCAAAACTAAAAATTCAGCAAAACAATAAGGGCCCTGTTTACTAAGATGCGCCCATGGGTGTCTCAAGCGTTAGCGCACGCTAATTTGTAGTGCGTGCTAAAAATGCTAGCATGCCTACAGTGCAGCTTAGTAAACAGGATCCTAAACTCTTCAGGTTACCACTTTAAGAGATCATACAGCGTCCCATGAGGAGAAAACTGCTCTATCATTTAAAGATGGAGAAAAAGCCTCAAACTTAAGTGACAGTATCTTCACTTTTGTGTACAGCTGTCATAAATCTTATCATAGGCAAAAAAAAACCCCTCCATCAGGCAGACTGATGGGAGGGATTTTTTGCCTATGATAAGTAAATTTGAGGCTTTTTCTCCATCTTTGAGGCCCTCATGATCAAAAGCAAACTCTGGCGCTAGAGGCTGTTAACGCCATACTAGCGCCAGAGTTTGCAGCCGACCCATGATCAGAGCCCTCGAGCGCCTGAAACAGCGCACTCGAGGGCTCTCAGCGTAAGTAGCATGTAAATGCATGCTAAACAGGGCTTCTAGTGTAATTAGCTTGCAAATGCATGCTAATTGGCGCTTAACGCATTCATCCCCAATGATCAGCGACCAGCGCGCCAAAGATTGGGTCGCTGGCCGCAGCAAAATCAACGCCAGCTCCGAGCTGGCGTTAGATTTTGCGGATCATTGGGGAGGAATGGTGAGCCCTATCCAGCATGCAGTTGCATGTTGGCAGGCCCCCCTTCCCCCCCAAGGCAAACGCGAACGAGGGGCTGGAGGTCCGGTGGGTCTCCAGCCCCCGAAACCCCCAGAAATCGTTGCTCCATCGACGGGGGTGGGGGGGTGGGGGCTGGATCGCTCCCGTACATGGTCTGTAGCCCCGCCCAGTGCATCCCAGGATGCAGTGGGCGGTGCTGGGTGCCGCCATTTTGGGCGTTGACTGACTGGAAGAGGAGGGAGGCAGGCAGGCTGTGTCCCTCCTCCAACACAAGGTAGGGGGGCCAGGAGGGGGCCGGGACAGGGCCAGGGGGGTGTCACGACACCACAGACCACCAGGAAATCTAAGGACAACGCTGGGGGGAGGATTTGGGGTGGGCTGGAAGTCCACCGGACCTCCAGCCCCCCCCCCCCCGTCAATGGAGCAATGATTTCTGGGGGTTTCGGGGGCTGGAGACCCACCGATCCTCCAGCCCCCACCACCCCCCGTCGCTGGGTGGGAGGGTGGGAGAGGGTTTGGCCGGCGGCGGCCACGACGTTTTCTGGGGGTTTGGGGGGGGGGGCCTCGTTGTTCGGGCCTCGGGGCAGGCTGTTTGAAAGGTTTGGGCTTTTGACAGCCCAGACCTGTCAAACAAGTGCGGGAGGATTGTGCTGAGCGCATGCTCGGCACAATTCTCCCGCACTTTAAACATGATGATCAAAGATAATAGCGCTGCTTAGATTTGCATGCATTATCTTTGATCATCGATGCAGAAAAGCCCTGCGCTGTCCCGGCGCTATTTTTAGGGCGCTGTTTGGAACAGCGCAGGGCTTTTGATCATCTGGGCCTAAATGAAAGAGCAGTTTTCTCCTCATGGAATGCTGTATGATCTCTGTGGTTACCTCAAGAATTAATTGTTTTGCTGAATTGTTTGTTACTATTGTTTTGCCACTCGTGTTAATTATGCACAAAACTAACCCATTTGGAGAAACTACCCCAGAGAACTTTAGGCATTTTGTATATTCAACCGCAGTAAAAATGAATTGATGTTCAGTTTTCCAACTATCAATACGCTTGTTTAAGATAAGTTTAGCTTAAGTCACTGTCACTAAGAGATCCTTTACAAAGTGGGCTTTCCGCTTGCTAAAATGGAAGTACTGCTAGTAGCGGTAGTTTCCACCCCCCAGCGCATGCCAATTCGGGCACTACAAAAATATTTTTATTTTTGTAGTGCTGGTGTGTACCCGGCGGTAATCTGACAGTGCCGTACACTGCCCAATTACCGCTGGGTTAGTGCGGGAGCCCTTACTGCCACCTCAATGGATGGTGGTAAATGCTACCTCTGAAATGGCTGCGTGGCAAGTGCTTCGCTTGCCAAAAAGGGAGCCTCAGCACATATCAAAAACATGCACCAATGCCAGTGCAGGCCCCCTTTTGCCACAGCTTTGTAAAAGGACCCCATGAGCTAAAACTAATACAAATATATCCACTTAAGAACCACTGGTCTAGAACATTCTTTCCTCTAAGAAAAGGTTTGCTTCTTCCTTGTGACTTATGTCTTTGATGTATTGGAATGACTTTTCCATACCGCCCATTTCTAAACCATCTCCATAATTCTGGAACCACTGGAACTCAACAATAGATGGAGAAAAAGGATCTCAGCTGAAACTCAAGTGAGTTCTTAAGATCTAGAAATCTCACTCAAGCTTAGTGAAGTTTATACAGCTTTAAGAATACTTCAATTTATTTGAACATTGCACCATTTGTTTGATGGTGCTTTTTTTTAGGATCCATGCTTGAGTGAGATTTCTAGATGTTAAGAACTCACTTTTTCTCCTTCAGTTGTTGAGTTTATTATTTCTCAGTGGTTCCAGCATTATGGAGATGGTTTGGAGGTGTGTTTGATTTTTTTTCTCTCTCCAGTCTATATACTCTGTGGTCATTTTTTGACATTTTCCATACCCCCTTCATCCTTTTCTCTTTGCTACACACATTTAAGCCCTTGAACTTCAACTCATAGCTTTTGGTGTAGACCCTGTACCTTTGTATATCCTTTCAGAGGTATGGGCTGCAAAATTGGATGCAATATTTTAGGTGAGAGCCCACTAATGACCTGCACAAAAGTATTATCACCTTCTTTTCTGTGGGTTGTGTCTCTCTCTCTCAAGTTTAGCATCCCTTTCTTTCTGGCCACTGCCTTTCATAGATTTTGCTACCAGGTGATAATCAGACATATATTACTTTGAGGTTTCTTTCCTGGTTAATATACATCACTATCTTGTTCTCTACTCTTATCTCATCATATACCATTCCTGTGGATTTTTGCAGCCCAAATGAATGATTCTGCATTTTTTTCAGTGGTGCCGCTGCTGACTCTGTAATTTGGATCATAATCTAAGCTGAGTGGCAGCTGATTTGCACCAGTGTCTTCCATATAAACTGTGAAAGATTTACAGGATTCAACAGTGCAAAATAGCAGCAGGCATAGTGTGATTCTAATTAACAAGTACAAGGTTGCATACACAATTAGCTATACAGACAAAATGTGTTTTACGACTTTTATATTCAGCTTTCCAGATGTCCAGGGAAAATGGAATGCCAACGTTGTATTATTAGCTGATAAAGTGCAGATGGATGAGTTCTAGAATGTAACTGTTCTTCCCAAGTCAAGTTTTTTAAGACAAGAAGTTGTTGGCCTTAGGTTCCCTTTATTTCAGAAGAGGTTTCACTTTGCTTAAAATTTTACCTCAGGAAATTGCTGGCCCTCTGTTTCTTTTTCATATTGTGGTTTCAATTAATCACAATTATCTTCTTTTCTTCCAGACCCAAAATGGTGGAAAGCAAGACCATGGGTCATTCTCTAGTTCAGGAGCTTTAAGGGTACATTCTGGTGCAGTTTTCAACATGCTTGCATCGGTGCAAAGTCCACTTTTGACCTGCTGTTTTTGCACAAATTTCTAAAGGATTTATTAACTTTTGAAACCTGAATTCAGGCGAATTATGAACTAATGCACAGGTTAGATTTATTAATGGACACTACAGCATAATTTACAGCAGGTCCCATTTCATGTAATGGGACCATTTATATTAATGGGATTAGCATACTTTAGTAAATCTGGCCCTTTCTGATCTAATGCAGGTGAAATGATTTGCTCTGGGTGGAAGAAGTGCTGTACGCCAGCCCAATTACTGCTGGGTTAGTGTGGGAGCCCTTACCACCACCTCAATGGATGGCTGTAAATGCTCCCTCTGAAATCGCTGCGTGGCAAGTGCTTCGCTTGCCAAAAAGGGGGCCTCAGCGCATATCAAAAACATGCGCCGATCCCAGTGCAGGCCCCCTTTTGCCACAGCTTCGTAAAAGGACCCCATGAGCTAAAACTAATACAAATATATCCACTTAAGAACCACTGATCTAGAACATTCCTTCCTCTAAGAAAACGTTTCCTGTGAGAGGAAAAGATGTAGTGGGGCTGACCTTAGAGCCTGGAAGAACTGGATACAGAGTTTAGAGGTTGAAGGTTTTAGAGGGTTGGAGGGTGTGATAAGAGGTGTATAATGACAGATATAGGGAGGGGGAAGTTCAGGGGATGAGAATAGATATTTTAGCTTCAGCCTTTCTACTAGTCTTATTTCTTGTGCCTTTTGTTTTTGGTATGTTTGTAATGGCTTGTCAGGCTTTGCCGAAGTGTTGTTTCAGGGGTGTGTGGGTGTGCAGTGACTTATTAGAAATGATGAACTGAGTGTCATGAGGGGGTAGGAGAAGAGCAGTGAGAAAGTAACAGCACAGGAATGGAAGTGTGATGGGTGGTGGAGGGGACAGAGTGGAGGAGGAGCATAAGATACATCCTGATTAGTCTCGAGAATGTGTGGAGAAGGCATTAGAACATCTGTCCAGATGAAAGAATGATGTGATTAAATTTTGCCACCATAATTCTTGTGCAATTTATTATGGCTTAGTGAATACCATCTAGATGCTTTGCAAAAAATGCAAACTAATATAGAAACATACATTTCTTCAAATTGCAGCTAAAATGCTTATGTCTCAAAGGATGAGCTTAGATATAAAAATATCATCATGATAGGCCACTAGTGAACACAGTGATAATGTAGTCATGTCTCAATTTGATTTTCTATGTGAAAAAAATTACCACTGTAGTGAATAGATCCTTAAGGGGGTCTTTTACTAAAGTGCGCTAGAATTTTTAGCTCGCGCTAAACGCAGAGATGTGATAGGAATATAATGAGCGTCTTAGCATTTAGCACCAGCTGATTTGTAGCGTAAGCTAAAAACACTAATGCACTATAGTGAAAGACCTCCTAAGTCACAAAGAGGTCTGTTTACAAAGCTGTGGTAAGAATTGGCTTTAGTGCATCCATATGCAGGTATTTCCTGTGCACTAAGGTCATTTTTACTGCAGCCGCAAAAAACACTTATTTCCTATTAATTTCATTTACGACCGTGCACTAATGTTATCATTAGGGCATGACTATTTTAAAAAATTACCATGTGAGCATTTATCACCACCTATTTAGGAGGTGGTAAGGGCTGCCGCATTAACCCCCAGATTCTATATAGCGTGCCTAGAGATCCGTGCTATATATAATGAGCGATGATAACAGCACTTAACAAGCACTAATTGACAATAATTAGAATTTACATGTACAACTGGCTAAGCATATTCTGTAACAAAGTGTGCTGAACTTCTAACGTGCACAGGCAAAAAAGGGCGTGGTTATAGGTGGGGAAATGTGCATTTCATGGGCGTTCTGAAATTTACGTGCATAGTTATAGAATATGGCCCTCTGTGTCTAAATCTATACATTGGGATTTATGCCATGTTTTCGTTGGTGTAAATGGATGCGGATAATTTTAGGCGCTGAAATATCAACGAAGTGTATTCTATATATCATACCTACATCTAGGCTCCGCTTATAGAATATGCTTAGATGGCACTGATTTCCACGCTGATTTTTTAGGCACCATATATAGAATCTTCCCCTAATTGTGCGCTATCCTGTTAGCACGTGGTAATGTAGATGTGCTAACTGGTTATTACAGGAACACCCACTCTCTGCCTCTGACATAACCCCTTAAAAAGAAGTAAAAAATAACACACAGTTCATGTGTTGCACATGCTAAAACTAACACATGCCACGTTAGGTTTTTTTTTTGGGGGGGGGGGGATGCGTTAAGCGTGTATTATTGCTTAACACAGCTTAATAAAGGACCCCAAAGTGACTGAGCAAACAATATTTATGCACAGCCTGCAATTATTTTTAAGATTCTCTTATCCAAATGAGAGACATTTGTATCCTGGTAAGAGTCACCAATGCCTATATCAGTGGAGACTAATGAAATGGCTGGTTAGGATTGCCACCACCTTCTTCAGAGCATTCCACTCTTATGAGACTTTGAGTTGAGACTAGATGATTGCCAAATAATATTCTTTTTTCTCTTTTGCTGGCCCTTCTCCACCCTTCTATCCATCTTTATCTTGGAACCCTTCCTGCCCCAATCAGTTTTTGTCTTAAAACTTTTCTGTCATGGCTTCTCCTACATTGAGACAAGAGATAGCTTTCTGAAGACAACACCTGGATCCAGTTCTAGGGTGGACAATACATTTTTGAGCATGTTATAGGTATACAGCATCATTTATCAAGAATACAGATGGCTATTTTCTAGCAATCTGTTATGGAAGTATTTTAATGAGTAGCTCATATTTTCATGCCTTAGGTGAAACAATATAATACCATTTTAAAAAATACCAAATAGAGAAACACAACTTAATCTGTTACATAAGAAAGCAAGATAATGTGAAAGAATAACACATACATGTAATGTAGATAAAAGTAAATGAAGAAAAAATATTAAATGACACTAGGTATGTGGAGGCAAAAATTTTCCCATGTCATTTACAGGATTTTTCAATTTCTTGGAGTTTAGATTTTTTTTGTCATCAATAGCGCACCCTAGTGCTCAACTATTGCAAGCTATTGCTCAATAGGGCTCTCTATTCTTCAATAGTGCATCTACAGCACAGTCTTGATTATTTGACCTTTGCTGATCCGACCATCCAGCATATCCAACAGATTCCCGGTGATGTCACTGCATTGCCATTAAGAAATGCATGGTTTCTCTTTCTGTTTTCCAGTGTAGCACAGAGAGAAAGTTTTGCACCTGAGACAATTATTTTCAATCGCGGGGCCTACTTTTACTGCAAAATTGAGAACTCTGTGCCTTTGTTTATGCATTGTTTGAGGGGTTGCCATTGTTTTCTGTGTAATCTGACTTTTCACTTATTTGACAACGGGTCATCCTGTTTACATCAGATAATCGAGGCTTTACTGTATTGATAAATAGTGCACACTATTGATGACACACACACACACACACACACACACACACACACACACACACACACACACTCATAAGTACATATGTACATAAGTATTGCCACACTGGGACAGACCAAAGGTCCATCAAGCCCAGTATCCTGTTTCCAGCAGTGGCCAATCCAGGTCACAAATACCTGGCAAGATCCCAGAAAAGCTCAATACATTTTATGATGCTTATCCCAGAAATAAACAGTGGATTTTCCCAAGCCAATTTAATAAAGGTCTATGCACTTTTCATTTAGGAAGCCGTCCAGACCCTTTTTAAACCATGCTAAGCTAACTGCCTTTACCATATTCTATGGCAACGAATTCCACACACATGCACACACACACATACAAAACCCTCTACATTTTAGGCTTTTTCCTGTCATTCCAGGTTAAAAAAAAAACAGCATGAAATGACATGGGAAATGTTTCAAATGAATGCACCTCCCTAAATGCTACTTTTAATCCTCTGTACCAAATATAAAAGAAAGCTGCCTCTCTTATACTCTCCCTAACATTCGTGCAATCCACCAGTTGCATGGCATGATGACTCTGCAGATAACACGTCCTCCTTCATAACAGTATGGATATGGATAGTAGCCCAGCAGAGGTTCGCACACCCGCCGACAGTATCTTTGACCACGTCGACAGTTGTGACAGCAGAATCCTCTGTTGTCGAATATGGAATCAAGCTCAAGTCCAACTTCACTCTTGAACAAAAAATAAATAAATAAAAAGTCAGGCAAAATCAGAACCAGACTATTACAAAAACAATAGTGCTGTGTGATAGGCTTCCAAAAAGAACTGATTAAATTTTAGAACTCACAAAAGTGATGGACTAATGACACTGGTTAGAGTCATGCACTGCATATTGAAGGTGCACTCAGTGCTAGGTCCCTAACTCAGCTCTGTTAAGTCATGTTATTCTTCATTTGCATTACCCATTCAAGTTGTCTTTTTCATTTGAGACTAGAACATGTGCCATATGGGTGTGATGCTTTTACAATATAGACAATCAAAGTTAGGGCCATATTGTAGGGATGCTTCCCTAGATCTCACCCTTCGTAAGCCTGAAGCCTGAATACAACTTGAACCATCTTTTCTGAACCAATATGGATTCTGTAGCCTGGTTACAACCTGAACCATCTTTTCTGTAAGAAAAACATGTATTCTGCATTTGTGCTTCTGACTTCATTCAGGGTCATGGAGTACGTAGAGGAGGGAAAGAGCCTGCCACTGGAGCTTCCTTGGGGGGAAGAGCAAGCTACCATGGATTGGGAGAATACAAACACTGCCCTGTCCAGCGCATGAAGGCAGTATGGGAGGCCACAGAGATGCGGTGCTGTGTGTGGGAGGAAAACTGCCAACCCTGCTCATTACAGGGTCCCCTCTGTGCTGTGAAGAGGACAGGTGAATTGAGTATTGTTTTCATTTGAAGAGACTGTTTGTGAAACTGTTTGAACTATTGTGATGTACAGACAAGCAGGCTGAACTTTTACTGAGCCCTTCTGAGGAAGAGGGGAAGGTAGTGCAAAGGAAGTGGGCCTGCACTGTTAAGGAACTGAATGTTTGCTGGAGTTTTGAACCCGGCCTGAACCCTTTTTGTGAGAATAAAACACTGTGGCCCTAAGTCCAAATGGCCGTCTTGTTCTTTATCAGCCACTTGTGAGCCTAACAGGGCTGCCGGTACCAACCCAGTGCGGAGGAAGCAGACCCCTGTACAATATACATATCTATCTATCTATCTATCTATCTATCTATCTATCTATCTATCTATCTATCTATCTATCTATCTATCTATAGATAGATAGATAGATAGATAGATAGAGATATATATATATAGATAGATAGATAGGTGTAATAATCAGTATATTTTTGTGTATTGCTTTGTCATATTGCTATTTATATATATATATATAGATATACGTAGATATAGATATATATAATATCTATTTTTACTTTAGCATAATTCTTTCTTGTGGACAGCCTAGCTAGAACCTAAGGCCAAAATTTTGGTTACTCTCATACCCTTAGCCAAACATGTCCAGTGTAATTGCTATCTGAGAGGTCCTTTTACAAATATGTACTAATCATTAGCTCATGCTTCACACTAGCAATGGCCATAGAAATATATGAGCAACTCTAACATTTAGCATATGCTTATTTTTAGCACGTGCTGAAAACACTAGCACACCTTTGTAAAAGGACCCCGAGTGATTATCTGTCTCTAGTAGTGCCAACAATATATAGTGCATTTTCTGGAAGGGCAATTCCATAATCTAGGTGCTCACATTCATGTGCCCCCTGCACATGTAAATGTCTAGAATACTAGCATTCATAGATGTAAGTGCAGACTTACACAAGAAAGTGCAAGAAAGTGCCAGCAGGGTGCCTGTGTGGTGTGTAAATGCAAGGGGGCATACAGATGGGCAGAGCACCCAGTTACATATGAAACTAATAGAGTACTGCAATTTACACATGCCCCTGCAGCATTTCGGCACCCACGCTTATGCCAGCTGTATGGCTGGTCTAAGCATGGGTGTGTAAATGTTAGGCACACCAATACCAGGTTATGCTAGCATTCTAAAATGGATATTGGGCATCCAGGTGTCATTACAGAATAGGCCCCTACTATAGGAACCAACGTTTCAGAGGGAATGGGGTGCTTAACCCTTCCCCAGACAAACTCAAGGAATTTACTCAATAATGGGGTACTCAAACACCCACAGAGATGGCTCTTATGGCCCCTACCATACATCCTTGGCTACCTAAACTGATGCGCTCAGTTGTAGAAGTGCTCCCACAGAGGATAATTCTATAAAGTATACACTAACAGTTACACCCCAATTACCCATGAGACTCATTAGAGTAATAGCATATATTATTTATTTATTAGGATTTATTTACCGCCTTTTTGAAAGAATTCACTCAAGGCGGTGTACAGTAAGAATAAATCAAGCATAAGCAATAGACAATTACAGCATATGTGCATATATGCCAAAATCCTGACTAAGTACTATCCCCCAGATTCTATAAAGGTCACCCAAATTTCGACAACAAAATTGGGCGCGAATTCCAGATCGGTGCCCAAAATAACTAGTTAATGTGCTCCAATGATTTAATTATTGGAGCTAACAAGCACTTAATAGACACTAATTATGATTTAGGTGCTGATCTGGCTATATGCTAGTCTGTACAACAAAGTAGGGAAGGGACGTAGTTCAACCAAATACACGTAGGACTCCAGAGGTAGAATAAACAGATGTCTTTATTGTAAGACACTGCCACCCAATCTCGGCTAAGCTCCTAAGGAATGGATCCTAAGGAGCTTAGCCGAGATTGGGTGGCAGAGCCACTGGTGGAAGTCGGGGATGGTGGTGGGCAAACTTATACGGTCTGTGCCAGAGCCGGTGGTGGGAGGCGGGACTGGTGGTTGGGAGGCGGGGATAGTGCTGGGCAGACTTATATGGTCTGTGCCCTGAAAAGGACAGGTACAAATCAAGGTAAGGTATACACAAAAAGTAGCACATATGAGTTTATCTTGTTGGGCAGACTGGATGGACCGTGCAGGTCTTTTTTCTGCCGTCATCTACTATGTTACTATCTTTATTCTATCTCTGGAGTCCTACGTGTATTTGGTTGGCCTATGTCCCTTCTCTACTTTGTTGGATAGTACTTTCTCCAACAAAGTATTACTTTGCAACTGAAACAAATAACTCCTTCCCCTATTATAGAATCCACGCCAGGGTTTGCAGGTAGTCCTTGCAGCTTAGCCCTGGAACTAAGTGAGCCCCTGGTATATGATGATTATTCAGAAGCTGCAATTATGTCCTCCTGCCAATGATTTTTTTTCCTCTAATGTCTCAGACATGGCTAAAACAGGCTGTGTGTGAGAGTAAACAGATCAAAGAGAGCTATGAAATAATTGTTTTGGAAGTTGCTGGGATAATCTGATACTATGCGGGCTCTCTGTCGGCAGTTCTGGCCTAATTGCAATAGCAACTTGTCAAAAATGTTTTAATATTATGTGTCTTTGAGAAACTCTTTTCAAAGTCAGTAGATGGAAGTAGAAACATGCTATAATATTTAACATTTGGTCGTTATTCTTTATTTACGCCAATATGCTTATTGGCATGAATGGTGCTTCTCTGATTTTGGAACAAGACCAAATCTGAAAAGCAAGAGGTTGTGAGCCAATTAATTCATAAGTGAAAAAAAACCTCCACAGATTCTGGCAATGAGAGTTATGGTATATATCAAAGCATATACATTTAGCATAGAATGTAGAGTATGTAATTTCTCCCAGCTGATTTGGCCTCCAGGAGGCAAATTTCAATTAAATAATGGGTTTTTCCAAAAATCTACTATCCTGAAAGTTAGGAATATGCATGGTCAAGTTCTTCCCAATGATCAGGTAGTTTATGTTTCAGTTGGTTTCATACATTAACTTTAATGCACACTAGAACTTTTTTTATGCATGCCAATTGATTATATATGCATCAATTTGTGGCTATAGGGAAAAGGGGTGGGTTTTGATATACTGCCTTTCAGGTTACATATTATATACAGGTACTTATTTTAAACCTGGGGCAAGGGAGGGTTAAGTGACTTGCCCAGAGTTACATGGAGCTGCAGTGGGAATCAAACCCAGTTCCCCAGATTCTCAACCATTAGGCTGCTCCTTCAGGTGTGTGCAATTGGTTTTTATGCAGTAAAATTTGTTAGGCACCTAAATGGACTGAATGCAGGGTAAGAAATGCAGATCTCTACTAAAAGGGGATACTCGATTTTTTTCAAACATGCTCCAGCTTACTTCCAAGGATCAGAGCAAAGATATTGAACGGAAGCAGTAAGTTTATCTACTTATACTTACCTTAATTAGAACTTATACTTCTCTTAATTAGATTATTCTCTGCCTTTGCTCCTATTCCTAAGTCACCTAGATATGTGTTTTTAATTTGCCTCTTTGGATTCCCTGCCTGAACTATATTTGTTCTGGCTTAAAGCAGGAGTAAATCTTTAACATATAGCTCTCCTTAATTCATATAAAAACACAATCCCTTCGATATTCAGTGCTATTTAACTGGTCAGCAATGGCCACTTAAATATCATTTAACTGGCTAACTGTGAATATTCAGCAGGCAATAACCAGTTATCTCCACTGAATATTTGGTGTCTACTGTAAGACAGGTTTTAAATTAAAGTACTCAAAATTCATATTTTGATGACCTCTACAGCACTGCAGAGTACTGACCCCCATTACATAATGAAGCTAGGTCTCTAAAACAAATTGAGCAAGTTGCTTCGGCAAAGCTTCAAAGTTTATTTCTTCCCACAAGACAGGCTCCAGTAGCGCAAAAGCACATATACAGGACAGTCATTCATCATCCCTACAGAACATGTAAAAGAAGTCTGTCCAGCCTTTGTAGTTTGTTGCACTGCTACTATTTTGATCAGCTTTAAGCGAAATCAGAAGCTAAGCTTCACTACAGCAACGCAATGATGGCATCAACCAAACTTCACTGAACACATAAATTTAAAAAACATTGAAATAACCCCATTGTATTTTCTTTTATGTTTTGTAAACTGCTTTAATACTTTGATGCTACGCAGTAGAAAAAGTAATTCAAATCAAATCAAATTGTGAGTTTTGAGCACTTCCAAGTTTAAGCTTTTTGCCTTTTTTTATGTTGCAGATAAAATAAAAGGTAAATAATTGGACTTGAAGAGCACTAGCCAGGTAAAGATAGTTACTGAGAAGGGGAATAATTTATTTAATGGCATATCTTGCCTCAAGGTTCAGTGGCTCCTCTGTATATAATTCTTTAATTTGCATTAAGAATTGACAGCTCATTAATAGCTTATTAGAGACCCCACAAGTTGTGCAATAAAATCTGGCATGGTGGAATAGTAAATGCACGAACAGTCTATTAAAGTTCCCGACTTTTATGCTATGCTATGCTATGCGGTTCTTATATTCCGTTAAGCTAAAAAATATATATATTCTAAGCGGATTACAAACAAGAATTCCTTCATTCGGGAGAACTACAATTAAAAAACATTGTGGTATTCTCTGAATTTCCAAAGGCAATCTGTTCCAAAGCTTCAGGGGTAAAAGGGGTGATCAGGGAAGACAAAGCCATAGCGGAGAGATTAAATGAATTCTTTGCTTCAGTCTTCACCGAGGAAGATTTAGGAGAGATACCGGTGTCCGAAATGGTATTCAAAGCTGACGAGTCGGAGAAACTGAATGAAATCTCTATAAACCTAGAGGATGTAATGGGGAAATTTGACAAATTGAAGAGTAGCAAATCTCCTAGACCAGATGGTATTCATCCCAGAGTACTGATAGAATTGAAAAATGGACTGGTGGAACTAATGTTAGTAATATGTAATTTATCTTTTTTTTTAAATTAATTTATTTGTAATTTTAATGAGTTTTACAAGATACACTTGTACAGAAAAGGAGTATTACCATACCATACAAGAAAATATTTTATAAAGAAAATCTATTAAATGATAATTACTGCTAAAGTCCACAATTGTAGGCAAGGCACAATTCAAAAATTGGTTAACATAGGAAAAAATGAGTAGAACATGTTCCCACTTATCCTATCACGGAGTAGATACTAATGGAGGAAGCACAAGAGAGTTTACGGCTGGTTCTTGTCTAGAGTCCAGGAATTTTGCTAACTGATCACTCTCAAAGAAAACATATTTAATTGATTGAAATTTAACAACACATTTGCAAGGAAAATTAAGCCAGAAAATTCCCCCCTGTGACAATACACGATCACGAAGTTTCAAAAAAGACTGACGTCTTTTCTGAGTTTGTCTAGCAATATCAGGAAATACTTTGACTTTGCAATTCAGAAAGACTTCATGTCTATGTTTAAAGAAAGTTTTCAAGATCCAGTCCCGATCCGGCTGTAGAACAAAGTCTATAATTAATGTAGCAGGTTGTACTCCACATAGTTCATCTTCAATTGTTTGTGATAAATTCAAATTTAGCTCCTCAAATGGGGTTTCCATAGATGGTATTATGTGCTCACTTGGTTTCTTGAGCCACTGCTGGAACTTTAGGAAAATTTATAAATCTCAATGTTTTCATCCTTTGTAAATTTTCTAAAGTTTCTATTTTCCTCTGTAAGTATACATTTTCTTTTATTAAAGTTATTTGACTCTCTTTAATTTGATTTGTTTCAAGTATAATTGTTTGTTCAAAAGTTTTAGATTGTTCCAACTGTTTTTCCAAGTCTGCTATTTTAGCTTGATTTGATTGAGTAACTTTAACTATTGGAGATAGTTTCTGGGTTAAAGAATCTTCTAAACATTCCAAAGCATCCCAAATTTTTTCTAGGGTTATTTTCTCTGTTTTTTTAGGAAATAATTTCAATGTTACCTCTTCCTGAGCTCCTTTCTTAGAGCCAGTCTTGCTCTCTTGTGATTCAACTCCTGCTCCTTCGGTATTCTCAGCAGTAACCACCAGGACTGCTGCACTTGGCGTTCTGCTAGCAGAGTCTGCCCCTGCTCCCAGATCAGACATCTCCTCATCGGGTCTAGTCAATCCAGGGCTCTGGTCTGCCAGCATTGCCGGCATCGAAGGAGGACTCCGTTCCTCTGGGCTCAGAGTGGTCTCTCCCTCAGGCAGGTAGGTCGGTTCTCCTCTCATCGATCCCTCCTGCAGCAAGGGTTGTTGCCCAGTCAATTCTACTCTGGGAACAGTGAAACGGTCCATCGGTCCCAATTCCTGTCTTGCAGAGGGAGCAGGGTAAGCCCTCTGTTTGCCCCGTCTCTTGGGCATGGAAATGTATTTTTAAGGAAAAAAAAACAGCAAGAGGGAGTTGAGTGAGGAGCTGTTTCACACACGTCCTATTCAGACGCCATCTTGCCGTAATTTATCTTTAAAATCGAGCGTGGTACCGGAAGATTGGAGGGTAGCCCATGTAATGCCGATATTTAAAAAAGGTTCCAAAGGGGATCCAGGAAATTATAGACAGGTAAGCCTGACGTTGGTGCCGGGCAAAATGGTAGAGACTATTCTAAAGAAAAAAATTACAGAGCATATTCAAAAGCATGGATTAATGAGACAAAGAGGGGCATTTTCGAAAGGGACATCCAAGTTGTGATTTGGACGTCCTTGCAAAATGGCAAAATCCAGGGGTGGGGAAACCCATATTTTCAAAACAAGATGAACGTCCATCTTTCGTTTTGAAAATACCGTCAGAGACATCCAAATCCTTAAATCTTTTTGAAACCAAAGACGTCCATGTCAAAAACATCCCAATGCAAGACATTTGGTCATGGGAGGAGTCAGCATTTGTAGTACACTGGTCCTCCTGACATGCCAGGACACCAACTGGGCACCCTAGGGGGCACTGCAGTGGACTTCATAAATTGTTCCCAGGTACATAGCTCCCTTACCTTGTGTGCTGAGCCCACCAAAATCCTCCCAAAACCCACTACCCACAACTGTACACCACTACCATAGCCCTTACGGGTGAAGGGGGGCACCTAGATGAGGGTACAGTCTGGTTTGTGGTGGGTTTTGGAGGGCTTGCTGTTTCCTCCACAAATGTAACAGTGACCACTGGCGGAGTAACGGGAGGTCATCCCCGATTCCCTCCGGTGGTCATCTGGTCATTTTGGGCACCTTTTTGTGCCTTATTCGTAAGAAAAACACGTCTGGGTGAAAACGTCCAAATGTTCGTCAGGGACGTCCTTGTTTTTTTCGATTATGGGTCAAGGACATCCAAGTGTTAGGCATGCCCAAGTCCCACCTTTGCTACGCCTCTGACACGCCCCCTTGAACTTTGGCTGTCCTTGCGACGGAATGTAGTTGGAGGTGTCCTAAATTAGGTTTCGATTATAACGATTTGGACGTCCCTGGGAGAAGGACGTCCATCTTCTGATTTATGTCGAAAGATGGGCGTCCTTCTCTTTTGAAAATGAGCCCAAAAGCCAGCATAAATTTAATGAAGGGAAATCTTGCCTCACCAATCTATTACATTTCTTTGAAGGGGTGAAGAAACATGTGGCTAAAGGTGAGCTGGCTGTGTATCTGGCTTTTCAATAGGCGTTTGACAAAGTACCTCATGAAAGGCTCCAGAAGAAATTGGAGAGTCATGGGATAGGAGGTAGTGTTCTATTGTGGATTAAAAACTGGTTAAAGGATAGAAAATAGAGAGTAGGATTAAATGGTCAGTATTCTCAATGGAGAAGGGCAGAAAGTGGGGTTCCTCAGGGGTCTGTGCTGGGTCCGCTGCTTTTTAACATATTTATAAATGATCTAGAGATGGGAGTAACTCGTGAGGTAATTAAATTTGCTGACAACACAAAAGTTATTTAAAGTGGTTAAATCACGAGAGGATTGTGAAAAATTACAATAGGAACTTACGAGACTGGGAGACTGTGCATCTAAATGGCAGATGACGTTTAATGTGAGCAAGTGCAAAGTGATGCATGTGGGAAAGAGGAACCCGAACTATAGCTACATAATGCAAAGTTCCATGTTAAGAATCATCGATCAAGAAAGGGATCTCGGCGTCGTTGTTGATGATACGTTGAAACCGTCTGCTCAGCGTGCGATGACGGCTAAGAAAGCAAATATAATGTTAGTTATTATTTGGAAAGGAATGGAAAACAAAAGTGAGGATGTTATAATGCCTTTGTATCGGTCCATGGTGCGACTGCACCTCGAATATTGTGTTCAATTCTGATTGCCGAAACTCAAAAAAGACCTGAATTGGCCACTGTTGGAAACAGGATGCTGGGCTTGATGGACCTTTGGTCTGTCCCAGTGTGGCAATACTTATGTATATATGTGTGTATATATATATATATATATATATATAACTATATATATATATATATATATATAACTATATAACTGATGGTGTGACAATTTTTGTGTCTTGTAAGTGTGCCACGAGGTGAAAAAGGTTGAAAATCACTGGAATATACCGTAGAAGTGTGCCTGGCTCTGTCCTAAAACTTCTGAAGAGACACTGGGTATGTATGTCCAGTGAATTAGGGCCTTTAAATATGATGGTCTCTCTCCCTCCAGCCCCTCAGAACTCCTAACATAAGGCGAGATCTCACCCTCCACATAATATTTATGATTTGTTGGAGCTGCAGTCCGCAGTCTGCCTAGGGACCAACTACAATTACAAGAAAACAAAACAAACAGCTTATTCACCAAACTGGATTTCAAGAACCCACACAAAACACAGCAAACTTTCTTATAACAGCTTATCCTAACAATGGCAAGAACATATCATTTCTATTTTTATGTTCTGCCATCTGCTATTTACATGCATATAAATGTCTTGCACGTGTACAAATAAAGCAATACATACTGTGCTCTGCACATTCCTTAGGGAGATCTCACACTCTCTCCTCCATTAAGGGTGTTATAGAAGTTTGCTCCCAAGCTTTCTGATCTTTACTTTCAGAATGGAAAGGTTTGTATCTTTCTCTTATTCTTCCCAGGGACATTCATGTTTCTCTCTTTGTCTCCCCACCTGAACTCACTCTGATGCAAGATTTCTACAACAAACACAATCTGCACTGCCCATCAAGTAATCAACTTCCTATTAACTGCATTTGCATTATCCTATGACTATGAAGAAGAAAAGTAAAAAAAAATGTTTAAATGTGACAAAACTTATTTTGTAGAATTGATTGGAGCTATTTGGTGATGGCAGCAGAACTCAGGACTAACTTTAAACCAGCCGAGAGACAGTGACGTAGCACGGGCCCACCCATTCTTGGCTCAGGCCCACCAAAAAAGTTCAGTGACAGCCACCTTGGTGTGCTCGCTCTCCCGCCCCGGGTCTGTTAGTTCTCCTTCAGTGACCTGACTGTCCCCTCTCCCTCTCTGATCTACCTCAGCATCTTCACCAGTGCAGCAGCGACTCACTTCCACTGCCAGCATCATCCCTGCAGGTTTACCTCTGTCACATCCTGTCCTCACTGATATCACTTCCTGTTCCTGGAAGCGGCAAAGTTTGCGAGGCCAGTGCAGACAACAAAGGTGTGTCTCTGAAGATGCTGAAGTAAACTGGGGCCATGGGCGGGGAGCTAATGCTGGATCTGAGGTCAGAGGAGAAGGAGAAAGATGCAGGATAAGGAGAGAGGAGTTTCGGAAGGCCCACCCAAAATGATAGGTCTGGCTGCACCACTGGTAAGAGAGTAAAATGTGTATGTGAGGTCGACAGTGTAGAGAAATAAAAAATGTCAGTGTGTAGTGTAATATATGGTAACATATATTAAATGTTTCTTTCCTGGGGCTCTGGGGGGGGGGGGGGGGCTGTTCCAGGTGAAGGAGTGGAACGCCGGTACTACCTGAATACTACTGAGCAACAGGACAACCTCATGTTTTGTGCCTACTGATGGACTTTTACTTATGCACTCTACCTCTGCTTTTGGCTGTTTGGCCACACCTTATTACTGCAATGGACATTTGTGCCTTATCCAGTTTTACTGTTTACTAACAAAACAAGTTTGCTGTTTACTAATGTACAGACAGAATGCAGGGCTATTAGACATATAGCTTGTAACAGTAGTTTGCAAGGCCTATACAAGACCAGCTTGCACGTAGCAACGCCATCTGAATAGGCGACCTTGGAGGGTGCTGACACCCCCCTGCATTCCTGAGCTGCACCTTATCTCCTGTGCTAGAAAGGAGCATTGTGTGTGTACAGAATAAGCTGCTAAGTTTCGTTTTTCTTGCCAGTATCATTTCAGTGTTATGACGTGTGTACGTACTGGGACTACAATTTTGTACTGTAAGAACTACAAATGTTTACTGCGCATGACAGGTATGACGTGTAAGGGGCCAAATGCGCAGGCCCAGTAGGGAAGTATAAATGTAAGCGTCAGATGATTTATGACACACAGTGTCCCGAGGCTACTCGGTGCTGTTCACTTGCTAGCAATAAAGTTGCCTTGTTCGGAACCAAAATTTGCCTTTCGTCTCCTGATTTCCCACCTGTTTCATTGGCGACCCAGATGGGACAGAAGTAGAAAGGGGAATCGGATTATATTCTTCCCCTCCCCCACTGCGGTCGGATCGGGTCATCGACCCCCACCTGAGAAGGTGGTGAGTGGCCACCGCTGATTTCAGCGTCCATCTCCTGGAGGAGGGCCGATCCACTCCGCCTGACTGTAGAGGGGGCTGTGTGGTTCCGACAAGGCACCTTTTTCCATTTCAGAGAGAAGCGTACGACGGCGCAGCCTGCGACCCCGGCGGACAGGCGAGTATACTCTACGTAGTGACCGGCCCAGTAAGGACCGAAGAAGAGGCGTGATCACCCTCTTTTAGCCAGTGACTAATACGGACTATTGGTATCCGACTAGGTCCCGAAACTCACTAGGCTCCGACGACGAAACCGAGCGGCGAACGGGAGGGTTTCTTGTGGCGTATGAAAGTGTGTGAATGGGCTTGCAGTTCCAGGCCGGGCGACCGCGTCCTGGTCAGGCCGAGTGTTGACCCTTCTGTGTCTGGTGGAACGAGACCCCTTACTCCTCCACCTCCCCTTTCCCCCTTTTGTCCGTCACCTGTCCTTTGGCACTCAGGTTAGGATGGGCGGGGGTGGGTCCTCACCGTTAGATTTAATGACGGAACACTTTAGCGAAGTGTTCGACCTAGATAAATGTAGCAGGGCCGGGATGATACAGAGATGTCAATTTATGTGGCCAGGGCTAGGAATTGCTGGATGGCCCCCGGAAGGGTCATTCGAGTATGAAAAAGTGGCGGCGGTCATGAATATTGTTATAATTGAGGGAAACCCAGGCTGTCCCGAGGACATTCCATACATAGAAGCGTGGTTGGATGTAGTCCGGGATCCGCCGGCTTGGGCCCAACGGAAGGTAGAAAAGGCCGCCCTTATGTTGGTAAAGCAGAGAAAAGGCCGGAAAACCAAACTTAGAACCCTGCCGACCCATGCCTTCGCTCTCCAAAGCTCGGCAACCGCTGCCGTCCCGAAGGCCGCAGGGACCGCCCCCATACGGCCTACCGCCCCTAGCACTGAAGCCACTGAGACCACGCCCCCTGCTACCAGAGTCAAGGCAGGAACTACGCCCAGTACCACCAACACACTTTCTAGAAAAAAACCCCCAAAGAAAACCGCAGGGAAAGTTCAGGGTTCGGCCGAGAAGAAGCCTCCAAAAGCCCCGATACTTGCTACGGCGGAAGCATACGAAGACGACATTGCGCCGCCGCCCTATGCTCCTATGTACCCTGACCTTACGGGCCTAGCAGAAGGCCCCGCTGACGCCGAGACTTCCGGGTCAGAGTCGGATGCCGGGGAGACGTCCCGCCCAGCCTCACCTGAGTCACCTGGCCTCGCAACCACACGGAAGAGTAAACGGGTTGTGAAGAACATTACTCGGTTCCCCCAATCGAGTCCGCAACAGGCCCTTCCGTCCAGCCGAAAAGGGGGAACCTCCCACTTATTCCCAGTTCGACAGTCCACCACCTATACCCCTAACCCGGCGGAAGGGGGGGGCCAGCCCATCGAATCAACAGTTTATAGCCACGTTCCCTTCTCAAGTGCCGATTTGTATAACTGGAAATTCCATGGGCCGTCCTACGACCAGAAACCCGAGCAGCTGATAGAGCTGGTGGAAGGCATTATATACAGCTATAATCCAACTTGGGCAGACCTTAGGCAGTTGAGCGCCCACATCCTGACCTCTGAAGAACGCCGCCTTTTACAACAAAATATGGAGCAAGCCATCCGGGATGCGAATCCGGCCCATGCCAATTTACAGAACCTAATAGAAACGGAGGCGCCCATCGCTGCTCCCACGTGGGACTACCGAACCGCCGAAGGCCAAACCTTTATCCGCCGATACCAGCAGGCGTACCTGGCCGCCTTAAAGAAGGGGAAGCAGAAGGTTACCAACATGGGAAAAATCCACAGTGTAGTCCAACAAAAGGACGAGAGTCCAGGGGACTTCCTTGAACGACTTATGGAAGCATTCAGAAGGCACAGCCCGATAAATCCCGAAGACCCTAAGAACCTCCCAACCGTGGTTATGAGTTTTGTTAGCCAGTCAGCACCGGATATACGAAGAAAGCTACAGAGAACGGAGGGGTTCGAAGGGATGAGCCTAAGCCAACTGAAAGCTATAGCTGATCGCGTATTCGGATATCGCGACCAGGAGGAGAAGGTGGAGGCCCGGAAGGAATCGACCAGACGGATGCGGGAGAAGGCAGATGTGTTGGCCACGGTGCTGGAAGAACGAATGAGGTCTAGACCAAAGGGGAGGGGCAGGAGAACAAGAGGAACGCGGTCCCCCATAGGGCGTAACCAGTGTGCAAATTGCCGACAAGAAGGACACTGGTGGGCTGATTGTCCAGAGGAGATACGGGACAACCCGAGAGAAGAGGAATCATGGGACCGGCAGAGAGAGGAGGAGACCGGCGACCGCACGGGGGCCCCTAGGCGAGGCCGTGGAAGGGGCCGAAGAGAGAGAGGACGGGATGACCGGAGGGAATGGCAGATGGCTGTGGACGCTACCCGAGACAGCACAGCATGAAGAAACCGGGAGGGCAGAGTCCCCACTGACCCTCTGGTGGAAATTCGGGTGGGGACAGAATCTATGAAGGCCTTACTAGACACGGGGGCCCAGCGATCTGTTATCACCACTGCCATAGCCCCAGCCACGAAAGAAACTATACCAATTGTGGGAGCCTCCGGGAAATCCCTTGCGGCCCCCCTCCTCAAAGAGCGCCAAGTCCAGATCGGAGGGACGATGGTGTCCCATCAGTTCATACACATCCCTGGATGCCCGGTCCCCTTGATTGGTCGAGACCTACTCTGTAAGCTCCAGGCCACCTTGAAGTTCAAGACTACGGGTGAAGTGGAAGCTCGCTTTGAAGATCGGCCAGTGACACTTATCTGTCCAGTAAGAGAAGAATGGAGACTACACGTTCCCCCAACTGTAGGACCCGGCGACTGCCGTTACGACCAGAACACCCCTTTCGCCCAGCAGAGGCGAGCCATAATGGATGAAGTGCCTGATGTATGGGCAGAATTGAACCCCGGCGGACTGGCCGTTAACGCTATCCCCATCTGGATTGAGCTCAAACCAAATGCTCAAGTTGTCAACCAAGGACAATACCACATCCCCTATGCAGCCCGGCATAGTATGCATACACATCTACAGAAACTCCTTCAACAGGGAGTCCTTAAACCAATCAGATCCGCATGGAACACCCCATTGTTGCCCGTTAAGAAACCAGGAACATCCGAGTACAGACCCGTCCAGGACCTGAGGAAAGTCAACAACCAGGTAGCCGACATAGTTGCCCTCGTACCAAATCCATACTCCATCCTAGCCCAAGTGCCATCTCAGACCAAGTGGTACAGTGTCATTGATTTGAAGGACGCCTTCTTCTCCATCCCTCTTGCTGTCGACAGCCAAAAGTTGTTTGCCTTCACGTGGGAAGACTTGCAGACGGGAACCAAGCAGTTTACCTGGACACGACTCCCCCAGGGATTCAAGAACTCCCCCACCCTCTTCGGCGACCAACTCGCTCAGGACCTGAAGACGTATCAGGACGAGTATGGGCCGGTCGTTCAATACGTGGATGACCTGTTGGTGGCCCGTGAAACGTACACCGAATGTGCTGAAGCTACCCTCTACCTCTTGAAGACCCTGGAAGCCCAGGGGTACCGGGCCAGTCGCAAGAAGGCACAGATATGCGAGATCGAAGTCGAGTATCTGGGGTTTCGCCTCCGAGAAGGAACCCGGAGTCTCGGTACCCCCTCGAACCCAAGCTATCCGCAACCAACCCACTCCTGCAAATAAGAAGGAACTGCGGGCACTCCTCGGAGCCGCTGGATATTGCCGCATTTGGATCATCAATTTTGCTGTCCTGACCCAAGACTTGTACGCCAAACTGAAAGGACCTGAACTCGAGGGCCAGGATCTCCAGTGGGAGAAAAGCGAACTGAAAGCCCTTCAGGACCTTAAGGATGCCCTTGCGGCTCCACCAGCGCTCGGACTGCCAGATGTGACTAAGCCGTTCCACTTGTTCATCGACGAAAAGAAGGGATTGGCACTTGGAGTCCTCACCCAACTGGTCGGTACCTGGCAACGCCCTGTAGCATACCTCTCCAAGAGCATGGACAACGTGGCACGAGGATGGCCGGGCTGCCTACGAAGCATTGCGGCTGCTTGTCTCCTGATACACGAGGCCAATAAACTCACATTCGGCCAAACACTTTTTGTGACCACACCCCACACCATCCGCGGCCTACTCGAGAGCCACGGACCCAGATGGATGACCAACTCCCGATTGGTCAAATACCAAGCCCTCCTGTGCGAAAATCCGGAGGTGCGGATCCTGGACACGACCAACCTCAATCCTGCCACCCTCCTTCCGGCCCCTGAACCACCACTCCACGACTGTGAAGAGGTAATGGCCACTGTGCACTCGAGCAGACCTGACCTGAAGGATCAACCCTGGCAAGGGGGCATCACCCTTTTTACCGATGGAAGCAGCCAGGTGATAGAGGGAATTCGAAGAGCTGGCTATGCGGTGGTGTCTGAGGACCATGTGATCGAGGCTATGGCTCTGACACCCGGAACATCAGCCCAGAAAGCGGAGCTAATCGCCCTCACCAGAGCCCTCCTGTGGGCTGAAGGAAAAGTTGTCAACATTTACACCGACTCCAAATACGCTTTCCTCACCCTCCAGGTGCACGGAGCCTTGTACAAGGAGAGGGGATTTCTGACAGCTGAAGGGAAAGGACTTGCAAATGCCGCTGAGATCTGCCAATTACTCGAGTCGGTATGGAAGCCGAAGAAGGTGGCTGTGATGCACTGCAGGGCCCACACTGGAAGAACGGACCCTATCGCCCGGGGAAATCAGCGGGCAGACGACGCTGCAAAAAGGGCAAGTCAGCTCCCCTACTCCTCTCACCCTCCTGACCCCGTACTCGTCGTCCAGCTCCCTACGGAGACCCCTATCTACACCCCCCAAGAAACGGAATGGGCCCAACAAGAGGGTCTACAGTCACGCAATGGCTGGTGGATACTACAGGATGGGCGCATATGGATACCCGAAGCCCTGGCCTGGACGGTAGCCAAGGAGGCTCACGACCGCACCCACCTGGGCAGGGACGCCCTGGGGCGCTTACTTGAGAAGACCTACTACATCAACAAACTATCCCTGTGGACCAAAAACGCTTCCAGCCGATGCGCGACTTGTGCCCGGAACAACCCTCGAACGGGGCCCGGCCCTATGCCAGGACATGTTCTCCGAGGCACCAGCCCTTTCCACGTGTGCCAGATTGACTTCACACACATGCCCCCGGCGCGCGGCTACAAAGCTATCCTCGTCGCCGTGTGTACCTACACCGGATGGATTGAAGCCCAGCCTACTAGAACGGAAATGGCTAAAGAAGTTACCTCCCTACTGCTTCATCAAATCCTACCCAGATACGGCCTCCCCAAGCAAATAAACTCTGACAACGGCCCCGCCTTCGCTAGTGAAGTAACACAACAGCTCAGTACCAGACTGGGCCTCGATTGGAAGTTGCATTGTGCCTGGAGACCCCAAAGCAGTGGAGTAGTAGAGAGGGCTAACCGATCCCTGAAGAACCAGCTAGCCAAGCTCTGCCAAGAAGCAAAAGCCAAGTGGCCCGACCTGCTTCCACTGGCCTTGCTGCATCTTAGGTGTACCCCCAAGGCTACCGGCCTTACTCCCTACGAGATGATGTATGCTAGGCCACCACCACTACCCTCCTTTCCCGACTCCTTGCAGATACAGGGTGAGAGTTCCTTAGTGAAACAGATGAGAGCCTTACACCAGGTAGTGCAAGACATCCAGCAGTACACTGAAAGAGTAGCTCCCTTGGTCCTCACCAATCCTACGCACAGGTTCAGGGTGGGAGACGAGGTCTGGGTAAAAGAGTGGGATGAATCTGACTGCCTAAAGCCAAAATGGAAGGGGCCCTCCCTTGTTCTCCTAACGACCTCCACCGCTGTTAAAATTGCAGGAAGCCCAGTGTGGATACATTGGACCCGATTGAAGCCTGCTGCTCCCACTAGCAGCACCCTGAAGCGTTGGACTGCGCACCAACATCCTGACGCTCCATTACGGCTGACTCTAAGAAAGACGTGAACCACCAGATTCATGCCTGCCCAGCAACAGGAACTCAGTTTCTGGACCCACTGCGTTTTTGGCTCTCTCTTTATCGCAGCCTTCATCGTGGGCCTCATTATCTTCTTGCTGCAAAAGCTCGGATACCTCCCACCACATATATAATGCTGACCATCTTCCTTCTCCTGTGTGCAGTTCCGAGCTATCATCCTGCCACCCTGAGCCTGAATTGCACTGAATGTTTGCGCCTCGTGCGCCACCGTATAGAGGGAGGATATCACCTAGTCACTACCCTCATTCACCAGACGCAGCCCCCGGAAGGCGATTGCCAGCTTCTCCCGACTTGTGCCCTCATCACTCCGAATGGCCTCCAACAGTTCCACAGATGCCTCCAAGGAAATCTCACTATCTGCCACAGCCCTACCAAACCAAGATACTACAATGTCACCCTCAGCGTTGGACTCCCTGCGTATGTGGCCGGACCTCCGGGAGTCGAGGGAGATGGCATTCTGTATTACATTAATTCTACTCGTATCCTTGTCGGTGGCATCCAAACTGTAGCAACCCTCACCTTCGACGTCTGTGCCGCCATGGACAAGCACCCTTGGTCTCGCAAGTGTGGTAGCCAGAGTTGGCGAGAGGCATACGTTAAGGACCACAAGTATGTCTGCCCCTTCAGTCCAGACATGAGATGCTGCTCCCCGTGGGTGTGGCTCCCATGCGCCGGCGACACTCGAGCCTCGGGCTGGGACCGAGTATGTGCTTATACGGGAGGAGGATATGCCGGATGCGCCGGCCTGGGCGAATTTCGTCGAGGTTCTGGTAACTATGTGTCCCTAGACTGGCCCATCCGAGGACACGACATGCCCTGGAGAGGAACGTGGGGCCTCGGCATTGACGGCGGAGGAATGGATCCGTTGACATATATTACCATATATCAGAGTCTCGAAACGAAGCCTCCTACGCACTACCAGACTACTGTTGTCGGCTACCAAGACGTATTTGATGAAATTGCTCGTGCTGAGCAGACCGAGACTAAATTCCCCATTTCCCCAGAAGCCCGAAATATGTTCCTCAATTTGGCTGAAAACATCGCCCTCTCCCTCGGAATTGCCAACTGTTTCGTCTGTGGAGGCACCGACATGGGTGAACAATGGCCCTGGGAAGCGAGAGAGATCCGACAACACACATGGGATGCACTCAACACCACTAACATTACCTTTCCCCAACGGCCGAAGCCGTACGAATGGGCCCTGAGAACAAATATCATAGGTACCCTCTGCGCTAGTCGAGCGCCATCGAAGCGTTACTCTGTACCAGTGGGAGACTCTGCTTGTACGGGGGTTCTTCAGTATAATGGCAGCCGGACGACCTGGTGGCAAACGGACAACCTGCCCGCCCCGGAGCCTATCTGGACAGAACCCACCTTGAACACGACATGGACATACGGAGGGAACGCCTCCCTCAAGTGGGTAGCCCCGGCGGGCTACTACTATATCTGCGGACGCAGGGCCTATGAACAACTCCCGACCCGCTGGTACGGTACCTGTCTTTTGGGCACGGTCCGACCTAGTTTTTTCCTTCTGCCCATACAAGTCGGCGAAACTTTGGGTATCCCCCTATACGTGGAAAAGGGGCCTGATAACCCTACCCGACGAAAACGGTCTTTCCCAATCATCAAGCCCAAAGTCCAGATTGGAGACTGGAAGGACAACGAGTGGCCGCCTGAACGTATCATTCACTACTATGGACCGGCCACATGGGCTGAAGATGGTACATACGGTTACCGCACCCCTATCTACATGCTGAATCGCATTATTCGCCTACAGGCCGTACTCGAAATCCTTACTAACGATTCGGCCCTGGCCCTCAATATCCTAGCTCGACAGAACACTAAGCTCATTACCGCCGTCTACCAAAATCGCTTGGCTCTTGACTACCTCTTAGCCCAGGAGGGCGGGGTGTGTGGCAAGTTTAACCTCAGTAATTGCTGCTTACAGATTGATGACCAGAGCCATGTCATCAGGGAAATAACTGACCGGATGGTCAAACTAGCCCACGTCCCCGTCCAAACCTGGAACAGTGCGTGGGATTGGACTTCCTCCCTCACCAGCTGGCTCCCAACCTCCGGGAGCCTGCAAGGCCTCCTCGTCATGGGTGGCCTGTTCTTGCTGTCTTGCCTAATAATACCTTTGTCTCTCCCCTTAGTTTTCAGGTGTCTCCGCTCCACCATGGAAAGCATCGCTGATCGCCGTGCTGCTGCCCAGCTTATGGCTCTCCAGATGTACTCCCCCATTCCCCAGTCTGATGAAGCTGACGATGAAGCACCTTGTGGCTGACGTGCACCACCTCCTGAGTCACTTAAGGGGCCATTACCCTTGTGTCAGCATAAGACCGGATACAAAGGGGGGGGGATTCCACTAGGGGCCCTCCGTCTCAACCCCGGCGAAGCAACCAACGGCTGTGCAAGGGCTTAGGGCTCGCTTGTTGCCTCCCTCGCTAACTATCCTTGTCCTTTCTTTCCTTTTCAGGGTTCATGGAGGTGATACTCTCCACCAGAATGGATGTTCAAGTATCAAAAGGGGGGAATGAAGGAGTGGAACGCCGGTACTACCTGAATACTACTGAGCAACAGGACAACCTCATGTTTTGTGCCTA
The DNA here is from genome assembly GCF_901765095.1 of Microcaecilia unicolor. Classification (NCBI taxonomy): domain Eukaryota; kingdom Metazoa; phylum Chordata; class Amphibia; order Gymnophiona; family Siphonopidae; genus Microcaecilia; species Microcaecilia unicolor. Next base: position 75,951,379 of record NC_044037.1, read on the forward strand.
CTGATGGACTTTTACTTATGCACTCTACCTCTGCTTTTGGCTGTTTGGCCACACCTTATTACTGCAATGGACATTTGTGCCTTATCCAGTTTTACTGTTTACTAACAAAACAAGTTTGCTGTTTACTAATGTACAGACAGAATGCAGGGCTATTAGACATATAGCTTGTAACAGTAGTTTGCAAGGCCTATACAAGACCAGCTTGCACGTAGCAACGCCATCTGAATAGGCGACCTTGGAGGGTGCTGACACCCCCCTGCATTCCTGAGCCGCACCTTATCTCCTGTGCTAGAAAGGAGCATTGTGTGTGTACAGAATAAGCTGCTAAGTTTCGTTTTTCTTGCCAGTATCATTTCAGTGTTATGACGTGTGTACGTACTGGGACTACAATTTTGTACTGTAAGAACTACAAATGTTTACTGCGCATGACAGGTATGACGTGTAAGGGGCCAAATGCGCAGGCCCAGTAGGGAAGTATAAATGTAAGCGTCAGATGATTTATGACACACAGTGTCCCGAGGCTACTCGGTGCTGTTCACTTGCTAGCAATAAAGTTGCCTTGTTCGGAACCAAAATTTGCCTTTCGTCTCCTGATTTCCCACCTGTTTCACAGGGTTTTGGTGGATGCTGCTGGCTGGAAAAGGTTTAAAGTTAGTTTGGGAATTTTTGATGGAATTAGGTGAAGGAAGTGGGAGATGTTTCTTAAATATGGTTTTATTTTACCAAGAAATAACCCATGATTAAGTGGGGATGGTACTATAAAATGTTCCTTGCTGTTTTGGGTACAAGTCAGGTTAAAATTGACTTTGAAACTCTCTATATAGGAAGTTTTGCAGTAACTTCTATGGGGGGAAGGGACAACCAAGATTCTAAACCAAACAGATAAGAAAAAAAAAACAGTCTTTAGCTGACAAGCTGATTGGTTGAGTGATGTCAGATGTTCCTCTTGTGGGGGGGTGAGTTGCTAGGGAGACTGGTGAGCAAAGAGAGAAGGGAAGTCTGGAAAAGAAAAATGTATGGTGTGTCTGTGTAAAGTAAGAGGAATAAAAGTATATTTTATGAGTTTAAAGTGAAATGTGACATTGAAAAAGGGTACTTTGATATTGAAAGTGAGCTGAGGTGAGTGTGAAGGGTGTTTCAGAGATAGAACTGGGTTCCAAGAGATAAAAAGTGAGTTACAATTTTGTGGAATGTGAGTCTGTATGCTAAGGTATTAAGTGGACACATGGCTGCCTACTCTTTTTAGAATAGGGAAAAACAGTTGAGACACAGGAGTGTGGGAGACTGTGATTTCTGTTAGTAATTATACTGAGAGAAACTATAAGGGTGTCAGGGAAAGAAATGTGCTAGAATTTAAAGGGGGATTAAGGGGAAATTGAAGGTAAATCTGTTATTTGGAGAAAGAAGCTATTAGGCTGTGTCTGTGGAAAAGGTGTGTTGTTTGCGAGTGCTCTGAGTTCAGTGCAAGGCTTGTCAGGTGGCAGATTAAGCACTGCTTTTGTATGAGTGTGCTGTATTCTCCAGATTGATCTGATAGCTGTGCAGGGAAATGTTATGTTGTTATGTGAAGTCTGTGAGATGGAATGTTGAATCACCATTTGAATATGGAATGTGTTACTGTGTGATGGTTCCGAATGCAGTGCTGAAGCCTGCTGGATCATTTTAGAATAGGGAAACAACAGTGAGAAATAGGCTGTGAAGTGAGTACTCCTTTAACTTATTTTATTTCAATTAGAGAGTGTGGCCACAGTATTGAGAATTAATTGTCACCAGAGTGGAGTCAGTTCCTGGACAAGCAGGGAGTTTAAGGTTTTACTTCCCTGATTATTTTCTTTATAAGTGAGGTTTAGGGAGAAGAGATCGGTGAATTATCCTCTGAAGGGTTCCGGCTGAGCTCCAACGCAAGAAAGACCTCACCTAAAAAAAATTCAACCACAGCTAAGTGACATTTGCAAAGGGTGTTGAAGGACATATCATTTTTTGTTGGTTTACAACATTTTAAGGGAAAACTAAAGAACAGAACAACATCAAATATAAAAAAAAAATCCATGTTTTCTGGACTTGCCTAAGTGTTCTGGGTTCAAGTGAGATCCTTGCACAAACATCCATAATACCCATAAAGACTCAAATTCTGACATCAATAGCAAGGAAAGAGTATAGAAACAAATATCTGATTTTGATAAAAAGACAATTTAAATATTTATCTGAAAAGGTCCTTTTCTGCCTTTTTAGGGGATTTTGTTAAAAGAAACAGAAAAAGTTAAGGGTATACATGTAAAACTACATTTGAATGTTGAATATGTTATTGCAGTTCTATTAAGCCACACACTAATTGTGAATTTGAGTTTATTTGAATGAAAATTTGTTTGCATTTGTATTCAATAAAGAAAAAGATAATTTGCAAATCTGAAGGTGCGGTTCTTCCAGTTCAGGAACAAATCCTGAATTTAGCTTCTTTTCCTCCTTTATTCTTTGAGAGTAAAGGACGAGGTTAGTTTATTTGTTCCACTCCCTCGGCTGTGAGTGTGTGTTCCCTGGATATTTGCCACGACTACAACAATCAGATATCTGGGAGCACATCACTACAGTCCAGCCTAGAGGGGTGGTAACAGTAGGGAGTACCAAAAGAGGAGAGAGGCTATATGTTTGTGTGTGTCAGAGAGAGGGAGATCGAAGTGAGACCAAGAATGTGGAGTGAAAGGAAACAGGAGTGGGGCTAGAGAGAGACGACAGCAAGAGAAGAAGGAGAAGAGTGTGCATAAAGTGGAAGAAAGTGGGTGATGAAAATGGTAGACTAAGAATGGAAAAAGGGTGTAAGCAGCCTATTTTACACACGAACAGAAGCTCTTATAAAAATGTGAGCAAGTGGAGGCAGCAAGATTTGCAATGGAAGAGAGAGCAAGATGGGGAGAGGGAGAGTCAAGGTAGGGGATGAGGAGGAGGGTGACGGGAAGAGAGAGAAACAGGGATGGAAGGAAATAGAGAAGGAAAGGATCCTGAACTGAGGGGAGATAGTAATCTAGGATTATTTTGTAGGAAAAAGAGGTGGAGGAATGGTGACAGGAGAGTGGATAGGAAGAACAGGAAGAGATAACAAGGGTGAGAAGGAAGAAAGAGAAAAGCAGAAGAGTCAGGGTTGATGCAAGGATATTAGGCTCTCTAGGCAAACCTTCATCTTCCTCCTCCATCCAATTAACTGTCAAGTCCCTGACCCTATGTCCCCAAAAGTTTGTTAATTAAACTCAACAATTATGATTATCCCAATAATACGCTCTCCAAAACAACCCTGTGCAATACAGACATCATACTTTGTTCTGTAGACATTTAGTAATAAGGACAATTCCCAAAATCCATTTATCTAGCTAACTGGTCTATTTGAAAATTGCCTAACCTCTCTGTGAGTAAGAATACATGCTGGTGGTTCTTGCCTTTGGACGGATGTCAGGACCTATTGTTTTGCCTTGAATGTAGCTGCACGTTGTCACCCCTAGAAGCTGCCACCCTGGGCATCCACTTAAGAGTCCTTTAAATGAAGTGCGCTATAATCTGGGCTTAGCGCATTCTAACAGGGGACTTTACCAGGTGCTAAGCCCAGATTTAATGCAGCACTTTTTAAGGCTTGCTATTTTTAATTTTTATTTGTAGGTCATACTTTAACATTGTCATTAGCGCGCAAGACCTGCAAAAAATTAACACCAGATCACTTATCACCTCCTATTTAGGAGGCTCTAAGTGCTCCTGCATTAACTCTGTGTTATCCGGTTAATGTGTGCTAATCATAACACGCTAGCCAGATAATGTAGGAATGCCCACTCTCCTGCCTATGACATACCCCTTCTAAAAATATATATTTTAAATAGGAAATGTGCACTTAAGGGCTGGATTCTATATATGGCACATCCAGTAGTGTGCGTTAAATTGTGCGTGTGGCCAATTTACGCAAGCTACTCAATTGAGTAGTGAGCCATTCAGTGATGGTAGTTGGCTGATAACAACCAAATATCATCTGACACAGGAATAATGTCACAGGAAGCACTTTTTAATGGAGAGGGTGGTAGATACCTGGAATGCCTTCCCACCAGAGGTGGCAGAGATAGAAAACGTAACAAAATTCAAAAATCTATGGGATTAATACAGACGAATCCTGTATGGAAAGAAAATGGAACCAAACAAACTTAGCAATGCTTAGATGACAACTCCAGTAAATGGGAAATAAAGCCAGTGCTGGGCAGATTTCTTCGGTTTGTGCCCTGATCATGGTTGGACAGATGGGCTGGAGTGGGGCTTTGATGGCAGCTCCAGTAGTTGGGGAATAAGCCCAGTGCTGGGCAAATATCTACGGTCTGTGCCCTGAAAATGGCAAAGATAATCAGGATGAAGTATGCATATGTAATATTGTACCATAACATATGCTATGAGTTTATCTTGTTGGGTAGACTGGATGGCCCATATAAGTCTTTATCTGCCATTATCTACTATGTTACTAAGGAATGCAAAAGAAAAAGGAATGGGCTACTGAAAAGAGACAGAAAATGAAAAAATGGAACAGAGAAAAGGGCAAATAATGAGAAAAATGATACTGAACCAAACCAGAGGCAACAGATTAGGGAACTATTTAAATTTTTTTTTTTTTACTTATGAATAAGCATTTAACAATTTCTGGATCACCATGGTTCATTCAGTAGTCCAGGATATAACAAAAGAGAGGGAACAAAGTACAAACTAAAGTCCAAACAAAAAAAACAGCACCACGGGCCTTTAAAAATGGAACACAGTTCTTTAATGAATGAGCCTTGACAAAAAGACCCGACACGGGCCGTGTTTCGGTGACTAGCACCTGCGTCAGGGGTCACAGTGATGACGTGGAAAACTTGGGGAATAACTCGAATATATTCCTCTACAATATATTATTCCTTACCCCACGTCTCATGTAGTAAAAGCTACAAAGCACCAAGGCACTTTCACTTTCTGTATCAAAATGGATGTATTCCACGTCATCACTGTGACCCCTGACGCAGGTGCTAGTCACCGAAACACGGCCCGTGTCGGGTCTTTTTGTCAAGGCTCATTCATTAAAGAACTGTGTTCCATTTTTAAAGGCCCGTGGTGCTGTTTTTTTTGTTTTGTTCATTCAGTAGTCCAGCCATGTAACATCAACAGTAGTAACACATTTTTGAACTCACCCCCCTCCCCGAATACTCATTTTAATATTCAACTAACACCAAGCAAGATGAGTCAAAGTGATCACTCACACTATTGGCTACTGATACCATGGTCCCAAAGTCTCTTTATATTTTCCCATTCTCCATTTATTACATGCTGTTTATCCAGAAGCCTCACCATTTCCAATTTTCTAACCCAAAACATTTTGCAAACTTTTTTATTATCTGATAGAGATTATTAATTCAGAAGAAAGCAGTTCTGAGGAGGAGGTGTGAAGAAAAAGGTCTGTGCAGAACAGACCCCCCCCCCCCTTCCTCCACACCCCTCTCGCCCATTCCTTTGCTTCAGCCTTTTCAAAAAGTGAGTTATTGGCTGCCTGTGATCTTTCTGTCCCCTCTCTCCTGCTGCTGGCAGGGTGGAAACATCTGGGACTGAACTGCAGAGCCCAGTGCAGTTCAAAGAGCAGATACACAGCACCCCATGGATCAGATGGAGGATTTTTTCTATCCATTACTTAACAGGTCTGAAGTCAGTCTTCGGTTCAATCTAAAGCAGTGTGAAATTGTGATTTTTGGCTGTCCAGTCTACTAGATTATTTTGACTACAGTCTATCCTTGTGGTAATTGTTCCACATTTCTCAAAACAAATAAAAAATGCTGTTTTTCTTTTAGAGCAAGTAAAAGTTTCCCTTCGTATTAACTCATTACTATTACATTATACTAGTAAGGTAAGCTTAAAGCATGATCCAAATGATAATCTACATTGTTCACAACGGAAGTGAGCTTAGTTTTCCTGTTTGTCTTTCTTGAATAGATTGCAAGAATTGTTGAGTAGGGACCATCTTTTGTGTGATTGTGTACAGTGCTGCGTATATCTAGTAGCACTATAGAAATGATAAGTAGAAGTAATAGGTATTATTCTGAATATGGTTCCAGCTCTGGAAGAAACCTATTGAAATCATTTTACTTATCAGGCAACTTAAAATAAAGATAAAACTTCTTAAAATATATTAATTCAAAACCTCAATGGGGCCGATATTTGGATGGCGAGAGGCAGCCTGTATTTGTGCAGCAGTTGGTGCTGACACAAAATATTTAATGCTGGGCAATTTCTGGTGATCAGCATTGACTATCTGAGGTTTTTTTGGCTGGTGCTAACTTAACCGGCCATGCAAATATTCAGCACTGGCCAGTTATTAGCAGGCAAAAATATTTATACAGTCTGATTTGCCAACTAAATTTTGCTGGTCAGTGCTGAATATTGCTGGTTATCACACAATATAACTGGTTAACATTTTGGCGCTGACAGTGAATTTTCAGCGAAGATAACCAGTTATCTCATGCTGAATATTCGCGGTTAAGTGCCAAAACACTACTTAACTGGTCAGTGGCCATTTCTGGCTGGTTAAATAGCACCAGGTGTCAGCATACAGAATTTTAAAGATGTTTGCTACCACTGCTGTGGCTCTGAAATAGCCTCAAACTGTTATCTTTAAAGGAAGGCCTATATTTTTAAGGAACTGGGGCTTAAAAAGGACTTTTCATTTTTAGCCATTATTGTACTTTAAAGGATTATTCAGCCCACAGCTCCCTGCATTAAATATCTGGGTATATGCGCTGATCCAGAAATGAATCAGGCAATGGCCAGTATTCAGACTGGTGCCCAGTTAACTTGGCACATAAAGTTAGGACAGACTTTTTGCTGTCCTAACTTTGAGGTCCTTTTACCAAGCTGCGGTAAAAAGGGACCTGCGGTAGTGGTGAGGGCTGTTTTTCCCGCGTGCCAAGACCCTTTTTACTGCAGCGAGTAAAAAGCCCCTAAAAACAAAATGGTCATGCATGTGGCCATGAGGTGTGTGTGTGTGTGGGGGGGGGGGGGGGGGTGAATTACCGCCACCCATTGAGGTGGCGGTAAGGGCTCCTGCGGTAACTCGGCGGTAACCGGGCAGCACACAGTGCTGCCTGATTACCGTTGGGTTAGTGCCGCGGTAAACATACTAAAAATATTTTCCAGCACGCCGGAAATGGTGCAAGCTCAAGGAGGAACTACCGCCAGTAGCCGTGATGGGCCAGCAGTAGTTCTGGGTTACTATGCAGCAACCCTTTCATAAAAGGGGCACCTACTTAGCCGGTCAGCAGACTGAATATTGCCTCTAACCAGCTAAGAGCTGAGTAATTTTTGTTGACGATTGGAATGTCCAATCCTAAAGTCTGTTTCTTCTAAACTACCTTATCTGATTTTTGTTTTAGTGAATTTTCCGGGTTGGCACAACACTAGGGTTACCAAATTTTCCCTAAGGAAAAAGAGGACATATGCCTCGCTCCCTATCACACCATCACCCCTCCCCATCGCACCCTCACCCCACCGCTGTCACACCCTGCCCCTGCCACACCCCACCCCACCCCTGTCACTTTGACCCCCGAAAGAAAGCCAGATTCCCTCCTCTCTCCCCCATGTATATCCCCTCCCCAAATTTCCAGTCTCCCTCTACCCACATGACTCCATTCACTACCCCTCCCCTCCTTTACCTTAGTGTGGTGCCCTAGTGGTCTAGTGTCCTCTTCGGGGCAGGAAAGAGTCCCCCTCTTTTTTGCCTGGTGCATCTGCAGACTGTCTTTCTCCCATCACCGATTCAAAATGGCTGCCAAGAGTTCGAGCAGTTACGTATGGTAACCCTAGACAACACTCCATATGAGGAGCTTTCTTTGGGAGACTGGGTGAGTGATCCCCTTGACCCTTACAGCTTCAGCTGTCCCCCACACCAGATTCCATGTTCCGCACACTACAGCTGATTTCTTCACTCTGCCCCCTCCCACTGGGTTTTCAGGGAGAAACTTGTAAACAAGGGATGTATGTGAAGTTTTGTTACTCCACTCATTTGCATGGGTATCAAAGTTGCATGCACAGCACACCCTTAACTCACAGGAAATCCTGCAGGATAGTAATCAGCTTGAGGGACTGACAGGTTTCAGGGAGCCAAAAGGACTCTTTCCCAAAGATATTTTAGATTATTTCGAAGTAGGTAGCATAGCAGTCTTTTTTCAATTAAGAAAAATGTATAGTGCTACTCATTCTCTATGATTAATACAGAGAAAGGGCATGTGTGGGGGAGAAGATGTGATCTAGTTTTTAAGAACATTAAGTATGAGTCAAAAGAAACTATGATACACAAGTTCAAATCCATTCTGTTGCAGACTGTGTGTGACCTTGGGCCAGTCACTTTGTCCTTGTACTTCAGTTTATCAAACAGTAATTGGGTTATAAAAACAATGTTGCTCTTTCTTTCTTTATAATTTAGTCATATAGTTGGGCTGATAAAGATGTATGTCTGTTTCTGATGTATCAGATGGTAAAATGCCTTAGGATCCCATTTGGATGAACGATATTGTGCACATCCAAATTACCATTATGACAGATAGCCAGAAAAAAATAGTGACGTTATTGGAAGTGATACTGCAATTTCATTTGCAAAATGTTTCAAATTATCTAATTATCGAGGAAAATGTACCATTCTGTATAATATTGATACTGTGGTAACTAGAATTACTACAAAATGTATCATTCCAAGTCCTTTAGCTGTAGGTTAAACTTGGGTATATTTTGCTACACAATGTAAGATAGCCACAGTCAGAAACTGCCTAGGGAAGGGAACCTTCAATTGCCTTCTTTTCCCTCGTACTCTTTTTTTTGGATTCCAGTTTGACTGGAACTGATGAAACTTATTGAGCCACACCTTTATTTCATGTACTTGTTTGTTTATAAAATCTTTTTGACTGCAATTCCATAGAGAGGGCTGGAAGGTGTATATTTTGAACCTGTTCCTTGAAACCCTGGCATAGACAATTCACTCAATTATGGCTGAGTTGGATTATTATTTTTTAAATAAAAAATTGGTTGTGACTGAAGTTCCTTCGGCCATCTCAACTCTGCATTTTACTTGCGTACATTGACACATATACGCAAAAATGATTTTATAAAACATGTAGTGATATTTTGGCATTTACTGTTAAGATAGTGTGCGTCCTACATCAGGGACATACCAAAAAGAGTAGAGTACAAGGGTATATCCACTTGCTACAGCACCTCCATGAGCAGTGTTACAATGGTTGCTCTCTCTCTCTCTTTTTTTTAAATAATAGGTGGAGACTCCTAATCAGATATAAACATTTTATATAGAAAAGGTGCATCCTTTCCCCAGAGGATATATTGGTTGAGCCCAGCAGAAGCAGAATCACTCCTGTATCTCCATGAAAATAATTTGATTTAATTAATACAGGATTTCCTCCTGTGCATTCTTCTAAAACAACTTTATTGGTTCTAGTGAATGAAAGAAGCTGAGACAAATAATTCTACTGAATACTGTGATTGATTTGACCTTTAATTCCTAAAAGCCTTGGATGGTATTGCAGATGAAGGAGAGTCATTTTGTATGTATGCCTGAGAGTACCTGGTTTCCCTTTTGCTACTTTCTTTATTATGGAAAGAGTCATTTTAGCCTATACCCCTATTCCTGGAGGAAAAGAGCTGAGAAGTCTCAGGTAGAAATACCTGTATGTGGGAAAGGTAGAACTGTGAAGAGATATTTGGTTGCCAAAGGGGTACCAAAGAGAGAGGAGAAGGAACTCATAAAGAGGAAATGTTTGAGGAGGTGTTACTTAGAGTCAGGTACCAACTTGCAGGAGAAGAGGAAGAGGAAGTGTAGAGTCTAATGGAGTATGCACTGGATCCAAGGTATGGGAAAGAAATTTATAAGGGGTAAAAAAAAAATTGTCCTATTCACAAATCCAAAAGAGATCTCCCAAGAACCAGAAAGCAATTTTGACTTAGGGATTGATTTGAATTTGAAGGGATCACACACAGAAATTGCTTTTTAAGTTTCTGCTTTTGGGTTCAAATACAGCGATTTATTGACTATAATGGACAATAATCAATATAACCAGAAAAAAAGAGAAATGAAAAAGGGATATAGAAGAGTCTCCAAATTGCATTATAGTAGAACATTACTATTGAAAACAGTGCAGATTATATTCATCTTTCCCCAGTTGCCATCTTTATCTCCCTATAAAGGGGTTCTAACTAATGCAACAAATAGCTTCGCTAGAACTGAAAGCAAGAAGTGCCTGCAGTCAACATCAAAACCAGTCAGTTTGTCTTAAAGAGAGAGAGAGAGAGAGAGAGAGAGAGAAGTGAATCTTAACATTCTCACCAGAGCTAAAGCACATCAATAAGCCGGGTTCACCTTGAGATAAAAAGAACAAACCAAAAGGCCAACCTTTCTCTGGTGAAAGAAACCACAAGATCATGAGTAGAGAAGGATGGTTCCACCTGAATGGTCTCTTATCTGAGGGATTGCGCTTTAAAGTCAAATGATGAATAACTTATAAATCCACACTACAGTGGAGAGATTTTGTTGGAATGTTGCTGGATTACAGTGATTCATAAACAGCTCCTGAAGACGCCAAGGGCGAAACACAGCACTGTGTAGAGCTGTAAGAACAGTTGTATACAGATCTTTGTGGATCAATATACAGGAAACCACTCAGATTATAAGAATTGAACATTATTAAATTTGGTACCACATTTTAAAAATTCATGGGCAAGCTCTGATAATCTTGTACAATACAAGATTAGCATAGTTAGCCTGTAAATTTTGAAAATGAGTACTAGTTAAAGTACATGAGTGCTGAGCATTGCTTACCCCTAGCCTGTGTTATTTGACTTTTGTTTACTGCCCTGCTACCATGCGTATGGACTATGTGTATCTACATATGACTGGAAACTAACTATTCTCCAGGAATAGAAAAGGTGGAAGGATAGACAGAATAAGACAGTGAGAAGAAGGAAGAGAGTCAGAGATTTTGCTATTCTCATCCCCTGATTTCTAGGGATCCAGGGCAGTGTTTAGAGTCACTACCTTAGATCACGATTTTTTAACTTACCTCTAATAAAAACTTTGACCCTAGTGAAAATGATTTCACTCCTATCGCATCATTGCCATTTTCAATATCGTAATCCCAGATTCATAGTCCACTCCTCCCCCTCAGATTTCACTGGCAGGAAAGTTATTGTGCCTTCAGATGGATGGGCAGAGGGAATTAACCAGTTCACTAGTATTTATCAGCTTTATCTAGAAAATACTGAAAATGCCTGAATATTTTTTATATGCTTACTGAAAAGATGGAAGACAGAATCTGTGGAAAGGAAGAGCAGAAATACGGCCTTTAGATGTAATTGCATCCCAATAGGCAACGTCTGTCAGAATTCTAATCCACAAACCTGTTGGCTGGCAGAGATACATTATAAACAACTACAATATCTGGATGTGTCATATGTGATGAATACTGATGGCCCATCTGTTGCATACTTTGTCTGATGTGTGCTTTTCTGTGGGCTGGCTTAGAGAAAGGCATGCAGGGATCCCTTTTGATTCTCCCCACTCTTTTGGGTCCTGTTTATTTTTCTGCAATGCACAGAGCTGTGAGATAAAGACTCATCAAAAGCCTCCTTCTGCACTTGGCAGCATCAACATTAAAGGTTGTTTTTGTGTCATCTTTTACTGTTTCAGATGGCCAAACTGGCAAGACTTACTCATTATTGACTGTTCCTTTTCTTCATCCATTTACAAGTCAGCTTCTCAACTAAATATCTGGGCCAAAATGTGTCTCCTAGATGTTCTCAATCAAACACATTTTTGATCTCTTTAGTGACAATATTAAAAAGATTTGCATTTATTATTTATCTTCATTTACACAAAACTTCTGTTTTGAGCAGCTGTCTAAGATTTTTGTTGCATTACAGCTCAGGATATGTTGCTATCCAACAGGTAATAAAGAACTCATCTGCTATTGAACTTTTCTCTTTTCCCATGATTCAGTTCCAGTTATGCTCATTCATTCCAACTGAATAAAAAAGATAATTGCCAGCCTATTATACTTTAATATAACAGCAAATGTTATTGCTGAGGGCTGAAGCAGTCATATCACTGCAAGTATCCAAAGCTGCTATGGCGCTTCGGCAGCCACTGTCTCACCTGCATTAAGGATGAACATTTATTAATGCACATTTGGTTCGATAGCTTGCCTTAAAACATTTAGGGCTGGATTTAGTATATAGTTCTCAAATATTGGTGCCAGAAAAAATCAGCACTAAGTGTGATGAGCCCTTTATAGAATTTTGCTTAGCACTGATTCTAGACTCATGCCTGCTGAAACCTGGGGTAAATAGGTGCACTGAGGTCACATTCTATAATTCTGCATGCAACTTTTCGGAACACCCCTGACGCGTCCATGGCCATGCCACCTTTTGAGTTATGAGCTAGTAGATCAGACATCATGTCTTATAGAACTGCGCACAGCCAGATGCACATGCAAATTCTAATGGATGCTGATTAACTTCAATAATTGGTTGTTAGCATCCAATTATTGATGTTAATTGGACTTGTTACTCAATTAATTTGTGCATGCATCTTGAGTACAAATTTGAGCACACAATTCTGGGCAATATATATAGAATCTGGGGGTTAATGCACACTAAATTGATTTAATGTGTGTTAACCTACAAATAATCTGCTGGCTTCTATATAGCACACATAGAGGGGCATAATCGAAAGGGGTGCCCAAGTTTTCCTGAGGACGTCCTCGCAGGATGTCCCAGTGAAGGGGTGGGGAAACCCATATTATGGAAACAAGATGGGCGTCCATCTTTCGTTTCGATAATACGGTCGGGGATGCCGGAATCGTGAAATTTAGGTCGACCTTAGAGATGGTCTCCTTAGAGATGGTCGTCCCCGATTTTTGGTGATAATGGAAACCGAGGACGCCCATCTCAGAAACAACCAAATCCAAGCCCTTTGGTCATGGGAGGAGCCAGCATTCGTAGTGCACTGGTCCCCCTGACATGCCAGGACACCAACCGGGCATCCTAGGGTGCACTGCAGTGGACTTCAGAAATTGCTCCCAGGTGCATAGTTCCCTTACCTTGAGTGCTGAGCCCCTCAAAACCCACTCTCCACAACTGTACATCACTACCATAGCCCTTATGGGTGAAGGGGGGCACCTACATGTGGGTACAGTGGGTTTCTGGTGGGTTTTGAAGGGCTCACATTTACCACCACAAATGTAACAGGTGGGGGGGATGGGCCTGGGTCCGCCTGCCTGAAGTGCACTGCAGTACCCACTAAAACTGCTCCAGGGACCTGCATACTGCTGTCGTGGAGCTAGGCATGATATTTGAGGCTGGCATAGAGGCTGGAAAAAATATTTAAAAAAATTTTTTTGAGGGTGGGAGGGGGTTAGTGACCACTGGGGGAGTAAGGGGAGGTCATCCCCAATTCCCTCTGGTGGTCATCTGGTCATTTAGGGCACATTTTTGTGGCTGTGGCCGTAAGAAAAAAAGGACCAGGTAAAGTCGTCCAAGCGTTCGTCAGGGACGCCCTTCTTTTTTCCATTATCGGTTGAGGACGCCGATGTGTTAGGCACGCCCCAGTCCCGCCTTCGCTACGCCTTCGCAACGCCTCCAACACGCCCCTGTGAACTTTGGTTGTCCCTGCGATGGAAAGCAGTTGAGGACATCCAAAATCGGCTTTCGATTATGCCGTTTTGGGCAACCCTGTGAGAAGGACGCCCATCTTCCGATTTGTGTCGAAAGATGGGTGCCCTTCTCTTTTGAAATAAGCCTGCTAGCGTTCCACGCCAAAATCCAAGCATATTCTGTAACAATGTGCATAACTTAATTGGCTTAACAAGTCAATCAGCATTGTTAACAGCACTTAACAAGCAATAATGAACACTAATTGGCAATGATTAGAATTTATGTGCACAACTCCCTAAGCATACTCTGTAATGCACTGTGCTTAAATTTTAATGTGCACAGGAAAAACAGGGCATGGTTATGGGAGAGGAAATAGGCATTTTGTGGGCGTTCCAAAATGTACATGCGTTGTTATAGAATATGGCCCTCTGTGCCTAAATCTATGTGCTGGGATTTACGCCATGTTTTCATTGGTGTAAATGGAAGTGCGTAGTTTTAGGCGCTAAGATACAAACTAAGCCTACTCTATATACCATGCCTAAATCTAGGCGCCGCTTATAGAATATGCTTAGGTGGAAACGTTTTCTGTGTGGATTTTCTAGGCACCATATATAGAATCTGGCCCAATGTGCCTTAAATTTAATTACAACTAATGTGTGAAACAAAAAAAAAGCATACAACTGGGGGGAACAAACTAAACAAATCCACCCTGTGGATATCCCTGGCCTAAATCCTGATATTATCCTTATTATTTTAGTTTCACCTGAGACCAGTGGTTTGATGACAAGGAGAAATATCTGAGGCAGATACCACAAAATCCATTTCGGCTATGTTTTAAGGATTTTATCTAGGGTCAGAAAAGATGATGTTACTGAAGGAATCCACTGTTTTATTTGTTTTCTGAAAGGCAGTTTTGAGTGGGAACCATTCCAGATTATAGGCAATACATTGGCAATTAACCTAACTGCTCTCAGTTATGCAAGTGCTACACATGTAAATGTTTAGAATACTAGCACTTATGTGCATGCATAAATGCTATTATAGCACATAAGCACTATTCTTCAAATACCCACTTGACTTGTATAACATGGCAAGGGGTATGTACACAGGGGTGGAACATAGGCAGGGCATAGGCGGGGCTCCCATTTCTGCATGTAACTTGCAGGATAGTGTACTTTAGGTGCATCTATAGCTGGCGTAAGTGTAAGCGCCTAAATGTTAGGAGTGTAAATACCTGGTTACAATAATTGTTCTATGAAGGAAAGCAGTCACCTACTTTCCTTTATAGAATAGACACCTGCCAGTTATAGAATAGCCACAATGGACTAGATCCTATACATGGCGCCAAAAAATAGGCACTGAAAAAAGCGCTATTCTAGAAGCTGTGCTTAAAGTTAGGCACGGTTTATAAAATAGTGCTTACAACTGAAACATGTTGCAAATGTGCATATTAGGCATTTATCCCTGTTAATCTCTAACAACGTGCATTCATTTTAGAAATGTCACCATTATAGCCATGACTCTCCCATTTCCACGCCTCCTTTTTCAGATCGCGCATAAATTTTAGGCACAGATCCTGCGTCTAAATTTACATGCATTAATGCCAATTAAATATAATTAGTGCCAATAATTGCTTGTTAAAAAGCCTATTATTGGTGCTAATTATGTCATTATTCAATTAAATTGTGTGTGCAAATTGTGCATGCAGCCAAATTTGTGTGCACAATTTTTGATGACTTTTATAGAATTAGGGGAGATATGTGTCTCTTGTCCTATCAGTGCTTTCTAAGCTACCTGGCAATGCCTATACTGTAAAACAACTGCTATACAGTATTGTCTAATTCACGGGATCTGTACAGATGCCAGCAATGTATTTTCATCAGGGCAATAATTATATCAAGTATGCAGATGGAGTACGTGCTTGAAGTGATATGTGACAGCCTGCTGTCACCTTTTTGTTCCATGTGCAGCAAGGACTGCATGTTCCTTACTGTCAATAGACTTTTATCATAGCCACAGGAGAAATAATTTTGGACTCTGTATGATCACCTACTGCAAACTCCTGACAAATAAAAGATCATTCTGGTAACATCTATTCATTGTGTGTGCAGCAACAAGAGTAAACACACTTGTCCAATCAAAATGCAGGGATTAGTATCTGCAACATGGTTATTTCAATATAAATGTAGAGTTACAAGATTACTGTATTGGATTACCTCTGGGAGCTCTAATGACTGCATGCTAGACTGTTTTATGAAATTACCTGGATTAGCTCTGTATTTATTTACATAGAGGGTCTTTTACTAAGGCGTGCTCACGTTTTTGGCGCACACTAAAATTGTGGGCAAGCTAAACGTTAGAGATGCCAATGCATTCCTATGAGCATCTCTAACGTTTAGCGCACCCACAATTTTAGCGTGCACTAAAAACGTGAGTGTGCCTTTAAAAGAGAAAGAATGTAATCAGATGTATTATTTCTAACTAATATTGGACAATAAGTATGTTTTCAATGAAATGATTTGACTATACACCGTATTGGCCTTGAAGAAGCCAACCAGATTATCAATGTGGAATAACGAATTAGATGAGTAATATCTGGGGATAATCAGGTTAATACCACTTTTTTTTCTGTTTACTGTTTAATTGATCTCCTTGTCTTGTTTCACTCTCCCTATTTAGTGGTCTAAGGAAGAGAATAGAATTACCTGACTGAAATAATTCCTATATATTATTTTCTCTGTATTTCCAGCAAGTTGTTTTATCGCTTGTAAAAATTTAAATGGTTATAAATAAAAAAAAATTTTTTAAACGTGAGTGTGCCTTAGTAAAAGACATTCACTTTACTGAGGTAGAGAAGAATTAGAAAAATATGTTACACCCCATCCTGTTCCCTGTAATCTGATAATTTGCAGCTCAAAATTCTGCATTTTCTTTGATACCTATTATAGCCATTGAACCTTTTCCTATGATTTTAAAATCTGCTTTGTTTCATAATGGAAATGGAATAGAAAATGAAAACCAAATTTTAACTGATGCTATGATGCTACAATTCAGAAGAGCTAAATGTGGTCCTTGGCACCCCACGCCCCACTCTCACAGCCTATCATGTTTTTAGGATGCCCTCTGTGTGTGCTTGGAAGTACATCTCATGTGTATTTATTCATTAGGGATACACTGAAAAGCTGACTGGCCAAGGGAGATGGGGCGGGAATGAGGATTGGTGTGAATATCACTGTTGTAATTAATTCCATTTACTGGGACTTTATTATTCTGGGAATAAGTGCCCGTGGTTATATTAAAAAGTCATCTTTTTCTTGTCAAAATGGCGCAAATATGACCCTCTAGCAGTAGTCATGTGACACTATTGCTAGGGGATCATTTTGACAGGCGTTTCCAGAAGGTCAGGAGCAACTGGGGATCACTCCTGCCTCAGGAACACTAGACCACTAGGGAATGAAGGTTCAGGCACGGGGTGGAGGGGCATTGTTCGAGGGGGGATGTATTCCAGGGGGTGGGGAGCTTTTTGGGGGGGGAGGTTAGAGGCTGGATTGGGGGGTGGGGGATGTGTTGTAGGGGTGAAATGAACTGGATCCGGTGGGGGGAGGCAGTGGCTGGATCAGGGGAATTGGATTTGGATTTAGCCACACCTTTTCAATAGTAGCTTAAGGTGAATTACATTTAGGTACTGTGGTGCCTTTTGAGAGCAACTGGAAAAGCAGTTTACAGCATGATTTGGGGCAGGGGTGTAGCTACGGGTGGCTTGGGTGGGCCCTGGCCCACCCGATCTCGACTCAGGCCCACTCAGGCAGCCAGCAACTGTCCGGTCCTCCTCCTCCTACCTACCCATTTTTTTTTTGTAATGCAGGCTGGGTCCTGATTCGGAAGTGAGTAGATGTATGCGGCGGCCATTGTAGCACTGCACGCCGGCACCACTACTCCGTCGCTGTTTACTCTCCATCCGGTTTCACTCTGCTGCTTTACGCTCCTCCTCCCATAGTGCACACAAGGGCGCCACAGTGCTGAATGGGAAAATCTGCTGGCTGCTATTGATGTCGTGTTCCTCACTGTCCCCTCGCTGGATCAATGAGCTTTTTTTTGTTGATCTCCCCCCCCCCCAGCCTTGGCCTTAACACTCCCCCTGCGGCCCTACAACAGCCAACAGCACAGAGTGCTCTTTGAGTCTGCACCAGTGCCTGCCACCACCGAAGCCTAGTTTTCCCAGCCCAGGTAAAATAAATATTTTTAAAACATTTTAATGTGTACAGTCTAATGCTGGCAGATGGTGAGGTTCTGAGGAGGGGTGTGGGCTCCTCACTTTGTAGGGCAAAAAAAGAGTATATTTAATCATTAAATATACCTTTTTTTCCCTAGGCAGTGAAGAGCCTTGCCCCACCCAGAAACCCATCGAGAATAAATTTTAATAGTCCCCAGGTAGTATATTTGTCATGTTGGGGCCTTGGTGGGTTTTTGGGTGGGGTTGGTCTTTGAAGTGCAGTGCCTTGGTTAAAAAAAAAAAAAAAGTTTTAAATGTAATGTAGGTGGGTTTCTAGGTGGAGGAGGGCTTTGCAGTGCCCAGGACATTAAAAAAAAGGTCATATTTAATGCTGGTGTCCTTCAGGAGGGGGGGGGGGGAGATGCCAGACCATGGGGGGGATGGGTAGGGGGTTGGATAGGGCTGACACTAGGCTACAGGGAGGTGTGGGGGAAGGGTAGGGCTGATGCCTAACTATGGGATGGATGGTGGGAAAGGGAAGGCCTGATACCAGGATGGATTGGGGGGGGGGGGGGTAAGATAAGAAGGGAAGGGCTGATATTGGGCTATGGGGATGGATAGGAGGGTAGGGAAGGAAAAGAAGGACAGATTCAGGGATAGAGAGATGGATGGTAGGGAAGGGGAAAGCTGATTCTGATCTATGGGGATAGATAGGGGGTAGGGAAGGGAAGGGCTGATGACAATTTATAATTTTTGGTCCTTTATTCTGTAATTGATGAGGGTTGGTCTGTGTTCTGCATGTGACTGAGTAGGTGAGAGATTCTGCTGGCATGTGGTTTGTGTGGGGATCTATGAGTCTGACAATGGGATGCGTAGTGCTGTTGTGTATATTCACTGCTGCCTTTGTAAAGGTACAGTTATTGGAACTGGTGTTAAGGTTTGCAAAATAGGATCTGAGAAGCCTCTATGCAGGATTTAGTGCTACTTTACAAAGTAGCTGGCAGTGAAGGGATTTTGTTGCTATTATTGAGGTGCTACCAGAATTTGAATGCATTGTTATATGTCATTGCTGTAATTATATTGCAGGATCCTGTCATGTGCATTGAGATGTTTGCCATTATAGTAGACTTATGTCTGGTCAAGTTTGATATGGCATAATGTAACTATATTTAAAAATATCAGTTTTTCCATTAAGTATGTCTATGGTTTATGTTGATCCAGGGCAGCTGTTGGGCAGACTACTTAGAAATCCATCATCAAGTGCATTCTACGGCATTATTTTGTAGTATCCCAAGAAACACTACTCATACCTATATACACAGTGCCCACCCATATTAGCTCTAGGCCCACCCAAAATGTCAGGTCTGGCTACGCCACTGAGAGATTCCTAAACGTTTCACCTCAGGGCTTACATGAAAGGTGGATGGGCATTCCCTCATTCAGCAGGTAGTCAGAAGTCACTAAAATCAAATCAGATCAAATCAGTTCTTGTATACTGCTAATATCCCCTTTCCAGGGTTCAGTGCGGTTTAAATTCTAGGTGAGACAAAAGCAAATAGTGTTACTGTAAGGTATGAGAAACATTAGAGGCCATTGGATTAATGCATTAAGGAAAGGATAATGGATGACACTAGGAAGCAGAAGTCATGATGGATTGTTATGAAGCAGTCCTTGGGAAGAGAAAGGTTTTTAGCCTCTTCCTGAAGCTAAGGTAGCTGTTTTCTATTCTGATGGCAATAGGTAGAGGTTCCATATTTTAACTACAAGTACAGGGAATAGAGAGCTGAAAATCACAACCACTATGTATTTGCTTTAGAGCTAATTACAGGTCGATTCTGCACTTACATAGTCATTGATCGGCAGGTCTTCTTCAGTGAGATCTCTGGCCTGACGCTTTCCTCCTGGCTTGGTTTTATCATTCATTTGCAGGTCCTTATTTTCTTTTGGCCAGAGTATTTTGGTTGCTGGAATACTGCCATCTTCTAATTCAACTCCATCTTTACAGTTTTGAAATTCAGGGATAAAAATAAGATATAAAATAATTGGAAAAAGTAAATAGTCTTTAAGACGCTACACTTGAGAAATCAATTTTATGTTTAAGAAAACCTGGAAAATTCAGCAGTGACATGAAAATAGATATTGCATCCTGGAGATTGAATAAGTTTAAAATCTTTCACTTAACAAATAAGTTAGGGCACTCTTTAATCAAGGTTTTGCCCACAGGTACAGTACGGGAGAAAATCCTTCACTCAGTAGCATTGAACAGAGCCTTCAGGGAACTGAATTTAAGAAAGAAATGTGGTTTTATCAAACATCTCTCACACACAGACTATGTGGAAATGCTTTACAAACAAAAACCTTTAGGGTAAAAACAATGCACAAGACAGCAATACAGTAGGAAGAAAAGAGGGAAACCATCGAAGAGAGCATTTAAAAGATATGGTAGAGAAAGTTTACTTAATGGACTTTTTAAAACAATAGATACATAGAGGGGAATGATCGAATGGCGCCGGCAAAATAGATTGCCGGTGATCTATTTTGGCGGTGCCGCAAACAGCTGGCCCAAACCGTATTATCGAAAAAGATGGCCGGCCATCTTTCTTTCAATAATGCGGTTTGGACCAGCCAAATGCCAGAGTTCGCCGGGTTTGAGATGGCCGTTTTTGTTTTTCAGTGATAATGGAAACTAAAAGCAGCCATCTCAACCCCGGCTAAATCCAAGGCATTTGCTCGTGGGAGGAGCCAGCATTTGTAGTGCACTGGTCCCCCTGACATGCCAGGACACCAACCGGGCACCCTAGGGGGCACTTCTAAAAATTAAAAAATATATATACAAATAGCTCCCAGGTGCATAGCTCCCTTACCTTGGGTGCTGAGCCCCCCAAATCCCCCCAAACCCACTCCCCACAACTCTACACCACTACCATAGCTCTTATGGGTGAAGGGGGGCACCTACATGTGGGTAGAGTGGGTTTTGGGGGGTTTGGAGGGCTCAACACTTACCACCACAAATGTAACAGGTGTAGGGAGGGGGGATGGGCCTGGGTCCGCCTGCCTGAAGTCCAATGCAATGAACAAAAACTGTTCCAGGGACCTGCATACTGTTGTCAGGGAGCTGGGTATGACATTTGAGGCTGGCATACAGGCTGGCAAAAAAGGTTTTTATTTTTATTTTTTTAGTGTGGGAGGAGGTTGGCGACCACTGGGGGAGTCCGGTGGTCATCTGGTGAGTTGGGGCACCTTTTTGAGGCTTGGTCGTGAAAATAAAAGGACCAAGTAAAACCGGCAAAATACTGATTACCACTGCTTTTGTTTTTTCCATTATGCGCTGAAGCCGGCCATCTGATAGCCACGCCCATGCCCGCCCATGTCCTGCCTTCGCTATGCCGCCGACATGCCCCCTTGAACTTTCGACGGTTTGGCGACGGGAAAGTGGCGATGGTGTCAAAAAAGCAGCTTTTGATTATACCGATTTTGCCGCTTTTGAGAGATCGGCGGCCATCTCCCGATTTATGTCGGAAGATGCCCAGCAATCACTTTCGAAAATAAGCCTGATAGTGAGAAAATGACAGAGAAAAACTGAAATTTCAAGTTTTCTTGCTCTGTGTTCTCAGCACAAGTCTACATGGAAGTCATTAAGCATTCATAATAGCAATCACAATTATGATTTGCATGTTTTACTTAACTTCTGTCAGGATTAATGGTCTTAGCTTACTCAGCAGACTGGATCCGACAATGTTACAACAAGACCTTTGCTCTGGTACGCATAACGATATATTGTCACTTGGCTTTGAAATTGTTCTTTGACAAGAAGAACTACACAAACAAAGCTGCAACGTAGAGTAATAAAATCTGGCATCTTTCATCAAAACTGGACCATAAAGTGCTTTGCAATTATAGTATTTCAGAAACCCATAAATAGCCAGCTGTGGGAATGTGCGTACCAATCTGGTGCCTGATCTGAATAACAGCCTCCAAAGTGGAAAGAGGATAAGGAATAATGAAGTCAATATTCAGGAGGACGGCTAATGCATAACTTTAAATGGATAAGTGATCTGTTTAAAGCTATGGTAACATTCGGTGGAGCTAAGTATTCAAGTGCGAATGCTGAAAATGCCAGCACAACTTTAAATAGATAACTTATTTGTTTAAATTATTCCGGGTATAAACTACTATTACTACTACTACTACTACTAATAATAATAATCAATTCTATAGCACTACTAGACATACACAGCCCTGTACACATTACAGAGGAGATTATATATATTGTGCCTGGAAACTCCGTGTGGAAAACATTTCCACCTAATTGTATTCTATAAAAATTTCCGCGTGGTTTATAGAATACACTCACGCCAATCTGCACGACTGTACTGGTACCTAAGTTAGGCACAGAGCAAGTATATCCTATAACCGTGCACGTAACTTTTCAGGACGCCCATGATCCACCCGTTCCACGCCCATGGCCATGCCTCCTTTTTGACAACGTGCATTAGAATTTATGAGTACCACATTATAGAATACACTTAGCAAATTCTGCATGTAAGTTCTAATTAATGCCAATTAGTGCTGATAATTGCTCATTCCTATCCAATTAACAGTGCTGATTGGCTTGTTAATCAATTAGGTTTTGCACATTGTTATGGAATACGCTTAGATTTCTGCATGAAAATCTATGCATGATATCTAGAATTGGGGGGTATATGGAGGTACTTTGTCCCTAGAGGGCTTACAATCTATGTTTTTGTACATGGGACAATGGAATATTAAGTGACTTGCCAAAGTCAGAAGGAGCTGTAGTGAGTATCAAAGCCCACTGCACTAACCATTAGGCTCCTCCTCCACTCCACTCCACTCCACTCTGCATTCAAACTTGAACCCATCAGTCAGATGTAATGTTGGAATTTTGTCACTATCCCCCTTATTCTATAACAACTGGCATTTACTCAGGCTGTTTATAGAATAATGTAAGTGCCCTTACAGAATAGACTCACTGCTATACCCCTGGATTCTGTTTATGGCATCTAGATTTATGTGCCCAAATTTGGGCATGCTCCTGAGATGCGCATGCAAATTCATTGGCTAACAAGCTCAGAATCATCAATAATTGGGTGCTAACTACCAATATTGAGGTTAATTGGTACCCATTAAAATTTGCATGCACATCTGGCTGCACACTATTCTATAAGGCAAAGTGCCTAACTCCCATAGCATGTATCTCAAAAGGGGTGTGACCTTCCATGTGTAGCTACAGAACACTGACTCACCACGCCAAACCCGGGCACCAGTATTTATAGTAGGTTTCAGCAGGCATGAGTCTGGTGTTTAAAGTCTGGGCACAAGAATTGACTTAGCACTGATCTTTTCAGTTGTCCATTTTTTAAATTGATTTGAAGAATCCAGCCCATAACACCTAAATGTTTGCATCCTGTTATAGAATTGTCCCCTATCTGCATAATTTTGTAACCCTGCCCCTTGGATCATCGCAAATATTGTCCCAATTTTAAATAGTTAACTTTGCCTATATAGTGACTTATGCAGCAAAATGTATCTGTATAAGCGCTGCCAACCACATAAGCACTTTTGAATATCAGGCTCAATATGACTATTATTATTGCTCAATTCCATTTGGATAAATTGATGTATGGGGGATTGAAACAGCCCTGTTGAAAACCTCTTCTTTTCTGAGGTATGGAAATTTTTGGTCTTACATGTTAATGTTTTTTCCTTGAGTCCAACTAGACCAGTTCTCAACCAGCAGATGGAGATAGAAACTTAAGGGCAGTAAATACCCTCAAGGAAGGATGGGATTTAGAGTCCTTTGCCATTAACAACCAGATACCTGAATGACCTTGCAGGACCCACTGGTACCCCACCTTTCTTAACTTGTGACAAAAATTACTACCAGAACACAACCATACAAATGTATACCAGGGTGGGACTATGGAGTGATCTGGCTGGATTCAAAGAAAGGATAAATTTAGCCTTACTTGTTAATATTCTTGCTTTTTGTTCACCAGACCACTCCAGAACAAATGGGATGGTACAAAGCACCCTTATACTGGGTGGGATGATGACACCCCTTCTCAAAGGTCTCCAGTACCAAAGACAGCATCTTCTCCGTCATATGTATCTGGCCTATAGTATTTTGAGCCAGCCTCCAATACTAGACTTTGTAGTGGCTTCACCATTTTTTGCATCCCTAAACCTATGAATAAACGATTCAACCTGAAGAATTTATCAATCACCTCTAAATATAATTACACTTCCAGTGTTCTATGCAAGTCCAAGAGACAGAGAGGACAAAATTCATCACCACAATCTTCTTGCCAAAATATGGAACTGATACCAACTGATTGACATGGAAGGCTATTACCTTCAAAAGAAAGGAGAAAACCATTCAAACAGAAACTTTTGTGTCTGTAAAATACAAAAATGGTCCTTGTCAGGATAAGGCTCAGAGTACTGAAACTTACCTTGCTGGACAGAAGGAAACCAAGATCCTCACTTTTAGGGTGAGATCTTTCAAGGTTGCTTTTGTCAAAGATTCAAAGGGTGGAGATCCAAGAGTATGAATAACCAAACTGAGGATCCACACTGGAACCACCTGATGGGCTGGCAGATGTAAATGTGTGCCACCTTGAAGAAAATGTATCTTTGTATGACCTTAATGAAGACTCCTCTAAACAGCTTTAATAACATACCCGTGCCACAATCTGAACTTTCAAGGCTAAACCCTTCCTCAGATTGTTTTACAGAAACAACAGAATCTAGGGAAATGAAGCTTGAACCGGGGAAATACCTTGCTCTGCAAACCAAGACTTAAAACCTCTCCAGTTCCTAGTACAGGCTAACGAAGTAGATCTTTTCCTTGCTTGCAAAAGAGTAGTGATATCTCCCATCCACATAATCTTTATTTCTTAGGCATCAAGAACCAAGCCATAAGATAAAAGTGAGATGGGTCATTCATTAGTACCGGACTTTTCATAAGAAGACCCCTCTCTTATGGAAGCTTCCCCCAACCTGCAGATGAACCAGTTCCACATACCAGGGTCATCTGGACCAAACCAGTACTACTAGGATCATCAGTCCCACATAATATGCTGTCCTGCCAAACTCACCTCAGAGAGGCCTCTGAGACCACTACTGCAGAAGGGTATTCAAGACTTCTATTCTTTATTCCCTCCAGCAGCTGAAAAATAGAGATACCTTTGCATCACTATCACTATCAAATCCATCACCAATGTCCCCCACTGGTTCTTGATTAGGGCAAAGGTTTTCTCCAACAACTCCCAGTCTGCACACACATTCTCAAATCCTTTAATGTCAGCTAGTGACAATGCCTGAAGATGTATTTTGGCCCAATTCAACAGGAAAGCCTCTTTGGCTACTGCCATGCTCTTTGTCCCTCCCTGTCTATTGATATTTGCCAAGGATGTGGAATTGTCTGAAAACATTCTGACTGTTACGTCCTGAACGAAAGGAAGGAATGCCCATGATGTTTCGGTTATCAACAATCATCTTTGAGTCACCTGGTCCAGACAATGAGCTTTTCTGCTGACAAGACTCATGTCTGTCATCATCACTAACCAACTGGGAGATTCCAGCTCAATTCCCTTCAATAGGCTATGAGGTTTCAGCATTCTGGCTTGTGAAGTCCATGGGAAGTGCTTCTCATAACTCGGCTGACCAATGATTCAGGAATGACGTCTGCAGAGGCTGCATATGAGCCTGAGCCCATAGAACCAAACTGAGCTTCTCCATGATAAAGCACAGAATCTGCATATAATCGTAGGCATGTGTTCTGTTCACCACAAGAACCCAAATCTGGTCATAAAACTTCAACACCCTGTGTTCAGTCCAAAAAAACCTTTCCCTTCCAGGTATAAAATAGGCTCCCAGATATTCTAAGCATTGAGTGGGCCCTAATTTGCTCTTTTTGAAAATGATGACTCATCCTAGAGAAGACAAGATCTAGATCAACTGAGCAGTAGCCTAATCACTCTTCACCTCTGAATTTGCTCTTATGAGCCAATCATCTAAATACGGGTGGACTAGAACTCTGTGGATACCTGCTATCAGTACCATCATAACTTTGGAGAAGGTCAGAGGGAGGGGGAGGTCATGGATAATCTATAGAAGAGCATTTGAAAATGGTAATGGTAGGCCAAAACTATGAACTTTAGGAAACTGATGTGGCTTCCAAATTGGAATATATACAGTAGGCATGCCTCCTTGAGATTCAGTGCCATGTGGAACTCTCCATTGCAACATCTTCATCTGTAAGTGTGGAATTCAAAGGGCTAGATTTATACCCTTTAAATCCAGGATGAACTGAAATTAACCTTATTTCTTTGGTACTACAAAATAGATGTCCCATTACCCACTCTTCCTTGGGCATGGGAGGTACCACTTCCAGGGCTCTTAACCTTTTCAACTTGGGAACCTCTGACACCTTAGGGGCCCTTTTACAGAGCAGCTTTTTTGGGACTACTGCTGGTCCAACATGGCCACCAGCAATAGTCCCACCCCGAGCGTACGCCATTTTGGGGGGAAAAAGAAAACCCCTAGAAATGGTTAGTGCGGCAGTAACCCAGCAGTAATTGGGCATCGTTGCACACTGCCCGGTTACTTCCAAGTTAGCGCCGGAACCCTTATCGCCACCTCAATGTGTGGTGGTAAGGGCTCCCCACTGCATGGCCACATGGTGAGAGTTATCTCACCACATGACCATTTTTTGGGAGGGGTTTACTGGCTGCAGGAAAGAGGGCCCTGGTGCACAGGAAAAATGGACCCACCACCAGTGCAGAGCCCTTTTTCCCACAGCTTAGTAAAAGGACCCCCTTTGTTCACTGCATGACAGGGGACAACTATATACAAGTCTGCAAAGCAGTGGGAAAATTCTAATATATAGCCTCCTTGCACAATATCCAGGTAATGATCCAAGTCAACTCCTTGAAGAATGCAGATAGTCAACCTGTCATATGCTCTGTCAAGGCTTGGACATACAGCATCTCATTGTACTCCTTTGTAGGCTCCCATGGTTTTAATTTTCCAATCAAAATTAAATGAAAATGATCTATTCTGAAAATGTGAGTGCTAGGAGGAACTTCTGAATCTAGCTTTATTCAATGCCAAACAAGCAAAACACTTCAGTTCGTCTTCCAGCAACCTTTGAAATTTTGCTTCCACAGATCCTTTACTGTCTTCTCCAAGTCTTCACCAAGGAGAAGCTTCCCTTGAAAGAGATGTATGCTAAAGCCATGACTTAGAGGCCATATCTGCATCTCAATTCCTGAACCACAGGAGGCACCTAGAGGAAATGAATACTGCCACAGTCCTGGATGAGACCCTAATGAGGTCATAGAAGGTATCTGTTAGAAAGGCTATGCTCACATCTAAGGGAACAGTGTCCTATGAACTACACTTTCCATCTTCTGAGCCTTTTTTTGTGTGCTGTATCCATGTTAGGAAACCCTTGACATGTTAGCACTGCAAACAGTCAACTGGAGACCAAGAGCAGCCACTTTAAAACTATGCTTCATCAAGCATTAAATCTTGCAGTCTTGAATGTCCTTCAGGGCCATACCACCTTCCATGGGAATGGTCATCATCTTGATCACCACTGTCACTGAGGCATTCATTTTAACAACTTCAGTTTATCTTTTTCCCGTGGAACCAATGAGTAAAAATTACTCATTGCCCTTCCAACTGTTGGAACACCCAACTGTGATAAGATGAGAACCTGTATCACCGGGCATACCAAAAGGCTTTGACGAATCTAGAGTTACCCTCTAAAATGGGATCTCTTGAAGACCTGATCCCTGCACTTGGGGGCTTAGAAATACTCAAAGCTTCGAGTGCCTCAGAAATCATAGCTGAAAACTCTTTCTTCTGGAAGAAATGGACTACAGAGGGGTCATCAAGTTCCCTAATCGAGAGCTCATCTTCCTCTGAGGAGTTCATTATTGAAGACCACTAAACTGGCTGCTTTGCTCATAATCAACTGTTCCTGTTTCTACAGAGTCTTTTCTGTGGCTTTTATTATTTTTGTTCCCGGCAGTTTCATTTGCACTGTGCTTTACAACATTTGGCAGATCTCATCTCCTTGACGTTGGTACGCATGGGCATGATAAGCGGAGAGTGATGCTAAATTTCACAGTGATGCCACAGAATCTTATTTGCAAAGGTGTTCATTTCATAGCTTGTTTACTTTACTTTTACGCTGAACATTTTGCCATTTGATCAATACGTGCATTCAGCCACTGAAGGTATGTTCCATGAACTACTGTCCTTCTGTTGTTGGGTTTCAAGTGTCACACGCTCCACTGGGCTAACTTGCTATGTTTTCTCATCTGCATGTGTAATTCACCTTAGCACTGCCTCCTATTGTACTCTAAGGGGGTCTTTTAGTAAGGCATGCTTGCATTTTTAGCTAAAAATAGGCATGCACTAAACACTAGAGATGCCCATAGGAATATATTGGTGTCTCTGGTGTTTAGCACACATCTATTTTTAGCATGCTAAAAATGCTAGCGAACCTTAGTAAAAGACCACCTAAGATTTTTATTTGCACATTCGTTGGTCAATCACAGAAAGCGTTTTAGATTTGCAGCACTGTTTTCACATTCACTTTTGTTCTTTAGACATCTTCATCCCTCATCCATTCTAATCATCACTGACTCCTTCTTCACATACAGCACTTCTACGCACTGCCTTCACAGCTCTCCTAACTAGCAGTACTGCTTTCTAAGTTCTTCCTACTTGTCACCAAACTTGGGGCCCTGTTTACTAAGGTGCACTAACATTTTTGCACATGCTAAAAATTAGCACACACTAACTGTGTAGACGCCCATAGGAATATTATGGGCATCTACATGGTTAGCACGTGCTAAAAACGCTTGCACGCCTCTAGTAAACAAGGCCTTGTTTTTTTTTCTCCCAATTGATTCTTTTTTCCAATTACTTTAATCCATTCCTTTAGTATCCCTGGATCTGGTACACAGCACTGTCACTATCCTGCTTATTTTCGAAGGAGAAGGGCGGCCATCTTCAGACACAAATCAGGAGATGGCCGGCCTTCTCCTAAGGCCGGCCAAATCGGTATAATCGAAAGCCGATTTTGGCCGGCTTCAACTGCTTTCCGTCGCAGGGCCAGACAAAGTTCAAGGGGGCGTGTCAGCAGTGAACCGAAGGCGGGACGGGGGCGTGGTTAAGAGATGGCCATCCTCGGCCAATAATGGAAAAAAGAAGGCTGTCCCTGACGAGCATTTGGCCAACTTTACTTAGTCCCTTTTTGTTCACAACCAAGCCTTGAAAAGGTGCCCAAACTGACCAGATGAGCCCTTATTCCCCCATTGGTCACCAACCCCCTCCCACCCAAAAAACAAGACAAACCATAATTTTATGCCAGCCTCTATGCCAGCCTCAAATGTCATACCCAGCTCCATGACCGCACTATGCAGGTCCCTGGAGCAGGTTTTAGTGGGTACTGCAGTGCACTTCAGGCAGGCGGACCCAGGCCCATCCCCCCCACCTGTTACACTTGTGGTGGTAAATGGGAACCCTCCAAAACCCATCCGAAACCCACTGTACCCACATCTAGGTGCCCCCCATTACCCTTTAAGGGCTATGGTAGTGGTGTACAGTTGTGGGGAGTGGGTTTTTTGGGGGGGATGGGGGGCTCAGCACCCAAGGTAAGGGAGCTATGCACCTGGGAGCAATTTGTGAAATCCACTGCATTGCCCCCTAGGGGCCCAGGTGGTGTCCTGGCATGTGAGGGGGACCAGTGCACTACAAATGCTGGCTCCTCCCATGACCAAATGGCTTGGATTTGGCCAATTTTGAGATGGCCGCCATTAGTTTCCATTATCGTGGAAAACCAATGTTGGCCATCTCTAAAGGCGGCCCAAATGTTGAGATTTGGCAGGCGCCGACCGTATTATCGAAATGAAAGATGGCTGCCCATCTTGTTTCGATAATACAGTTGGGTACGCCGCTTTACGGGGCTATCATTAGAGATGGGCGCCCCCGTTCGATTATGCCCCTCCATGTCTTCTTTTTTCCTCTCTCTAGCACTTGGCTCACGTTTGTGGTCTTTTCTCCATTTTTTCTGTTTTTCCTCTTTTTATCACTTTTTCACACTTTATATATTTATATTTTTTATTTCAGGTTGGTTTTGAATCACAGCTTTATCACATTCTACACCTTCTAACACAGGTTAGTGTGCTCCCGATTGTAACCTTTTCTCTTTCCTATCCCAGTTGTTCTCTTTGGGAACCTATTTATTGTTCTATCCATACATACAGTTTTGTTTTTTTTACCTCACCCCACCACATGACACATTTGGGCAATTGCATATATTATTATTCACCAATCACCCATTTTTGATTTTTATGCCTAAAGAATCTTTCTCAGGCATTTTTCTCATCCTTTTAATTTGAATCAGCTATTGGGCATTGCCACAGGCACTCTCCATGCACTGCACCCAGTTATTAACTTTCCTGATTTGTCTTTTATGTTATAATTACATTGCATACTATCTTACTCTTTGCACATGGCATTTAACAACATTAATTCATGTCCCTCATTTTTTTCTTTTTAACCCTGTTTGTCTAATATACACAGACAATTCAGTCTTTATAGATAATGTCCATGCAGAACATTCCATGCTCTTTGATAATGTTCTTTCAGTTTTTATACACACAATGGTATTGTATAACCTTTCGCTCAGTTTAAATGTGTTTTGTATGTTCATTTCTTTGTTTACATAAGGATTTAATTTTTTATTCATTTTCATACATATGAAATTCTCATTTTTTTTTATCTTGCACATTTTTATAGATGTATTTTAAAGCTTCCCTAATTTTAAATGCATATCTATATTTGATGAATTCACAATTGATTAGCATTCATTGTTTATTAAGTTATATACTCCCAATTGTATTTAGACATTCTACACCTACATTTTTGTTTTTCAGTCTTGTTTTTCAGTTTTGGTATTCTATTTATTTACGGTTTCTACAATATGCATTGCCTTTATTAATGTATTCTCAAGAGCTCTCTCACTAGAGTAGTCCTCTGCTGCATGGAATAAATGTCACCATCTGCAAGAGACAGAGAATGTTGAAGAAGTGCCTGCATGGAGCCTTTAATAGGGCAGGGTTTACAGCTCTTAAATTTCTCTCTCCATCTGCTGGTTGAGGGGCATAACCCTTTTGTTCTAGACTGGTCTAGTGGACACAAAGAAATTATTTTTCTCACAGCCTATGAATACTGTGAGGTGCTGGATTTATAAGTTGGCTTCAGTTAATGAGCAAAATTGTTTCTGAAACGTACCTTGCCACTGGTTAATGCATAAAAAAGGTGACAATCGTTTTTTAAGAATGCATATATCATATGAAGACTTCTGGGGAACATATAGTAACATAGTAGATGACGGCAGAAAAAGACCTGCATGGTCCATCCAGTCTGCCCAACAAGATAAACTCATATGTGTATACCTTACCTTGATTTGTACCTGCCTTTTTCAGGGCACAGACCGTACAAGTCTGCCCAGCAGTATTTCCCGCCTCCCAACCACCAGTCACGCCTCCCATCACCGGCTCTGGCACGGACCGTATAAGTCTGCCCTCCACTATCCTCGCCTCCCAACCACCAACCTCTCTTCCCCCACCTGCTCCGCCACCCAATTTCGGCTAAGCTTCTGAGGATCCATTCCTACTGCACAGGATTCCTTTATGCATATCCCACGCATGTTTGAATTCCGTTACTGTTTTCATCTCCACCACCTCCCGCGGGAGGGCATTCCAAGCATCCACCACCCTCTCTACGTGAAAAAATACTTCCTGACATCTTTTTTGAGTCTGCCCCCCTTCAATCTCATTTCATGTCCTCTCGTTCTACCGCCTTCCCATCTCCGGAAAAGATTTTTTTGCGGATTAATACCTTTCAAGTATTTGAACGTCTGTATCATATCACCCCTGTTCCTCCTTTCCTCCAGGGTATACATGTTCAGGTCAGCAAGTCTTTGTTCATACGTCTTGGAACGCAAATCCCATACCATTCTCGTAGCTTTATATTGCTGCCAGCTTGTAAAATATATTTGCTATTTTTGGGCACACTGTTGCAAAAATTAAATCAAATGGCTTCTATAATTCAAGGGGTACCATTTATATACTGTTAGCAGACTTATTTTACTTTCCAATCCAATAGAAGTTATAAAGATTTTTCTGTGTTCAAAACCTCTGTTCGCAGTTCCCTAATTCCCCCCCCCCCCCCACCACCACCACCCGAGTGTTAAATCTCATTTCCTTTTTACACCCAAACAGTTAGGGCATTATTTATTTATTTATTCATGACATTTATACCCCACAATAGCCCAAAATAGACTCAAGTTGAATGTGGCTTATAAACAAACAATAAAGTGAATAAAACATAATAATGTACAAAATATAACACACATTACAATAACTTCAAGAAGCAAATTAATACATGTGAAGTAAGTAACCAGGGATTTAGATTATCTCAAGGGCAAACAAATAATTAAGGGTGGATTGGTGAGAACATAATTAGGCAGGACTAGATGGGAAACATTAAGAAAAGGGTGTGGGTAAAATTCAAATAGAGTTCTTTGTATTCAGAGTGGCCAGACTGAAGAAATGTGTTTTTAGAAGACTTCTAAAAGTTTGGTAATCATCTGTAAACTTGATTGATTTAGGAAGAGAATTCCAAATTTTGGTGCCTTGATAGGAGAAATTAGCAGAGTGAATTGATTTATACATCACATTCTTACAGATAAGGAAATGTAAGACAAGACATTCTCTAGATGATGAAACATCATTACGAGGGGTTAATTCAATAAGATTATTCATATACTGAGCCCGCAAATAGGTGGGAAAATGTGGGATACAAATGCAATAAAATAAATATAGGATGGGGCTTGACCAAACAGGATTTGGTGAATGAAAACAAATAATTTGAAAGATTGGTAACCAATGTAGCTCATATAAAAGAGGAGTGGCTTTGGTGAAGCAAGGAGATCTACATATAAGACGACAAGTAGTATTTTGAACTGTTTGTAATTTTTTGAGAAGACCATCTTTAAGTCCATCATAGATGGAATTCAATAGTTGAATTTGGTGAGGACAAGGGATTGAACCAAGGTACGAAAGACAGATTAAGAGAAAAATGGTCTCAATGTCTTTAGCTTCCAAAGTGAGTGAAAAACACTTGAGGTCAACTTAGAGACTTGGTTTTTAAAGGTGAGGAAACTATCTATTGTGACTCCCCAAATTTTCATTGATGACTAAAATTGGGTGCACGCTAAACATTAGAGACGCCTATAGGAATGCATTGGTCCTCTCTAACATATAGCGCACGTTAAAAACATGAGTGCGCCTTAGTAAAAGACCCCCTCAGTTTTATCAATGTTAAGTTTTAGTTTGAAATTAGAAGCCATGATTCCATAAGTTTATCCCTAGACTAATCATTGAGTTATGTCAAGTAATTCCTTATAGAATGGGATGTAAACAGTGACATCATCAGCATATATATTTATGTTGAAAGACCGTGTTTTTCTAAATGATGACCAATAGGTATCATCACAATGTTAAACAAGATAGGGGAAAAAAGGTGTTTCTAGCTTTAGCGCATGCTAATTTTTTACGCATGCTAAAAACGCTAGCGCGCCTATGCACAGCTTAGTAAACAGGGCCCAATGTTTGTATAATTTTGCACTATTTGCTCACTGTTACATTTTTGCCTTGCTCCATTGTTCTTGTTATGATTATAATAATAATAATAATACAATTATTTGAAATTAAAAAACGAATGGACTCCAAAGGAGACTGCCATCTCTACCTCTCAGACAGGGGATTAAGGTACTGTAACTACTGTGGTATTTAAGCAGGTAACCATCAATTTGTATTGGTTAAAAAGGGCAGTCTCCAATACAATGGTTTGCAAATGTTCGTGATTAGGATCAAGTCTAAAAAAGGAAATAGCAAACCAAACCTGTTAAAAAGGTTGGATGTATCCAGTGTACTGATACATTCTTACAGATTTCAAATATTTTTGAATTTCTTAGAAATTCTTTGTCTTCAATAGGTTTCTCTCCTGGAACCCACACGATGGACTGCTCATAGTAGGTTGTTGTAATCTCATCGCCCTAAAAATAAAAAAAAATATATATATATGTATAAATAAGTTATATCATTCATGAACATACATATCCCTGTATGCCTAAATATTGTAGCTTTCATTAGACTCATTAGAATGTGTGATAAAATGTGTGAAATTTATATATAGATTTGCTATGGAGTTTTCATATTAGGAAAAGATTTAAAATCTGCTCAAATGATTTATGAGATGGCCAGAGAAGAAGGGTAGCTTAATTATTTCAACTAAAGGATTCAGTGTACTAAAGAGTATTAACATCAAGTATTAATGCATTGTAATTAACTTGAGGTAATACCCATGTAAATGACATACAAATAAGTTATGTGTTAATTTCTAAGTATTAAAATTAGCATGGTAACACAAATGTTATTGCAGAAACTTAACAGCACCTTTCTGAGCTATAGTTAATTATTCTATATGGGTCTGTGTTAATTTTTGCATGCTTTAATGTGCATTATTTTTCCTTATGCTAATATGTAATGAGCTATTTTGCATAGTTTTGCATCTCATTACCTCAGGAGAATAATTTTCCTTGTTAAAGCTCTCACAAGCTAACTTATACTCATTAAGGGGTTAGTTTGAGCTATATTATGGCTGTAACACATGTTATTTTCCCCTTAGCTATGTTAAAGAGTACTAATGCAAGTTATATTACCGTGATGCACGGTAATAGTTCATTAGTATGTAAATATGACAATACAAACTGTATTATCCCAGAAAAAATACCACTAGCAAGAAGCTGATCATATGTTTCTGTCCTGGGAGTATTGGTCCACAAAGCCATAGCCTAATGCTGCTGGGGACTTTTTAAAGGGGTCAGCAAAAGAGGCAGAGAGCTCCCTCTGATACCCCTCCCCAGTCCCCACCAATAAAATCCCCTTCACTGGAAAGCCCTCCACAAAGTTCCCCAACTTGGAAGGATTCCCCCCCCCCCCAGCAAAGTCTCTCCAATCCAGAAGGACCCACCCTATTTGGCAATGCTTCATCACCCTCCCATAGGGCCTCCTGGACCTACCTTGAAAATTCCTGGGGTCTAATGGTATCCTGGAGTGATCTCCAGTCACTCCTGCCCTTGCCAGCAATGGGTTCAAAATAATGCTGGCAACCACACAATGA
Organism: Microcaecilia unicolor; assembly: GCF_901765095.1. Classification (NCBI taxonomy): domain Eukaryota; kingdom Metazoa; phylum Chordata; class Amphibia; order Gymnophiona; family Siphonopidae; genus Microcaecilia; species Microcaecilia unicolor. The sequence goes on from NC_044037.1 coordinate 75,986,579, forward strand.
GTCAAGCTACAATATAAGAGTATAAAGCCCTTATATAGCAGCTTGACCGTTAGTGGTAGTACTACGAGACGACACCTAGGGTTTGCTGGTGCCATTTTGAACTTGACACTGGCTAGGGCAGGAGCAACTGGTGATTGGGGGGGGAGGGAGGATGTCTGATTGGGAATGGTCTTCTGGGTAAGAGTTGCTTCTAAGTCAGGGAACTTTGATTGGGGGGCTTTCTGGTAGAGGAGGCTTGTACTTGTAGATGGCTTCCCAGTAAAGGGAACTTTTATTAAGGGAGGGGCTCCTGGTGGAGGGAGCTTTTATTGGGGGAGGGGTACTTCTTAGTTGAGGGGGTTTGATTGGAGGGTATCAGAGGAAGCTCTGCCTCTTTGACCAGCTCACTTATTAAGTGCCCGGAAACATCAGACTATTGCTTTGTAGCTCGATGCTCCTGGGATGGTAACATAATGCTGGTTAAGAGGTTGATCACAAGCAGTGCTATGCATATACTATGTGAGTGACCAGTGCATTTTTTCTAGCGAAAAAGTTGCCGGTACTCAAATGCCAGGCCACCCTTCAGGTGTGGGGTGATCATTGAGGGACCCACCCCACAATAGCCATGCCCCTTGCAACCGGTCACAGAATCTAAGACAAGGCAGAATAGCTGTGTAAAACCTGAGCTCTTTCATTAAAACTTAGGGACCACGGGCCAATTTTAGCAGACAACGGAAAAGGTGCTGGTACTCAGTACCCCCAAGTACCCCCTCAAAAAAAGCCCTGTGAGTGACTAACCTATGGTACTGAGCTCAGGTTACTCACTGCTGTGGTACCTAAGAGTGAGATAAAAGCTCGACTTTCACCACATCTTACTAACTACTCCCCTTAAAGCACTGTTAAGTTGCATAAACTATACTGCACATGGGAACAGCATTTCTAGTGCTTTTTAGCATTTCCAGAAGCATCAGTGCACCTTAATACATGGACTTTAATGTCTGCTACTGTAGGCTGCAAATTACTGCTATCATATCAATGTACTTATTGAAAACAGAATGGGCTTCAACACATTAAGGCCTTTGAAGTAATCACTACTGGAGAGCATCCAAGTCCCATTGCTTTGGAAGTCATCTTAACAAGATGAGCCTGTCATCTGGTGCTACAGTTTGACTTGTTTTCATTTAGCTTTTCAGTTTGAATTTATGCATCACTGAAATCACTTTTCTCTAGAAAGCAGTATATCATATCTATTATTAGAAGTAGATGATCCACATGTGAACAATTATTATCTAATCTACTAACCTCTGCCTGAAACTTAAGTAGTATTACTTTCATTTATATAACATTCTTATTCATGTATAACTTGGAATGATTAGGCTTCAGTTTAGCACAGTTACTGATAATAAAGGCCAGATGTGCTAAAGGATTTTTTTTTTCATAGACATAATATACGAAAAGAACCTGTGGAGGGGCATAATTGATAGGGATGCCCAAGTTTTGTTGAGGACGTCCTCGCAAAACATCCCGATGGAGGGGCAGGGAAACCTGTATTATCAAAACAAGATGGACGTCCATCTTTCGTTTCGATAATATGGTCGGGGATGCCAAAATCTTGAAATTTTGGTCGTCCTTAGAGATGGTCGTCCCTAGACTTGGTCATTTCTGATTTTCGGCGATAATGGAAACGAAGGACGCCCATCTCAGAAATGACCAAATTCAAGCCCTTTGGTCGTGGGAGGAGCCAGCATTTGTAGTGCACTGGTCCCCCTGACATGCCAGAACACCAACCGGGCACCCTAGGGGACACTGCAGTGGACTTCAGAAATTGCTCCCAGGAACATAGCTCCCTTACCTTGTGTGCTGAGCCCCCCAACCCCCCCCCCCAAAACCCACTACCCACAACTGTACACCACTACCATACCCCTTACAGGTAAAGGGGGGCACCTAGACATGGGTACAGTGGGTTTGTGATATGTTTTGTAGGGTTCGCTCTTTCCTGCACAAACGTAACAGGTGTGGGGGGGGGGGGAATGGGCCTGGATCCGCCTGCCTGAAGTGCACTGCACCCATTAAAACTGCTCCAGGGACCTGCATACTGCTGTCATGGACCTGAGTATGACATCTGAGGCTGGCAATCAATATTTTGAATTTGAGGGTGGGAGGGTATTAGTGACCACTGGGGGATTCAGGGGAGGTCATCCCCGGTTCTCTCCGGTGGTCATCTGGTCATTTTGGTCACCTTTTTGTGCCTTGGTCGTAAGAAAAACACGACCAGGTAAAGTCATCCAAGTGCTCATCAGAGACACCCTTTTTTTCCATTATGGGTCGAGGACGTCCATGTCTTAGTCACGCCCAAGTCCCACCTTCGCTACGCCTCCGATATGCCCCCTTGAACTTTGGCCGTCCCTGCGACGGAAAGCAGTTGGCGACGTCCAAAATCGGCTTTTGATTATACCAATGTGGACGACCCTGTGAGAAGGACACCCATCTTCCGATTTGTGTTGAAAGATGGGCTTCCTTCTCTTTCAAAAATGAGCCCGGTAGTGTATCTGGTCAATAATGGCCAATGTTAATGTAAAAAGTTCTTTTTACTAAGGTCTGTGCTCCCCCACTTCATCCTGTGAAAGGCATATTGAGGTTGTCAAAGTATAGTAGACTAAACCATTTTGCTATGGTATTTGTGGTTTAGGCCAGGGTGTTGGTAAGTGAAGCCCCAGAAGAGTCTTGCCACCAGAAAAAGAAGTTCAAATTAAGGGCGCTTAAGCAACAATGTTGGAAAACGCTTCTAGAATGGGAAGTCCACCTCAGAAGATCTAGGAGCAGCTGTAAGTAGACTCTGTTCTTTCTTGGGCTCTACTGCACTGCAGGGGCAGTTTAGGTGAAATTTATGCCACTGATGCTGACCGGGAGGCATTATCGCACTGTCTTGCATCCAATTTGTCATCAGAACATTACTAGAGCTGGAGAGAGAGGGAAGCCTGCCTCATGTCTCTACTATTCAACAGTGAAAGCAGAGAGCCTTAGTAATATCCTCGTCATGGTTCTCGCAACTCTGATAACCCTGTCACATGTGTCTGATACTGGACTGTTAGTAACTGTTCCTGAGACATCCAACTATGAAGTGCAGAGTGAAAATCTGTCACTCTGATGGGGAGAGAAGACCCTAATCCAAGTTCCAGGAGAGCACAAAGCACTTTTCGTTCATCTTCATTCTTCACATCATTTACTTACTGTTCCCAGTTTTTGTCACACATGGCTTGATACTATTCAAAATACCTCTTTCAGTGTTATTGCTCCCTCTCTATAGAATACGCCTTCACTTAGGACTGAATCCTCCTTCAATACATTTTAAAATAGCCTCAAATCTTTGCAGATTTATTAGCTTAGTGGTTTGGTGCTTATCTTTAACATGGAAGGTTGTGGGTTACATAAGTACATAAGTAATGCCACACTGGGAAAAGACCAAGGGTCCATCGAACCCAGCATCCTTTCCACTACAGCGGCCAATCCAGGCCAAGGGCACCTGGCATGCTGGCAATCTGCTGGGTTCAACATTGACTGTGCTAAACTTTTGTAGACTGGATTGTACTACTATTTGGGTTTCTGTCAAGTACTTGTGACCTGGATTGGCCACTGTTGGAAGCAGGATACTGGGCTAGATGGACCATTGATCTGACCCAGTATGGCTATTTGTATGTTCTTATGTTTTAACAAATCTCTTTACCCAAGCTTTTCCACAAATTTTAAACTGACCCCATAGTGAAATCTTGTAATTTTAATGCAGCATATTACCTTTTTGTTTTTCCCCACCCCATTTCCCTTTCCTCAATTTTGAGATTGTAAAATACTTTCCTCTTTAATTTTCCTTTGTTCATTCATATCATTTCTTTTTGTCTCTGTCTTATCTTGATAATTGTGTCCCCCATTTCAACTCTAGCTTTAACATAAACAGCTTAGATATTTTACTATGATTTTGTGGTATATCAAGAATAAATTGAAACTGAGAACCACTATAAGGAGCAATGAGAAATATGCTAATTCTGTAACTGGGGACATGCATTTATATACCACATTGTGTGCATAAACGTACAGAATAGAAGCACTTTTGTGGGTAAATGCATGCTTACGCGCAGAAGTGGCAGCAAATTGACTAGGCACTATTCTGTAAGGATGCACATAAACGGCAACGAGGGGCATAATCAAACGGGGGCGCCCATCTCTAATGATGGCTCCGTAAAGCGGTGTACCATACCGTATTATCGAAACAAAATGGGCGGCCATCTTTCGTTTCGATACTACGGTCGCCACCGGCCAAATCTCAACATTTGGGGTGCCCTTAGAGATGGCCGACATTGGTTTTCGCTGATAATGGAAACTAATGGCGGCCATCTCAAAACCGGCCAAATCCAAGCCATTTGGTCATGGGAGGAGCCAGCATTTGTTGTGCACTGGTCCCCCTCACATGCCAGGACACCAACCGGGCACCTAGGGGGCACTGCAGTGGACTTCACAAATTGCTCCCAGGTACATAGCTCCCTTACCTTGGGTGCTGAGCCCCCCAACCTCCCCCAAACCCACTCCCTACAACTGTACACCACTACCATAGCCCTTAAAGAGTAACGGGGGGCACCTAGATGTGGGTACAGTGGGTTTCGGGTGGGTTTTGGAGGGTTCCCATTTACCACCACAAGTGTAACAGGTGGGGGGGGGATGGGCCTGGGTCCGCCTGCCTGAAGTGCACTGCAGTACCCACTAAAAACTGCTCCAGGGACCTGCATAGTGCTGTGATGGAGCTGGGTATGACATTTGAGGCTGGCATAGAGGCTGGCAAAAAAATGTTTTTTATTTTTATTTTTTGGGTGGGAGGGGGTTGGTGACCACTGGGGGAGTAAGGGGAGATGATCCCCAATTCCCTCCGGTGGTCATCTGGCCAGTTCGGGCACCTTTTCAAGGCTTGGTCATGAACAAAAAGGGACCAAGTAAAGTTGGCCAAATGCTCGTCAAGGCCGGCCTTCTTTTTTCCATTATCGGCCGAGGACGGCCATCTCTTAACCACGCCCCTGTCCCGCCTTCAGTACACTGCCGACACGCCCCCTTGAACTTTGGCTGGCCCTGTGATGGAAAGCAGTTGAAGCCGGCCAAAATCGGCTTTCGATTATACCAATTTGGCCGGCCTTAGGAGAAGGCTGGCCATCTCCCGATTTGTGTCGGAAGATGGCCACCCTTCTCCTTCGAAAATAAGCAGGATAGCGTGCAATGGCAAGGGAGTTTTCGCATGAGCGGAGTATAGGCGGTGATGCCACTTATGTGCGCAGATTACAGAACACTGTAAGTTATTTGTATCTTTGCTGTATTTTGGTGCCCACGGTTACACCCTGCCTGATATTCAGCACAGGAATGGCTCCCGGCTGGTTAAATAGCACTTAGCCAGCTATCCGTAAATATACAGCGGGAGATACCAGTTATTTCCCACTGAATATTCCTGGTCAGCAATTAGTGCATAACCAGATATATCGTGCGATATAGGCGGCTATCAGCGAATATTTAGTGCATCGCTGGCTATGTTTGGTGACCATATTTGGCCACCGAAATAGCAGACCTATCTTTGGCCTGTTTATACTTAACAGGCCAGTGCTGATTATTGACTTGGCTGGTTATATTTATACCTGCCAAATATAAACTGGATATTTACTGCTGGCCACTGGAAACGACCTGGCATTGAATATTCGGGCTCAGCGCCAACCGCAGGAGGCAATCTGGCAAACTCCTGCAGTCTGAATATCGGCCCCTCCAGGTCGATGCCATATTATTCTAGCATTCTGTAAAGGAATCCAAGTGCCCAGATGCCCTTATAGAACAGTCTCTCACAATGCAACATTGGATGCCCAAATGCAGGCATCCATTTATAGAATTGCCTCCCAGGGGCTTATCCAGAGGTTCCTATTGTTGTCTTCATCAATTGAGTCACCTTAGGCTTTTTTGGAAAATAGGGATTTGTCAGCTTCAATCTATGCTTTGATTATGAATAGTCTTGACTATTCTAATTCACTGTTTGTTGGGTTGCTTGGGACTAACACATGGAGTTTACAGTTATTTCAAAACACAGCTGCAAGTTTCTTAACATGCAAAATAAAGATTGACTCACATTACACAAATTTTGACCACACTCTACTGGGGATGGAGGGATAGCCTAATGGTTAATTCAGTGGCCATAAAACCAACAGAACTGGGTTCAATTCCCACCATAGCTCCTTGTGGCTCTGGGCAAGTCACCTAACCCTCCATTGCCCCAGGTACAACATAAATACCTGAATATAATATATAAACCACTTTGATTGTAATCACAGAAAGGCAGTATATCAAATCCCATCTCCTTTCCCTTGATATGAGATTAAGGTTTAAAACTCTGATTATGGTTTTTCATTATTTTCATTTTGCTTAAGCTAAGTATTTGGCTGCTTTATTGAGGCCAAATAAACCCAAAAGAATGTTGCAGTCTTCTCAGCAGTGCTTACTTGCAGTTTTTGTATTATTAACGCCAGATTGACGAGCACTCGTGTTTCTGCTTTTTAATGTTCAGGTCCAACTTTGTGGAGTAGCTTGCCACTGGAGGTTTGAACAGAAATTAATTACTTTTTGTTTCATAAATTGTTTGAAGCTCAGTTATTTACTTATGCTTTTCAGAGTTAGGTCCTTAGACAGTATATTATCTCCTAGCCGTCCATCTAACTTATTTTGTCCTCTTAACATTTTCATTAATTTCTGTGGTTTATCTCCTGATCACTTCACCATGGCCTACTGCTGCACCAGGGACATTATCTTCTCCTGAAGGTTTTGCATTATTGCTACTACCTTCTTTAGCTCTGGTGCATAAAATAATGGTGGGCACCTTTTTAACCTGGTCCTGAGCAATGTGCTGCCGGTATGTAATGAATGTTCTTCTTTATCCTTCCTACAATGCTTCTATTGCAATGTCACTTACCTTTCTGAGATACAGTATAGATATTATACAGCAAGACCTACACAGGAAACTGCTGCAAGCTCTTCCTGTGTAGACAGCAACCGCAGGAAGCTGCCCTGCTAGTGCCTATGCAGCAGAGGAACTGGAAGTTTCTGCATGTGTAGCTTTGAGGCAGGTTAGTCTGTTTGAGTAGCTAGAGCATATCTCTATTACTGAAAGTATATTCTTAGTGGATATCCTAAAAGTCTTTCCCTTTGAGAACTGATGCAAAGTCCACCAAGGAAAGCACTTATAGATTTGAAAATTGCCTGATATTATAAACTAGGGCTGTGTCATAGGATATGTTGATATATACCACAGTTTTCTAAAACCAGGATTGTCTTAGAGCATGCATGCCATATGGCACTTGCAAAATTCTTCCAGGCAGCACACGCTACCTTCCAAATGCTAGCAATGTAAGCAGCTCTAAGATTTATGGGCTGGCTGTGTGAATCTCATGCATTGTGAGATTAGCACAGCTTGCCTGTGAGTTTTGCAATAACTTGTGGTGCTGGCATTTAGGAAAGAGTAGCACACTAGAAGAGTTGAGGGCAGCTGGTTCTTGCTAGGGTTGATGAAGAACTCATCCCCTCGTGCAGCTGATTCTCTACAGGATCTCCCTCTTCATGATAAGTAACGTTATTACATATTGTCTTGATTGCCAACCTGTGTCCTAATGGCTACAGTTATCTGTGTACACACCTCAGGTTCTTCAGTTTCTGCATCAGTAATTTCAGGGATATATTTAATCTGATTTTTGATGAAGCACTTCTGAAGTCCAACTAGGAAGATTCCAGTAATTCCCTAAAACAAAGAAGATGTTTTGAAAAATGAATGGGATAAATAATGACATTTGTACCTTAAGACAATATTCCAATATTTTAAACTGCAGACACTAGCAGGAATGAAATTGGCACAGAAAGTAAAGATGGAATATTTCAGTAGGAAAGACCCCAAAAGTGCCAGTGTGATCTGAATGACTGGTAAACAGTAAGGGATCCTTTTACTAAGCTGCGGTAAAAAGTATCCTGTGGTAGTGTAGGTGCGTGTATTGGGTGCATGCCGGGCCAGTTTTTACCGCTTCTGCAAAAAAGGGTTTTTTTTTTAATTGGGATGGGAAAAATGGCATGTGGTAAAACTGAAATTGGTGAGTGTCCAAACTGACCTGAGACCTTAACGCTACCCATTGATCTAGCGGTAAGGGCTTATGTGCTACATGCTAAGTGACTGGTCGGCATGCACCAACTGCCAATTACTGCCAGAAACGATGAACGTAAGAGGAAATAAATAAATAAATCATCCAGGCATTATGGGTGCACACCAAATCTAAAATTACCACCAGGGCAGCTTGGTAGCCTGGCGATAGTCTCGTTTAGGCTTGCATTGCACACACGTGGAGGGGCATAATCGAACGAAAATGTCTATCTCCATGGGCGTTTATCTCCGAGAACGGGTCCGTGAAGGGACGGACCGAACCGTATTTTCGAAAAAAATAGACGTCCATGTTTTATTCGACAATTTGTGAGCTGGGCGTTTTTGCTTTTCAGTGATAATGGAAAATGAAAGCGCCCAGCTGAAAAACGAATAAATCCAAGGCATTTGTTCGTGGGAGGGGCCAGGATTCGTAGTGCACTGGTCCCACTCACATGCCAGGACACCAACCGGGCACCCTAGGGGGCACTTTTACAAAAACAAAAAAAAGGTAAAAGAGCTCCCAGGTGCATAGCACCCTTCCCTTGTGTGTTGAGCCCCCCAAATCCCCCTCAAAACCCACTGGCCACAAGTCTACACCATTACTATAGCCCTAAAGGGGTGAAGGGGGGCACCTACATGTGGGTACAGTGGGTTTGGGGGGGGGAGGTTGGACGACTAAGCATTAAGCAGCACAATTGTAACAGGTAGGGGGGGGATGGGCCTGGGTCCACCTGCCTGAAGTCCACTGCACCCCCTAACAACTGCTCCAGGGACCTGCATACCGCTGCCAGGGAGGTGGGTATGACATTTGAGGGTGAAAATAAAAAGTTGTGAAACATCATTTTTTTGTGGAGGGAGTCAGGGGAGGTCATCCCCGATTCCCTCTGGTGGTAATCTGGTCATTTAGGGCACTTTTTGGGGCCTTACTCGTGAAAAAACAGGGTCCAGGAAAAGTGCCCTAAATTCTAGCTACAAACGCATACTTTTTTTCCATTATCGGCGAAAGGCACCCATCTCTGTTCGGGTGATAACCATGCCCCAGTCCCGCATTCACCATGCCTCCGACACGCCCCCGTCAACTTTGTACGCTTCCGCGATGAAGTGCAGTTGAAAACGTCTAAGTTCGGCTTTCGATTATACCGTGTTATTCGTTTTTGTGGGATAAACGTCCATCTCCCGATTTAGGTCGGAACTTGGGCGTTTTTCTCGTTCGATTATAAGCAGGTTAGTGCCTAACACGCCTTTGTAAAAGGCCCCTAAGCTAGCTGCCACATAGAGAAATTACCTGTTGACTGGATGCTTCTCCAGTCATAGAAATCAGAAATACTGTGAAAAATCAGGGGGATGATGGACTTCAAAGGTCTTACATTCCTGTATTGTTTTAAATTTACCTTTTAAGATTCTTGCCATGAAGTCACTGGTACAGTGTTCTGGTTTTGTAAAGTGCTGCCCCACAGGCATGACATCCCCACCAGTGCTGGCCTTCCGACAACCACCTAACTTAAAGCACAAGCTAATTAGGAGTAAGCTCCCAACACCGACTCAAAAAGAAAAGAATGGTACACATCCTTGCAATATATCCAGCTGCAAACTATGCCAAAACATTTCGCAGGACCCCACAGTCATTCACAAAGGAAAAATATTCAACATTAAGGAATATTTCACATGCTCATCTTCCAATGCGGTATATATCATTCAGTGTAGAAAATGCAACGAAGGCTGCTACATTGGAGAAACCAGTCAGATGCTAAAGAAGAGATTTAATTTACATAGACACCATGTGAAAAAGGCCAGTACTAATAAAGATATCATGCCTGTGGGGCAGCACTTTACAAAACCAGAAAACTGTACCAGTGACTTCATGGTAAGAATCTTAAAAGAGAACATTAAAACAATACAGGAATGTAAGACCTTTGAAGTCAGAATGTTTAAATATTTTGACACCCACCAGATAGGACTTAACAAAGATCTGGGTTTTCTAGCCCGTTGTAAACCATAAAATTGTACTGCTTTGAAAATCGTACTGCTTTGTCACCCTCCTGTCTCCATGCATATCTCACCTGTCCCTCTTTCTGTCTTTCACCTATCCACCCCCATCCTGTTAGACTGTCACTGGAATGCTTTGATGTTTCACTTATATATACTGTCATCTACCAACATTTGCTTATTTCCGATCTGACGAAGAAGGGCAACCTTCGAAAGCTAATCAATAAATGTATTAAGTTATGTCCAATAAAAAAGGTATCATCTTATTTTCTTTTTCATGTTTAATTTTGTTTTATTTCTATTGATTACCTTTAAAAGTGGACTAACATGGCTACCACACCTCTCTACTCTAGAGGAAGCTGGAAATTACAGGAAAGTGGTTGGACAAGGGGAGAGTCCAATATCAGTGAGGGGCTCTATGGAGCAGAATCCTTCTTTGACATAACAGAAACTCCACATAGGAGCAGTGTCTTAGGTTTTACACCTCCTGGCCTTTGACCTTCCATGTGCTACGGAGAGCCTTCAAGCCAAGCCTTATCAATCTAGGTCTCAAAAATATTGAACCTTTTACTGTATCACCCAGACCAGTAGTCAGTTAAACATAAAGTGTGATACTGAAGTGTAGGAAACAGAACCTAAAAAGTTGCTAACTTGGATGGACGCTTGAGTGTGTGTGGGAGGGGGGGGGGGGGATTCCCTCTACTTTCCCTCTAATCATAGAAAGGAGAAGAGAAAACTAAGCTAGTATTGTAAATGACGAGATGCCCTGGACACAGCTCTTGGGTTCAGGAACATCTGAAGGCTACAGCATAACATCATTCCTTATCACCTCAGCAGATGTCCTGAAGGATCTTTGTATATCTAATAGGATCTATATCAAGGAGATACTCTAGGGCACATGCTCATTAATGGTTGCTATTTGCAAAAAAGGTTTCCACACTGACGTTTACTCTCATGGTAGATTTCAATGCACAACAGATTAAAATGCATGCTAGACCTTACTATCCACCCTACAGCAATGCAGGTCTGCAGGTCTGTGCGTTGATGTGTATCATGAGAGCTCAATGCCAGAAACCTACCACCAGGTCTGAGGCTGGTATAGAGCCCTTGCGGTTTAAAATAAATGTCCCCTTGGCACCGTCCCACCCGCAACAGTACCAGCACCCTCCTGCCTAAGCCCATTCCCTCCCATCCCTCTCCTTACAATATTAAAAAGAAATGATCTCTCCTGGTGTCTAATGGCACCCCCCCCCAACTTGGCTGGACCCCTCCCTTCCTCTCAACTTTATATTGCCCTGGTGTCTAGTGATACATCTCCCTCCTCCCTCTTCCCTACCCAACCTCAATTTAAAAATAAAGTCCCTGGTGGTCTGGTGGCCCCCTTTCTAAGTTTCCTAGTTAAGGGTTTATATCCCATCTATCGAGCAATATCTGAGTGGCTTACAATAACAAATGAAAGAGAAATAAGAAAATAAAGGTGCTGAGAAATAACCAATAGTGAGGGAAGAGGGGAAGAAATACCATGATTAAAGGAAAGTTGGGGAGGGGGGGGGGTACAAAGGGATGGTGAAGTTGTAATGTCCAGGGTGCTTCTGCTCTCACGGTAGGTGACGTTAGTACAAGTAACCAGCTATATGCATCGTTGAATAGAAAGGTTTTCTAGTTGGCCTTAAATTTGTGTAAGGATGATGATAGCCGCAAGTGAACTGGCAGTTTATTCCAAAGCTCAGGGCCCTGAACTGAAAAAAATGGATTGTCCTGTAGTGTCATATCTGATTTCACAGAAAGAAGGGATTACAAGTTGATTCTGTTGGGCAGACCTGAGTGTACAGGATGGGCAATAAGGAGTGAGAAGATGACATAATTAAGCTGGTCTACCAGAGCTGTGAATTTTATAGACAAGAAGGAGCAATTTGTAAGTTATTTGATGGGTCAGTGGAAGCCAATGTGCTGCTTTGAGCAAATGGTTAACATGATCAAATTTATAGTTTAACGGCAATATTTTAGACCATTTGCAAATGTCGGAGATCCTTAGTTCTAAGTTCTCTGTATAAGATGTTACAGTAGTCAGGCTGATTGATTATGAGGGAGTGGACAAGAATATTGGTTGCTGGTAGGTCTAAGAGTGTCATAATGGAGCAGATTGTATGGAGTTTGAAGAAAGACCATTGGACCACAGCACTATTTTGTGGGATGAACGAAAGTGCTGAGTCAATGACTCCTTTCCTCTGACTGTAAAAGAACTACTCCCTGGTGTCTAGTGGCATCTATCCACCCCGCAACCCCTTTTGCAAGTCCCCAGACCCTTGTACCTGAAGAGGGATGAACAATGCCCACTTGCTCCTGCTTCTGGTGCTGTCATCCACAAAATGGTGGTGTACTGCCCCATGCGGTGCATCCTGGGATACACTGGGTGGGGCTAGTCTACTATATAAGGAAATTTTTCCTTTATATGGCAGACTGGCCCAGCCCAGTGTATCCAGGATGCACTGCATGAAGCAGAACACCCCCATTTTATGGACTATGGTGCCGGAGGCAGGAACGAGTGGGCATTCCTCCTGCCTCTTCAGATACGGGGGAGGGGGGTTCAAGGGGCTTGAAATGGGGAGACCCATTGTAAATAGTTTTGCTACAGTTAAAGTTCTGTTGCTACATATTGATTGCCTTTGCCACTATTGAAGTTATAACTGACTTTGAAATATATTAGTACAAACCATGGTTCAGAATAACTGTAATGGAGTCAATTGAGTCACTGTGTGAGGATTTATAAATCTGAACTGCTTATTTGGCCTCCTGGATATCAATCCAGTCCCAAAATTAATACATTTGTTTGTGTATACAGTTCCCACTCGACAGGTATGCTCTAGGCAGCTGCCCAGGTGATCACTTGAACCATGGGGTATAATTGTCTATGTGAAATCTTCAAAATAGAGCTCTAAGGAAACGACATATATGTAGAAGATACAATATAATGGTTATTACTATTACTACTACTATTTAGCATTTCTATAGCGCTACAAGGCATACGCAGCGCTGCACAAACATAGAAGAAAGACAGTCCCTGCTCAAAGAGCTTACAATCTAATAGACAAAAAATAAAGTAAGCAAATCAAATCAATTAATGTGAATGGGAAGGAAGAGAGGAGGGTAGGTGGAGGCGAGTGGTTACAAGTGGTTACGAGTCAAAAGCAATGTTAAAGAGGTGGGCTTTCAGTCTAGATTTAAAGGTGGCCAAGGATGGGGCAAGACGTAGGGGCTCAGGAAGTTTATTCCAGGCGTAGGGTGCAGCGAGACAGAAGGCGCGAAGTCTGGAGTTGGCAGTAGTGGAGAAGGGAACAGATAAGAAGGATTTATCCATGGAGCGGAGTGCACGGGAAGGGGTGTAGGGAAGGACGAGTGTGGAGAGATACTGGGGAGCAGCAGAGTGAGTACATTTATAGGTTAGTAGAAGAAGTTTGAACAGGATGCGAAAACGGATAGGGAGCCAGTGAAGGGTCTTGAGGAGAGGGGTAGTATGAGTAAAGTGACCCTGGCGGAAGATGAGATGGGCAGCAGAGTTTTGAACCGACTGGAGAGGGGAGAGGATAATGGTTATGACTATAGCTGGAAAATATCAATCTGTGATTTCCAATAGAGATTCCCCATAGGATGATAGTACACTCACCAAAGATCATTTTTGGAACCCAAGGGGACATATTTTGCTGCTATAATCTTGATGTGCCCAATCCATATATCATTTTATAATATCTTTTTCATACAAATCTTTTCCATATCTTGTAGATTTCTTTCTTTGTACTCATATGTAGAGGCAGCACACCACTTTCTTACCTTCCTCTGGTTTTCCAGCTTGAAATGGGTTATTATTACAACATATTCTATAATGAACTTGTAATAAATTGTTTCAAATTTTGAATTTCTCATCCACCCAAATCAAGAGCTCTTTATTACAGACCAATGGTGGTGTAGATTGGAAAGCAGAGCTGACAACTGGAATTATACCCAATGGGTGAGTGTTCAACTGCAATCTGATTACTGAGACACAGATTTTATAAACTGAGAAGAACCCCCAGGGTTTAATAAATCTATAACGTTTTAAAGCAGCATTTTTCATGCTTGTTAGCTCATGAAATGAAAGAGGGAAATAAAGAATATATAAAACCAAATATTAGACAGGGAAGAGATGAAAATAAAGGTAGCAGGCAGCTAGTTTGAAATTAAATAAGTATAAAATCTTAACATTCACTTTGGAAGGATAAGAATGAAAACAGCAGGAAGCATATCTAGTTAAAATATAGGGATATAAATACCAGATAATTTATTGATGAGTCAGTGATTCAGAAACTAGTAATTTCTGTAGATGTGCTAAAGGACTCTTACCAAATTGTGGTAAAATGTGGCTTTAGCACGTCCTTACATAGGTCATTCCATCACGCTAAGGCCATTTTTATCTCAGGGGTAAAATGGCCAATTTTTCTATTTTCTGTATTAATGGCCATGCTCTAATTTTCTTATTAGTGTATGACAATTAGCATGTGAGACCCTACAGCCACCTATTTTGTAGGCAGTCAGAGCTCATGCGCTAACCATGCACTATTCAATTAGTACATGGCAATGTAGCTGCAAGTACACTCACTTTCTGCCTCCAGACTTGCTCCCAGCGCTAAAAAATGCATTTTATTTTTTAGTGCATGGGTAGCGCATGCCAATCACAAAATTACCACGGAATGTCTGAGCATGCCCCACAGTAAAGCATTTTTAGCTGCAGTAAGCATGCAGTAGTGCTTACCGCAGCTTAGTAAAAGGACCCCTAAGAAAAAATGGGAAATCATGGAACCTCCTCCCAGTCAATGATCTTGTAAATTACAAGGGTGTTCAACAAACCATTAATTGTGAACAGACAATAATATTGTAAATGACAGTAGGAATACAAATATATAAATAAAATAAATATACAAAATATAAATGCCAAAATATATACATATAAAAATATAAACATTATATACAAACCAGAGCTACACAAAATATTAGTGTTGTCTTGACATGACCATATTTCAAGGATTAAAGCAAAGATACTTACCTGTAACAGGTATTCTCCAAGGACAGCAGGCTGATTGTTCTCACATGTGGGTTGACATCCGTGTCGGCCCAGGAATCCGCATTTTGCATGCAAAATATAAATAAAGTTTTGCCAGAGTCTTCTGGCGTGGGTGCAGCGCACATCGCGCATGCGCAGACAACTTCCCGCCCACTGTGTGAGCGTGCCTCCTTAGTTTAATCAAACAGCATAAAAACAAATAAACAACAACGACTCCAAAGGGGAGGTGGGTGGGTTTGTGAGAACAATCAGCCTGCTGTCCTCGGAGAATATCTGCTATAGGTAAGTATCTTCACTTTCTCCGAGGACAAGCAGGCTGCTTGTTCTCACATGTGGGGTATCCCTAGCAACCAGGCTCACTCAAAACAATGAACATTGGTTATTTGGGCCTCGCAACAGCAAGGACATAACATAGATTGACCTGAAACCATAAACAACTAACTGGGAGTGCAGCCTGGAACAGAGCAAAAATGGGTCTAGGGGGGTGGAGTTGGATTCTAAACCCTGAACAGATTCTACAGCACTGACTGCCCAAACCGATTGTCGCGTCGGGTATCCTGCTGAAGGCAGTAGTGAGATGTGAATGTGTGGACTGATGACCACGTTGCAGCCTTGCAAATCTCTTCAATGGAGGCTGACTTTAAGTGAGCCACTGACGCAGCCATGGCTCTAACATTATGAGCCGTAACATGGCCCTCTAGAGTCAGCCCAGCTTGGGCATAAGTGAAGGAAATGCAATCTGCTAGCCAATTGGAGATTGTGCGTTTTCTGATGGCGACTCCCCTTCTGTTGGGATCAAAAGAAACAAACAACTGGGCGGACTGTCTGAAGGGCTTTGACCGCTCCACGTAAAAGGCCAATGCTCTCTTGCAGTCCAAGGTATGCAAACTGCTTTCTCCAGGGCAGGTATAAGGATGGGGAAAGAATGTTGGCAAGACGACTGACTGGTTCAGATGGGACTCCGATACCACCTTTGGCAGGAACTTAGGGTGCGTGTGGAGGACTACTGTGTTGTGATGGAACTTGATATAAGGTGCATGCACTACCAGGGCCTGAAGCTCACTCACTCTATGAGCTGAAGTATCAGCCACCAAAAAAAATGACCATCCAGGTCAAGTACTTCAGATGGCAGGAATTCAGTGGCTCAAAAGGAGGTTTCATCAGCTGGGTGAGAACAACATTGAGATCCCATGACACTGGTGGAGGTTTGACTGGGGGCTTTGACAAAAGCAAAACTCTCATGAAGCGAACAACTAAAGGCTGTCCAGAGATAGGCTTACCCTCTACACACTGATGATAAGCACTAATTGCACTGAGGTGAACCCTTACGGAGTTGGTCTTGAGACCAGACTCTGACAAGTTTAGAAGGTATTCAAGCAGGGTCTGTGTAGGACAAGAAAGAGGATCTAGGGCCTTGCTGTCTCACCAGACAGCAAACCTCTTTCATTTGAAAGAGTAACACCTCTTCGTGGAATCTTTCCTAGAAGCAAGCAAGACTCAAGAGACACCCTCTGAAAGACCCAAGGAGGCGAATTCTAAGCTCTCAACATCCAGGCCATGAAAGCCAGAGACTGGAGGATAGGATGCAGAAGTGACCCCTCGTTCTGGGTGATGAGGGTTGGAAAAAACTCCAATCTCCACGGTTTCTCGGAGGACAACTCCAGAAGAAGAGGTAACCAAATCTGATGCGGCCAGAAGGGAGCAATCAGAATCATGGTTCCGCATGGTTTGCTTGAGTTTCAGCAAAGTCTTCCCTACTAGAGGTATGGGAGGATATGCATACAGGATGCCTGTTCCCCAATGCAGGAGAAAGGCATCTGACGCTAGCCTGTCGTGGGCCTGAAGCCTGGAACAGAACTAAGGGACCTTGTGATTGACCTGAGTGGCAAAAAGATCCACCGAGGGGGTGCCCCACGCTCGGAAGATCTTGTGGGTGACATTCATGTCCAGTGACCACTCATGAGGTTGCATTATCCTGCTCAGCCTGTCGGCCAGACTGTTGTTTACGCCTGCCAGATAAGTGGCTTGGAGAAACATGCCGTGATGGCGTGCCCAAAGCCACATCTGGACGGCTTCCTGAAACAGAGGGCGAGATCCGGTGCCCCCCTGCTTGTTGGTGTAATACATGGCAACCTGATTGTCTGTCTGAATCAATACGATTTGGTTGGACAGCCAGTCTCTGAAAGCCTTTAGCGCGTTCCAGATCGCTCGCAATTCCAGGAGATTGATCTGAAGATCTTTTTCCTGAAAGGTCCAGGCTCCTTGAGTGTGAAGTCCATCTACATGAGCTCCCCACCCCAGGAGAGATGCATCCGTCATCAGCACTTTTCATGGCTGAGGAATTTGGAATGGATGTCCCAAGGTCAAATTGGATCAAATCGTCCACCACTGCAGAGAAATCCGGAAGTTAGTGGACAGTTGGATTATATTCTCTAGACTCCCCGCAGCTTGATACCACTGGGAAGCTAGGTTCCATTGAGCTGATCTCATGTGTAGGCATGCCATGGGAGTCAGATGAACTGTGGAGGCCATGAGCCCCAGACGTCTCAACATCTGCCGAACCGTGATCTGTTGAGACGCTCGAACTATGGACACCAGGGACAGGAGGTTTCCGAGCACTCTACCAAAACCCTCATCCACACCCTTGTCACCTCTCGTTTAGACTACTGCAATCTGCTTCTTGCTGGCCTCCCACTTAGTCACCTCTCCCCTCTCCAGTCGGTTCAAAACTCTGCTGCCCGTCTCATCTTCCGCCAGGGTCGCTTTACTCATACTACCCCTCTCCTCAAGACCCTTCACTGGCTCCCTATCCGTTTTCGCATCCTGTTCAAACTTCTTCTACTAACCTATAAATGTATTCACTCTGCTGCTCCCCAGTATCTCTCCACACTCGTCCTTCCCTACACCCCTTCCCGTGCACTCCACTCCATGGATAAATCCTTCTTATCTGTTCCCTTCTCCATTACTGCCAACTCCAGACTTCGCGCCTTCTGTCTCGCTGCACCCTACGCCTGGAATAAACTTCCTGAGCCCCTACGTCTTGCCCCATCCTTGGCCACCTTTAAATCTAGACTGAAAGCCCACCTCTTTAACATTGCTTTTGACTCATAACCACTTGTAACCACTCGCCTCCACCTACCCTCCTCTCTTCCTTCCCGTTCACATTAATTGATTTGATTTGCTTACTTTATTTATTTTTTGTCTATTAGATTGTAAGCTCTTTGAGCAGGGACTGTCTTTCTTCTATGTTTGTGCAGCGCTGCGTATGCCTTGTAGCGCTATAGAAATGCTAAATAGTAGTAGTAGTAGTAGTAGAGGTTGTCTGCCCTTGTCTCGGGAAGATAAGCTCAAGCTGTCCTTGTGTTCAACAGAGCCCCAATGAATTCCAACTTTTTGAACTGGGGTGAGTTGGGACTTGGAGTAATTGATTACGAACCCCAGTAGTTCTAACACCTGAATAGTCATTCGCATGGACTGTAGAGTGCCTGCTTCCGAGGTGCTCTTCACCAGCCAATCGTCGAGATAAGGGAACACATGCACTCTCAGTCTGCGTAGCAACACTGCGACTATCGCTAGGCACTTTGTGAACACTCTGGGCGGAGACGCCAGATCAAAGGGCAGTACATAGAACTGAAAGTGCTGAGTTCCCAGCCGAAATCGAAGATAATTCCTGTGAGCTGGGAATATCGAGATGTGTGTATAAGCATCCTATGTCCAGAGAGCATAGCCAATCGTTTTCTTGAATCATGGGAAGAAGGGTGCCCAGGGAAACCATCCTGAACTTTTCTCAGACTAGAAATTTGTTCAGGGCCCTTAGATCTAGGATGGGACGCATCCCCCCTGTTTTCTTTTGCACAAGGAAGTACCTGGAATAGAATCCCAGCCCTTCTTCCCCTGGTGGAACGGGTTCGACCGCACTGGCCTTTAGAAGGGCGGAGAGTTCCTCTGCAAGTACCTGCTTGTGCTGGGAGCTGTAAGAATGAGCTCCCGGTGGGCAATTTGGAGGTCTGGATTTCAGATTGAGGGTGTATCCTAACCGGACTATTTGAAGAACCCACCGGTCAGAGGTTATAAGAGGCCACCTTTGGTGAAAAAATATCAACCTCCTTCCAATCGGTAAGTCGTCCGGTATGGACACTTTTATTGAGGCTATGCTTAACTGGAGCCAGTCAAAAGCTTGTCCCTTGCATTTGCTGGGGAGCAGTATGGTCCTTAGACACACACTGTTGACGAGAACGAGCACGCTGGGGCTGAGCCCGGGCAGGCTGCCGAGAAGCAGGAGTGTACCTACGCCTAGGATAGGAATAGGGAGCACTCCTCTTCTCCAAAAAATACCTCCTAGATGAGGAGGCAGTAGCAGAAGGCGCCCGGTGGGAAAGAGAATCCATAGCATCATTATGCTTCTTGATCTGATCAACAAGATCCTCTACTTTTTCACTAAAAAGGTTGTCCCCCCGGCAAGGAACATCCGCCATTCGCTGCTGGACCGAATGATCCAGGTCAGAGACACGCAGCCATGAGAGTCTGCTCATCACTATACCCTGAGCAGCAATCCTGGATGATACATCAAAAGTGTCAAACGTACTCCTGGCCAGGAACTTTTGACACGCCTTCTGCTGCCTGACCACCTGGTGAAAAGGGTCAGCCAGCTCCGTAAGCGCAGGTGGCATCGCAGTCGGGGACCTCACCACAGCTGAAGGGCCAGACACCGCTGTAGCAGACGGTACAGAAGGCGCAAGCACCCCCGACACCAAAGCTGACTGGCGCAGCAGTCCCTCCAGAAGTTCTGGAAACAAGGCTGAATGCGCTCGTCGAGAGCCGCCAGCGGAGAAGGCTGCGGGGTCGATGGAGCAGGCGTGTCAGAATCCGTGGAGGCTTGGGAGCAGGCACCGGGCTGCTAGGAGACCGACGCATCGGCACCTCCTGTATCGAGGGGGAGCGATCCTCTCGGCGCCAACGCTTCTCGGGTGCTGACTCTCTCGATGCCCTGGAGCTCCCGATACCATGTGTCGAAGGAGAATGATGATGGTGCTTCTTCACCTTCGCTCGACGCACATCATAGAGACTCCTCGGTACTGATGAGGAGGACGTGAAGGTTGGTCCCGGGGGCCTGCATAACAGGTTGCCTCGAGACAGGTGGAGACCCGCTCGACACCTCACTGCTCCCAGCGCGAGTTGGTCTCTCAGCAGCCATTACCTTTCTTCCTGACGTCGATGCTCTTTTTGATGTTGACGCCACCGACCTCGGTATCGATGTCGATGTTGACATCGAAGGGCAGGACCGAGCCACAAAAAGCTTCTCTCGTTGGGCTTGTCGAGATGCTTGGGTCCGTTTCTTCATACGAAGACACAGACTACAAGCGGCTGGGCTATGGTCAGGCCCAAGGCACTGGATACACCAGGTGTGGGTATCGGTACCTGAAATGGTCCGGTTGCACCAAGTACAACGTTTGAAGCTGCTGGGTGTCTTCAATGACATGGAAGGAAAAACGGCTTCAGCGAAATCAAAAGACACGATTGTGCCTGTTAAAGAAAAAAAGGCACAAAACAAAAAGGGGAAAAACCCTGACCACATGGCCTAAAACCGGCCGCATTGAAAAGAAAGAAAACTTAGAAAAGGGGAAAAAACTAAAAGAGAACTATGAGGATAGTTTTTTAAAAAATAGATATGACACTAAAATAGGAAGAATAAATCGAAAAAGTCGTCAGACTCTGTTGCTGGGCCAAAACGAGGAGAACACGAAAATTCCTGTTACCTCGTCGTGGACAAAAAAGAACTGAGAAGGCATGCTCATGCGACGGGCGGGAAGTCGTCCGCGCATGTGCGGTGCATGCTGCACGTGCACCATAAGTGTCTGGCAAAACTTTGTTTATATTTTGCTTGCAAAATGCTGATTCCTGGGCTGACGCGGACGTCGACCCACATGTGAGAACAAGCAACCTGCTTGTCCTCAGAGAACTGAACTTTTCCCTATTAGACACTTTGGGGATAATTTTGTAAGTCAGATCCTCCTTTAGGCACCCCAGTGTTGCGTGATGGAAGCCTATTCTATAATGGCATCTGTACATCCGATTCAGTTATAGAATACTAGCGCAAAACAGTATCAGGACATCTAAGATCTAGGTGGCCACTCTTTTACCAGCTGTAGATCTGACCTAACTGCACAATTTTTGGCACATTTTATAGAATTAGGGAGTAAGTGTGAATTCTATAATAGCAGATCCACATGGAACTGGCATTATAGAATACTAGTGTAAGTCCACAGTTTCACGCCTAACTTTAGGTATGAGCACTTTCACCATCTCAAAGACTGGTGAAAGCACTCGTGCCTAAATGTTAGCAGTTAGGGGCATAACTCCTATTATTCTATAAAGTGTGAACCCAACTCCTTAGCACACCCCTGACTTGTCATGCCCCTCCCACATTCATGCCCCCCTAGAAGCTGAGCACAATAGAATTTGCGCACACAACTTCTAAAATAGCAACTAAGGGCAGTTGAGTGCACAACTGCAAATTGATGCCAATTAGTGCCAATTAACACCAATGTAAGCCAATAATTGGCTGTTTTCTCTAATTAACAGTCAATTATTAAATTGTGTGCACAACTGACCTGATTCTATACCTTGTGCACATAAATTTGTGTGCCAGGTATAAATCTGGGTGAGCAAGTTCATAGCACCCTTACAGAATAGTGCTGTTTTGCTGCCACTTACCTGCAAAAGTGCTGGCATTCTGTACATTTACATGTAGCCTGTAAATGCAGGCTCTCAGTTATAAATTGCCCTTTCTACTGGGTGGGTCCTTTACAATACCGTTTTATACCAGCTACCGCCAAAACTATTCAAGGTTGTTAAAACATGTGCGGACTGTGAAATACTGCAGGAAGACCTTAGGAAATTGGAACACTGGGCATCCAAATGGCAGATGAAATTTAATGTGGACAAATGCAAGGTGATGCACATTGGAAAGGATAATCCGAATCACAGTTACCTGATGCTAGGGTCCACCTTGAGGGTTAGTACTCAAGAAAAAGATCTAGGTGTCATTGTAGATAATGCGCTGAAATCTTCTGCTCAGTGTGCGGTGGCGGCCAAAAAAGCAAACAGGATGCTAGGAATTATTAAGAAAGGAATGGTGAATAAGACCAAAAATAATACAGTGGGGGAAATAAGTATTTGATCCCTTGCTGATTTTGTAAGTTTGCCCACTGACAAAGACATGAGCAGCCCATAATTGAAGGGTAGGTTATTGGTAACAGTGAGAGATAGCACATCACAAATTAAATCCGGAAAATCACATTGTGGAAAGTATATGAATTTATTTGCATTCTGCAGAGGGAAATAAGTATTTAATCCCTCTGGCAAACAAGACCTAATACTTGGTGGCAAAACCCTTGTTGGCAAGCACAGCGGTCAGACGTCTTCTGTAGTTGATGATGAGGTTTGCACACATGTCAGGAGGAATTTTGGTCCACTCCTCTTTGCAGATCATCTCTAAATCATTAAGAGTTCTGGGCTGTCGCTTGGCAACTCGCATCTTCAGCTCCCTCCATAAATTTTCAATGGGATTAAGGTCTGGTGACTGGCTAGGCCACTCCATGACCCTAATGTGCTTCTTCCTGAGCCACTCCTTTGTTGCCTTGGCTGTATGTTTTGGGTCATTGTCGTGCTGGAAGACCCAGCCACGACCCATTTTTAAGGCCCTGGCGGAGGGAAGGAGGTTGTCACTCAGAATTGTACGGTACATGGCCCCATCCATTCTCCCATTGATGCGGTGAAGTAGTCCTGTGCCCTTAGCAGAGAAACACCCCCAAAACATAACATTTCCACCTCCATGCTTGACAGTGGGGACGGTGTTCTTTGGGTCATAGGCAGCATTTCTCTTCCTCCAAACACGGCGAGTTGAGTTCATGCCAAAGAGCTCAATTTTTGTCTCATCTGACCACAGCACCTTCTCCCAATCACTCTCGGCATCATCCAGGTGTTCACTGGCAAACTTCAGACGGGCCGTCACATGTGCCTTCCGGAGCAGGGGGACCTTGCGGGCACTGCAGGATTGCAATCCGTTATGTCGTAATGTGTTACCAATGGTTTTCGTGGTGACAGTGGTCCCAGCTGCCTTGAGATCATTGACAAGTTCCCCCCTTGTAGTTGTAGGCTGATTTCTAACCTTCCTCATGATCAAGGATACCCCACGAGGTGAGATTTTGCGTGGAGCCCCAGATCTTTGTCGATTGACAGTCATTTTGTACTTCTTCCATTTTCTTACTATGGCACCAACAGTTGTCTCCTTCTCGCCCAGCGACTTACTGATGGTTTTGTAGCCCATTCCAGCCTTGTGCAGGTGTATGATCTTGTCCCTGACATCCTTAGACAGCTCCTTGCTCTTGGCCATTTTGTAGAGGTTAGAGTCTGACTGATTCACTGAGTCTGTGGACAGGTGTCTTTCATACAGGTGACCATTGCCGACAGCTGTCTGTCATGCAGGTAACGAGTTGATTTGGAGCATCTACCTGGTCTGTAGGGGCCAGATCTCTTACTGGTTGGTGGGGGATCAAATACTTATTTCCCTCTGCAGAATGCAAATAAATTCATATACTTTCCACAATGTGATTTTCCGGATTTAATTTGTGATGTGCTATCTCTCACTGTTACCAATAACCTACCCTTCAATTATGGGCTGCTCATGTCTTTGTCAGTGGGCAAACTTACAAAATCAGCAAGGGATCAAATACTTATTTCCCCCACTGTATAATGCCTCTGTATTGCTCCATGGTGTGACCACACCTTGAGTATTGCTTTCAGTTTTGGTTGCTGTATGTCAAAAAAGATATAGCGCAATTAGAAAAGGTTCAAGGAAGAGCGACCAAAATGATAAAGGGGGTGGAATTCCTCTCATATGAGGAAAGGCTAAAGAGATTAGGGCTCTTCAGCTTGGAAAAGAGATGGATGAGGGGAGATATGATTGAGGTCTACAAAATCCTGAGTGTTGTAGAATGAGAAGAGGTAAATCGATTTTTTTTCTTGTTCCAAAAGTACAAAGACTAGGGGATACTCAAGGAAATTACATGGAAATACATTTAAAACGAATGGTTGAAAGATAGGAAGCAGAGAGTAGGATTGCATGGCCAGTATTCTCAGTGGAGGAGGGTAGTTAGTGGGGTCCCGCAGGGGTCTGTGCTGGGTCCGTTGCTTTTTAATGTATTTATAAATGACCTAGAGATGGGAATAACTAGTGAGGTAATTAAATTCGCCGATGACACAAAATTATTCAGGGTCGTCAAGTCGCAGGAGGAATGTGAACGATTACAGGAGGACCTTGCGAGACTGGGAGAATGGGCGTGCAAGTGGCAGATGAAGTTCAATGTTGACAAGTGCAAAGTGATGCATGTGGGTAAGAGGAACCCGAATTATAGCTACGTCTTGCAAGGTTCCGCGTTAGGAGTTACGGATCAAGAAAGGGATGATACGCTGAAACCTTCTGCTCAGTGTGCTGCTGCGGCTAGGAAAGCGAATAGAATGTTGGGTGTTATTAGGAAGGGTATGGAGTCCAGGTGTGCGGATGTTATAATGCCGTTGTATCGCTCCATGGTGCGACCGCACCTGGAGTATTGTGTTCAGTACTGGTCTCCGTATCTCAAAAAAGATATAGTAGAATTGGAAAAGGTACAGCGAAGGGCGACAAAAATGATAGTGGGGATGGGACGACTTTCCTATGAAGAGAGGCTGAGAAGGCTAGGGCTTTTCAGCTTGGAGAAGAGACGGCTGAGGGGAGATATGATAGAAGTGTATAAAATAATGAGTGGAATGGATCGGGTGGATGTGAAGCGACTGTTCACGCTATCCAAAAATACTAGGACTAGAGGGCATGAGTTGAAGCTACAGTGTGGTAAATTTAAAACGAATCGGAGAAAATTTTTCTTCACCCGTGTAATTAGACTCTGGAATTCGTTGCCGGAGAACGTGGTACGGGCGGTTAGCTTGACGGAGTTTAAAAAGGGGTTAGATAGATTCCTAAAGGACAAGTCCATAGACCGCTATTAAATGGACTTGGAAAAATTCCGCATTTTTAGGTATAACTTGTCTGGAATGTTTTTACGTTTGGGGAGCGTGCCAGGTGCCCTTGACCTGGATTGGCCACTGTCGGTGACAGGATGCTGGGCTAGATGGACCTTTGGTCTTTCCCAGTATGGCACTACTTATGTACTTATGTACTTATGTAGGATGAAATATTTTTTCACTCAAACTATAATTAAGCTCTGTGTCATTTTTTTGCTGGAGGATGTGGTAACAGCGGTTAGCATATCTAGGTTTAAAAAAAAGGTTTGGACAAGTTCCTGGAGGAAAAGTCCAAAGTCTATTATTGAGACAGACATGGGGAAGCAACTGCTTGCCCTGGGGGTTGTAGCATGGAATGTTGCCGCAGTTTGGGTTTCTGCCAGGAATTTGTGACTTGGCTTGCCCCCTGTTGAAAACAGGTTACTGAGCTGGATGGACCATTGGTCTGACCCAGCATGGCTACTCTTATGTTATTTTCCTATCTTGTTTTTAAGCTGGAACTTTTGTTTGATGGATTCCTCTTGATGAAGAGTGCGAAACAAGGGGGAGGGCTCAGTTGAATTGATGGAATACACTCCTGAGCTTCTTGGAAGTTTACAATGACAGGTAAGTGACTTGATTACTATGCACAGTATTATATTATTTTACATGTGTTTTTCAGCTTTTTGATAAGCACTAATAGAAAAGAGAACTGATAATTTTGTATATATTGAGTACTGGATTGCCCTATTTCTTTGTTACAACAGTTTTTTCTCCATGTATGGAAGTTGTTTTCTGTTGTTGCTTTTTTCGGGGCTCCATGTGAAACCAATGATAGCAGCCATGAGAAGGCCATCTATGTAGGCTCTCTTGGGCAGTTGAGGTTTTATTGATATTTAATTTAATCCACTAGGTCCAGTTCTCTTCCGTTACTGTCTTGAGCAAAAATATTATTTTTGTTTTTATAGTTTCTTTCATGTGCAATATTCTGCAACCCAGGCAAAGAGAGAATCTGTAACCTTTTAATGGCTGACAAAAGCAGAATCCTTTGAAATCCTTGAGCTATGATGAGAGATAATGACACAATAAGGAATAAAGCAAAAGCTGAACTTGCATGTTGAAACTCTGAAACCAAAAGCTCAGCCCAGCATTTTGTGAATGATGGGTTCCTGTGGGGCAACTTGTGAATCATTAGTATGTAAAAAAAAAAGTCAGGCCTGATTTGGAATCCCATTTTAGAGTGTCTGTGTTTATTCCAGACTACTGATGTAACACTTTGGTGAAGCACTCTTAACATTTGAGGATAAAGTACCCTAATGGTTACCATATTTGCACAGACAAAAAATTAAAATGGTTGCTACCTCTGATAAACAAATATTTAATTGTAGCAAATGTGTAAATGGTTTTTAGTTAAAGAAAACCCATAAGATCAATTATGGGCGGATAATATTGGCATTGCCAATGTAGTTCCTATATATGTTTTGTTATGGTGAAGGGATAAAAGAAAAATGGGTGGTGGGGGGTGGGGGGGGGAGATATATACTTGATAGGAAGATAATTTAATTATTTTGCAATTTGAGTCATAAAGATTTAGGAATTAAAATTAAAATTAATGAAATTTGATATAATTAAATTAATTAACAAATTAATTAGCAAAAAGGGGTAAACAAAATAAGAAGGGATTACTGGGAAAAGATGTTGAGGTTTAGTAGGGCATCCAAATTAGAGCAGAAAGAATGGTGACTTCAAAGGGTATGTATATTTTGGGTTGTTTTTTAAGGTTGGGGGTAGAGCAAAAGAGCACAAAAAAGTCAGGAAATTGGTGGGCTCCGGGCTGAGGAGCATTGATGGGTGGCAAGGAGGAAAGCTAGTTGAGGGAACTAAAGCAAGAAATTTCATCCACCCAATCCCTCCCAAAATTTAGAAGAGTGAGGGTTGGGATTGGGATCTTGGGTAATTTTGTAGTTGGGATAGTGATGTTTAGTAATGGTAAAAGGGATAGTTTAAGTCACAGCTACAGTAATTTAAATGAGAATTTTTCAAGCAGCCTTCATTTAAGGACAATGAATTTACTGGCTATATGGATTTTACAGTATAATCTGCTTGTGTGTGGAACCGCCAGAAGCAGAAGTGAGGCCTTGACGTCACCACAGGTCTCACTTTACAAGGTAGTTCATCAAGTATTAATACATTTGATGGAGTAAATATGTGCAGCTAGGTTGGCACCAACTAGCTTTATAAAAGGTAATAAGAAAAGTGAAAGTTGCATTGAAATATTGATAATAACATTTTTATTTGTGTTGATTATGAATTTTTGATTGGTTAATAAAGCTGCAGCCAAAATGATTTCTCCAATTTATAAGGTTGCCATAGTATTCTTTGTTCATGTATGAGTCAGGAATGGATACGATGCAAGTGCCAATATTATGAACACACATCAAACAGTGACTTACAGTACAGAAGTAGACAATCTACTTTTCAGAAACTTCCTGATTTCAGTTTGACTGAGTCTGAGCCCAAGCGTACAGAAGAGTGAATATCCCTCAACGACTTTTACTGGCTTCTGAGATATTTGTGAAAGTCTTTGCATGACATATGCTTAAAGTTGTGCTGCATGAACAAAATTCCTTTGACAGATTCAACCAGCAGGGAAACAGAGAGGAGATCAGCAATGCCTTTCTCTCTCTTTAGTACCCCTATGTGTCCAGACTGACAAATAGGCCATAGATGGTTTCTCTCATTATGTTGTTAGGTTTGTTGGTCATAGGCACATAAAAGAAAAGAGGATAATTTCCTAAAAATTAAAACATGTGGAGGACATATCTGAAGAAGTCCAAAAGAAGAACACGTCCTCTTAAAAGAGGATGTATGTAACCCTAAGTACCCCAGAGTATAGGTTTCAGTTCTGTGGGAGAACACAAAAAATAAATGTCCAGTGAAGGGCAGAAGACTGCTGAGAAGCGGGATATTCTGATCAGGGACCTGAACCATCACTGGGCAAGTGATAAATGGCAACAGGAGAACTGAGGACATAACTCAGAAGGCTCTTATTAACACAAATCAAGCCCCTTGCATTACCTGAAACAATTTCATTCACACTGGAAATTCATTATTATTGCCAGCATGTCATTTCCAAGCTCCTGTGTGATGAATCATGTTGGTGCTTTGCCCATCTGTTATATTTATATCCTCTTTGCAATTCAGCTGCTTAGCTGAGTGTAGTACTTAATCTTCAATCTGCAAACTAAATTGTTTTCTTTTGCCTTGATAAGTGAAATCATACATCGTTAGTAATACATTGGGGGAGGGGAAAGCACCTAGGTGCACTGTTTGTGGTAGCATGCCTTTGGCTGCACTGTGGCCTTTCACCATATGACAGGTACAGCTGAGGCAGCTCTGCACTTGATAAGGCAGCAGGGAGAACAACATGTGTCATAGGTGACAGCAAATTTTAAGGCTTCTTCTTGTTATGGCCCATTTATTGGATCTGATTAAGAAACTGAATTGGTTAATAGAGGATAGTCACTGGAGAAAAGAGTACTCTATGTCAGAATTGCTTAGGGTTCCTGATTTCCCTTTAAGGCTTGAGAGTTCACAGACTCACCAAAGTGACAACTTTTTTCTGGGCCTTAATTTGAGTGTTAAAGCACCCCTACTATTCCCCTAATTTTATAATATAAACGCTTAAATTCATGTGCACATGTGCCTGTTGGGCACTAAACAGTACTCTACAAACTTACAGGCTGATGCTCAAAAACCAACGCCATCGGTATAAGAGGTTAGTGCCAGACGTGTGCACATTATAGAGCACCAAATGCTCAGAGGGTCAAAGATGGCCAAAATTGCATGCAAATGTATTTAAATGGATGCTAATGAGGTTGGTAACTATTCTTTTCTAATGCTCAGACAGCAGTGTTGCAATGCCCAAAAGCACATGATAGTCTATAATGCCAAAACTTACTGCCAGCTCAGAGGTCACATAGAAAGTTTTGAGGATAGGATTTATTGGTAAAATCTCACACTGAACTGTGGGTTTTGTCTTATTTCACAAATCACAGGAAACCCGTGAAAGTTTGATGTGGAAGTGAGAAACAATAATGTGTGCGTGTCCGATCAAAACTGAAAGTGAAAGCACACATCAGTGCTTGTTTTTCTGCACTTAAATATGAGCCTATCAAAACTTTTAAGTGCAAACAATTTTGCAAAGCTCATATTTAAAGGCACAGAAGAATAGCACCAATATTTTTGTTTCACTTCCAGTTCTGTCTGGACATGTGCACAAGAGCTGTCCTTACTGTGAAACGTTTGTGCGCATGCACCAGACACATTCCTCCCCTTGCTTTCAATTTAACAGCATGAATCATCCACACATAAAATTTGAATCTCATTTGCTTTGAGCATTAGTTAATTGTTTTTCTGCTGTGTTGTCATGCTGTGGGGTTTGCGCTGTGAGCTTTGGCGGAGGAGCTTTGAGCATCGTGGTGTAAATGGTCATGCCTAAAAGTAGTTGCGGCTATTTCCGCGGATTCCTTCTGCAGCCCAGTTGCTCACCTGCCCTCCTGGGGGAGTAAAGTGGCAGTGCTGTGAAGGAGAATTAACCAGGCCAACTAATGTCGGATACAGTGGTGTGCTGGAGCAGGCTCTCACAGGCTCTCGAGAGCCGTTTGTTAAGTTTTTAAGAATTTTGGGAGCCGGTTCTCCATGGCTACTTTAACAAATGGATCCCAAAATGTGGGCTTGGGCCCCTCCTGAATTCTCTTTTACTTTGCTGGCGAGAGAGAGCCCCCTGTTAACAATTTACTAGCACACCCCTGGTCGGATATTCTCTGTGCTCTTTTATTGTGTTGCTGACAGTAAGGACCCCTGATGAAGGCTTGCAGCTGAAACACAGCCTGTGTTCAGTCAGAATTGTCAATGCATTCTGCATTTTAATATTGGAGAATAAACCTTTATATGATTTAGAAGCATTGGACTTATGGTTTTTACTGGTTTGGTTATCTTGGAACTACCTCTTCTGGAGTCTTCGTTTGCCTGCAATATTTAGAATATTGACATATATGCCCATCTGTGCATATTAAAATGCATTCATGTACACCAGTTTCCTGCCTAAGCGTTATTCTACAACTATGCACATATCTCTGATATTGAGCAGTTTGCAGGTGGGTGTACACACGTGCAGATTGTGGGAAGGGTGTGAGTGGAGCACACACATGTGTAACTTATATAATACTATCTGGACGATATTCAGCTGGCATCACTCAGCACATTTATGTCCACCACTGGCTGTATTCCCGCATATTCAATGCTGGGGAATTTTCAGGCACTGGCATTGAATATCCAGTTTTAGATTGGCTACTAAAGCTTATGCAGTTAAGTGCAATATTTAGTCCTTAACTGCAAAACAACCACATAAGATAGGACTGCTATTTATGTGGCCCAATTTAAGTGGTTATCTTATGTGGTCAAGGGCTGAATATTGGCACTTAACTGTATAAATGCCAACTCTGCACCTGGAACACCCTCAAGTTTTTTTTTTGTTACATTTGTACCCTGTGCTTTCCCACTCATGGCAGGCTCAATGTGGCTTACATGGGGCAATGGAGGGTTAAGTGACTTGCCCAGAGTCACAAGGAGCTGCCTGTGCCTGAAGTGGGAATTGAACTCAGTTCCTCAGTTCCCCAGGACCAAAGTCCACCACCCTAACCACTAGGCCACTCCTCCACTCCGGCATAAATGCTCAGTAGCAATAGCACCACAATAGCCATACTGGGTCAGACCAGTGGTCCATCTAGCCCAGTATCCTGCTTCCAACAATGGCCAATCCAGGTCGCAAGTACCTAGCAGAAACCCAATTAGCAGCAACATTCCATGCTACCAATTCCAGGGCAAGTAGTGGCTTCCCACAGGTCCTTCTCAATAACAGACTATAGGCTTTTCCTCCAGGAACTTGTTCAAACCTTTTTTTCAACCCAAAAATGCTAAGCGCTGTTACCAGATCCTCTGGCAACGAGTTCCAGAGCTTAACTATACTTTGAGTGAAAAAATATTTCCTCCTATTTGTTTTAAAAGTATTTCCAGGTAACTTCCTTGAGTATCCCCTAGACTTTGAACTTTTTGAAAGAGTGAAAAATCGATTTTCTACCCATTCTACACCACTCAGGAATTTATAGACCTCAATCATATCCCCCCTGAGCCGTTTCTTTTCCAAGCTGAAGAGCCCTAACCTCTTTAGCTTTTCCTCATATGAGAGAAGTTACATCCCCTCTATCATTTTGGTTGCCCTTCTTTGAACCTTTTCTAATTCCACTATATCTTTTTTGAGATACGGCAACCAGAGCTGAACGTAACCTGTCGTTTCTTTCTCTATAATATCAGCAAAATTCGCCGTTTCCTTTCTGAGCACACTACCAGAACCCTTATGCACGCTCTTATCACCTCTCGCTTAGACTATTGCAACTTGCTTCTCACAGGTCTCCCACTTAGCCATCTCTCTCCTCTTCAATCTGTTCAAAATTCTGCTGCACAACTAATATTCCGCCAGGGTCGTTATGCTCATATTAGCCCTCTCCTCAAGTCACTTCACTGGCTTCCTATCCGTTTCCGCATACAGTTCAAACTATTCCTATTGACCTATAGGTGCATTCACTCTGCAGCTCCTCAGTACCTCTCCACTCTCATCTCTCCCTACATTCCTCCCCGGGAACTCCATTCACTGGGTAAATCTCTCTTATCTGCACCCTTCTCCTCCACCGCTAACTCCAGACTCCATTCCTTTTATCTTGCTGCACCATATGCCTGGAATAGACTTCCTGAGACGGTATGTCAAGCTCCATCTCTGGCCGTCTTCAAATCTAAGCTAAAAGCCCACCTTTTTGATGCTGCTTTTAACTCCTAATCCTTATTTACTTGTTCAGAACCCTTATTTTATCATCCTCACCTTAATATTCCCTTATCTTTTGTTTGTCTTGTTTGTCTGTCCTATTTAGATTGTAAGCTCTGTCGAGCAGGGACTGTTTCTTCATGTTCAAGTGTACAGCGCTGCGTACGTCTAGTAGCGCTATAGAAATGATAGTAGTAGTAGCTGAACGTAATACTCAAGATGAGGTCGCACCGTGGACTGATACAGAGGAATTATAATATACATGGCCTTATTTACCATCCCTTTCTTAATAATTCCTAGCATCCTGTTGCTTTTTTGCCTGTGCCAAAAATATTCAGTGATGCTGAATATTAGCAGTGAGCCACAAGACATGCCTCATCTGCTGGCTTTACTCAT
This sequence comes from Microcaecilia unicolor, assembly GCF_901765095.1. Classification (NCBI taxonomy): domain Eukaryota; kingdom Metazoa; phylum Chordata; class Amphibia; order Gymnophiona; family Siphonopidae; genus Microcaecilia; species Microcaecilia unicolor. The sequence continues at coordinate 76,019,147 of NC_044037.1, forward strand.
TTTTAATATAAGTTTGGTGCATATCTCTGGAACATAGGTGCACACATTTAAACCCAACCCATTATGCCAGTATTCTATAAAGGAAAGTAGGCACCTACTTTATAGGTTATGCACCAATCAGGGCATAGCCAGACCTCAAGGTGGGAGGGGGCCAGAGCCCAAGATGGGGGGGGGGCACATTTTGGTCCTCCGCCCCACTGCTGCTCCCCTGCCACATTGCCGCCTCCCCGCTGCTGTAACATATCTTGGCTGGCGGGGGTCCACAACCTCTACCAGCTGAAGCCTTCGTCCAGCGCTGGTCTCCGGCACAGCCGCATTGCCTGGCCCACTCTCTCTTCACCTCACATCCGACACACTCTTTTTAGAGAAACTGAGCATGCTCAATTTCACTAAAAGGAGCATTCTGGATGTGAAGAGAGAGCAGGGCAGGCAATGCGGCAGGACGAAGGCTTCAGCTGGCAGGGGTTAGGGACCCTGTCAGCCACACCAGGGGCCCAGAGCAAATTTGGAGGGGGCACAGGCCCCCGTGGCCCCATGTAGCTACGCCACTGGCACCAATCAGGTGCCCCCCTAGGTGCCTACATATAGGTGCACTGTTTAGGAATTACTCTCTTAGCCCATTAGTGCCCAATTGGGAACTAATGGTTTAATAACAATAAAAAATTATATTTAAGACTTCACACATTTTAGCTGATGCTCTGATTGAAAAGAACCATTATCACACAGTGAAAAATGATCTTACTTACACCAAAGAACTGAACTCTCATAGAACATTAAAAGAAATGTAGTGATGTCATTTCATCTGCTGTCGCTAATAGAATCTGGCAGTCATTTTAGAAACTTTGCACAGCTTTTACATGTCATCGCCTGAAAGCAATCATGTCATATGGCATGAAGTGAGATTGACATATTTCAGTACACTGCTGGAAGATCTTCTTGAATGCCAAACTACTGTAACTTCTGAAAGGCCGTACCTCAAGTATAGAATTAAAAATTGATATATTAGTGGTGTTTTAGAATAAACTCATTAAACTTCACTTCTCATTTTCTCTGTTTTGCATCAAATGCACACACAACACTTTTTCTTTCAGGTGATGATGTGTAAATAGCAGTTTTTATATTTGTAAAATGGCCAGTGTGTATGTGGATCTGCACCTTGCACAGTTTTCGAGGGGGTTTTATTTAATCCAGAACATATTTCTGATCTTACATGCATACTTTGCAAAATCTGGCGGTCGGCATTTACACAAGCATTAAAGCAAGTATAAATGTCAGCCAACTGCTCTTTTGAACTTCAGGTTTGTACCAGTGATTGATGGTGAATTGTACTTACATCTTTGATGTTTATAACACATCTTAATTTCCATGAACAGAGTTTTCTTTTTCTTCTGTCCAGTTTCTTCCTAGATGTCCAGTTTTTTGAAACCTGGGACTTACATGTGGGAATGTTGAGAGGCGTACGTAGATGGTAAAATCAAAACCTACACATCTAAGCGCCAGCACTTACATGTCCAAACCCCCTTGTGATGTGTTCCTTATTAAAATGACTGTCCCTGTGGAATATGCCAGCACGTGTATTTTCTGACACCATTCCACATATTTCACCAAAGGCTCTGTGTTCAGCGAGCCTTCTGCAAAATAACTGGGAAACTGTGCATCTTCTGTCCTTGAGGTCCCAAACCTGGCCTAGATGCCCCATACAAAATCTGCTTCACATTTGCTTAAAGAGAATTAACAAACACTGTGGTCTAGATTGGTGTTTCTCAATCTTCTCCTATAGGTACCCCTAGCCAGTCAGATTTTCAGGCTTATCATAATGAGCATGCATGACATAGATTTGCCTACAAATGATCTCCTGGCAGTAATGTCTCCCGATACCATGACAGTAGTAAACCTCACTCCTAAGCCAGGGTATGTGGAGTATGATCTCAGTCTCTCAAATTTACTGCTATTGCTCGCTGTAGGACTTGCATTGTGCCATGACAGCTTCCTTCTAGACTTCGTGACATGTAACATGTACAGACAGCCTATCCAGATGTGCTTGAAAATTCCTTTTAATCAAGCCTGTTGTAACCAAAATTGATGGGGAATATTTTGATATCTTTCTGCCACATTTTCTTGGTCTTGGACTGTATATCTTGACTTTTGAGGATCATCGCTCTCTCCTCACTGTTCATCGAATAATTGCTTGGAACTGACACTTCTATGATTAATGCTGTCTGATGTTTTTCTCATTTACCACTGTGTCTGGTGTTCTTGCATCCAGTTTTTATTGGTAGGATGGGAATGTCTCAGGCTATCGTAATTCCTTCATGCTCCACAATTCTCTTAGAGTCATGATCCCAATACTTTTCCGGTACAGTTGTAATCCCAGGTTGTGGTATTTCCCTAAGAGGCTGCCTAGAATGTGACCCATTGAGTGGGAACTGGGTATACAAACAAATTTATTGATAATCAGGACGAAGGCCAGGATGGATTATTCTGGGAGGCTGAATAAGCAGGTCAGACTTTTAATAACCTCCTCTAAATAACTCAGTTGACTCCACTTGTGTTGTTCTAAACCAATGGATTTTACTTTATGAATAAAGTTGCATATAAAGGCAGCAGTGGCAAATCAAATAACAACATAGCAATAGTTTCAACACTATTTACAAAGTCACTCCTCTAATTCACTCCTACTACTACTACAAATCATTTCTATAGCGCTACCAGTCATACGCAGCACTTCACAATTGTGCTTAAACAGTGTTGTGATCTCCTGTACTTTCAAATTCCTACCACAGGGACCGGTAGTGTCAAACACAGTTCTCTCTGTCCTTATTCCTGCTGAAGGGTGCAGATAGGATTATCAGCTCATTCTGATAGAATTATCCATTCAATTTAAGGTGGGTTATCACTTGCAGTTTGCAGGCAGTGGTTGAGATTCAGGCCAAGATGCACTAAAAAATTGTTAAAGCCCTTCCCTTACCGATTCCCTTAGGGAATCGGTAAGGAACTTGAATGCATCAAGGAAAAGGAATGCAAATGAGCTGCTCATTGTAGCTCACTTGCATTCTCTATTCCATCGGTAAACAGTCGTCCAGTCGGCCGGTCGAGCATGCGCAGAGCAGCCAAGCGTTAAGCTGGCTGCTCTGTGCATGCCAAATACGCCTCTGTGCTGCCCGAAATGAAGACGCCGGAGATTGCAGTTGAGGACGTCCATCCCAATAATAAAAACGTCCTTTTTGGACGTGCTTCACTCAGCTAAGAGACCTTGAAGTCTCTGAGCTAATCACAATGCGTTTAGCTGAACTAAACGTGTTGTGATTGGCTCAGAGACTTCCAGGTCTCTCAGCTGAGTGAAGGACGTCCAAAAAGGATGTTTTTATTATTGCGGGGGGGGGGGGGGGGGGATGTTCTTTATGGACATCCCTGACGAGCACTTGGCTTTCTTTTTTTCCCTTCCGCTGCCCCCCCCCCCCCCCGAGGTCGCTGCTCCCCCTCCCCCCTGCATTGAAATCACAGCTTCCCGCAGCCCCGGCCTCCCCGCCATCCTCCGTACCCCAGGATCCCGCCCCCACTGCCCCCCCTGAGGTCGAGGTCGTCGTCGCTGCCGCTAACCCCCCTCCACTCGCCTCCCCTCCATCTGCCACCGGGCCGGGCCCTCACAGCGCCTCTCACCTCCGTGTGAAGGCGCTGCAGCAGGCAACAGCAGATTGCTTCCCTTTGGGCCTCCCTCCTTCCGTCCCTGGCCCGCCCTCGTCTGACGCAGTTCTGCGAGGGTGGGGCACAGAGGCACTGCGTTCATGGGGAGCCTCCTTGATTGGGATCCTGTTAGCGGAGCCAGGAGCCATAGGATTCCTGCTGGTGTGATAAATGATGTTATCCTTCAACCTTAAGAGGTTCTTGAACCACGAGGGATGAGACCAGGGTGCTTTGCTTTAACTCTGTTTCCCCTTCTCCTTTCTGTGACTAGAAGGAATGCAGAGGTGTCTCCATCCATTCGGAACAGGAAAGAACTTTACAGGTTCTAGTTCCTGCACTTCAGTATCATTATTTATTCCTAAATGAATACTAGACTGGGTGACACTGTGAAAGGCTATGCATTTCTGAGATTTGCATTGATAAGACTTGACTTAAAGGTTTTCCCTAACTGGTGGAAGGTCAGAGGCTGGGAAAAGTAAAACCTAAGACACTGTTCCTATGTGGAGTCTCTGCATTATACTTGCAGGAGGATTCTGCTGCCACCAGATCCTCCCAGTAATTATAAAGGACACTCCTTTTGTTTTACCGAGTTCATGCAACTTCCACCCTTCTCTGGAAAGAGTCAGAACCTGCACTTGACACTCACTAGTCTGCCACCCTACAGATAAGGTCAGATCAGAAGTGTTATTTTATTGGTGGTCATACCAACCTTCTTACCCTCCATGCTCTTCCCATCCTCTCCTTAATCGCTCCACCGCCTTACCTATCCCTATCCTTTTTCTCATACCTCTTCTATCCCATTTACTCCTTGTTCATTTGTCCTATCACATACCCCTTTGTTGATTCTGTTACTATTGATTGTATTCTCTTGTTACTATGTAAGCCGCATTGAGCCTGCAATGAGCGGGAAAGCGCAGGGTACAAATGTAATAAATAAATAAATAAAGTAGAAGCTCTGAGAATTCGGGCAAATACTCCTCACTGCTGAATTCCTCAGGCTGCTACACTGTAATGTTTACAAAGTTTCCAATGAATGAGATGCTCCACCTTGTTTTGTCTTTGCATATAGAAATTTTCTGCCATCGGCCCTTCACAGCTAGCTCCTAGATGAGTAACTATTTCCAGCTCTGTTCTACAGAATCTACAGATGTCGATTGTACCAGTTTTTTTTTCTATGCTTGCTGTGAACCATCTTGCCTGTAATCCACCATCTAAGAGCTGCGACTATCAATCACTCATCCTAAGGCTTCAGTTCTGTCCTTCCATTCATATGTCCTGGATTCATCCATGTAAGGCTCCAGGAGTAACAATTTATATTTCCCACTGTGTTTGCGCATCTGTCGGGATGTTGGTTATAATCTGCAAGCTATCAAAGACAGCTGTACTGTATGTTCTTTGTTTTCTTTTCTCTTTTGGATCATCGTTGTTATGCTTTAATATTTTATGTTTTTGCTGTTTCTGTGCTACCAATAAAAACTATTTTTTTAAAAATAAAGCTGCTTTGCATACTCTGTTGGTTCCATTCCTGTACTCACAGTTGAATTCTCACCCATTCCTTCTGCTAATCGGAATGCCTGTCCAAGTTTAACAGTGGAATAGATTCTGGATGCTTGCTTTCATACTTCAAGACTTTTTGTGTGTTTGGTTCTGTTGATGCTGTTAAGTAGATCTATGGGGGTAATTCTATAACTGGGGGCCTCCATGTAGGTGCCCCAAGGCTGCGTGATAGGAGCCTATTCTGTAACAGAGCCAATGCACCTGGGTTCTGTTATAAGAATATAAAAGTAGCCATACTGGGTCAGACCAATGGACCATCAAGCCCAGTATCCTGTTTCCAACAGTGGCAAATCCAGGTCACAAGTACCTGGCAGAAACCCAATTAGTAGCAACATTCCATGCTACCAATCCTGGGATAAGCAGTGGCTTCCCCCATGTCTATCTCAATAGCAGACTGGACTTTTCCTCCAGGAACTTGTCCAAACCTTTTTTTTTTGTTGAATATTTTTATTCAAAGATTTTCTTATACACATGATCCAAACCTTTTTTAAACCCAGATACACTAACTACTGTTACCACATCCTCCAGCAATGAGTTCCAGAGCATAACTATTCTTTGAATGCACTAGTGTAACCTGGTATTGCCATACCTAACATGTAGGCACTCACACTTATGCAAGCCATACAGCTGGCATAAGTGTGGTTTCCTAAATGCAACAGGACCACATATAACTTACAGTAATTTGTAAATTATGTGTTAAAAAGGAGTTCTGCCTATGTTTTACCCCTGTTCTGCCCTATATATGCCCCCTTTGAAAATACACATTATGTAAGTTTAATGGGTACTTACAGAATAGTGTTTAGGCAGAATATTAGCATTTTTGCATGTAAGTGTACACATACATGTGTATATGTCATTATTCTATACATTTACACATGAAATGCAAACATAAAGGCAAACGCTTAGTGTCTAGAATTGCCCTTCCAAGTGCAAATTTATTTTATGCAATTTCCATGTGGTAATCCTGAAAGCCTGATTGGCTAGTTGTGCCATGAGAAGAGGGTTGAGAAGCACTGGATTATATGTACTACAGTGTGATAGATCATTAGTGCGTGTTGATGGTATTAACATGCATCTTTTAGGGAGTAGGTCCTATTTAACACACATTAAATAGAAGAATAGGAGAAAACCCAGAATATTGCATTTTTCTGTCTTGCCCCTTCACTCTGGAATTCTCTGCCCTGTTCCCTTAGAGCAGAGACATCTTTCTCACTGTTCCATAATCCCATAAGACCCACCATTCCCAGTGGCCACATGCCGCAAGGCAGCAACTTCTAATAGCATGGGAAGTAGGCCCCAGAATGACATCACAGGGCATTCAACCCGGTGCTCAATGGAAAGTGGCTGCAGGAGATCCACACCACTTCTCTGCCATGATTGTTAAGCAGCTTCTCTGTTCTCCAAATGGGTACCGCACAGCAGCTTCTCCCCTAAAGATCTTCCAAGACAGGGGCTTCTAATAGCATGGGAAGTAGGCCCCAGATAACATCACAGGATATCCAACCCGGTGCCCGATGGAAAGTGGCACTGGGAGAGCCACATTATTTCTCTGCTGCGGGTGTTAAGCAGCTTCTCCGATTTCCAAATGGGCGCCATGCAGCACCTTATCCTTTGAAGACCTTCCAAGGCAGTGGCTTCTATTAGCATGGAAAGTAGGCCCCGGATGACATCACAGGGTATCTAACCCACTGCCCGATGGAAAGCGGCACCAGGAGATCCACACCACGTCTTTGCCGCGGGTGTTAAGTAGCTTCTCCGGTCTCCAAATGGGCACCACACAGCAGCTTCTCCCCTTGTAAACAGTCTTTCTAGAAGGCTTTTAGGATATTGCAGTATAAGAATATATTTGTTTTAGTGTTTAATGAACTGTATAGGAAAGTAGAAGACATGAACTTGAATGTGTCCTTGTAATTAAAGTATTACTTAGAATCATAATAAGTACTCTGTTTGGTCAAGTTTATGGTTTAACCCCCTAACTCTTTAGAGTGAGCCACTGATTAGGCATCAATTAGGTACTTAACTTATAGCACTCAAACAGAAGTTAAGTGCCAAAATGGGGGTGAAATAGCAGTTAGGCACCTAAGGTGCTCATTGTCAAAGCAGATGGACATCTCAAAATGGCCCAAAAAAAGTCCATCTGCTGAAAAAAAAAATCCAAATCGCAATTTTCAGAAGGCAGAATTTGGACATTTTACATTGCAGTTTATCCAAATAGCAAGGGGACATGTTGGAGGTGTGTTTTGGGTGGGATCTCTTTCAGTGATAATGTAATGGGAAGAAATGTCCAATAAAAACATTTTTATGTAGATCTGTTTCAACTATGTCCAGGGTACAAAAAGGTGCCCTGATTGAGCAGCTGACCACTGGAGGGATAAAGGCGTGATCCTTCATTCATCTCCCAGTTATTACAGACCCCCTCCCACTCCCCTAAGAAGTAAAAGTGACAGTGGATACCAGGCTCTATGACAGCTTCAGGCATTATGGCCATTCCTAATAGAGCTCTAAGCAAGTGTCTAGTGGTCAGTGCAGTGTAACTCCCACTCCTTGAACATAGTTTTTGTGCATGCTTTTTTTGGTGTGCATATTTTGGATGTTTCATTTTGGAAAATGGCTGCTCATTTTGGATGCTTATTTCAGGGCAAGGATGTTGTTCTCATATATTTTCAAAGAAGAAATCCAGACATTTTTCCTGTTCAGAAATGGCTGTGAGGTGGATGGTTTTTTTTGGACATTATGCACAATCGTCCCAATTCTGACCTGGACATTCTTTTGAAAATGCCCCTCCATGTGTTCTAGTGCGTAACTACACAGGGGTCATTTGCATGGGAAGAGGATGGGCCAGTCATGGGCAAGTTAGAGTTCTATAATTTGGCACCTATGTGTTCTAGTGTGTAACTGCACAGGAGTCATTTGCATGGGAAAAGCGTGGGTGAGTCATAGGCATTCTAACTATTTAAGAATGCACTTTATTGGTTACTGTCAGTTAGGTGCCCAGTTACCGAATTTAGTCTATTTATACCTGATCTACAACAAGCATAAGTGGTGGCACCTAAATTTAACCGCCTAATTGCTTCCTTATGCTAGTGTTCTATAATGAATTCAGTGCACAAATTTGCCATTATAGAATCCTAGCTCAAATTCTGGACACCTAACTTTTAGCATCCTTTATAGTGCCCTTGAATGGAAAACCAAAATAGATTACTGTAGGTTCAGTCCAGATGAATTCATCTGTTCTTACTTGGTTTCCAATTCATCCCCAAATAAGGAGGAACCCTCCCTTTCTCGTGTTAATGATGTAATGCTTCTTGAATACATAAAACTGATGCATAAATTCATAACATGCTATCACCAGCTATGTAAATTTGTTGCAGTCTGACAGCATACTGTGTCACTTTGTAATGCCCTTTGCCAGAGCCGGTAATGTACTTTGAGAATTTGTTAAACTCTCTTCTATCCTGGATTCATATGTGAATAAGACAGTAAGGACAGCTATATTTTGTAAATGATGACCTTTATATAAGAATGACATTTTCCGAAGCAGAACAAACAGTGCAATAAAAGGAGCAGCAGAATGAAAATGAAGCTAAGGGCTGAATGCATTAAATGAATATGTTTCAAATCAGAGAACTAAAAAGGAATCCAACGAAAAGAAAGTAAACTTTAGATATTGTTTTCAGAGCTGTAATTAGGAATTTTAGGGGGTATTTTACAAAGGTGCGCTAGCGTTTTTAGCACGCGCTAACGTTTAGCACATGCTAAACACTAGAGACATCCATAGGAATATATGGGTATCTCTAGCGTTTATTGCATATTTTTAGTGCGCACTAAAAACGCTAGTGTGCCTTTGTAAAAAGGACCCTTAGTCCACAGGGCAGGCAAGAGTATTTGTGTCTGACATGCTCTCATTTTGATCCTTCCCCCCTGACCTCCTCTTCTTTCCTGTCTTTCCTTATTCCTTCTATTCTGACCTTCAGTCCTTTTTTGCTCTCTCCTCTCTTTCCCTTAGATTCCATAAAGATTAATTGTTTGGAAATCTATGTCTCAGCCACAAATTCTTTTGTGCTTTTCATTTGCTGCCAGCCCATACATACATACATTCCAGTCATATTTTGACCCTCTAATTGCTTTGTGCCCTAGGCAGTTGCCCCTCTCTCACTCCTAACTATAGCCCCGGCTGTTTGTGTATGTAAAGCGAACACATTGTACGGGCTGCTCCTTCACTCACATTTTTAAAGTCATGTATCTCTACAACTTTATCTGTACCATTCTCCATCCAGAAAGTCTCTGTTCGGCTCATAGGGTTGATTTCCATCAAAACTGTCATCTTCTCCCCATCGGAGAAAAATTTATACTCTGCATCGTAGATCTATAAAAACAGGAGAAAAACAAATTCTTACTTATCCAGAGTTATATACAGGTTGTTGTATGATACTGGTTTTGCATTGTAGCTATGTTACCAGATAATATACTAAAAAGCTGCTGCTTTCTTCAAGGTTTGACCTTTAGCTAAAAACAACTAACATCTTTTGGACATTGAGGAGTACCCTCAGCCTAAGGGACCCATTCAAGTGAATATGGCTGATACACCCAGCAGCTCTGAATTTGGTGATTACTTTTGTATTCCAATCCATCTCAGCTAAAATGAAATTCTCTGCACTGAGCTCTCACAGGAATAATAATTTACATTCATAGAGCACTTTTCATCCATAGAAGATCCAAGTACCTTTACAATTTAATACTTCAGAAACAAGCATATTGGATGGATAGACCTGGCCATGCATTTCTGGTCCTTGGACTGCAAGAGATCTAGGAGAGGGAACATTTTTATTAACCAAATGCAATTGGGTAAACTAAATGCAACGGAGGCAAAATAACTCACTCAATAGTAAAGGAGTTTTGGACTTGCATCCTGATGGCACACTTTAATTTTCAACCAACTGGAAATTCTAGTAAACACTCAACAATTAGAGTCTACCAGAGCAACAGAAATTCTATGGCACTCACAGAGATGGTCATGCCACTAGTAAAGGTTCTTGAACCTGAATATCTTCTTGCCAATAGACAAGTGCCTACTAGAATGCCATCTATGCTCTATCAAAAGGAAAAACTGCTGAGAAGAAGGTTTACAGACATCATTTAACATTCTTTGTCATAGCAATTTTTATCCTTTTAAATTAGCTTTCGCTAGGATGATTGACCTTCTGTAATTTAGTTAGGGGGAAGTTCTTAATGTAGGCTACCATTATGATGTGTTATTTTACTACAAGTCATGCTATTTTATGCAATGAGACTGTGCTAAAATAGCACAAGTTGTGGTAAAATATCCCATCTTAATGGCATCCTAAATTGATGACTTTCCCCCTTATTGGTGTTTTTTTTTTAAATTTTGTCATCACATTTTACTTTTCTAATGTGGTAGGGAATGAATTAATAGTTGTTTTATTTCTGTGTCACATAAAAATGTGAAGGAAGAGTAATTAAGAAGATCATAGAGGGGTATTTTCGAAAGAAACGTGTAAATCAGAATTTGGACACTTTACAAAGACGTCCAAATGCCAAACAGGAAAGAAGGTCATTTCCCTGAAAAAGATGGATGTCTACCTTTCGTGTTTGAAAGTGCGTGGCTTAATGGTTAGTACAGTGGGCTTTGATCTTGGCAACATGGGCTCAGTTCCCACTGCTGCTCCTTATGACTTTGGGCAAGTCAAATGCACAAGGGGCATTTTTGGATATGACATCTAAGTCTGAATTCTGACATTTTTTGTAAAACATCCAAAATCAGAACAGGAAAGGTCATTTTCTACAAAAAAAGTCTATCTTTTCCTTTTGAAAGTGCTGATTGGAAAAATGTTTTGTGATTTGGGGGAGTAAGGGGAGGTGATCCCCAAGTCTCTCCAGTGGTCATCTGGTCATTTGGGGCACCTCTTGTGTGGAGTAGCCTAGTGGTTATTACAGCAGACTTCATAAGTGGGTTCAATTCCTACTACAGCTATTTTTTATAAAAATAGATCTAGCTCAAAACATCTAAGTTTTAGTCTTGGATGTTTTTGTTTTATTCCATTATTGCTGAAAGACATCCATGTCTTAGGACGGCCCAAGGCCCACCTTGAACACGCCCCTGGCACGCCCCCTTGAGATTTGGATGTCCTTCTGACGGACTTCAGAGAAAGACGTCCAAAAAGAGGTTTCGATAATACTGATTTGGACGTTTGTGTAAGATAAACGTCCAAATGCTGACTTATGTCACTTTTTGGACGTCTGTCTTTTGAAAATGAGCCTGTTAGTAATATAGTTGATGATGACAAAGACCTGTATGGTCCATCCAGTCTGCCCAACAAGATAGACCCATAGCATAAGGTATAACTTCCCCCTTGAGCTGTGTTGATACAGAAAAAGAAAGTTTTTATTGATATTGATAGGAAGATAAACTGAAGCCAAAATGAGCACATGAGTTTTCTGGAATCACATTTATTAAGTAACACCTCTGTTATAAATTAGTGGTGTGCATTCAATTTGAGCTTTGGCTTGGAAAATTTTATGTGCAAAATGAACATGAATTCAATTAAATGTATGTGCATAAAACATCCATATTACTGTACATAAACATGATTTACAATTTAAAACACTTTGACCCACATTAATCAAAATTTGCGCACATTAATTTCTGAATGGAAGCAAAATAATAACCAGAAGTTGGTCAACCCCCCCCCCCCCCCCCATAGAACTAAAAAAACATAAAACTGTATGACAGTGGTTCCCAAACCTAGTCCCAGAGGCACCCCAGCCAGCCAGGTTTTCAGGTTTTATCTCTCTCATGAATATTCATTGTGGGTATCTTGAAAACCTGTCTGGCTGGGGTGCCTCCGGGACTAGGTTTGGGAACCACTGCTGTATGAAAATGAATTGAAACGTTTTCCCATGAACAACCCTATCATATACTTTTACTTTCTGATCTCATCATTCAGTATCAATAGGGACAGTGAAGCCATTAGAAAGAGACACATGAGAAACCCTTGCAGTGCATACATGTTGAGGTGTGGTAAGCAATTCAAGTTTTGCTTAGCTTATTGACATTTAATATACCACCCTTCTTACATTAATATCAGTGTACTTTACAATCAAACTAGTAAAACAATAGTGAAAGAGATAAAAGTTTAGTAGCAGGAGACAGAGAAATAAATTCCACATCAGCCAGTCCCCGCAGGTAGCAAAGCCTTAAGCCCAATTCAAGAGGTGCTGTGTGCCGAGAAGGCCTTGGACAAGAAAAAGATTTGAGGCCCAGTTCAAATTTTTTATGGGATTTTTCAGACTGCAGTAAAAGTGGGAAATCAGGCTGTGTTGTACTCATGGTTTTGTTAGGGTTGCTATCCCTACCGATAAATAAACATGCATAAAATGCTTGGTGGGGGACAATTGTAATTCACACTTTGTATCTGCCATGGGAACAATTAATTAAGAAATCAATAGTGATGAATGACATCCAATTTTTAATCAGTCCAAAAAGACACAATTTAAGTCTAACAAATTAACCCATTTAGGAACGACAAGGTTTAACATTACCACAGAAATTTATGCACAAGCCATAACATTTAACTTACAACACTCATTAGTTTTAGACCTGCAAAATACATTGAATTCTGCTGCCCCTCCTCCGTGCTTCTCAGTAAGTCCTTGAGAGGAGAAGAAAAACTTTCTTGCAATTCTGCTTTTGCTTTGGTTGACTCTATGCAGAGTAAAAATCATAAATCAGTGCATGGTTGGAGCTGCCTAATAGCCCAGCAGTAACATACAGGTAATCCAGGTCGGAATCCAGCATTAGGCTCCTGCTATTTGAGCCAGAAAGGAAGGCATTCAAAGCATTACTCAAGAGTAAAACCTACTGAATGATTTGTAGAGGAAACCATGATCCATGTCTGTCAGCCAGAGGACTGCCACGGCAATATCGGTGCTAAAGAGAAGACGGAAAATGAATAGAAATGGGGGAAAAGCATGCTCATAACTGAGAAAATCTCTTTTCCATGGCATTTATACCCCACATTAACCCGAAATAGACTCAAGTTCAATGTGGCTTACAACAAACAATAAAGTGAATAAAACATAATAATGTACAGAATATAACACAAATTACAATAAGTTCAAGAAGCAAATTAATACATGTGCAGTAAGTAACCAGGGATTTAGACTATCTCAAGGGCAAACAAATAATTAAGGGTGGCTAGGTGAGAGCATAAATAGGCAGGACTAGATGGGAAATGAGATTAAGAAAAGGGTGTGGGTAAAATTCAAATAGAGTTCTTTGTATTCAGAAAGGCCAGACTGAAGAAATGTGTTTTTAGAAGACTTCTAGAAGGTAGGTAATCATCTGTAAACCTGATTGATCTAGTAAGAGAATTCCAAAATGTGGTGCCTTAATAGGAGAAATTAGCAGAGTGAATTGTTTTATATATTGTTTTATATTTGACTCCAGTTCTTGCTCTGTAGTGACAGGCTATAACTAGAAAGAACATCTAGATTATAGGGAGGGAAGCAATAGGGCTATAAGGAGCAAAGAAAGATGAATAGGCCTATTCTATAAAAGGGTATGTCAAGTTTAGGCACTCTAATTTCAAGCAATAGGAGCGTATTCTATAAAGATACCTGGGCGCCCAGGTGTTATAGAATACTATTATTACCTGGTATTGGCATGCCTAACATTTAGGTGTCCACAGTTGCACCAGCCATAGAGCTGTGGCCACCTAAATGCAGCATGGGTGCATGCAATTTTCAGTATTCTGTAAGTTATGCATGTAACTGGAAGTCCCACCCATGTCCCCAATGCTTCACCTATGCTCCACCCACATGTATACACTTGCAATTTGTGCTACAGCAGTTACGCACATTTTTTCAAAGCAGCACTTAGGCTGCTTACGTACAGAAGTGCTAGTGCTCTCTCAATTTATGCACACAAAGAGGTACATAAACGTGGGTCCCCTTTTCTTTCCCGTACAGACGTAAGTGTTGTATTTAGACCTTCTGCCTAACTCCTGGCCATATCAGGGAGATCTTGAACCAGTTCTTTTAGGCTCCAGAACTCCACTTATGAAGTATTATAGGCCATGTAGGCCTGCTGCCATACCTCCATCTTGCAGGACTATGAGCACTAGAATGCTTAGGATTGGGAGTAGGTAGCGTACGAGAAACTGGCTGGTGATGTTCTACCACTAGTGGCACTGACTTTATAGCTGCATTCTTCCAGGACCTGAACACTGTTGGCGACTCCACCAGGTGACTTAATACATACTTTCTTCCATCACTGACTTGTTCTTCATTCTTGTTCATTTTTAAAAGGATACAATCAATAAGCTAGTTGACAACCACATTTAAATCACTACAGAGGAGATGTGCTCATAGAAAGAAGGGTCACATGCCCTATTAGGGACACATTGAACCCATTCCTTCAGAAAAATGCATGCAGGCAGCATTTGTTCCGAAAAGGTTGCATGCTTAGGAGGGCGATGGGTACTGAATGGAATGCTGCTGAGACAGTGAACACTGACCAGCATTTGGCTACTTCCCAACAGAGTAGCCCACTGGTTAACCATGCACTGCATATTATATTGTCTCAGAGATTTATTTTCACCTGCAGCTTCTTCTTGGTCCTCTTTATCTCCAACTCAATCAGAACCTGCCCCAACTGGAGCACCTTCAGGGTCTCCTCTCCATCCAAGCATGTGACCCTTACTATACATTTCCATTTGAACAGTGAATGAGAATAAAGAGGAGCTATTTTTCTCAATAGAGGAGGGTGAATAACGGAATGCCGCAGGGATATGTACTGGGAACAGTGCTATCTAACATATTTATAAATCATCTGGAAAACGGAACGACGAGTGAGGTGATTAAATTTGCAGATGACACAAAACTAATCAAAGTTGTGAAACTGCATGCAGAGTGTGAAAAATTGCAGGAAGACCTTAGGAAACTGGAAGACTGTGCATCCAAATGGCAGCTGAAATTTAATGTGGACAAATGCAAAGTGATGCACATTAAGAAGAATAATCTGAATCATAGTTACCTGATGCCAGGGTCCACCTTAGGAGTCAGTACTCAAGAAAAAGATCTAGGTGTCATTGTAGACAGTATGCTGAAATCTTCTTCACAGTGCGCAGCGGTGGCCAAAAATGCAAACAGGATGCTAAGAATTATTAGGCAAGGGATGCAAAGTAAGACCAAAAATATTATAATGCCTCTGTATCACTCCATGGTGCGATCTCACCTTGAGTATTGCGTTCAATTCTGGTCACCATATCTCAAAAAATATATAGCAAAATTAGAAAAGTTCGGATGGAACTCCTCTAATGTGAGGAAAGGCTACAGAGGTTAGGGCACTTCAGCTTTGAAATGAGATGGCTGAGGGGGGATATGATTGAGGTCCACAAAATCCTGAGTAGTGTAGAATGGGTACAAGTGAATTGTTTTTCACAAAGACCAGGGGACACTCAATGAAATTACATGGAAATACTTTTAAAACAAATAGTTAAGCTCTGTAACTCTTTGCCAGAGGAGATGGTAATGGTGGTTAGTGTATGTGGGTTTAAAAAAGGTTTGGAAAAGTTCCTGGAGGAAAAATCCAGTCTTTTATTGAGGTGGACATGGGGGAAGCTGCTGATTGCCCTGGGATTGGTAGCATAGAATGTTGCAAGTAATTGGGTTTCTTCCAGGTACTTGTGACCTGGATTGACCACTGTTGGAAGCAGGATACTAAGCTAGATGGATCATTAGTCTGACCCAGTATGGCTATTCTTATGTTCTCTCCGATTCTGCATTATTGCTGTAACAGGATCACTGATAATATCATCCAGCTGGTAGAGAAGGACTGACAGTGTGCTGGCTCTTCGCCTGCAGTACTCTGACAAAAGAAGCATAGACAGCATTCCATTCATGGAAGAATTCTAAATCTCATGGAAGAAATATCTCAGCATCATCTGTAGAATGATTTACTGGAGAAATGAGAAAGAAACCTAGTGGAAAAACTCACAGTAGTTCTTCTTATGTTCTTCCACCCAAACTTCTGGAATAGCTTTCAAAGAGTTTGCTTATTCATACCCAAATACATGCAGATGTAAAAACATGCTCTAAAAATTGGTGACACTGGATTACATTTTTGGAAGGTTTTAGAATGTAGCTTTTTTTTTAATTGTGCTAACAAGAATTGGAGTTCATTTTACTACATTGTACATACTTGATTTTGAGGATATTGCCTAATAAAGGTATTTTTATTAAAATAGTTCCTTGATATGGACTATGATTTCTTTGGGATCTTGCTATTCCCTCAGGAAGTTGAAGTGTATAAAAAAGTATTTCATTAAGGATACCTTTAGAGTATTTGTTCAGCCACTTCTACTGTCTCAGTTTGACTATTATAACCTTATCCTGATAGGTTGTTCTAAAGTTCTGATTAATCTACTACTACTACTACTACTATTAAACATTTCTATAGCGCTACTAGACTTACGCAGCGCTGTGCAAATTAACATGAAAAGACAGTCCCTGCTCAACAGAGCTTACAATCTAAATTGGACAGACAAACAGACAGCTAGGGGTGGGGAAATTGCAGTAGTAGGGGTGATAAGTGAGGGTGTTGAGTAAGAGAGTCATGGTTAGGAGTCGAAAGCAAATTGTTCAAAATATGGCAGTTAGGTTAATTTTTGGTTTAACCAAATTTGATTCAGTTAGGAGTTACTATTCTAGGTTGCACAGGCTGATGATCGGGGCACAGATCCACTTTAAGCTGTGTTCTATGGTTTTCAAAATTTTGACAAGGAAAGCCCCTTCATATAAGATGAACTTATTAGCATTATTACATGATGCCACCTCAAGATAGAATCAGTTCCGGTTGCATTTTCCGAAAGCTACCAAGTCAGTCAATCAAACACTTTACTGCATCATTACAATACTAAACAGCAGAAATTTGGAATTCATTACCTTTATCTCTCAAGGCATACACTTATTAACTAAGTTTTAGGAAAAATCTGAAGGCTTTTTTTCCCCACAAATTTGGTCTCTCAGTTTGAATCTCAATTGATCTGATTACCATGTATTTTCTATCTCATTGTAGCAAGGTGACAGGGGGTGGGACAGGGTGTGACGGGAGCAGGGCAGGGTGCAACAGGGGGAGGGGTATGTGTCCTCTTTTTTCTTAGGGCAAATATGGTAACCCCACATAGATGGAGCTGAGAATGGACCGTGGGAAGGAGGAGTGGATGCAAGAGTGCCCGGAAAAGTAAGCAGAGGTACCCAGAAAGGAGGGAAAAGACAGAGCTGAGGACCATGGGAGGAGGGGGGTTCAGAGGTACAGATGCTGGAAGTAGGGGATGGGACAAACAAAGAAAAGAGATGGTGCCCATGGAGGGGAGGAGAGAAAGAAGGGAAGAAATGGTGACCATAGTGATGGTGCCCATGTAGAGGAGCAGAAGGGGAGAGAAAAGGCAGAAGATGGTGCCCATGGAGGGAAGGGAAGAGAGGAGGGAGGTGATCATGCCTACGGATGGAGGGAAAGAGATGGAAATGAGATAGACTTGAGAAGGAGGAAGAAAGTTAAGTGTGAAAAATGGATATAGGGCAGGAAGTGAAGGAGGAAAAAAATGATTAGAAAGATAAAATCACCAGACAACGAAGGTAAGAATAAATATTTTATTTTTCATTTTAAAAGTTACATGTGTAAGCCTGAAATCTTTTGGTGGCCCTTGGAGCTTTCTCATGACCATTTTGCAGCCCTTTAAGTGAAAAATGTTGGCTCCTACTGCGTGGCTTTAGGCGCCTAATTGTACAATTCCCCCCCCCCCCTAAATAATTAAAAGATTTTCTATTCAGTGCAGCCTGAACAAAAATATGTTGCTAGTCTATTTGTCTGGTGTATCTACAGGATTTCACAGCACAATGAATTGTTCTGACATTGTCTGTTACCAACCATTTGCCTTTTTATTTAAGTGGAAGAATTTTTATCTTGCCCAAACCTACTGTTCATTTACCTCCCCAACTTGCCTGCTCTTGAATAAATAAAATCATCCAGGAATAATCTTTTCAAAGACCTGCAATATTTCAGCAATAAATAAATAAATAAATTGTTATACAGTGTATTAATCTCATAATCTTTCTTCTCTCCAGGCAGTCAAGAGTCATTTTTCAGACCCTGTCACTTGCTAATTTAGTTGGTCCATTTACTGGAGTGCCCTTCTGTTGGGATTCAAGGCCTTACAGGCATCTGGGGAAGGCCATACAGTAGAAGACCCAGAGAGAAAGTAAACTCTATCCCCCCCAAACATTCAAAGCTATTTAACCAGTCAGATATGGCCGCTGATCCTATGGGCCCGATATTCAGCCGGTGGCAGGCAGCATATTCAATGCCGGGATGTTTCCAGTGACTGGCATTGAATATCCGGGGTTTTTTTTAAAACTGTTAAAATGTTAACCGGTTAAACTTTAAGCAGTTAAAGACAGGCATATTTTAACCGCTGAACATAGTCGGTTAAGTACTGAACATCCGCGTCTAACTGGCTATGTTGCGTGATGTATCCGGTTAGTAGATAGCCGCTAACCATGGATACTTAGCAAGAGATAAGTGATTATCTCCCATTGAATATCCATGATTAGGCGCTAATGCTATTTAACCGGTCAGCAGCCGTGTCTAGCCAGTTAAATAGCTTTGAATATTGGGGAGTATATCTATGAAATGTATATTTGTCCATTAACAGCTATCACAGCCTCCAAAGAATCCTATTGTTCCTGAAACTAATTTAGGGGTAAATATTCAGCCGGCAGCGGTGAGCGCATTTTTTTTAGCCACCACCTTCTTTATGCCACAATATTCAATGTTGGGTCATGTCCCAGGCATTGGCATTGAATATCCAGATTTATGCAGCCGGCTAACTCTTATGTGGTTAGGGGCCCTGTTTACTAAGCCGTGCTAGCGTTTTTAGTGTGTACTAAAATTAGCGCTCACTAAATCCTAGAATTGCCCATATATTCCTATGGGTGACTTAGCGTTTAGCGTATGCTAATAATTAGCATGCGCTAAAAATGCTAACGCACCCTTAGCGCTGCTTAGTAAACAGGGCCCTAAGTGCGATATTCAGCCATTTTTTCCAGAGCTGTTGTCAGCGCTATACCAGTGGCAAATCTTTATGCATTGTTTGAATTTTATGAAAAAGTGTTTTTTTTCCAATAGTGGTGCTGTTTCAAGAACGTGTTCATATTCACGTTTCTAAGCTTAACTTAGAGGGTCTTTTACTAAGGTGGCTAGAATTTTTGCTCACGCTAAAAATCAGTTGGCCCTAAATGCTGAGACACCCATAGGAATATAATGGGCGTCTCAGCATTTAGTGACAGCTGATTTTCAGCGTGAGATAAAAACGCTAGGGCACCTTAGTAAAAGACCCCCTTAGGTGATTAAGTACTGAATATTGGCACTCAACAGCATAAGCGCTGACTCTGCCCCCGGACCACCCACAAAATAGCCAGCTTTGAGTTTAGTGGTCAGTACTGATATTCAGTGGCACTAACCAGTTATTATCAGTGGCGATTTGACTAGCCAGGAGCCTCTCCTGCTCACTTAAATAGCTTTGAATATTGACCCATTGGGGCCGTTTTATTAAAGTGAAGTTAAAATTAGTAGCTACCAAAATTACTTTGCAGTAACTGCAGTCTCTGTGCTAACTGTTGAGAGTCTGCTCAGCATCTGCATGGTTTCACATATCATGTAAAATGAGTTTATCTTGTTGGGCAGACTGGATGCACCATACAGGTCTTTATCTGCCGTCATTTACGATGTTACTATACTATATGTAATGCAGTTAAAACAGAGGAAATGCACTTACAGTGTTCTAAGTGCATGACGAATAGCACAGATGAATTTAGAGCCTCTTTTATCAAGCCTTGCTAGCGGTTACCACATGGCAATGCCGATGGAGCCCATTCAAGTGAATGGGATTTGTCGGCATTACCACACTCGAAGCCGTTAGCATGGCTTGATAAAAAATGTCCTTAATGCTACATATTGAGGTGGTGTTAAGTGTATCTGTGTTATCTGCTATGTAACAGTTTACTGTATGGTAACTGCAAGGTGCAGTCCGAGCCCATTCCCTGCCACTTTTAGGACAGCTATTTTGCTGTCTTATCCGGAAAGATATCTGGGTATTGGTACTGAATATCAGTACTATCTGGATAACATTCTGGCCCCGATGATCAATTTCCACGCACTGTTCCAAACTGCACTGTAAAATTAGTACCAGTACAGCGTGGGGAAATAACATCCCTATGATCGAAGCTAATAGCATGCAAATTTATACCCGCTATTAGCTTCAATTGTGGTAGTACTTCTGTGGGAGGATTGTGCCTGGGCATGTGCCCAAGGCACAAATCTCCCACAGAAGTTGTTTGAAGAGGTCTGGGTTGTCAAAAAAAAAAAAAAGCCTGGGCCTGTCAAACATTACCAATGTAAGGGGCTGGAGGTCCAGTGGACCTCTAGAACCCCAATCCCCCACCTGGACAGAGGGCTAGAGGTCCACACTGGTGGTCTAGTGCTTCCGAACCTCGACCTGACCTAACCCCACCTAGACAGAAGACCCCCAACCCCTCAGACGGAAGACCTGGCCTGACCCAACCCCCCTCCCAATGGAAGACACCCATCCCCCTCGACAAAAGACTCCACTACCACCACCCCTGAGAGAAAAGAGGGCTAGAGGTCCAGCCCCCCTGTGGTCTAGCAACCCCCAATCCCTCCCGTACCTTGAAATGCAAGGAGGGAGTAACACTCCATCCTCCTTCCATCATCGCCTCCAAAATGGCAACGCCTGCCCTTCCTAGTGCATCCTGGCATGTGCAGGGTGGTGTTTTCCTACCATATATGGTAGGGAAGCCCCTCCCAGTGCATCTTTAACATATATGCTACTCCTCCATCAATTCGATCCACCCTATCACTGAGATATAGTTTGTACCCTGATATGATAGTGTTCCATTGGTTATCTTCCTTCCCCCAGGTCTCAGAGATGCCTACTATATCTATCTTTTCATTTAGTATAATATATTCTCTCACTTATTTTTTTAGACTTCTAGAATTTGTATACAAACCCTTCAAACAATGTTTTTTATTCCTATTAAGAACTTGCTCAGCAGTTGTCAGTGATAATTTGCAATGAATCAAGCCTGTCTGCTCATTATTTAAAGTCATCTGGTATACAGGGCTTTTATATCAATCTCACTATCAGGATGCCCTTTCTTCCCTGTTATGGTGATATCCTTCAAAGATACCTTGTTCCAAACCATGTTCTCTTGAGTGACTGACTGCCTTCCCCCAGGTTTCTATTTTAAAAGCTGCTCCATCTCCTTTTTAAATATTGATGCCAGCAGCCTGGTTCCATCTTGGTTAAGATGGAGCCTATCTTTCCAACGTAGGTTCCCCCTTCTCCAGAATGTTGCCCAGTTCCTAACAGTCTAAAATCCTGCTCCCTGCACTATCATCTCATCCATGTATTGAGACTCCAGAGCTCTGCCTGTCTCTTGGGTCCTGCAAAACCTAGGAGGTTTAATAAAACAATATAAATGTCACAAGTTTGCTATTGTTTTCAATAGTGTTTGCTATTATTTTGGACAAACCAATGTGGCTGCAAGCCTACTGGCTTCAGCCCAGATAATAGGCCAGATAGGCTCATCCATGGGTATGTGAGTTTGAGCACATCCATGGGTATATGGGTCTGAGCACTTCCAGTACGCAATAGCAGCCTATCAAGAATAAAGCACCTCAACCTTGACCCTGACCCTGGAGGTTCTGGATTGTAGCTTTCTACCTAAGAGCCTAAATTTGGCTTCCAGAACCTCCCTTCCACATTTTCATATGTTGTTGGTACCCACATGTATCAACAGCTAGCTCCTCCCCAGCACTATCTAAAATCTTATCTAGGTGACATGTGAGGTCTGCCACCTTCACACCAGGCAGGCCAAGCTTCAGACCAAGAGATCTTCACGTCTACCAACCACCCAGCTGTCTACATGCCTAATGACTGAATCTCTAACTAAAATGGCCATCATAACCTTGGCAGAAGTCCCTGGAGTTACATCATTGGTGTAAAGTGATACTGCATCCCCTGGAGGGTAGGTCCTGGCTACAGGATCAGTTCTTGCTTCTTCAAGGTGATGCTCTCCCTTCAGGTAACCTTTCATCTCTATGGCAGCACAGAGGTTATCAGGCTGGAGGTGGGACTTCTCTACTATGTCCCTGTACGCCTCTTCTATATATCTGTCTGCCTCAGCTCCTCCAAGTCTGCTTCTCTAGTCTCTTCTAATGACATAGGTGCATTATCAAATTATTAATGCATAACTCTTCACACATACTTTGTTGCCCGGTTAATGTACTTGACTTATAAGTCTCCTAGGTCTTCAAAAAAGTAGCTGCAGAATGTTTGAAGAACAGAGTGTGCCCAGGCTTCTAAGATGTGGAATTCTTTGCCTAATGCATTGAGCTATGATACTGATTATCTATTATTTCATAAGCTGCTGAAGGCATTTTTATTTGATCAATCCCTCACCTGCAGTAGTGCTTGTTAGTTCCCGAACATGTTAGACACCTTATTTGGGTTTTTTTTTTTATTGTTCATTTCTTCTGTATGCTCACATTACTTACATTATATTATAGTAATTGTTTTCTGTTAGCCACATTGAACCCAAACTTGTTTGGGATAATGTGGGATATAAATGTCTCAAATAAATAAATAAATAAATAAATAGATACACAAATTCAAGGCATCTCAGACTCAACATTGATGTTAGACCTGTATAAACTGCAAAGCCTGTATATTGCTTTGGCTCACTGTGAATTTGATTTTGTAGCGTCATAACTGAAATTTCAGTGATTCAGAAGAGTCTTCTGCTTCTTATAAAAAGGCTATGAAGATGATTGTCAGCACTTATAATGATTGCTTTTATTTTAAGCGATGACAGTCTTTTTAACCATTCTAAAGAAGCGGGAGACTGTTCCATGGTTAAGAACTTAGGAATATAATGGGCGTCTCGGCATTTACCACCAGCTGATTTCTACCGCAAGCTAAAAACGCTACCTCGGCTTAGTAAAAGTCTCCTTAAGAACATAAGAATTTCCATACTGGGTCAGACTAAAGGTCCATCTAGTGCACTATCCTGTTTCTAACAGTGGCCAATCCAGGTCACAAGTACCAGGCAGAATCCCAATAAGTAGCAAGATTCCATGCTATTTATGCTTAGGGATAAGCAATTGCTTGTCCCAGGTCTACCTTAATAACAGTTTACGGACTTTTTCTCCAGGAATTTGTCTTTTTTAAACCCAGTTACATTTACTATTTTGCCATATCTTCTAGCAACGAGTTCCAGAGTTTTACTATGCACTGAATGAAAAAAATATTTGATTCTATTTGTTTTAAAAGTATTACTATGTAGCTTTATGGGGTGCCCCTAGTCTTTGTACTTTTTAAAAGAGTAAACAAACAGTTGTGTTTACCTGCTCCACCCTACTCAGGATTTTATAGA
Source organism: Microcaecilia unicolor (assembly GCF_901765095.1). Taxonomy (NCBI): domain Eukaryota; kingdom Metazoa; phylum Chordata; class Amphibia; order Gymnophiona; family Siphonopidae; genus Microcaecilia; species Microcaecilia unicolor. The sequence goes on from NC_044037.1 coordinate 76,042,922, forward strand.
CTTCTATCATATCGCCCCATAGCTATCTCTTCTCTAAACTGAAGAGCCCCAATCTCTTTAGCCTTTCCATCCCCTTAATCATTTTGGTCACCCTTTCTGGACCTTTTCTAATTCTGTTGTATTTTCTTGATATGGAATGCCCAGAATTACAGTCACACCGTAGAGTGATACAAAGGCATTGTGGTTCCCTTCTGGGATGAATGCACATCAGTGTTAGGAAGAGGACAGCTGGACTGTACTTGTGCAGTCTTCTTCCTGGCTTCATTCACTGCTCCCCATGGAGGGGCTGTCATCTGTGTTCTGCCTAGAAATGCAGTTCCATTTAAGAGACACTAAGCCCCTAATGAAGGCTGGTTACCAAAATATGTCAGGATTTGAAAGATATTGACTGATCCTGGATTGTGTTCGATACGGAATTGAAAATTCTCCCCCGGATTCTATATAGCGTGCCTAGTGTTCCGCCCCGAAATCCAAGCAAATTCTAGAACTGCACGCATAACTTAATTAGCTTAACAAGGTAATCAGCATTGTTAAAAGCACTTAACAAGCAATAATGAGCAGTAATTAAGAATAATTAGAATTTACGCGCACAAATCACTAAGCGTTTTCTGTAATGCAGAGCACCTACATTTTATTGCATGCAGGCAAAAGGGGGCATGGTTATGGGTGGGGACATTCCAAAATTTACATGCACTGTTATAGAATATTGCCCTCTGCACCTAAATCTATTGGCTGGGATTTACACCACATTTTCATTGGGATAAATATTGGTGCATAGTTTTAGGCGCTATGATATCAAGTGAATACTATATACTGTGCCTAAATCTAGGCACTGCTTATAGACTATGCTTAGGCGAAAATGTTTTCCGCATGGTTTTTTTAGGTGCCATATATAGAATCTAGCCCTCTATGTGTATTTTAATTTATGTAATAAATAGTGGCTTTTCTGTCCAAGCTGGTTCTATACCACGCCTTTGTCTTTAGTAATAAGATTTCAGCAAAGCCTTTGACATGGTGCTTCATAAGTGATTAATTAATAAACTGAGCACCTTTGGTATGGGCCCTAATGGGACTGACTGGAATACAAACTAGTTGAGAGGGAAGTGACAAATGGTAGTGGCAAATGATGGTTTCTCTGAGGATAAGGGTGTTACCAATGGTGTGCCACAGCGATCACTCCTTTGTCTGGTTGTTCTGGTCATTTTTGTAAGCAATATTGTGGAAGGACTGTCTGGTAAGGTTTGCCTCTTTGCAGATGATACCAAAATCTGTAATAGGGCAGACATTCCTGATGGTGTTTATAACATGAGGAGGGATCTAGTCAGTGATGATCCTAGGTCGGCTGCCACCCGGGGCAGATCGCTGATGCGCATGCAGCACGACACCCCACCGGCGCAATGACACCCCCGGCGTATCAACCCCCCCCGGGTGCATTCTTAGCTGCTGGAAGCAGCCGCGTGGCTCTCGGCTCTGCTGGCTCCCTGCTCCCTCTGCCCCGGAACAGGAAGTAACCTGTTCCGGGGCAGAGGGAGCAGGGAACCAGCGGAGCCGACAGGCGCACAGCTGCTCTCTGCACTCCTCCAGCAGCGTGCACCCAGGGCGGACTGCCCCCACCGCCCCACCCTTGGTACGTGGCTGGATCTAGTGAAACTTGAAGAATGGTGTAGACTTTGACAGCTAAGATTTAATGCTGAAAAATGCAGGGCCATACATTTGAATTGCAAAAACTCAACGGAGGAGGTGAAGTAATTCTGTGCATGAAAGAGGAGCAGGACTTGGGGGTGATTATATCTGAAGATGTTAATGTGGCCAAACAGGCATAATAATAATAATAATTCTTATATTCCGCACATACCCACAATGAGTTTAACACGAATTATAATCAGACAAGGTCAGTACATTGAAGTTACAACAAAATTATCTATTACAGATTTATCAAGTCAACAAATGAAAAGACTATAATTTCTTAGACACATAATTCAGGAACAAGCTTCCTAAAAAGAAGATAATTTGATTCAGAGGTTATTTTTGTAGGTAATGAATTCCATGTTTTGCCGCCAAATATGAAAAGAAATAAAGATTTTTGATAATTTCATACCTCTTGGACTTGGAAAGATCAGCCTTAGTTGAGTTCTAGAAGAAGAGGTAGAAAGGCATCGGCAAAAGCTAGAAGGATGCTTGGGTGCATATGGAGAGGAATAGCCAGCAGGAAAAAGTTGGTGATAGTGCCTCTGTATAAGTCTCTGGTGAAACCTCATTAGAGTTTACAGTTCTATAGAACAAACCTTCAAAATGATATGAACAAGATGGAGACAGACCAGAAGGCAGCTACTAAAATGGTCAGTGGTCTTTGTTATAAGGCAGATGGAGACAAAGATCTCAACATGTATACTTTGGAAGAAAAAGAAGGGAGAGGAGAAATATGATACCTCTGTGGCATAAATGCACAGGAAGTGGGCCTCTGTCAATTGAAAACATGCTCTGGAACTTGGGGGGGGGGGGGGGGGGGGAGGTGGGACATAGGATGAAGGTGAAAGGGGATAGACTCTGGAACAATCTAAGGAAATATATATTTACAGAAAGAGTGATGGATTTGTGGAATGGCCTCCAAGTGAGACAAGACCTGTATCTGAATTAAAGAATGCATGGGACAAGCACAGAGGATCTTTAAAGAGAAAGATTGTAGATCTTTGTAGTTGTGAAGAATGAACAGACTTGATAGGCTGTATGGTCTTTGTCTGCTGTCATTTTATATGTTTCAGTGACACAATGGACTGAAGAAAATACTCCATTTATGAACTTCACCATTTCCCCTGTCCCTTATTTCCATGGATTGCAATTGTGATAATTTAAAGTCCATCATCTAATCAAAAACATGGGGAGGGTAATATTCACAACTGTAGATTTTTCAACCTATTTCTAAAAAAATACAGGTACCTGCATCTATGATGAAGAGCTCTATGCTGCTTTTAATTGAGCCTGAATAAAAATATGTAAGAGATTGTTTAATTCCATATCTATGGATGTCACCATAGCTGAATAGACCTATATGTACAAATCTGTCAAATTCTTTGGCATGATTTTGTAAGAGTACTGTATGCCAACCTGTTTGACAGATATACTTCATAGGACTCAGTGCCATATGCTAAAAAAAACTGTGGGCAGGTAGTAAAGAAAATAAAAGGGGCAAACATTTGCTTGAAATCATAAAACCGCTAACCACGAGTACTCTAACTACCTAGTGCTTATATTGTTATTCCATTTTTCTTTACACATCTTTATAGCAGCTGCTTTTCCTAAACTGTTAATAGAATCTGCAGACACCCATCAGAATGTTCCCTTGTCTACATCGTTAAAATAATTGTTTCCACTAGATGTGGCATGCAAACCTCCAGATAAATGATCACTCTGAATTAGAGACTCCTTCCAAGCATACAGCCCTGATACTGCAATATCTTTCACAGACACTGCCCCACAACAGTCCCGAAAAGTGATATATTTTCCATCCCAAACCATTATGTAGACAGTGGGTCTCAGAGGAAATAAACTAGGGCCTTAATAGCTACAGTTGTCTGAGAAGCGACACTTCCTGTGGTTCTGAGAACATAGTGTGTTGTCAGGTTTTTCAGCTCCTGCATCAATTTGTGCCATGCTGGGCTGCCTCAAAGCTCAGTGCAGCAGGACTGTCACAGAGAGAAAGCAATGCCATTCTGAAGGAATAATCCTAGGTGGTAGTATTGTCATCTGACTCAGCTCCATCCAGAGTCGAATCTCATTCTACTTTGCCATGTAACTCCCATAGACTTGCACTTTGGCTCCTTCTAGCAAGACAGACCCACATATCCATGGGTTCAGAACTAGATCAGCCAGCTAGGGGTTGACTTCTGTAAGACAGTAAGGGCTAGATTCTATACATGATACAAAAAAAAAAAAACAAAACGCTATTCTATAAGCTGCACTTAAAGTTAGGCATTGTTTATAGAATAGTGTTTACGCCCAGGAATCACACCTAACTTTAGGGGCAGTCATTTATACCAGCTGAAATGTGGTGCTAATGTCCCTGTTATTCTATAATAACGCACATCAATTTTAGAATCACCCTCATTACGCCCATGACCCTGCCATTTCTGCACCCCCTTTTTGAGACTGCATGTAAATTTTAGGTGTGGATCAAGCGCCTAAATTTATGCACATAAATGCCAATTAAATCTAATTAGTGACAATAATTGCTTGTAAAAAAGTAAATTATTGGTGCTAATTAGCTTGTTATTCAATTAAACTGCATGTGCAAATTGGTTGTACACCCAAGTTTACATGCACAATCTTTAGTGACTTTTATAGAATTAGGTGGTAAGCCTAAATGATAGTCTAAGTCTGCTTGTCTGCTTCAGGGTCCTGCTTCTGCATGGACAAACTACAGAGGAATAATATGAAAGGGGAAAGGGGAGCTTGGACAATGCAACAAGGAGTAGCCTAATGGTTAGGGCAATGGGCTAAGAACCAGGGAAGCCTAATTCAAATCCTACTGTGGCTCCTTGTGACCTTGAGCAAGTCACTTAACCTCCCACTACTTCAAACTTAAAAGGCAATTCTATAAGCTACTGCCTAAATTTGGGAGCCAATCATGTACCTAGTTTATAGAATAGCAACGTTTACACGCATGGTTAGTGCCAGTAATTGGCAGTTACATATAAAGGGACATAATCGAACGGAAACGTCTATCTCCAAGGGCGTTTATCTCCGAGAACGGGTCCGTGAAGGGGCGGACCGAACCGTATTTTCGAAAAACATGGACGTTTATCTTTTTTTGAGCTGGCCGTTTTTGTTTTTCAGCGATAATGGAAACCGAAAGCGCCCAGCTCAAAAACGAATAAGTTCAAGACATTTATTCGTGGTAGGGGCCAGGATTCGTAGTGCACTGGTCCCCCTCACATGCCAGGACACCAACCGGGCACCCTAGGGGGCACTTTTACAAAAAAAAACAAAACAAGGAAAAACAGCTCCCAGGTGCATAGCACCCTTTCCTTGGGTGTTGAGCCCCCCAAATCCCCATCAAAACCCACTGCCCACAAGTCTACACCATTACTATAGCCCTAAGGGGTGAAGGGGGGCACCTACATGTGGGTACAGTGGGTTTGGGGGGGGCGGTTTGGAGGGCTCCCATTTACCAGCACAAGTGTAACAGGTGGGGGGGGGGTGGGACTGGGTCCACCTGCCTGAAGTCCACTGCACCCCCTAATCACTGCTCCAGTGACCTGCATACTGCTGCCAGGGAGGTGGGTATGACATTTGAGGGTGAAAATAAAAAGTTGTGAAACGGCATATTTGTGGTGGGAGGGGGTTTGTGAACACTGGGGGAGTCAGGGGAGGTCATCCCCGATTCCCTCCAGTGGTCATCTGGTCATTTAGGGCACTTTTTGGGGCCATATTCGTGGAAAAACAGGGTCCAGGTAAAGTGCCCTAAATTCTCGCTAAAAACGCATATTTTTTTTCCATTATCGGCGAAAGGCGCCCATCTCTGATCGCCCGATAACCACGCCCCAGTTCCGCCTTCACCACGCCTTCGACACGCCCCCATCAACTTTGTCCGCATCCGCGACGGAATGCAGTTGAAAACGTCCAAATTCGGCTTTCGATTATACCGCTTTATTCGTTTTTGTGAGACAAACATCTATCTCCTGATTTGGGTCACAATATAGGCGTTTTTCTATTTCGATTATAAGCAGGATAGTAACACAATAGATGATAGCAGATAAAGACCTGTATGGTCCATCCAGTCTGCCCAACAGTATAAAGTATGGTATATATACTTGATCTTGATTTGTCCTTGCCATTTTCAGGGCACACACCATAGAAGTCTGCCTGGCACTGGCCTTGTTCTCCAGTTATAGAAGCTGAATCTGTCCAGCCATGATCAAGGCACAGACCATAGAAGTTTGCCCAGCACTGGCTTCGCTTCTCAATTACTGGTGTTACCATCTAATCACCACTAAACTTGTTTAGTTCCACACCTTCTATTTATGATTCTTTTGTGTTTATCACATATAAGTGCTAGGTGCCATTCTATAAACAGTGTACCCAGATCGCATTGTGTTCAACTGTCAGGGGTATACACATAGGCATGTTGCCAAACAATGCATGCAACTTATAGAATAATGTCAGCTATGCTCATTCCATGGTCTATTAAGGCACGCTCCCTTACACCACCTATTGACTTGAAAGTAAGTGCACCTAACTTTTGTTGCACCAATGCAGCTTTGTGCTAATTATCTATAGGTGCACCTTAGGTAGATATAGAATTGGCACTAACCCCATAATTCTATACAAGTTGCAAAAAATTGTGCATGCAAAGTTTGATTAAATAGCAAGCTAATCAACACCAATAATTGGCTTTTTAGCAAGCAATTATTGGCACTAATTAGATTTAATTGGAATTTACATGTGTAAATCTAGGCATAGGATCTGCCCAGGAAGGCTCACAATCTAAGTTTGTACCTAAGTCAATGGAAGGTTAACTGACTTGCCCAAGATCACAAGGATCAGCAGTGGGATTTGAACCAGCCACCTCTGGATTTTAAGGCCAGTGTTCTAACCACTAGGCCATTCCTCCACTTCACACTTGTTGGCTAGGACCCTGTACTGGGTAGGCCTGTCACTTTGACCCTGCAGATCCACCCTCCTGGCAACATTCCCGAAAAGATCAGTTGAAGTCGCATTCTGTTTGTTCTATACCCCCATCCCCAACTCTGTGGCTGCTGTAATGGATCGTCTGCTGAGCAAGAAGTGCACAGCAATCATCTCACTGAACAACCATTAACAAGCACCATGCAACACACAAGCAACCAACTGGAACAGCTTTAGACGTTTTACAGATGTACCACATGTGACTTTGGGAGATGACCTGGGGAGATGTCTTGGGGAGATGCCTTGGGAAGATGACTTCAGAAATGCCTTGGGGCGATGTCTTGGGGAATGGTGAAAATGTTTGATGGAATTATAATAGATTAAGGAGAGATCAGCCCCTAGAACTGCTGCTGATCACAAAGGCATGCTAGGAAGACTGGGCTTTCTCACAAAGCCTGCAGGGGCAGAGAGGGAGGGCTGGACCTAGCTCAGAGCCTACAGCCAATAGGGAAAGCTCACTAGGAGTCAATCACAGGAACTGCAAACTATCAGAAAAGCAGTCCTAATACACAGTGCTATCTACTACACAATCAATGTAGTTAAATACAAATAATACTCATTCTAATCATACATGACAATACACCCTGCCTCTATGAATATGCGGTCAGAACACTCACAGTTACATGTCTAGATTGTAACATATTATACAGTCATTTAAAATATATGCTCATATGTCCACAATTCAGGTACCAGCATTTAAACCAGCTTTATGTCAAGTGTACATGCTTGAACATAAAATGTAGGCACATATTTGACCTATTATGCTAGCATTCTATTCTACATTAATTCACGTGCCCTAGTGGAATCATGTATTTGTTTCTGTTATTAACTCAGTGTCTGATGGCTGATGTGGGTTTTATGCTGCAGGCATTAGCCCTGGTAGCTGGATAATGTATAAAGTATGGGAGGTAAACAGTAGAAGTACATCTGGGAGTGCATGTGCAGATAGTTTCTCCACTGGGAGTGGCCATGGGAACAGAATATGAGGATGTGATGATGTCAGGCAAGAGTATAAAAGCCACAGTTTAGGAGGAGGAAACTGTCTTTTGCCTCTTTTCTGCCACTCAGAACAGACTGAGCATTTAATAATCTGGACTCTCAGGCCTTGTGTGTGGGTCTTGAATACCCAACCAGCTGGGGTCAAGGAAAAAAAGAAGATTCATCTGGTGTTTGCCATTTTCTTGCTGTCCTAAGACAAGTTGTAAGCTCAGCTATCCTGAGTTCTAGACCTTGAGGGATTGTACTTGCATGACTACTCTATGGTTTAAGAAAAATAAAGGCAGCGTCCCTCATCTGTGGTGGAGAGGCCCAGAGGATGAAATCCCAGGATTGGGAGGAGAAGTATTCCTTCATTTATGATGGAAACCTGGACGGAAGAAGTTCCAGTATTTTGGAAAAGAAAATCCCTAGTAGTGAAAATCCTGTCTGTCTAGGGTCAGCACTCAAGGGTCAAAGTGACAGGCCTACCCAGTACAGGGTCCCAGCAGACAAGTGTCCTGCAAGACTGAAGCAAGTAGATGAGAAGACCTATTATTACCCCCCAGAACCTCAGATAGTAGTGCCACCTATTTCAAACAGAACTGTCCATACTGGTGTGTACTTTCGAAGCATCCATGGTTGACTACTGTAATATGCTTTATGTTGGCCTGCCTAATGAAAGCTTAAAGATGCTTCAACAGATGCAGAATGTAGCTGCAAGGTTGGTAGCCAACATATTATCACAGCAACCTGTTCCCTACATTGGTTACACACAAAGTACTGCTGCCAATTCAAATTACCCTGATGGTGTCAAAAATTAAACTAGACAAGTGCCTGAAATATTTGTTAGGGATATGCATTCATTTGAAACAACACAGAAAATATCAATATTGTTTTGTGTCTTTCTTAGCCTTAAATGAAAGAATACTTCAGAAATGTTTGGGGGGTTTTAGGGGTGGGCAACGATTAAAAATTATAATCATGATTAATCGTGCAGTTAATCCTTTTGATTATACGATTAAACGTGTTTAAAAAGGCATACATCATAAAGTGTAATTCTAACAAAATGTAACAAACTTTCAAAAGTGTTATATGCCTTTAAAACATGTAATACTGAAGTGAAATGCAAAGGGGAGAAGGAATAAAAATAATAATAATTTAAAAAAGCAGCAGAAATATATTTCTGCAACCTGAGAAGAAATTTCTGATTCTGAATGTACTTGCCATTGATTTTCAAATCTACTGATACAATTGTAGAAGGGAAAATGTGTTATGGGAGCAGGCCATAAAAGATCCCATTTGGCAATGCTATATGAAGTTCCGGTATGTATGGGTAAAACAGGCATGCATGCACCATGCAAACAGTGCGAGGGTGGAAGCTGGTTCGTTCTCAGCGAAGACAGAATTAGTTGGAGATATTCAGCCACCATCAGAGAGCTATGCAGACAACAACAGGACAGCAAAAAGCCTGTCGTACTTTAAACTGCTGAGCAATCCAGAAATCACCACTATTTGCTAGCGTTAGTCACCCAAGTAATGCTCAGTCAGCTCAGCATCCCCTCCCCTACGCACTTACCTTTTACAGCTGACCACTGGATTTTTCTACTTCCTCATTGCCTCAAAGTCTTTGTAGAACCTGGCCATACAGAGGAATACAGATACTTGAGTTGTGCCGTGCAGGAAGTTGGGGAAGCCTTGCGATTTCAAGTCCCACAAGACTTCCCCAACTTCCTGTATGGCGTGGCTCAAGTATCTGCAGACCCAGGTCATGCGGGGGAAGACAAAGACTTTGAGGCAGCGAGGAAGGATGAAAATCCGGAGCTCAGCTGTAAAGGTAAACGAGAAATGGGGGCAGGGGGTATGGAGAATTCATTTTTAAAATGTTGCAACGTTAAAATGAACTTGATACATTAAGGGGTCCTTTTACAAAGGTGTGCTGAAAAATGGCTTGCGGTAGTGTAGGCATGGGTTTTGGGTGCCTGCCGATCCATTTTTTAGCATGCTTGCAAAAAGGCCTTTTTAAAATTTTTGCCAAAAATGGATGTGCGGCAAAATGAAAATTGCCACACGCCCATCTTGGGTCTGAGACCTTACCGCCAACCATTGACCCAGTGGTAAAGACTCACACGGTAACCAGGTGGTAATGACCTACACACGCCAAATGCCACTTGGCGCACGTCCGTTATGCGTGACTGAAAATAAAAAAATATTTTTCAGGTGCACATTTCAGACATGCAACAAAAATGTAATTACTGGAAGAGCCACATGGTAGTCGGGCGGTAACTCCATTTTGGCGCATGTTGGGCGCGCAGAGACGCTTATATGGCTTAGTAAAATGGCCCCTAAAAAATAACATGTTAATTACGCTATTAATGCGTTAATTGCCCATCCCTGGTTTTTTTCTGTCATAAACAGTGTGCACTATTTACAATATTACCCCTGAAACAACAACAAAAATCCCTGGATATGGCACAGAAAACTAAACGCTCTTAATATTTGTGTGATAAACTCATTTTTCCCCTTCAGACTTCCCATTCCTTCACTCAGCCAGGTGGGCTACTGAAAACCTGAGGCAGCGGTTTCTCAGTCACTTCCTTGTGTCTTTAGAACGACCTTCATAAGAATCTAAGAATAAGCTGCAATCGCTCTGATTTCTGCCAGGGCTTGAAAACTTGGCTGTTCAGACAGGCTTTTAATCTGCCTGAATCCTGATTACTTATGGCCCTATTTTCCTTCTCAGTTTTATTTTTATGTTCAAGTTTACTGTTACCGTTTTATTTATTGCTTAATCGTTATATATCACCTTGTGATTTTGTAAAAGTGATTAATAAGTTCAATGAAATGAAATAAATACATCAGAAAGTAAAATAGTCACAATGTGGTAAGCCAATACAATTAATTCATACATTGAAAAGCAGATGGCAAGCTATGGGAGAGAATATATAGGGCTATAATGTTCATGTACTTAGGATCTATGCTAAGCAACGAAGGTGGTAAAAATAAGTTCTCATGTTAGTTATAATTGAGTTCTATTTTTTTTTTTATTTACCTTTTTGTAACGCGTTAGGCTTCTAAACACACTGGGCCAGATTCAGTAAATGGCGCTCAAACATTTGTGAGAGAAGATCCGCTGGCAAGCGGAGAACTCAAACGCCCCACGATGAGGACAACAGAACACAAAAAGTGGGAGAGTGACCATTCTCCTGCTCAAAAATTTGTGCCAAAAAAATCTGTGGTAAATGCTATTCTATCAAGGATGCTCCTGGCTGAGTTCCCTTTATGAAATAATGCATAGTGCCAATTTTCAGCTCCAAATTTGAGTGCTAGATTTTACACTAACTGAAACCTGGTGTAAATGACAGCGCCCAGCATGTAAATGGCAGTATTTTATAACACTGTGTCCAAATTTTTGGAATGCCCCTGATCCACCCATGTCACTCCTATGGCCACACCCTCTTTTGGGTTGCCCACTATTCTTTGAATTCTGTAAAAGTCAGTAAAAATTACACATTCAAATTTGGGTTCATGCCCAATTTGCACATGCAATTTAATTGAATAATGAGCTAATTAACACTCATAATTGGTTTGTTAACAAGCAATGACTGACATTAATTAGATTTAATTTAGGCACTGGATCAAAAAGGGGGCATGGAATTGAGAGGGTCATGGGCAGAATGGCATTCCTAAAATTAACGCATGTAGGTATAGAATCAGGGGGAAATGCGCCTAATTTAGGCACAAAGATTTTTACCACATTTAAGTTAGTGCAAATTGCTGCTCCTAAATTTAGATGTGATTCCCGGGCATAAACACTATTTTATAAATTGTGTCTAACTTTTTTTTTTTTTTTTTTTTTTTAATTTTATTTTTATTGAATTTTATAATACATTTAGTCATACAACATAAATGTCGGAAAAAAGGAAATAAAAATTATCAAATGTTGCAAATCGTGAAATAATCCAGAGTACATTTAGACCACAATTTATCGGGCAAGAAACAAGGAAAAGAAAAAGAAAGAAAATATACAACATAATCTAAAGAGCGGTGTCATGCAATTACTCACAGCCGAATATCAGCGTGTCAAACCTATTGAACATTCAAGGTTGAGGTTCTCTACTTTCTCTAGAACTAATAAAGACCTTCATTTTTTGGGGTTCAAGAAACATATATGTGACTGAATCAATAGATATAATACAACGACATGGAAATTTTAAAACAAATAAAGCACCTAGGGCAATTGCTCTAGGTCTCAATCTCATAAATTCTCGTCTCCGCAATTGAGTATCTTTATTTAAATCTGGATATATACGAACTTGTTCACCAAGAAATTTCTCATTTAAATGTTTAAAATATACTTTGAAAATATTATTTCTATCAAGTTCTATCGCAAATGATACCAAAAGGGTTGTCCTCTCCGTCACAGTGTCCAGTGAGTTCTCCAAAAAAGCTGTTAAATTTTCAAGCTGATTTTGGGCAGCCAAGGGGTCTAGTTTCTTAATCCCAGTTAAATATTGGACCTTATTAATAGGTGGAAAAGCCTCTGGAGGGATTTTAAGTATTTCCTGGAAGTATTTACGAAGCATGTCTATAGGTGAGGTCAAAGGAGCTTTAGGAAAATTTATAAAGCGTAAATTATTCTTCCTCCCCTGGTTGTCCAAGTATTCTATTTTCCTCTTCAATATGTCCCTTTCTTTAGAGACCTCTCCTGAAAACAACTGCAAAGTAGAGAGTTCAGCCTTTAAATTGCTAACTTGATTGTCTTGAACTTGAAATTTCTCCATTAAATTCTGCTGGGATTGTTTTAAATTGTGTCTAACTTTAAGCGCAGCTTATAGAATAACATTTTTTTCAGCACTGATTTTTTTTTGGCTCCATATATAGAATTCACCCCTATGAGGTTTATGCACCCAGGGTTATAGTTAGCAGGCAGATGTGTGTTTGAATCCTAATTAGTGGCAATTAACATCGATAATAGATTGTTAGCAACTTTGGGTGACCTTTATAGAATGCAGGACTTTGGAGCCACAATGTCTGGTCACCATGTACTTGTTTATGTTATCCAAGGACAAAAAGAACATCAGCAGAATAAATAAGGTTCTTGATTTCTCTATAAAAAGGAGTTCTTATCGGTGGTGTACATCAACATTACATCCGAGGGGCACGATATGCATTGGACTGGACTAACATCTGAGGAATTCACTGATATCTGAAGGACAGCATCAGGTTGTATATGCCATATATCTTTGTATCGTGCTCTGGGTTTATAATGACTCTTTGTACTTCAGAGTCTAGCTAGGGATTTAAATGTGTTTACTCCAAGCTATTTATGTAATAGGATTGTCTTTGTCTTTATTCATGTCTTCCTTACATTATTTGTTGCTATTGTAAATAAAATAATACTCTTTTTGTAATATTTGAGTATGGAGTTAGTTCCTTTTATTATTTAGGTGCAGTGGGCTTGGATCTAGGGATAAGGGGTAATACATTTACTCCTGACATTGTACTTACTAATGTTAGTCTTGTTTGGGACCCGTTTTTGTTATAATTTACACTGTCAGGTACCCCAATAACACACCAAAAAGAGCGCTATCTGTTTAGCACCCACAAAACACTGTTGGGCTTTCCTGGAGCTACTTACACTGCAGCACTGTAAAAATGTCTTTGTCCAGTACAGTACACTAAAAGGCACTTTGAACAACTAACTATAGGACCACATTTTACCTACATATGCTACAGGTTTGTTGACCCCTGAAACAGGCTTACACACAGAAACATGGTCGTGTAGGGTCCTAGATGTGTTAATTCTGTGACTATATTAAAGGTCTTAACCACTAAGTTTTGGAAAGCCTCATATTCTTTTTATCCTTCCTTTTTTCCACGACCAGAATTGAACGCAATACTCAAGAGGAGGTCACACCATGGAGCAATATAGAGACACTATAATATTCTTGGTCTTATTTTGTACCTCTTTCCTAATAATTCCTAGCATCTTGTTTGCTTTTTGGCCGCCACCACAGAAGATTTCAGTGTATATTTCCTCTACATTGTTGTGGCGTTTCTTTTGTAGATTTTGTTACCCAGATCACTCGACCAGCTGCGTGTGATGCTCAGCAATACATAGTTAGTGAATGATACTGAGGTTTACACTTTCTTTCTTTTAAAAATTTTTACAAGATTATTTCCCCATGATTTTGATTTTATCACATTTTATAAAATTGTTTACGGTTACCCTGAAAGGAGGTTATCATTGTTACTTTTAATTTGTCAAAAATATCCCTCAGTCTATTCCAACCAGTGGCGTAGCTACATGGGGCCTGGGCCCCCGTAGATTTCGCCCTGGTCCCCCTGCCGACAATCCCCTTGAACCCCCCTCCCACCACCAACCTTCCCCCGCCGTCGCCGCCCACCCTGCCTCCGCATCAGATACCTTGTTTGCTGGCGGGGGTCCCCAAACCCCGCCAGTCGAAGAGAGTCTTCTTCAGTGCCGGAGTAGCGCCTTCGTTCAATGAAGTTCCTGGTGCGATCAGCTGTTTTGACGCCTTACATCCTGCACCGTGCATGTAGCCCCGTGCAGGACGTAAGGCATCAGAAACAGCTGAACACACCAGGAACTTCGTTGAACGAAGGCGCTACTCCGGCGCTGAAGAAGACTTTCTTCGACTGGCGGGGTTCGGGGACCCCCGCCAGCAAACAAGGTATCTGATGCGGCGGCGGGGTGGGCGGCGACGGCGGGGGAGGGTTGGTGGCGGGAGGGGGGTTCAAAGGGGTCGTCGGCAGGCCGGCAGGGGGGTCCAATGTGGCAGCAGCGGCGGGGGGGGGGGCGGCTAAACAGTGCCCCCCACCTCGGGCTCTGGCCCCCCCTTCCGGCAACGTCTGGCTACTCCCCTGATTCCAACTAGTGATGGGTTTCAATTAAAGGTTGAAAGGGTATCTAAAGTTCTAGGGATGTTCCTGGATTCCTCAGTGACAACGGAACCCCAGATTGATAGTCTGGTTAAGAAAGCTTATTTCAAGTTGAAGCAATTGCATTTGTTGTGCTTTTATTTTTTGCAGGGTCACTTTAGAATTATTGTGCAACTTGCAATTTTATCCTTACTTGATTATGGCAACTCTCTGTACTTAGATTTAACTCTGAAGTTGATTTCAGAAATTCAATTGATTCAACCTTCAGCTGCCAGATTGATTTTTTTGTAAGTCTCGCAGTGATCATGCAACTCCTCTGTTGGGGAGCTACATTGGTTGCCGGTACAGGCTTGGATTTAATTTAAGGTGTTATGCTTAGTTTTTAAGTTTTTAGAAGGTACCTGTCCAGAGGGTCTATCTATCTCAATTGGTGAAAATACTAAACCTCCATACAACAACTGTAATGTTATTACTGACTTTTCCCACAGTCAAGTATGTGAGATTTAAGGCTTTATTTTCTCACTCTCTTTTATTTCAGCTGTCCAATTGTGGACTAACCTTCTTGCAGAATTATGTTTAGTGAGATGCAGTGGCGATCCTTGGTCAGCTGTCACCCGTGGCGGATTGCCGCTGCGCAACCCCCACTGGGTGCAGCGGCATATGTCCCCCCCACCCCGTGTGCAGCACAACACCCCCCTCAGCGTATCAACACCCCCCCCCCCCCCGGGCGCATTCTTACCTGCTGGGAGTAGCCACGCGGCTGTCGGTTCCGCTGGTTCCCTGCTCCCTCTGCCCTGGAACAGGAAGTAACCTGTTCTGGGGCAGAGGGAGCAGGGAACCAGCGGAGCCGACAGCCATGCGGCTGCTTTCTGCACCCCTCCAGAGGCTTTCACCTGGGGCGGACCACCTCCACCGCCCTGCCCTCGGTACGCCACTGGTGAGATGCTATTATTCTTTACGTAAAGCTTTGAAAACGTATTTGTTTAAGTTTAGTAAGATAATGATGTTTGATTTTTTTTTCTATCTACACATTTTTTATAATGCCTGTTCTTTTGCATCAGTACTCTTTTTACTATTTGTATCTCACCTTGAATCTCAATTGAGGGAGTTGGCATGTGATACGTCCTTTATAACATAACATAACATAATATAACATAACATAACATAACATAACATAACATAACAATTAAAGCTTAAGTTTTTCTGTTATGTGCAGACTTGTCTGGTGCTTTGAAAATCCTCTTTTATAGGTCTGCATTGATCTCCCTGGCAGCTAAATTTATTTTTGAAACTAATAATCTTCTCTGTATATATCTGACAGAATAATGATTCCTTTTCTGCTTATAGGTGTCTTTGAGCAGCTTGATGAGGTCTAGTTCCTAACCTACTTTAAAATTTACCACAGGATCTACAAACCTGCAGTACCTCAGTAATGCAAGACTGCCAGGAGCAGGCTGAGGCTGCCAATTTGAGTTAGGAAGTCATTGGGGCAGGAGCATTCAAGTATCATTGCTGCCCCCCACTACTAAATAGGGAGAGCATTAAAAAGTGCTAGGGGGTATGATGGGCTAGAGTTTTCCTGGAGGTTTAGACAGGGGATCAGGGTATTTGAAGATAGATCAGAGATAGGAGCTGTTGAAAATGGGACTGAGGGGAAAATTGTAAAGGGGTCTAGGGGTTGTAAAAGGGATGGGAGTATTTGTTACTAAGCACCAGCATCTTCACATTGGGCTGTGCATTAGTGGATCACTGCTCCTGAAGGGAAGGAGGAAAGGTTGGGGGGGGGGGGGGGGGGGGGGAGGTGTGGAGTTAACAACACCTGTGGAGTTGTTAAACTTTGCAAGCTGCATTATTCATGAAAAACGAACACAAGCTGTATTATCCATTTGCTTAGTAATGATCTGCTTTGAATGCATTTGCATGTGATGTATCTCATTAATTTTAATGTGTGTAGGCTCAGATTTTCATGCGTTATGTTGAAAATGTGTGTAAGGTGCTATTGACACTCATTATAGGGTTTTAACCATGCTATAGAGGCAACTGAAACTACTTTTTTCAGTTTCAGCCCAAACCGAAACTGACACTGAAACTTTCTGAAAGCTTTTAGCTGAAACCAAAATTGCAACCATAACTCATCTCCAGGTTTCGGCTGAAGCCGAAACTGAAACTGAGAACTCAAGTTTGGTTGTTTGAATGCGAACCATTGAGGGCCACTTGGGATTGTCAGAGTTTGCAGTCTGCATCCCACATGATATTAAAGCAGCACCCTCTGCTGGCAGGAAAGCAGTTGGAGGACTCCCACACAACTTTGCCCAATGCAAGCAAAAGGTGTCATAACATGGTCATGTAGGGTTGTGTTATAGTGGTTTGTTTATTGATATTTTCATATTTGTAGTATACATAAATGCTTCTTTATATTCAAGTGGTTATATGATATTATTTCAATCACAAAAACAGATAGATCTGTTTCTCCACTGCCTTTCTTCTTTTTTTTTCTGCCTATGAGTTTACACTCCATACAAGAACCTATGAATAATAAGACTATCTGGTAAGCAAGTGAAAGGATATGTTTGATACATATGTACATCTCAAGACAGGAGCTTCCTAAAAATGGAAGAGAATCACAAACGCCACATTGCAGTGCTTGGCTGAAAAATCCCACTTTTCACTCTGCATCTGTTTCTGCAAATATTCAGCTTATGATTCTTACTGCTCTCCCACTTTCATCACTCAGAGTTCTTTTTACTTCTTGTTTTTATTGCTACATGCATTTGATAATTCATTCATAATCCTAATTGTGACTATTGTGCAACTGGAACGCTTCACACATAACTGCATCAGAAGCTGCAGCACATACCATAGAGTCTGGAGATAATTTAGTGCTTCCCTCTGCTGTGTATGGCTAGACAGTGTACAGCAGAGCAGAAATACATCTGGAAGTAATCACCTTGTTAATATTTCCTCTTCCCACTCCATATTCTCTGATCTATACATTTTTGAAGCCTAAGTGAGGTGGGTGAAGGGAGGAGTGAGATGGGTAGGGAAGGGACCTCATGTGTTGATGCAATGTTTTACCAAACTCAAGAGCCCTTTTACTAAGCTGCGTAAGGGCCTACATGCATAGAGCATGTGCCAAATCAACACTACTGCCCGACTAGCGTGTGAGCCGGGTGGTAATTCCGAATTCGACGCGCACCGAATCCCACGGTAGAAAATAATTTTCTATTTTCTATCACGGGCCGCTTACCTGGAGGTAAACAGCAGTTGGCACAAGCTGCATGCTTACCACATGGGTAGCATGTGAAACCTTACCACTAAGGCAATGGGTGGTGGTAAGGTCTTAGGCCAAAAATGGATGCATGCTGGTTTCAATTTTAGCACACGTCCATTATCTAGCCCCTTAAAAAAGGCATTTTTTTCCTAGATGCGGTAAACAAATGGCCCAGCGCACACCCAACAGATGTGCTTGCACTACCGAAGGCCACATTTTACCACAGCTTAGTAAAATGACCCCTCAAATATTAAGATTAATTTAACTTTTTGCGTCATTTTGATTGAGAATTGCATGAGAAGTCTTATAAGCAGCTTTTGTCTTTAAACTTCCATCATTAGCCAAAGTTTAGGGTGCATTTTCAGTCTCTGCTTCTTTATGAGGATGATGATGATGATGTTTGATAATAATAATAATAATAATAATAATAATCAATTATTTATTGGGATTTATCAACCACCTCTATGAAGAGATTAGACTTATGTTGCACTTTTATCCAAAGATTTTTATAGACAGGTTGAACTATCCTATATAATAAAACGCACCTCCAACATTCTGAAGCTGACTGCATGGCTGAGGCATTCCTGCTCTCTGTATCCATCTCCTGAATTGACATCACGTACTTCCGGGTTCATCACAAGCAGAAGTGACCAACCACACGAGGTTTCTCGGCTTCAGAATGTTGGAGGTGCATTCTATTAAATAGGATTGGTCAGTTCATTGATGCACAGCCAGAGCTCAGAGTATGCACAGTAACGCTCAGACACCAGAGAGAGAGAGAGGAGGGGTCCTGACACCAGAGAGGGGGGGAAGGTATCTCTGTCACACACACACTCTCTCTCACAGTCAATGTCTTTCTCTCTCTCACTCTCTCTCACTCACTCTCTGTCTCTCACACACTCTATGTCTCACACTGTATCACATTCACTCTCTACGTGTCACACAGTCACTCACAGACTCTCTTGGTCTCATACACTCAGTCTCACAGAGAGTCTGTGTCTCACACACACTCTCTCTTGCACACACTGTATCTGTGTGAAACACACTCTCTCTCTCTCACACTGTGTCTCACATACGCACTTGCACACACTCTCATTCTCACACACACACTCTCTCTCTCACAGACACACTCGCACCCAGACTCACTCTCTCTCACACACACTCACACTCGCACATTCACTCTCTCTGTCACACACAGTCACTCTCACATACACTCTCTCAAACATACACACTCCAAGGAAAACCTTGCTAGCGTCCGTTTCATTTGTGTCAGAAACGGGCCTTTTTTACTAGTTATTAATAATTGATGATAATATCCCACCACTAGAGAGTGAGAGAGGTGAGGGAGCAGTTCTGGACCCACAGGGAATGGGACAAAGGAGGGGGAAAGAGAGACTGGATCGAGTGGAAATGCTGAACTCATGGGGGAGTGGGGAGAGGAGGAAGGGGGTACCAGAAGTGATGCGATGGGTGGATGCTGCCAAAGCAAGTTGACTCAGGGTGCCAATATCCCTTGAGCCGGCTATGCCTCAGGACGCATGGGATGATTAGAAAATGGGCCTGGAAGCACTAGCTAGCTATTGTGTTACATTTACTGCATGCTAGAGGGTGAATTCTGTACGTGGCACTGAAAAAAGCACTATTTTATAAGCCACACTTACAGTTAGAGGCAGTTTATAGAATAGCGCCTATACCCAGGAATCGTGCCTAACTTTAGGTGTGGCCATTTGCACCAACTGAAACATGGTGAAAATATACTTGCCTAAATTAGGCGCATGTCCTCGTTATGCTATAACAATGCACTCAAATGCTAGGAACACCCCCATTCTGCCCATGACCCTCCCATTTCTGTGCCCCTTTTTTTTTACTCACGCGTAAAATGTAGGCGCAGATCCTACACCTAAATTTTTGTGCACAAGTTCTAATTAAATCTAACTAGTGCCAATAATTGCTTGGTAAAAATGCCAATTATTGGCACAAATTAGCTTGCTATTCAATTAAATTGTGTGTGGAAAATTGGGTGTGCACCCAAATTTGTGCACACAATTTTGGGCACCTTTTTATAGAATTAGGGGGGTAATTGAGTAAGGCAGAATTAACACAGGACCACTTACCTCCTTCTAAATAGGAGATTGTAAATAGTCTCGCTTTAACTCTTAGCAAGTACCATGCACTAATGGAAACATTAACACACATCTGCAATAAAAATAGATAGAATGCTCCCAAAAGGTACCACATAAAATCTGCAGCTATTGCACTGTGGTTATGCAGATACACACTGTGCTTTTGACTATGTGTCTGTCCCACGTTAAGCCATGGTAACTACAAATTTTAGCACATTTTACTAAAATGGCCCCAATGAGGCTGTTTCAAATATACAGGATATGATCAAATTATTATATCCACTGTAACATAACATAAAAACATAGGGGTCCTTTTACTAAGCTGCGGCAAAAGGGGGCCTGTGCTGGTGTCAGCGTGTGTTTCTGATGCATGATGAGGCCCCCCTTTACTATAGCGAGTAAAAGGCTTTTAAAAAAAAAAAAGAAATGGCCATGCGGCAAATGAAGCACTTGCCACATGGCCATTTCAGTGGGGAGCACTTACTGTCACCCGTTGAAGCGAAAATAAGGGCTCCCGCGCTAACCTGTTGGTAACGGGCAGGGTGCAGCATTGCCTGATTACCGCTGGGTAAACACCGGCGCTACAAAAATTAAAATATTTTTGTAGTGCCGGAAATGGTGCGCACGAGGGGTGGGAACCCGCGTTGGGCTTACTGCCGCTAGTTAAGGACCCCTATAGAGATGATGGCTGATACGGGCCAATTGACACACCCAGTTTGTTCTCTCCTACACTTCTCTAGCCAGTTGTCAGACCTACAAGATCTGGGCATCATTATTTCTTGCCCTTACCATATCCTGCTTTGCTAAAGATATCTTCCAGCTGTCAGCCACCTGCAAGCTGTCTCTCCTTATCCAAGTAAGTTTGGTTGTCTCCCCTTGTTGGTTCTCTACCTTTTAGGGCAGATGAACATATGCATTTCCATTCCTAAACCAGTACTCTGGCCTCTCCTCTCTTTTGCCCAACTTCTCTTTGACTACGCTGTTACAAGTGCTGTACCTTAGTTTACAATATGTAAAAAAAGAAAGAGAAGCCCTGAAAATAAATCCCTGCAGCATCCTGGCTGCTTTGTCCACGTGGCAATGAATATTCCAGATACTTCTGGCAAGATAAATGGAGAACTGGAAAAATGCTTAATCTACCAGAAATATTTGCTCCTTGTAGATATAGTAATCTGAGCTGTCTAAGGCAAAAGTGTATAATTAATAAAGAATCTTGGAATACATTTTTTTACAAATTTTACCACTATATTATATTATATTATATAACTTTATTTTGTATTACGTTATACTGCATCACATATGGGGCTCTGTTAGTATTTAACTGATAAACATTAACATAACATAGTCATACAAAAAAAGAAAAACAGAGATAGTTATTGGATAAACAGCAGAAAAATGCCACTTCTCTCCTTCCCATTTACATGTACCCTTTCTCAGTGCCGTAGCAAGGGCGGCTGACACCCGGGGCGGGTCGCCGCTGCGAACTCCCCCCCCCCCCGGGTGCAGCACGGCACACACCCCCCTCCATGGCGCACCCCACCTCGGAGTGACCCCCCCCCCCCCCGGAGCGCATTCTTACTTGCAGGGGATGGGCGGGAGGGTCGATCCGCCCCGAGTGCACATCACTCGGAGCTGCGTCGGCTCCGCTGGTTCCCTGCTTTCTCTGCCCCGGAACAGGAAGTAACCTGTTCCAGGGCAGAGGGAGCAGGGAACCAGCGGGGCCAACACCCCCCCCAGCACGTGCCCCCAGGGCAGACCGCCCCTCCCGCCCCCCCCCCCTTCCTACGCTACTGCCCTTTCTTGTACTCGCTATCTTATTTTCAATGCTGAAGATGCCTCATCTGCACAAATTCTTATCAACTGATGGGGGCTTAGGGGGGAGAGAGAAAGTGGGGAGAACGTGCTAGTGGAGGAATACACTGAAAAGCATGCAAGTTGTAAATCTACATAACATTTTAAAACACCCCAGACTATACATTTTTATTATAGCATATATTGCAAGCTGTGTAGCAGTAAGCCATACAATGCTGGTTGATCAAAGTGCTCTTCCATGATCCAAAGTGTATATTCTCTTTCAGAAACAGTTGTTTTTTTTATTTGGTTATATAAAACTTGGCTAATTGCCTTTCCTCAGAGAGATAACAAAGTGATGTACAGAGTTTAATTAATTTAACAGAAAAAGGAAAAGAACACCAAACACATTCAAGGAAAGGAGAAACAAAAGGAACAAGGAGAAAGTGGGATGGGGAAACTGCTTGGCAAGTGGATCCCGAGGAGACCACCAGGGTCTAATTGAACAGAGAAGGCCTTTTGAAAGAGATGTGTTTTTAGTAATACTTTAAATCCGGGATAAGAACACTCAAGACCAGTAGAAGAGGGAAGAGAATTCCAGAGCGACGGGGGCAAGCTGGAAAAAAAGCACAAGCCCAGGTGGATTTATGATGGGCTTCTCTAAGAGAAGGAATTTGCAAATGATTGTCAGTAAGAAAATGAAGGACTCTGGGTGGGGTATAAGGGATAAGGAGAGAGGAAAGACATGACACATGATATGAGTGCAAAACGTGCAATCTTAAATCATGATCCTAAACCCAGTACTCAATCTAGGAATCTTCCTGCATTTAGAAACATTAGTGTAAGATCCTAGATCACAACAGCAAGAGCCCCTGTAACTGGGGATAAACTGTCAACATTTTAGACAGTATCGAGCACATTGTCATTTCTTCCCACAGTTATTAGCATAGTAATTATTGTTAATTTGATTTAATATCACTCATGATCCAAAAAGCCCTATACTTGGGAAAATCCTGAGATGGAGGAAAACAATGGTAGCTATCTCCATGCTACATTCCTAAGGGGTCCTTTTACTAAGGTGCGCTAACGGATTTAGCACATGTTAATGATTAGCACGCACTAAATGCTAAGAAGCCTATTTTGGATTAGATTCTATATATCACACCTACAAATTTGGCACCGAAATGAAATTTGCTTAGGCATATTCTATAAAGTTCACTTTAATTTAAGTGTACTTTTTAGAATAAGCCTAAATTTCCACCCAGTTTATAGAATACGGTGAGCATTGGTCCTTGTGACTAAATTTAGTCGCGGTCAATTATGCTAAGTAAATCCTGGTGTAAATTCCAATTCCTAAATTAGCCATGAAACAGGTGTATTCTATAACAATGCACAAAGATTTTAGAAATGCCCACAACCAGCCCATTCCATGCACATAACCATGCCCACTTTTCAACTATACTACTTATATTTACGTGCACCACGTTACAGAATACGCTAGGCAAGTAGTGTTAGTAAATTCTAGTTAATGCCAATTAGTGCTGATAATTGGTCATTAACGTCCAATTATCAGCACTGATTAGCTTGTTAACTAATTATGTTATGTGCATTGTTATGGAATACGCTTCTATTTCCACACGGAAATCTCAGCACAATATATATATAGAATCCCGGGGTTTATACTTATGGGCTTCTTAGCATTTAGTGTGTGCTAAATCCGTTAGCATATTTTAGTAAAAGGACCCCTAAGTCTGTTGTTAGACTTACAAAATAATAAGAAAGAGAAGAAAGAACTGGATGTGTCACTGCAGGTTATGCCGATATGCTGTGCTTTGACATGTAAGTTTCCTTTGGTTATTGTATAATTTCATAAATAATGATTGAAAAATAAATACCAAAGCATGAACACATGCAATAAAAATTCTCTGTAGAAACAATTTTGTTGGAATAATTAATATAGAAATAAATCAGAATGACAAATGGCGGCTTGGCAGTATGACTTAATACTCTAATACAGGCTGCAGGACTGCTGAAGTTTTTCAAGATAAAGTCCTCTACTCACTTTTTCAGGTGGCCAGCGCCAGAAATGTTTGAGCCCGAACAACAGAAGAAACAGAGAAAGTGTCAGCAATATGCAGACAATGAGTCCCCAGATTTTGTATCGCCTGCACTTCGATTTGGCTTTAAATGCCTCGACCTAACAAAGTTTAAAAAAAAAGACCACAGCAGATGGTAATTATTTAAACACTTAGATGCTCAGTGGAATAAAACAGGCATTAACAAATATAAATGTTAAAAACAAAAGAGGAGGAAAGAAATATTGAACTTACGTCTGCAGGAAGACACTGCTGAGGCACTACCTGCGGAATCTGCTCCATGGCTCCTGAATGCCAAACTTTTCTCTGCAGCAGAGACGAGTGGAGGAGCACCAGCTGTCAGGATGTAGCGCACAAAAAGCTGGAGTGCAGATACTATACCAGAGAGGGTGAAAGGCTCATTAATCTGTCATGACTGAAGCCTCTTTTTATTGTGGGTGGTACTATAGTCCAAGAATTTTCCAAAAATCTAGACAGAGGCATGCATATCACCACAGGAGAGGCCAAGACATTATTTGAGAGGGTTTTCAAGCATCTAATGGTTTGATTTGTTTTAATTTCTGATCCTTGGGATCAGGGTTCTGATGGGAATTTAGGTTTTATTTTAGGACCAACTCTAAAGCCTACTCTAATGTATCATCACAGCATAGTTAGATTAGCAAATCAATCTCACTATAAAGATATATTAGTAATAGAACTTGATATGGCAGGTATAAAATGAGCATTACATTGACTTACGAAGGATAGGTGAATAATAAAGTGCTTCATCATCTGAGCAAAAGCTGCAGGGGAGGCCAAATAATGGCAATTAGGCCACTCAATAGGATATAATGAGAGATTTCAGGCTACTCCAGCTCCAAGTCACAGTCTTATCAGATCGATTACAATATGCACGATCCTCACTAGGCATTTTCAAATATATAATGTTGCTTCAGTGACATCAGCCCCTGCTGAAGAAGGCAGAATACTGGCGGTGAGCAGCAGTGGCTGTGAACTACATGCAAAAATACAAAATATAACTATCCACACACTAGGGATATTTTAAAAATGGCACCCACGTTTGGGCACTGAACAAAAAAAACGTGCTCAGTGTTATTCTATAAACCAGTGGTTCCCAAACCTGGTCCTGCAGGCACCCCAGCCAGTCAGGTTTTCAGGATACCCACAATGAATATTCATGACAGACATCTGCATGTAGTAGAGGCAGTGCATGCAAATCTCTCTCATGAATATTCATTGAGGGTATCCTGAAAACCTGACTGGCTGGGGTGCCTCCAGGACTGGGGGCCAGATGCACTAAACCTTAACGACCCTCTAACAACCCTTTAACGAAGGAAATTCCTAACCGTTGCATGCATTAAAGGCCTTTTTCCAACTAAGCAAGCAACTAACGAAAACGGAATACAAAAGAGTAACTAGCATTGTAATGTGGGCGATTCGGGATGCACTAACACTACCGACGATCACACCGAATCATTTACCGCGACATATTAAACGTATGGTCAGAGCAGTCGTAAAGGCCTGAGCTGTCATCTCCCCGCTGCCCCCTGCACCATAAAAATCAAAGCTGGCATCTTTAAACAGAAAGTGAGAAAAAATAAAAACACCACAAACACTGGCTCCCCGCTTTCCCCTGCATAAAATATAAAAGCTTTCCAAACATCAAAAAAGGATCGGGAGGGGGCAAAGGCGCTCATCAAGAGCGTCCTGTATGGACGGCCTTGCCCCCCCCCTGAGATCGCCGCTGTTCCCCGCTTCCGCCCTTTACTAAATTAAAAACTGAAAATAAAAATCTAAACTTTTGCAGCGCCGGGCCCCCCTCCCTTCCTGTCTCGATCTTCTTTTCCCAACACTGCTCCACCTCCCGCCATCCTCCGCCCCTTGCCCCACCCCCCTGAGTATGTCGCCGCCGTTCCCCCCCTCCAACGGACCCCCCCTCCGCTTTACCGGCCATGCAGCACCTCTCACCTGCGTGTGAAGGCGCTGCACGGGATGAAACAACGGATCGTCGATTGCTTCTGCCTCCACCGACGTCTATCTCCTTCTTTCTGTGCCCGCCCTCCTCTGACTTAAGTTTCCTACATCAGAGGTTGCACACTATCGGATTTGTGCACCCAGTGCACAGGCAAGTTCTAATTGGTGCCAATTAATATCAGTAATGATTGTTTAGCATCCAATTACTGCAATTAATTGGCTAGTAAACCAATTAAGTTGCACATGCATCTCAGGATCGCAGGCAAATTTGGGCAACCTTTACAGAATCCAGGGGATAGTGCACGCTCTTTCAAATGTGCACCCTAGTTGGAAAAAATGCATACTCTTTCTGAAACAGTGAACACACTTTTCCTGGTATGCACATTCTTGCATGTAGTGTGCTTTCCACGTGTGTGATGGTTCATGCCTTTATTCAAAACAAGAACATAAGAATAGCCATATTGGGTCAGACCAATGGTTCATCTAGTCCAGTATTCTGCTTCCAACAGTGGCCAATCCAGGTCACAAGTACCTGGCAGAAACTCAATTAGTAGCACCATTCTATGCTACAAATCCCAGGGCAAACAGTGGCTTCCCCGTGTCCATCTCAATAACAGACTATGGACTTTTCTTCCAGAAACTTGTCCAAACCTTTTTTAAACCCAGATACATTAACTGTTTTTACCACATCCATCTGGCAATGAGTTCCAGAGCTTAACTATTCGGTGAGTGAAAAAATATTTCCTCCTATTTGTTTTAAAACTCTTTCCATGTGGAGGAGTAGCCTAGTGGTTAGTGCAGTGGACTTTGATCCTGGGGAACTTAGTTCAATTCCCACTACAGCTCCTTGTGACTCTAGGCAAGTCACTTAACCCTCCATTGGTCCTGGTAAAAAAATAAGTACCAGAATATATGTAAACTGCTTTGAATGTAGCTGCCAAAACCTCAGAAAGGCAGTATATCAAGTCCTATTTCCCTTTCCCCTTTTATTGAGTGTTCCCTGGTCTTTGTACTGTTTGAATGAGTGAAAAACCAATTCACCTCCACTCACTCCATACTCTTTCAGAAGAGTACATACTATTATCAGCAAATAAAAACCACAGATTTCCATGTTCTTTTCTGCTCGTTTTCAGGTTTTAATGACATGCAATGAATTGGGATATGTCCTTGACATTTCCAATGTCATTGCAAGTGACAGCCCATCCCTAATCATGACTGGCTTAGCAAGTTGCAGTAAATGAAGAACTGCACTCATTCAAGTCCATCATGTGTCAAAATGTAAAATAAACAAATAAAGACAAAACAAAACAAAAATTACCCTCTGCCCATTCTTTACTTTCCATGCTTCACTCACAGCATTCCTGACCCTGAAGGATCAGCATTTACAAGACCTGAGCAATATACTCTTCTTAGATACATAAGCAGTCCTCAAGGTCATGGTCTCTCTACTTCTCCTCCCCCTTTCACACATTGAGCAGCATGGCTAGGTCCTCTGGGCACTGGCTCCTCATCTGATAAATGCCATCAGTTGTCACGTGAAATTCTGCTTGGAAACCAAAGCATATTCTATAACAATGTTCATAACTTAATTGCGCCTATATTTATTAAGGTGCACTATAGGCGCGTTAGCGTGGTTAATGTGCGTTAATGGTTAATGTGCATTAAACGCTAATGCGCCCTTAGAAATGTATAGGCGTGTTAGCGTTTAACGTGCCTTAACTTTAAAGGTGCCTTAAAAACATTAACGCACCTTAGTAAACATACCCCTTGGTTAACTAGCTAATCAGCGTTGTTAATTGAATGTTAACAAGCAATTATCAGCACTAATTGGCATTAATTGAGATTTACATGCACAACATGCTAACTCCTGGATTCTATATAGCGGGCCTAGAGATCTGCGCTGAAATCCAGGCATGTTCTATAACAACTTACATAACTTAATTGGCTTTAACGAGATAATCAGCATTTTTAACAACACTTAACAAGCAATAATGAGCACATTGGCAATAATTAGAATTTATGAGCACAACTCGCTATGCTAATTCTGTAATGAACTGTGCCTAAATTCTCATGTGCACAGTTCAAAAGGGGCAAAGCAATGAGCGGGGGAGTGGGCATTCCAAAATGTACATGCGTAAATATAGAATAGGGCCTAGTACACGCAAACCTATGCACAGGAATTTATGCCACTTTTTCATTGGTGTAAATGGATGTGCATAGTTTTAGGCAGCAGGATATCGACTAAGCATATTCCATATACTGCACCGAAATCTAGGCACTGTTGATAGAATACGCTTAGGTGGAAATGTTTACACATGTGGATTTTTTAGGCATTATATACAGAATCTGGCCCTAAGAGTATTCTATAACATTGTGAGCCTAAATTCTAAGCTGCATAGTTGAAAAGGGGGCATACCATGGGTGGGGTGTGGGCATTTCTAAAATCTATGCGTATAATTATAAAATACACCAGCTCTGTGCCTAATTTGGGATTTACACCAAGTAAAACGTGGCCTAAATGGATGCAATCAAATTTGGTCACGTGGCGAGCTACTCGGCATATTCTATATACCGCGTGGAACTTTAAGTCTATTCTATAAAATGTAGCAGTAAAAATCAAAAAGTAAACAGAACCAAGGATGAAATAAAAATTCCAAGCTTTGGGGTCCTTCTACTAAGTGGCTGTAAGTACTACCATGTGCTTCCCATGCGCCAAAATGCACTACCATGGGGTGCTGGTAGCGCAGGCATCTTGTATTTTTTAGCATCAGGGTGTGTTTGGGAGCAGAGAGTAGTTGTACCCAGCGCTACTTGGTTATTGCAGTGACATTGCCGCATGCCAACCGATTACCACATGGTTAGCACATGAGCCCTTTCCACCTATTAATAGCTGTTGGTAAGAACTCCTGTGCTAATTTAGAAATTAACGCCTGGCTATTAATAGAAAAAATGGAAATGCATCCATTTTACAGCCACGATAAAAGTGGCCTGAGAGTGCAGGGAAACCCGCGTGCTTATCAGAGCGCATGGCCCCTTTTTGTGAAACTTAGTAAAAGGGTCTCTTTATTTGCTGCCATTCACAGAGATCTCAACTGAACAGATCTCCGTGAATTGCCACAGATTAAGCTTAGACTTTTTATTTCATCTTTGGTACTGGTCTGCTTTTTGATTTTTTGCTATTGTATTGTTGCAGATCTTAGTTTCTATTTTTTGGTTTGTTAGATCAGTAGCAGTGAGAGCAGGCTGGCAGCATGGGGACACTATAAGCACATCTTGTCGCGGTGACTGCTCCTTCTCCCCCTACTATGCTTTCTGATTACAAGGAAAGCATCACCTCAGTAACAAAATGCACTAATAATACTGAATCGCTGACAGCTAGGCTTGAGTCACAAGCTGTGCTGTAAGAGACTGTGGGGGAACTTGTTAAGAGAGTTGGATTGGTTGGTTCCCTTGAAGTGTCCTATTTTTACTTAAGAAGTACTTTTTGGAAACATTGAAGACTCCAGAGAAAGCTATGCTCCCTCTAGAAAATGTTATTTTTTTCTACCATCAGGGAAGGTAGGGAAAGGTCAGAAAGAGCCAGGTTTCTCCCAGGACAGTTTAGATCTGGCAATGGTTTTGGAGAAATGCAATGAAAAAGAGCAAGACAAAACCAAGTTATTGGGTTCACCTAGATCATTCAAAGTTATGCCAGACAGGAGAAGAAAATCTTGCATTTGTTGTCATTTAGATCGTTACCTTGTAAATGCATTGCTATATATAATAATGTGAAATATGTATTTTTGAACTGTCCCAGCTACGATTTTTGTTTAGATGGAGCTGTAGACACTACTAGAGACAGGTGATCACTCAGATAACAATTACACTGGACACGTTTGGCTAAGGGTAGGAGAGTACCTAAAATTTTGGCCTTAGGTTCTAGATAGGCAGTCCACAAGAAGGAATTCTGCCAAAGTAGAAAGTGGAAATATATATGTTATTTATTACATATAAAAACAATAAGCAATTATGGCAAAGCAAGATACATATTACCAACTAGCAGCTAAATTAGACTAGACCATGTACCTGAGAAACAACCAATCCTTCACTAGCAAAAACATAGGTCTCTAACCAAGGTTCCCTGGCAGCGAGCCCCTTTAATTGGGTCTTAGATGTCATCCTGTCCAGCACAAGTAGTATATACTAAGTCTTTGGGAAGCCACAGAGCTGCTTCTGAACTTGACCTTGTGCTGCACTTAGTACAAAGAATTAAGGTTCACAGATGTTTGGGCAATTCAGAGGGGCATAATCGAAAGGGGTGCCCAAGTTTTCCTGAGGATGTCCTCGCAAAACGTCCGGGCGAAGAGGTGGGGAAACCCATGTTATCGAAACAAGATGGGCATCCATCTTTTGTTTCGATAATACAGTCAGGGACGCCCAAATTTTGACATTTAGGTCGTCTCTAGAGATGGTCGTCCTTAGACTTGGTCGTTTCTGATTTTCAGCGATAATGGAAACTAAGGACGCCCATCTCAGAAACGACCAAATGCAAGCCCTTTGGTCATGGGAGGAGCCAGCATTCATAGTGCACTGGTCCCCGTCACATGCTAGGACACCAACCGGGCACCCTAAGGGGCACTGGAGTGGACTTCAGAAAAAGTTCCCAGGTACATAGCTCCCTTACCTTGTGTGCTGAGTCCCCGAAAACCCACTCCCCACAACTGTACACCACTACCATAGCCCTTATGGGTGAAGGGGAGGCACCTAGATGTGGGTACAGTGGGTTTCTGGTGGATTTTGGAGGGCTCACATTTACCACCACAAGTGTAATAGGTGGGGGATGGGCCTGGGTCTGGCTGCCTGAAGTGCACTGCACCCACTGAAACTGCTCCAGGGACCTGCATACTGCTGTCATGGAGCTGGGTATGATATTTGAGGCTGGCATAGAGGCTGGCAAAAAATATTTAAAAATTTTTTTTAGGGTGGGAGGGGGTTGGTGACCACTGGGGGAGTAAGGGGAGGGCATCCCCGATTCCATCCGGTGGTCATCTGGTCAGTTCGAGCACCTTTTTGTGGCTTGGTCGTTAGAAAAAAAGGACCAAGTAAAGTTGTCCAAGTGCTTGTCAGGGATGCCCTTGGGAACTTTGGTTGTCCCCACGATGGAAAGCAGTTGGGGATGCCCAAAACCGGCTTTCGATTATGCCGATTTGGGCGACCCTGGGAGAAGGATGCCCATCTCCCGATTTGTGTCGAAAGATGGGCGTCCTTCTCTTTCGAAAATAAGCCTGTCAGTCTCCCTCCTCTGAAACAGATGCATACACCATTGAGATCTTCTTCTCTTCTCCTTTATTCTTCTTTCTCACTCTCTGTCATCCAGGGTTGGCACTACCCTCTGGGTCAAGGTGACAATCAAGAACCAATCATGAACAGTGTACCCCTGTCAAACACAGGTTTACCTATGGTCATCACAATGGGGCTAAGGTGTGCTTCCACCAAGAACATCTTATCAGTAGTAGTCTCGCAGTGCCAAACTCCCCTCCACGGCTCACAGATGGTACCGGAGACTTTGTCTCTGTTAAGTTCTCTCCTACACAGCTTCTCATGATAACAGGCGGGCCAAAGCAAGTAAACATCAAGTCCTTGAAAGATGCCAGCCAGCATAATACTGCCAGGAAGAACTGCAGAATCCATATTGGTTTTCTTACAGAAAAGATGATTCCTGATGTAGCCAGGCCTCAGGTTGCAGAATCCATAATGCTTCAGAAAAGATGATTCATGTTGTATTCAGATCTTAGGGGTACCAAGGGTGAGATCCTATGAAACACCCTTACAGAATCGATTGCCCAAACCCTTTAGGACTGAGTTATTTTTACTGAGTTATCTTTACTTAAAACTCTTCTGATTATGAGGCTTTTGGTGACTTCATTGGAGACACCCTCAGAGCTAAAAGAATGCCTGCAAGAATGACTAGTGGTTTCTGCTGTATGATGGGTTAATGCCTTCCTATTATTTATTGTATTTCCATTTCCTTGTTATGTTTCTTTTTACTACTATGTAACCTGCTATGACCTGTTTCTATATGGCGATAAATCAAATGCCAATAAATGATTAACAATTAATAAAAAGTCACCAGTAACTAATATAGGGAGTTGAAACTTTGGTTATTAATTGCAATTATTGTTGCTAGTATTACAGGGTGGGAATCATATTGTTTTGTGCTTTGATATCCTCTATTGCTTTCTGTTCTCGTCTACTCCCTTTTTGGGTTTCTGATTTGAATATTTTGAGATTTTGTTTCATTTTACACCTATTTCTAGGATTATTTTCTATTTTCCCCTGTTTTATTCCTGTAGCTGGTCGTGCTTAGATTGGGTTGAGGGCAGCTCTGCAGACACTGTAAAAGATTACTTTCCAGTCCAGTTGACTGCGTCTCCTCTAAAACATCCACTCCACCTTCTGGTACAGCACACAGAAGTGGTGGACCGGGGGAGAACGATTCTCAAAGCCTAAGCCTCCAGGATTCTTCCTTCTTAGCGACAAAATTCACAATGTCCATAAGAACATAAGAGTAGCCATACTGGGTCAGACCAAAGGTCCATCTAGTCCAGTATCCTGCTTTCCAAACAGTGGCCAAACCAGGTCACAAGTACCTGGCAGAAATCCAAATCGTGGCAACACTCCATACTACAAATCCCAGGGCAAGCAGTTGCTTCCCATGTCTGTCTCAAAGCAGACTATGGACTTTTCCTCCAGGAACTTGTCCAAATTTTTTTAAACCCAGATACTCTAACCACTGTTACTACATCATCTGTGAAATAGTTCCAGAGCTTAACTATTTGTTGAGTGAAAAAATATTTCCTCCTATTTGTTTTAAAAGTAATTCCATGTAACTTCCTCAAGTGTCCCCTAGTCTTTGTACTTTTGGAACGATTAAAAAATTGACTTATTTCTACCCATTCTACACCACTCAGGATTTTGGATTTTGTAGACCTCAATCATATCTCCCCTCATCCATCTCTTTTCCAAGCTGAAGAGCCCTAACCTCTTTAGACTTTCCGCATACAAGAGGAGTTTCATCCCCATTATCATTTTGGTCGTTCTTCTTTGAACCTTTTCTAATTTCGCTAAATCCTTTTTGAGAGCTGAACGCAATACTCAATTTATTTGGCTAGTTGCAAAAATGTACAAAGCCAAGAACGAAAGGCAAAAGAATAAGAAAGCGAGAAAGAAAAAAAACTCACAATTTCAATAAAATAATCCACAGTAGGACAGCTCCTTCTGATGCACAGTATCAATGCAGGACTCACAATTCTGGGTCTGTGGGGCCTACTTTCAGTCCTATTCTTCTTTGTTGGGATCTTTTATCAGATCTCTCCTCTGTGGTTACTTTTCTTCCACAGCTCCTTACCTGGTCTTATCCATGCTGGGTTCCTTTTTCTCTATCCTCCATTAGTGTCAAGCCATAATAGTGCAAGATTAACCACAGTGCCCTGGAGCCTTCTCAGTAATCCCCACTCCTTACTCCTTATTAATGTAACCATTTTTCAGTGAAATCCGTGAATCAATCCTCTTAGATGATCCAGGTTCTCCTCCCAGGCTCCTGCTCCACTCCACAAGCTCCTTTAGCCCTAATTCTCCTCTCCTCAGCTCCCCTCAGGGCAGATTACAAGGAGGGAAAGGTCCTAAATTACTCTTTACATGCCTTTTATAGTTCTCTCTAAAATCAAGGAACCATTTCTTATTACTGGGATTGTCAGGTTTAGCACAACTCCCATTACATCATCCACTAACACACACGCTTGCAGAGTACAGACCTGTGGTGAAGAGGTGCTGGAAGGAGAGCTGCTGTATCTTGTGGCTGCTTCCAAGAAACTCAAGCCCATCAAAGCAGGAGTCCGAGAAAGGAGACAGAGAATTGTGGAGAGTGTCAGGTGCACCGGGAGGCAGAGCCAAGACCCAGACAGAGTATGACAGTGCCAGATACAGAGAAAGTGCATGGAGGAGAGTGTCAGCTGCACCAGGAGGCGGAGCCCAGACCGGGTCCGAGTGGCACAGTGACAGGTACGGGGAACGTGCATGGTGGAGAGCATCAGCTACCAGAGGAGGCGGATCCCAGACCTAATCTGAGTGGGACAGTTGCAGAGCAAGGGAGCGAGAGCTGGTTGGCAACAGCAGCAACTGGCAGAGGACTGGAAGCAGGACATTGCAGAGGGGGAAGAGACAGAAACAGCACAGGTGAACTGAACATAGTGGGGTTAGTGGACATGGGACAGGAGGGAGGGGAAGAGCAGGGTGCGAGGGGTAGGGAAGGAAGGCAAGAAGAGGATGTTGGGGAAGGGAGTGGGGGAGGGGGAGCACATTGGTATCAACCCCTTTATCCTTTGCAGCGGTAGTACGGGGAGGAGGGGTGGAGACAGGGGAGGAGGAGGGGAGGCAGTAGTCAGACACGAGGACAAGGGGAAATCCATTTTCTGGCCCGTTGCGGGGTCATGGGAGCGGTGTTACCACAAAACGTCAAAATATTGTCCAGCTGCGTTGGGTGGGCACAGGGGTAGCACCACCTAGAGAGGTTGTTTTAAGAATGGTATTCTCCCTGGGCTTTATCCCTGAAGATATGTATGCATGCATCCACCCTGTGGGAATCCCTGAATATGATATTAGTTTCTTAACAGGGCGAGGATTGGACCTGTTTTGGGAAAAGTACAAAGAGGTGCAGCATCAGGGTAGATGGGTGGATTTTAAGGTGGTCCCCATCAGTAGACAGGACGCAGTCCAGATTACCATATTGGTATGTAATGAGTCTCTCACAGCTGCAGACCTTTCCTACTGGTTGGGACGGTATGCGGAAATTAGGACCCCATTAAGCAAAATACCAGACCTGCGCCATGTGTGGGCGGGGTGGTGGAGTGCCCTTGTAAAATTAAAACAGGCAGGCTGTGTCACCCAACACATACCTTCAGCCGCATACATTGGAAGGGATCGAATTCAATGTTTTATGGAGGGCAACCCAGACAGTGCTACAGGTGCGGATCTTTCCGTCACTTAAGCATGTCTTGTACAGTTTTAAAGTGCTCTCAATGTGGCAGTACAGATCATGACACCAGCGACTGCACTACCATACGCTGTAACATGTGTGAGGGCTTGGGGCACCCTTTTAGCAAGTGCCCACAAGCATCACACAATCAGGCAGAGGGAGAGAGAAGGGGGGAGGAATGGGCACAAGCAGAAGCTACAAGGATACAAGGACAGAAGCAGGAAGCATTAAAGGGACTAATGGAGAAATCAAATTCCGCTATCCACACAGAGGCAGGCACTAAGGGAAAGGGAAAGGGGGAGAAGAGGGCATCAGGTTTGGATCAAATTCAAAGAAGGGGCATTAGTGAAAGGATGGAAGAAGGGGGTGGGGAAAAGGGGGGAGAAGAAGGGGAAGCATGGACCTTTGTAGGGAAACATGGAGGGAAGGGGGGTCGGAGAAAGGAGGGGAGGGGTATAGCCTGAGCGGGGAGAACAGAGATTCTAGAGAGACAGAGTAATCGATATGCAGTGTTGCAGGTGTCAGGGGAAGGGGAGGGTGATCTCGAGGTGAATCCACCCTAAAGAGAGGTTTTGGAGGAGAAGAGGAGGGAGGGAGGGGAGAGAGGAATGAATCATCTGGAAGACTCAACAGAGAGGAGCCAGCAGTGTCACCCCCAAGTTTAGCATCACACCCTGCTAGTTTAACGAAGGGCCTCATGCAGGAAATAGAGGAGGGTAAGGAAGGGGTGAAAAGGGAAAGTGCTGGTCCAGAGGAAACCAAGAAAAAGAAGGGTAGAAAGAAAGCCAGGAAAGATGACTCAGAGTGGAAGGATTTGGAATTGGAAGAAATTATAGAGGATCCTGAAGAAATGATGAGGGCAGGAATATCTGTGAAGAGGGATTGCGGTGAAGAGATGAGGAGTGGTAAGAAATTTAAGAAATAAACCATGGCTTCCTTGTCTTTAATCTTTTCTACTCTAAATGTAGCCAGCATAAAGGCAGAGAGAACTAGATTTGTCGCCTTTAGCGATTTGACCCAGTGCAAGGTAGACTGCATCCTCTTGCAGAAGACTCATTTGGATTCCTTGCAGCTCCTGCATCGGGCCAAGAAAAATTTGAAAGGGGGTTTCTCGTTCTGGTCTCTGGCCAAAGAGAGATACGCAGGGGTGGCAATTCTTTTTGCCACCTGAGAGGTGGAGGTTACGAGGGAAATAGAGGTGGAGATGGGGAGGTGTGTCGTATTAGATGTTATAATCAGAGGGGTAGCAGTGCGACTCATCAACTTTTATGGGCCCCAGATTAGATGGGAATGCAAGCAGCTGTTGCTCCAGGTGAAACCGTATTTATTTACAAGCAAATTGGTGGTACTCGGAGGAGATTTTAATGTGGTCTTAGAGCAAGCAGATAGAAAGGGGTCCAAGCATCAGGTGGGTTATGACAGCCTCCAGCTGGCAACAATAGTAAAACAGGCAAGGCTAGAGGTGGCGGGAGGGAAGGGCTTTACTTTTAGAAGGAGAGACACAGAGAGCCGTATTGACTGGCTCTTTGTAGGCGGGTCGGCTAGGTTTCAGGGGCAGCCCAATAGATGGACAGAATATTTAGATCACACCTTAGTTTCCACAGTCTTAACAATATGCGAAGGGGGTGCAAAAAGGCCCAGGATTTTGCAAACTGAGTGTGAAGTTATTAGAAGTAGAGGAGAACAGACAAGTCTTTGAGGGCATTTTTGCAGACCAAGAAACAAACACTATGGGAGGTGATGGATGATAAGGGAGCCTGGTGGGACATGGTAAAGGGGCAAGTCAAGGCCCTTTTCTGGTCCCTAGCCAGGAAGCAGAGTCAGGAGTTACAGGCATGGTGCTGTCATCTTCGCAAGCAATTAGACCACGCGGTCTCCAACCAACTGGAGAAAGGAGAGATAGAAGCTTTGCAGGCCCAGTTGAGGATGTTGCAATATGATCAATACGCTTCTTTGCTTTTGGAAAGGGAATATGGGCATCGATATTCCCCGGACCCTTTCCAGAATTGTAAGGTAGCAGTGGGACACAAGGTCATCTATGCTATGAGAGATGAAGCAGGGCAGTGATTGACGGACCAACGTTCAATCGAGGCCAGGGTCTTTCAGTATTACACCCAGTTGTGGGGGAAAGAGAGCTTGGATTCTAACTTCATGCTATCATATGTGCAGAGTGCCCCAGGCTTGGAAGAGGTTTCGGAAGGGGAGATGGAACAACTGCTCAGGCCCATTACCACAGGAGAGGTAGATGATGCTATTGATACACTATCAGCACGCACAACTCCGGGTCTCAACGGGCTGACCCCAGAGTTATACAAAAAATTCCGGGCGGTCCTGATTCCATTCTTAGCTGCAATTTTTAATAATTGTTTACAGAATGGGCGTTTGGCCCCTTCACAGTAGTGTTCTATTTTGGTTCTCCTCGCGAGGAAGGGAAATATGGAACTTATCGAGAACTGGAGACCCATAAGTCTTCTGAATGTAGATAGGAAAATAATGGCCAGGATTATTTACAACCATCTGGCCGGGGCAGTGGGTGGTCTCTTGTCTCTAGCACAGTTTTGCTCGGTGAAGGGGAAAGGGGCAGTAGAAGCAGTTTGTACCATCTGTGAAATAGTGGAAAGGAGTCAAGGTGAGACAATGGGAAAGTATTTGCTGACCCTTGATCAGTCTAAGGCTTTTGACAGGGTGTCCCAGGAGTACCGACCGGTTTGTAGGGTGGATCCAGACTTTGTATCGTGATGCAAGGAGCAGCACACTGATAAATGGCTGGGTGGGCAAGAGCCTTGCTGTGAGGTCAGGGGTGCCCCCTCAGCCCCTTGCTGTACGTCCTTTCCTTAGA
Organism: Microcaecilia unicolor; assembly: GCF_901765095.1. NCBI lineage: Eukaryota > Metazoa > Chordata > Amphibia > Gymnophiona > Siphonopidae > Microcaecilia > Microcaecilia unicolor. Next base: position 76,080,594 of record NC_044037.1, read on the forward strand.
GCCATTCCTCAGCAGGTTGAGTGGAGGGTTTAGTGGTCAACTAGAGGGCGTCTCTTTGGGTTCACACACATGGTGATGCGTCGCCTACGCAGATGATGCCACAATAGTGATCAGTAGCAAGGAGGAAGCCGAGCGAGTTCAGACCTGGATGGCAGATTACACACAGGCTGCGGGGGCCCCGGATAAACCAGGATAAGAGCTCCACAATTTGGGTAGGACAGGGCAGAACAACTTTCAAACTTCCCAGTCAGTACTCAGTAGCAAGGGATGAAGTACGGATCCTGGGTCTCTGGGTAGGCAGACGGGACTATGACATGGTCAACTGGGAGAAGGGGCTGGGTAGAGTCGAGGAAAGGGTGGCCCAATGGAAATCATATAAGTTGCGGTTTGTGGAAAAACTGCACATCATTAAGACCTATCTGATACCCCTTCTCCTGTTCAAATCCAAGGTCTGTTTACTGCCTATATCGTTACATGCGAGAGTATACAGCTTGTTTTTCTAACAGCTGTGGGGGAACAGGATGAATATTATCCGGAGGGAAGTGACCTATTTACCCAAAAGGGAGGGGGAGGTTGGGAATGGTCAACCCCGTGGTACATTTTAGTTGTTTCTTTTTCCAACAAAATCTGGGAGGTGTCTTGCGGGAAGGGTGGCCGGCTTGGGCAGACAGCATGGCCTCCTGGCTTCAGCGGTACTTGAGGGATTGGGTGAGGGGAGGTCAGGCAATACCCCTGCGAGGGAAGGCAGGATACTTGCCACAGTACATCTCACCTCTGTTGAGATTGGTGAAGAGATGGGGTATCACAGTACAGGAAATCCATAAGGAGGACAGAAGGCAGCTATATTGCCGCATTATTCAGACACACTTTTCCACATGTCTAGCCTTGAGGGACTGCCCAGATCCAATACAGGAGGAAGGTCTGGTTTTCTTCAATTTGTCACGCCTGCACCGGAAGATTGAGGACGTGGCCTGGCTGACCTTCCACAGCCAGCTCTATGTTTGAGCTAACATGAAAAATAGGAACAGCAATGATCATAAGTGCCCGAGGGGGGAGTGCGTGACGGAGGATGAAACAATGGGCCCCTTCCTCCTCAAGTGCCCGTTCAATCAACAAGTCTGTCAGGCAGTAGCCCGCCAATTAGGGATCCCTTTCTTCCACCAGCTATCCTATGCAGAATGGGCCTATGGAGGGTTTCCCAAAGGACGAAAGGGGTTGTGTAGGGAGACACTGTATATCATCACTGCAGCCCTCTGTTACTTCCTTTAGCAGGCACACTGCCAAGCTTCATTACATCGGAAGTGGCTGTCTGTACAGGAGGTGGCAGGGGATGTGGTACATTTTGTCCAGCAGCTGGCAGTGAGGGAGAGGGAGCATTGTTCTGGACTACGGTGGGTGGGCAAGGCATTGGAGGGGTTTTTCGTTTCAGCCTCCCTGAGTGGGATGGTTTGGAGGGGGGGATGGGTTTTGGCCAGTAAGGTTTTCTTTATGTATTAGTTAGCAGGTTTTATTGCTTGTTTCTATGCTTTTTTTGTTTTTTTGCAAGTTTCAATAAAGACAATATGACACACACATATATACACTTGTTCTGTTACATTCCATTTTCTATATTAGAGCTTATAAAACTTCCCTGAATCACAAGGAACACTATAATTTAGTTATGAGATCCCACAGGAGATAATTTCTGTCCTGAACTTTATAGAACAAGGCAGAAATCATCTGTCTGGCAGAAAGGAAGAGACTTGTGGTGAAGTTACATTTGAGAATGAACTGGCATTCAGGAAACAACTAAAGGGATTATTAATTATAGAGAAAGTCACTGCATAAATATGTGTAGAGACAGCTATAGTTTTGCCAGTTGAACAGGACTGGAACCTTTAGTGCCTCCACTACAATAAGGGACTTATGACCTATATCAGACCATATAATTTGTCAAAAACGGTTGTGTCTTCCTTCCCTTGGTGGGGAAATCTGGACTAGTGTAACAGTGGCGTAGCCAGAAGGCAATTTTTGGGTGGTCCAACATGCTGGATGAGTGAGCACTAGAGAAAAACCTGCCACCTGATGCACTCATGCCCTGCCCCACTCCCAATAACTTAAATGAGGGTAGCAGAGCAGGCTTCAGTGGCTGCAGGCCACGTTGAGGGCTAGGGAAAGAACAAGAGGCTGCACTCTTCATCCCCCATTGAGCCATGGTCCTTTAACACACATATGCTTCCCCCAAGTATTCTGTATCCGTAGAACCCCCTGGCCCACCCTCAACAGTGGATGTAGAGCAGAGCTAGGACATTTCCCCATAAAAGTCACCATACAAAAAAAGGTTGTTTCTAATGTTATCTCAATAACAGGCATATTGAAAAGTAATACAAAAATCTATCAAACAAAAAGTCACTCAGAACCTAGAGCACATCTACCATGCTAGCACTAACATACAAAACAAGGATCTTACCTATGATATTTTAGGGCCCTAAATATTATAGTGGGGCCCTAAAATATCAATACATCTACTACAGAATAGTACATAGAAAATTCATGCTAAAAGAAAACCTTGGTCACACACACAGAACACAAATGCCAAATAGAGAATAAGTGACCATAAACATAAATTAAATCAAAACCCCAAGAAGCCAGACCTTGTATATAGTACAACACCAGAGAAATAGAAGAGATGCATTTCTTCCTACTCTGTGCAGAATATAAAGATAGCACATGCCAGGGATGGTGTTAGGGGGATATAACTAGGGCTAATGTCTTTGGTCCCCTGGCCAGAGAGAGCCCCAAGCCTGCCTTAAGCTAAAAAAAGGTGCAGCCTGGTAGTAAGCTTTTCTATCCTCTCCCAAATTTCTGCCCTGGGCCCCAGCCATGTGTAGCACCGGCTCTTCAAATCTGACATATTCTAATTTTTTTTTGTTACATTTGTACCCCGCACTTTCCCACTTATGGCAGGCTCAATGCGGCTTACATGGGGCAATGGAGGGTTAAGTGACTTGCCCAGAGTCACAAGGAGCTGCCTGTGCCTGAAGTGGGAATCAAACTCAGTTCCTCAGGACCAAAGTCCACCACCCTAACCACTAGGCCACTCCTCCACTCTAATCACAAAATAGAAACATAAAATTTTATTTTTTTCTATCTTTTGTTGTTTGGTCATTTTATTTTTCAAATCATGTTGGTCCCAGGTTCTGGTTTATCCTTCTGTCTGTCTTCTCTTAACTTGATCACCAAGGTCTCCTGTCCATTTGGCATTTCTTCTCTCCATGTTCACTATCCATCTTATTCTATCTCTGTGTCTATCTTCCGCTATGTTCAGCATCTCCCTTTCTCTGTGTCCCTATATTTTCTGGTCCAGCTTCTCTCCTCTCTTCTTCCTCCATGACAATGTTTCTCTCTCCTCTTTGACCTCACCCTATCCAACTTCTCTCCCTCTCACTCCCCCCTCCCTTCCAGCACCTGGCTTGCTTGCCTGCCTGCCCGTCCCTTTTCTCTCCTCCTCCTCCTGTGGGTTCAGTATTTGATCCCCTCTTCCTTCATCCCCTTGGATCTAGCATTGGGGAGGAGTAGCCTCGTGGCTAGTGCAGTGGATTTTGATCCTGGTGAACTAGGTTTGATTCCCACTGCAGCTCCTTGTGACTCTGGGCATGTCACTTAACCCTCCATTGCCCCAGGTACAAAATAAATACCTGTATACCAGGTACAAAATAAGTACTTGTATATAGTATGCAAAACTGCTTTGATTATTACCACAGAAAGACAGTATACCAAGTCCCATTCCCCTCCTTCCTTCCCCATCCTCCAGGCCCAGCACCTCTCTTCCTTCCCTCCAGCTCTCCTCCTCCTCCCACATCTAGCACCTCTCACCATTCCCTCCAGTCCCTCTTCCTTCCTCCCCTGGGTCCAACACCTGTCTCCCTTCTCCCTTCCCTCCAGTCCCCCTTCCTTTCTCCCATGGGTTCAGCTGTCCCTCTCCTCCTTCTCCTACAAGTCCAGCACACCTTTCCTTTCTCAATAGCCTTCCTCCTCCCAGAAAATCCAGCACTCCTCTCATTTACCCTCTCCCTTCCCTTCCGCAGGTCCAGGATCGCTGTTACTTCCTTCTCCATTCCTGTGTGTTGGCAGAGGGAAGGCCCTGGAGTGCCTGTGTGAATCTTGGATGGCCTGAAAATGTAATCTGCAAGCACTGCAGTGGCAGCAGGGGAAGGAGAAGGAAGTAGCAGCGATTCTGGACTTGCAGGAGGGAAGGCAGCGAGTGATGCTGGATTGTGGGTGACTGGGGTGCACGATCTCTGGGTGGGCCTCGGGTAAAGGTAGGTGGGACTGGGCCCACCCAGGATACCCATGGCTATGCACCTGTAGCATAAATACCCAGGCCATGGGGAGGGGAGGGGAGGAGTTTCTCTCATAGCTTCAGATCCCTGGTCACCGCACTTTTAAGTAAGGGGATCAGGGTTTTAGCTCCTAGAAACCCTGGCCAATTCCTTATAATCAATGCAAGGTAGCAAAATATAATTAATAATCCCTAGGCTGCCACGTTTACTTTTCTATTTTTTTAAAAAATTCTGCCTAGCAAAATTCTGTTAACCCAAAATACCAGGAGTGAAACACAGGCTCGAGCCAGGAATGCTGCTGGACTGGTTCAAGAGAGCACAGGTAGAGGAACCTGACTAGCATCACTGCATGATGGGGAACAGAAGGAGTAAATGCTAAAAGAGAAGAGGTTATATTAAGTACATCTTGGGAAGGAGATGAAGAAGGAGGAGAAGATCCTCCAAGATAAAACCCTCAGCACCAGATATTCTCTCAAGAGAACCAGCTTTAAACTATAACTAAGACTAATCAGCACAGAGCAGAGCTTAAGATCCTGTAACTGTTACTATTTTACTTGGATATGCCTACTGATATATACTTTTCTGTAAATAGCTATTATGATACAATTGTTCTAGATATCTGATATATAAGATTGAGTGAACTCTTCATGGTTTGTGTCACGAAAAGCCTAGCCACCCACCTGGAGTTATCCCGCAGTCTCTTAGAGGGTCTGTCCCCAGCACAGCTCAGGGCTGCCTGCATCTGCTGCTTGTGCTCTACACTAGCACCTTCTTCCCACCGACTGGGTCGCAACTGCCTCTGGGCGAGTCTCCCACTCTCAAATTATCCCGTCTCCCACTCTCAAATTATCCCTAGTGATTTCTAGGTTACTGGGGCCATACACCCAGTGGTCCCACAGTTCCCAGAAAGCACCCATAGACCCAACACACAAACCACCAGGATTCTTTAGCAGTCCAGAAAGGCAGGGCGAACAAACAAATGTGTTTATTCTCAGAACGTGAACAGTGGACAGAAAATGTACAATCAGCAAACAATAACAGGTAACTTAAAACATTTGTTTACTACCTAGAAAGTACCTGGGGAGATCAGGACATATAGCTGCTCACCAGTTATCAAATATAACTGTTTTACAGGGCTTCTCCAAAGAGCTTTCTCTCTGTCTTCTCCCGGGCTGAAACTGGGGCAAAAATCAGTATAAGTCAAATGAAAAAAGCTCCTGGGCCAATCAGAGCCCAGTTAACAACAACATTTTTAAAAATCTGGTTACATCACTACAGGCATTTCCTTTATCTGTGTTAACTAAGGAAAGGAAAGGTCAGTTCTTTATAAGAACTTAAAACATAACATGCACCACCTGCTGGCTAAACTAGAGAAATACACTTCAAGATTTAATAAAGGCAGTTTTTTTTACAGGCTTAAAACATACTGTTCTGTCATACCTCCCTCCTCAAGAGAGAGACCCCAGACTGTGGCCTGAACTGACCACTGATTGGGTCTCGATAGTCCAGTGTCAGGGTGGTTCTGGCTCTTCCTTTCTGGAGAGGCCATCAGCGTTATCATGTTCACTGCCTTTCTGGTGCTGATTGGTGAAGTTGTACATTTGCAGGGACATGCTCCACCGAAGTAGCTTCCCATTCTCTCCTGAGACTCTGTTAAGCCAGACCAATGGATTGTGATCTGTGATGACAGTAAAGTTGCGGTCATACAGGTATGGTTGTAACTTCTTGAGGGCCCAAACTAAGACCAGACACTCTTTTTCAATAGTAGCATAGGCTACCTCTCTGTCAAGGAGCTTGTGACTCAGATACACAATGGGGTGCTCCTCCCCTTTGCTATTCACTTGACTGAGTATAGCCCCAATGCCATATGCCGAGGCATCAGTCTATACCACAAATCTTTGTTGGTAGTCAGGTGCAGCTAGTACTGGATCGGTAGCTAATGCTGTCTTTAATGCCTGGAAGGCTGCTTCACAATCTGGCGACCAGGTAGCTATTCGGGATAGTCTCTTTTTTAGTCAGGTCAGTTAAGAGCTTGGCTATGGTACTGTAGTGAGGCACAAACTTCCTGTAATACCCCATAGTTCCAAGGAAGGTCAACACTTGCTTTTTAGTTTTGGGAGTAGGCCAAGTTTGTATAGCTTTCACCTTAGCTGGTTCAGGCTTCAGTTGTCCACCCCTACTCTGTGCCGTAAATATTGCACTTCTGCCATCACCATCTGACATTTGCTGGGTTTTATAGTCAGACAGACCTCCCTGATCTGGTCCAGTACTCCACTCAAATGGATCAGGTGATCATCCCAAGTCTTACTGTACACAGCAATGTCATCAAGATAAGCCCTAGCATGCTCCTAGAGTCCATCTAACAGACAATTCACCAATGATTGAAATGTACCAGGGGCATTTTTCATTCCAAAAGACATCACAGTAAATTCATACAGACCAAATGGGGTAATAAATCGCTCCTGAGCAGCAGCTGTTAGGGGAATCTGCCAGTACCCTTGGCTAAGGTCCATTGTAGTCAGTTACTGGGCCTCAGGTATATGGTCTAGTAAGTTATCCATCCGGGTCATCAGATAGGCATCAGATACAGTACAATCATTTAGTCTCCTGCAATCCACACAGAAGTGGGTTGTGTCATATTTCTTAGGAATAAGAACTACAGGAGAAGCCCAGGGACTATGAGACTTCTTTATAACTCCTAGGGCTAGCATCTCATCAATCTTCTGCTTCATTTGCATCCCCACTTCAGCAGATATTCGATAGGCACCCTGCTTCAGCAGGTCATTGCTACCAGTGTTTACATTGTGATTAGCCAAATAGGTAAGTCCTGGTTTAGTGGAAAACACATCAGCATACTTTTGCAATACTGCTTCTAACTGCTGCCTCTGGGTGGAGGTTAATTGCTCTCACACTACAATTTGTTGTATAGATCCCTCTGGTAAGGTCTCTGCTAAGATGTCAGGTATAGGCTCACTATCCTAACACTCTTCTGGTAGGCTACTCACAGCTAGCACCATAGCTGTGTGATTTGCATAGGTCTTTAATATATTTACATAAAAGGTACGCTGCTTTCTGTCTTGAATCCATAAATATAACATAGTTTGTATCATTCAGGCATCTTATTACCTTGTAAGGTCCCACCCAATTAGCTTGATGTTTATTCTGACATACTGGGACTAAACCAAGCACATGCTGGCCCTCATAAAACTCACTATGCCAGGCCTTATGATCATACCAGGTCTTTTGCTTAGCTTGGGCTGCCTATAAGTTATCTCTGACAAAGCCTGCAAGTTCTTCTAATCTCTGCCGCATATTAACTACATATTCAATTACAAGGATGTCAGAGGTATCAACTTTCCCCTCCCAATGTTCTTTTATTAGGCTGAGAGACCCTCTCACCCTCCAGCCATAAAGCAGCTCAACTGGAGAGAACCCTGAAGAATCCTGAGGTACATCTCTTATGCAGACAGTAGGTAGGGTAAGTATTTTTCCAAGTCATGGTCCCCTGTTTCTACAAAAGTCTTTAACATTTGCTTTAATGTTCCATTAAATCTCTCCACCACCCATTAGTTTCAAGGTGATATGGGGTGGTACGTACAGATTTCACTCCACAGTATGGAGTTCGGCACCTAACCCTTACCGTTCAGTGAATCCAGACTGCCCCAATTTGACTGCCCCGATCGGACCGACCGTTCACTTGTCTATTAGATTGTAAGCTCTTTGAGCAGGGACTGTCTCTCTTTGTTAAATTGTACAGCGCTGCGTAACCCTAGTAGCGCTCTAGAAATGTTAAGTAGTAGTAGTAGTAGTAGTAGTATGCCCACAGATTCTGGATCAACTCAGACATAAACTGTGTCCCTTGGTCTGTGAGTATTTCTCGTGGATTTCCTACCCGGGAAAATATTTTCTAGTAGGGCAGTGGCAATTTTCTCCGATTCTATGGAGGATGAGGCTACCGCTTCAGAATATCTGGTAGCAAAGTCCACCACTGTCAATCCGCTTCAGGATATCTGGTAGCAAAGTCCACCACTGTCAATATATATATATCTTTTCCCAGTCCAGCTAGGGACAGCTAGAGGTCCCACTATATCCATATCTCTCAAAGGGCTCACTGATAATGGATAAAGGTTTCAGGGGAGCTCGGGGGTGATCTTGGGCCTTACCCACCCTTTGGCACGCATCACAGGTTCAACAATAGTCAGCTACGGCTCGAGATACTCCCAGCCAATAGAAGTTTTGGGTCAATCTAGTACGTGTTTGTGTCACCCCCTGATGTCCTGCTAGTGGAATGTCGTGTGCAATCTGTAGAAGTTGTTCTCTGTACTAATTAAAGTACTGGCACGCTGAGAACTGCATCTTAAACTGAACTAGTATTAAAACACTCGTGCTGACAAGAACTCAATATAAGGTTATCTGCCGCTAGTCTAGCGCTCAAAATCAGCTCTAAAAATGCTGGTTTGTCACCTTTCCTGTGTTGTTGCCAGCCACTAGGCTGAAACATCTACAGAAAAAAGAGTTTTAATTTTTTTCTCCTAATTGTACTGGTTTTCCACTAACTTTTGAGTTTGTTTTCAGGAAAAGAAATTGCATTATTAAATTATAGATCGCCTCAGGCTGCTTCCTTACATAAACTCTCAGAAGGCCTGACTCCTTGCAGCTGACATCTCTATGTTAACTCAGATATCCCCTTCTGTTATTTTGAGTTTTTTTTGTTTTGAGGTTTTTTTTTTGCTTGTATTTCTTGTCAGTCTTCCTGTCTGTCTTGGGCTGTAGCCTAGAGATGCAGAGACTGTCTATTTTATGTATCTGTACAGTACTATATACACCTGATAGCACTATACAAATAACAACAAAGGGCAAAACTTCAAATAACATTAATAAAGCATAGAAGACAATTAACTGGACATAAAAATACCTACAATGAATTACATAACACAAATAAACTAAAACTTTAGTAAGAATAAACCAAAGATAGAATTCCTAAAATGTTAATAATCTGAATTGTATTGGTACCAGGGTTTGTCTTCATAGTGAAAAAAACTTCTACTCTTTCATTCTACTGGTACAGGCATGAATTCATGAGAAGCCAACTTTGAAATTAACATGCAGTACACCGATAATTGTAGCTCAGATTTAAGTTTATTTGATATACTGTCAATCCATAGCTATAACTGAGCAATTTACAACGTATTTTAATAAGGGAAAAAGCCGTATACATTATTATGTAAGAACATAAAAGCAGGAATTCACTTTGACTGCATCCTGTATGCCCTCCGGACCTAGGATCCAAGAACTAAAAAATATGCTTTGAAAGCATGCTCCTTTCTCATTTGGCCCACTGATCAGAATATGCAAGTGTGGGCAGGCCAAGAAGGCCAGAGTACAGAAATGTGCTTTTAAATTGGCTTTGAACTTATTGTGAGATAATTCCAACCGCAGGTTGATAGATAATGCATTCCACATTTGTTCCAGGAAATTATATTCTTTCAAACGTAAAGAACTACTAACAGTGATAATCTAGCAACAAGCACACTTCACCCATGTGGCATCCAGGCTTCCCACAATTTACATTTTTCTTCAGGAACAGTTTTTCCTAATATGCAGTGTAATTCCATGTTAGTACCACAATGGCTGTCTACTTCTGTGCCTACTTCCAACCCAGCCCAGCTGGGTATATTTACTTTGGAAAACTCCAAGCACTCTGTATGTCTCTGAAAGTCTTGCTCTGGGGTTTCATACATCTAGATTTCCTTCCCATGTAGTTGTAACTCCTACCAGTCTGGGGTCCTTCAGTGCTATGCACGAGACCCAGGCTACCTCTTCAGGGAGGCAAAACTATTTTTTTTCCAGGTTCACCTCACTAGCGTTCTGGGTTCTAGGATGGGACTAGCTTAACTGGGAGGCCTTTGGCACCTGGGATCCATTCTCTGTATGCCATTCACAGCAACTTCCACAATATACAAGTCCAGTCAAGGGTATGTTCTGAACCAGGAATTTGCTTGAAAGTTTTAAGTCGCAGAAAGGGAAGCAAAAATCCAATCAATGAGCAGAGTACATAAAAGAAAAATATTACAAGTATAGTCACTTCACTGTTTGGGGACTCTCCTTGCATCTGGGGAAACCCCTGTTTCTTTCTCTCTTGCCCATGAATACCTTTGGGATCTGAAGTCCAGACTCATATGTGATCACATTTTGTAGAATCTGACCCTTCTTGTCTCAGCTCCAAGTGTCCTCTGCTGTGTCCTCTTCTTCTCTTTCCAAAATCAGTGATACCCTTTTCGTTCTGGATATTCTGAGGCTTTCATTTGTCAAGCCACTTTTTAAATTCTCCTATGCAAGTTGTAGTGCAGTGCCTAATCTGCCTCGTCACTACCTGCTGAGCTGGTTCAAAGGCTGGGTTAGCCTAGCACCTAAATTCCTCCCAGCCAAAACAGAAAACTGCATTTAGGCTGGGGAATTTATGCCAGTTCAAAATTCCTTCCAAATGAGGTATCCTCACACTATTCATCACTGGTGAAGAGAATTCTCCTCTGTTCTGGAAAATGCAATTGGCACAAAAAGGTCACAATATACTACTTTGTGAAAGGATGTGGTACCAGCAGTTAGTGTATCTGGGTTTAAAAAAGGTTTGGACAGGTTCCTGGAGAAAAAGTTGATAATCCACCATTAAGATAGACATGGGGAAATCTATTACTTAACCCTGGAACTGATTGCATGACATCTTGCTTTTCTTTGGATTTTGCCAGGTATTTGTGACCTGGATTGGCCTCTGTTATAAGCTGGATATTGGACTAAATGAACCATCAGTCTAACCCAGTATGGCTATTCTTATGTTCTTATGTACTCTTATAGATCCACTAGAGTTCTATGCAGTGGCATAGCTAGGGTAGTTGACACCCGGGGCCGGTCATTTTTAACACCCCCCCCCCCCCCCAAATCCAGTACTAGGCATACCGAGAATACAAAACACTCAGGACCTATAGAGCAATTCTACCATACCATAAGTAGTAATTTGTACGAGTCACACAAGGAAAAGGAAAGCATCTTAAACACTACAGTGAGCACTAGAACATCAATTCACCTATTGTAAAACGAAAACAGACAGATTAGTACAGATCGCCAATCCTGCACAGTCAATGCCAACCAAAAGCCATGTCTTTTTCACAAACACAGATACACCCTAATCCACTATAGAATAAGTAATCATAAACTTTCTATTTAGACAAAAATTAAACTGAACCCCCGATGCCAGACTCTGCATACAATGCAACACCATAGAAACAGAAAATGTCCCCTAGTACTGTGCAAAATATAAAGACAGCAGATGTAAATTTGAAAAAACTAATATCAATCACCACTTTACAAATTAACAAATAGAAATAAAACAAATACAGAAAATAAAATAATACCATTTTATTGGATTAATACATTTAGCTTCCAGAGGCCAAAATCTCCTTCCTCAGGTCAATACAGTATAGTACTGTTACAGTATTCTATCCTGACCTGAGGAAGGGGGTTTTGTTCTCTGAAAGTTAAGTCAAAATGTATTAAAATTAGTCCAATAAAAAGATTACCTTATTTACATGTTCTATTTATAAACATTTATTAACACAGTTACAATACTATATCCTAAAGCAAAAAAAATAAAAATATATATTTTATTTACAGTTTGTTGTCTCTGGTTTCTGCTTTCCTCATCTTCTTTTCACTGTCTTCCTTCCATCCAGCATCTGTCTTCGCTCTCTCTCTGCCATCCAGTGTCTGCCCTCTCTCTCTGCCCCTTCCATCCACTGTCTGCCCTCTCTCTCTCTGCCCCTTCCATCCACTGTCTGCCCTCTCTCTCCCTTCCATCCACATATGCCCTCTATTTCTGCCCCTTCCATCCACCATCTGCCCCAGTCTGCCATCTCTCCCTTCCATCCACATCTGCCCTCTATCTCTGCCCCTTCCATCCACCATTTGCCCCAGTCTGCCCTCTTTCTCTCTCCCCCTTCCACCTACCATCTGCCCTTTCTCTCTGCCCCTTCAATCCGTCTGCCCTCCCTCTCCCATCCATCCAGGGTCTGCCCTCCCTCACGCGCCCCCCTTCCATCCAGGGTCTGTCCCCTCTCTCTCTGCCCCCTCTTTTCAGCCCCCCTTCATCCACCACATGCCTTGCATCCCACCTTTTCAGCCCCAGACCCATTCTCCCACCTGCCCAAGGCATGGACCCATTTTCCCTCCTGCCCCCTTGTCAGACCCCAGTTCCAGCTTCAGACCCCTTCTCCCCTCTGAGCACTCCCCTCCCCAGTCTCCTTCTCCCCTCTGAGCACCCCCACTCCTCTTCTCCCCTCTGAGCACCCCTCTGAGCTCCCCCACCCCTCCCCAATCCCCTCTGAGCACCCCTCTGAGCTCCCCCACCCTTCCCCAATCCCCTTCTGCCCTCTGAGCACCCCTCTGAGCTCCCCCACCCTCCCCAATCCCCTTCTCCCCTCTGAGCACCCATCTAAGCTCCCCCACCCTCCCCAATCCCCTTCTCCCTTTTGAGCACCCATCTAGGCTCCCCCACCCTCCCCAATCCCCTTCTCCCCTTTCCCCTCTGAGCACCCATCTAAGCTCCCCTACCCTCCCCAATCCCCTTCTCCCCTCTGAGCTCCCCCCCCCCAAGCCGGTCCCATCCCGTCCCCGCCCCCCCTCCGTTTAGAGCCGACAGACCCTCTTCGCCTGCCACCACCCTGCCTTTTTTAAAAATCCATGCAGCGACACAGGCAGCGCCTCGTGCCTGCCCTGCATGTGCTGTGAAGAAGAAAATCGCGTTGCTGGCGTCGGGCCTTCCCTTGCTGTGTCCCACCCTCTTCTGAGGTGACTTCCTATTTCCTTGAGGGCGGGACAAAGCGAGGGAAGGCCCGACGTCAGCGACGCGATTTTTCTTCTTCACAGCACACGCAGGGCAGACGCGAGGCACTGCCTGCGTCGCTGCATGGATTTTTTTAAAAAAGGCAGGATGGTGGCAGGAGACAACGGAGCACCCCCCCACCCACTGACACCCGGGGCGGACCACTCCCACCGCCCCGCCCTTGCTACGCCACTGGTTCTATGCCATCTAAGCAAGACAAAACCTGAGGAGAGTGTTTCCTGGTGCCAAAATTCATGATGTTGTGGAAAGATTGCCTAGACTCATCAAGTCTACTGACCACTCTCTTATGCTGCTGATCCATGTTGGCATGAATGATACTGCTAAGTATCCTACTGAACATATCATACGAAACTTCATGGTTTTGGGTCAGAAGGTAAAGCACCTAAGTGCACAGGTGGTGTTCTCGTCTATCCTCCCTGTTGAAGGTAAAGGCCGAATGAGAGAAGCTCACATCCTGGAGCTAAATGCGTGGCTGTGTGGATGGTGCCAATGAGAGTGCTTTGGTTTCCTAGACCATGGGATGATTTTCCAAGAGCTACTGAGCAGTGTTGGTGTTCATCTATCAAGAAAGGGATGGAGTGTCTTCAGCAACAGACTGGCTAAAATACTAAACAGGGCTTTAAACTAAAATTGCTGGGGATGGGTAAAAAAGGTCCCCAAATCATAAACAACCCCAAGGAAGGTAGGACATCAAATGTCCCTATAGAAGAGGGAAAAAACAGTAACATCTGGAGAGCCTTGTATACCAATGCCCGTAGTATGGGAAACAAATTTCTAGATCTAGAGGCTACAGTGACAGAAGCAGACTTGGATTTAGTGGCGGTCACGAAGACGTGGTTCACGCAGAACCATGGCTGGGATATAGTTATACCTGGCTATAATCTATTCAGGAAGAACAAGGTAGGAAGACCAGAAGAAAAAATTAAATGACATAACTAACTATCGCCCAGTTGCATCCATCCCTCTTGTAGTCAAATTAATGGAAAGCTTAGTAACTAAACAACTTAATGATTACTTGAGTAAATTCTCAGTATTACATGCGTCCCGATCCGGATTTCATGCTAATCACAGCACTGAAGCAGTTCTTATAACACTCCTAACTAAATTCAAACAAATTATCGCAGCTGGCAATAATGTTCTACTCCTCCAATTCAACATGTCTAGTGCGTTTGACATGGTTAACCATGGTGTTCTATTAAACATCCTTGAATACTTTGGACTGGGTGGAAACGTATTGAACTGGTTCTACAAATTCCTAACTGTAAGATCTTATCAAGTGATATCTAAGTCGACCATTTCCTCACCATGGAGACCTGGATGTGGAGTGCCTCAGGGCTCGCCGCTTTCACCAATTTTCTTTAATTTAATGATGTTGCCACTAGCCAAATCACTATCCAATCAAGGCCTAAACCCATATATTTACACCGACGACATCACAATATACATTCCATTCAAGAGCAACTTTTCAGAAATTACAGATAAAATTAATACCAGCTTCCAAATCATTAACTCATGGGCTGATGCTTTCCTACTTAAACTCAATGCAGAAAAGACTCAATGTCTTATCTTATCATCGCAGTTTAACAAGACTAATTATGCCAATATTAATACACCATGCCACACTCTCCCTATTGTGAATAACTTAAAACTCCTGGGTGTTACTATTGATCGAAATCTCACCCTTGATTGCCATGTGAAGAATGTGACAAAGAAAATGTTTTTTGCTATGTGGAAGCTGAAAAGAGTGAAACCTTTTTTCCCAAGGGAAGTATTCCGCAAACTAGTGCAATCGCTAATACTGAGCCACCTGGATTACTGTAACTCCATTTTCGCAGGATGCAAAGAAAAAACCATTAAGAAACTCCAGACTGCCCAAAATACCGCAGCTAGACTTATATTCGGAAAGGCAAAGTATAAGAGCGCCAAACCCCTCAGAGAAAAATTACATTGGCTTCCACTAAATGATCGAATTGCATTCAAGGTTTGCACCTTAACCCATAAAATCATCCATGGAGAAGCTCCATCATATATGTCAGACCTAATTGACTTACCTGCACGAAACATCAAAAGTTCATCATGTACCTTCTTAAACCTCCACTACCCCAATTGTAGAGGACTCAAATACAAATCACTACACGCATCTACCGTCACATACCTCTGCACAAAATCATGGAATAAACTACCGAATGCTATAAAAACAATGCATGACTTGACAACCTTCCGGAAGTTATTGAAGAAGCACCTGTTCGAAGAGACTTACAATAAAAATCCTCCTTAATGACTTGATTCCATTCTATATCTAAGCCAACTAATACTGATCCCTTCTAATTTGATTATGTTAATCACATTTTCACTATTGGTCATTATATCTTACCTGATGTTCTGTGTCTCGGCGAGTCAAGATCTGATTCTGGACTCATTTCTCATTTCTCTTTACTTTCTCTTCCTTCCCATAACTGCTGCTTATTTATTTATTTATTTATTTATTTATATTTTGTATTTATCTTCCCTTCCCTCCCTTCTGCCTCCAACTGTCATTGTAATTCTTTTCATTAGTTCATTGTAAGCTGCTCTGGGGCTGCTTTAGTTGCAAAAAGCGGGGTATAAATGATCTAAAATAAATAAAAAAGGTCCCTGCGGTAGTGGCGGAGGCCATTTTTCCTATGCACCAGGGTCCTTTTTACCACAATGGGTAAAAATCTCCCCCCCAAAAATGGCCATATAGTATGGTAATCCATTTACGTGGTGGTAAGGGCTCCCATGGTAACCCAATGGTAACTGGGCAGTGCATGGAGATATCCGACTATCGCCGGGTTACCGCCACGCTAGACAAAAAAAAATCTCCAGGGCACCGGAAATGGTGCACTCCAGACAGAACTACTGCCAGCAACCGCACTGGGCCAGCAGTAGTTCTGGATTAGCGAGCGGTAAGCCCATATTGGGTTTACCGTCGCTTCATAAAAGACCCCCTCAGTGATTACCAAATCAAACGCTCTTGCCCTGGGGCATTAATCTTCTGATTTTTAGCTATGAACTGCAAGTAAAATGGCTACATTTATTTGCAGTAAACAGTAAAAATTCAAAAAAGAAAGGAGAGTCCTCTCATTGATTCTGATGATGATGTGAGGGGGTTAATACTGCCTGGATATTAGAGCATGTGCATATTCTACGAAGACCAGAATCAAAAAACAATCTAGTAATTTCATTTTAGAAAATATGGCAATTGCACAGAGGGAAACACATTTTTAGCTGTTCTAGCTAAGGACATTAGGCATAACTGTTTATACTATGATCTTTCTCATTACGGCACATTGCAAAGCATGTAAATAGCTTCCCTTATAAATAATCATTATAAATTCCACTTCCTCTTATTTTGTTAGCAGTTGCTTGAGTTTCATAATTTTTCTGTAACAAAGTCTTAATTTTGTTATATTATTTGAAAATCATAATAAAAATGAAATGTTAAAAAAGTTCCCCTTCCATTCCCTTTATTTCATTTCCTTTTATTAATAAGTTAGTGTCTATTTATGAACCTAAGGGAATATCATCCTATGTAAGGAAAGTAGCAGTATCAATCTGCATCAGGCATGAAGATACTCTTCGCTCAGTCCTGACTAAGATCGAGAATTAAAACACAGGCATTGGTAGCTATGACATACCAGGTAACATCTTCGCTCAGTCGTAACTAAGATCTATGCATCACATATCAAGGAGACGACAATGACCTAGACTACATCTCCCACCAAATCTCCCATGCTTATCCCATGTTCCACCTCCTTCCACCTCATCTACCCCTCCTCCAATGCTCACCTACCCTTGCTCATACCTCTTCTACTCCCTTCACTCTTGCCCATCTCTACCTACCTATTTCTTTTATTATTCTGATAATACTTAACTTATTTTTCTTCTTCAATACGCTGTAATCCTTGTTACTATGTAAGCCGCATTGAACCTGCTTTGAGTGGGAAAGTGCGGGGTACAAATGTAATAATAAATAAATAAATCTTGCTTGGATAAGCAGAACAAGACATTGACAGCCTATAACATAAGCCAAAGGGAAAGGCAGGTTGCAGCAAGAAAAAGTAGAAATAAGGATAAAAAGCAACCAGAATAAAAGAAGAGTTATTTAACAACCTAGTCTAACCATTGAAAATGTAAGCATAAGTGAGATTTGCAAGTAGGAATGGTAGGTGTGAAATAAACTCTGAAGAATAGCTGTTTTAGAAATGTGGTGATCATAAGAAGAAAGCTTGGCTTCAGGAGTGTGAGTCTGATGTTTATCTTTACAGTTTACTGCAAACTGACTGAGAGCTCAGGGATGACTCATCACAGAGAGTAATTTCAAGCAGCTTGCACCATTCCTTCATGTCCTAAAACTTCTAGCATTAATATCTGGACCATGCCCTTAACACAAGAACTGCAGAGATGTTCTGAAATGAATTGATTCCAGGGGTGTAGCTACTATGGAGCCACGGGGGCCTGGGCCCCTATAGATTTGGCCCTGGACCTCCCTGCCGATGATCCTCTCAACCCCCCTCCCGCCGCCAACCCGCCGTCGCCGTCTGCTACCTTTGCTGGCGGGGGATCCCAACCCCCACCAGCCGAAGTCTTCTTCCTTTGTTTGGTTTCTGAGTCTGACATTCTGCACATACAACGTGCAGGACGTCAGACTCACAGAAACAGAACGAAGCCCTGCAGATCGCGGGGGCGGGCGGGGGGGGGGGTCGAGAGGGTTGTCGGCGGGGGGGGGGGGGTAAAAGTTGTTGTTGGTGGTGCTGGCAGCAGCAGGGGGTGTTGGCAATGGCGGCGGGGGGGGGGGGTCGGTTGCGCCAGGGGGGGCTAAAATGTGCCCCCTCACCTTGGGCTCTGGACCCCCCTCCCACTGAAGTCTGGCTACGCCCCTGATTTGATTCAAATGTGAGTTTATAGATCACGTGGTCTTGCGGTATGAAGGTTTTGGGAAGATAAAGGAGACATCTTTGAGATGAGTAGGGAGTGATCATAGGAAAGAGAGGTGAAGGGGCATTTTCGATAATGAATCTAAGTTGACCTTTGGATGTTTTGCACTAATTGTACCAAATCCGAATTGGAAATACACTGATACCTCGGTTTTCGTTGATAATCCGTCCGAAAACAATCAATGAAAACCTAAACCAACGAAAATTGAGGCAATTATTTCCATATGAATCAATGTAAATACAATTAATTCGTTCTAGACACTCCAAAATACATACCAAAAACACATTTTATAGAGAATAAATATAGTCCCATGATGGAGCTAAAGGAAAAGGGTTAACTTATTAGCAAGGGAAACACTTAACAGGGACAATGAGATTTGAGCACATGTGATTTTATCTTATGTGTGTTGTGTTAGACGCGCGGGGTGATGCTCACACAATGAGAAACAATGCCACAATGAGCAGAACGCGTGGGTCACCCTTTGTTTTCGCAAAATTAGCAGCAAGGTCACGTGGGCACGCCAACGAAATGCGAGGTAACCAACGAAATCCGAGACAAATTTTTCGCTGAAAAAATCAACGAAAACCGAAATCGACGATAACCGAAGTCAACGAAAACCGAGGTATTACTGTATAGCAATTTTCGAAAGAGAAAAATGTCTATTGTTTTTTTTTTTAAATACCATTTCGAACTAGGTTTTGTGCTTTGTGCGTTTATCTTTTTAGAATATTTTTGAAAAACAATGCACAAGTTAAAAACGCACAAAATTAAGCCATTGGAATGTAGGAGGAGCCAGAATTTTTAGAAGACTGCTTCCCCAGACATCCCAGGAGAGCAATGGGGCACCCTAGGGAGCACTGCTGTGGACTTCATATAAATGCTTTCAGGTACATATCTCACCATTGCTCCCTTATCTTGTTTGCTGAGTCCTCCAAAACCCATATAAAAGCCACTACCCCCAACTGTACACCACTACTATAGCTCTTACGGGTGAAGGAGGAACCTACTGTATATGTGGGTACAGTGGGTTTCTGGTGAGTCTTAGAGGGCTCACAGTTTCCACCAGAATTGTAACGGGTAGGAGGAGGTATGAGCTTGGGCCCAACAGTCTACAGGGCACTGCAGCCAGCACTACACTACTACAGGGGCCTGCATGCTGTTCTAATGAACCTGGCTATAACATCTGAGGCTGTCATAGAGGCTGGTGAGTACTATTTTTATTCACATTTTTTGGAGTGGGAGGGGTGTCAGTGACCACTGGGAGAGTAAGGGGGTCATCCTTGAATCCCTTCCATGGTCATCTGGTTATTTAGGGCACTTTTATGTGTCTTATTCATTAGAAAAACAGGTCTAGACCAAAACATTGAAGATTTCACCCTAGACATTTTGATTTTGTTCCATTATGGCTGTAAAATGTCCAAGTGTTAGGCATACCCTAATCCTGCTTTTGAAACACCCCCATCATGCCCTCTTGTAATCTGGATGCACTGCAGACAAAATGCATAGATAGACGTCTGCAAAACAGGTTTCTAAAATACCAATTTAGACGTTTTGAGAAGAAATTCGTCCAAGTGGTACTTTATGACATTTTTGGATGTTTTTCTCTTTTGGAAATGAGCCCAAATAGCCTTGGGTTGGTTTTGGAGAATGGAGGAGAAGCAAGGCAATCACATGAGGAAAGATTGAGCAGGTTACAACTAAGAGAAGACAAGACTAAACTGGGGTCAATTAAAGGTAAAATGGCCTGTAATGTAGAGAAACAGCTGGAGAATATGACTGTAAGAAGGCGCTGGATTCATGAGAAGGATATTGTAGATGTGACATAACAAATCTATATGCCAAATTTAGCAAACCCAGCGTGAGTTGTCTTCCATGGTCCTCTCCAAGGGAGCAGTTCTTTAACTGGGCACTTATAAATAGGTACTCAGAGGGTGGATGGTAGGCGTCTACTTTATTTTATGGAATACTAGTGTAGCAGCAAAATTATGCACCCATAAGTTAGATAAGAGCACTTTCGCCAGCCATAGAGCTGGTGTGTGTGTGCACATAAGTTCTAAAGATACACACACATCTTATACTATTCTATAAGTTATGCACATAAATGTGAGTCCACTCATGCTCCACCCAGACCTCACCCATAGGTACAGCCACCTGTAAAATGTGCATTATGTAAGGTACATATGTATTTACAAAACAGTGGTTTGGGCAGAACTATGACACAGGCATTTCTTGTCGAAACGAGGCCATGTCTGGTCATTGTGATTGCTATACCTTTGGGTCTCTGAATAAGAGTACATCTTTGGATACTTCAGTAAAATCCATCTTAATTACATTGGACTTCTAAGTCTTCATTCCCATTCTGGTTCGTCACTGCTCTTTGTGTTCTTTTGTTCATCTAAGGAGATGGGTCCCCTACCCTCCTGTTGGTTTCTTCTTGAGGACTACAGCTGCTGCCATGTGAATGTGCTGCTCAAGAATATGAGCTTAGACAATTTGTTGCAGATATCGTCTGAGTTCTAAGGGCCCAGATGGGGCACAAACGGAAGAAAATAGCTTGTTTCAATTATTTTCTCATTCATATCTTTACTGGCACACAAATACGAATAAATCAAAGGCACAAGAGAGAGATGATATCACCTTTGCTCATGAAGACTAAAATTAGATCAAAGGATCTAACAAAGTAGTCGGGTAAAGACGAGACTTAGTCTTTTATTTTTATTTTTTTATTTGTAGCATTTGTATCCCACATTTTCCCACCCATTTGCAGGCTCAATGTGGCTTACATTTGCCGTTATGGCGATTGCCATTTCCGGATTTTAGATATGCACATGATTTTGAAATCAAGTGTGTACATACATGGTAGAAGAATGCATTGTGTGCTTGCGTACTTGTTAGCACGTGGTTTTGCAATCAAGTGCGTATGTATGTGGTAGAAGAATACATTGTGGTCTTGTGTAGGTGTCGGCTTTATGTAGTTGCTCAGATGATGGTATTATGGTGAGAGTAATAGTGTTGGGCAGTGGTTATGTCGTTTTGGTCTTATTCTTCGTTGTTGTTGTTTTGAAGTTGCAATATGGAAGGACTGCTAAACTCTCTTCCTCAGTCAGAATCCACTCATTCTTGTTGCAGGTCTCTGCTTTATATGAGGGAAGGGACATTTGTAGCCCTGGAAGTTGCATTGTTAAATGTTTCTTAGCCCTGTTAGAATAGATTCTTTGCAAGTTATGGCACTTTTATTTGACCAGTATGAACAATAGTCAAAGTTCATATTAAAGACCTCATAGATCCTTTCATTTTAATGTAGGACTTTTCAGAAAATTGATTTTCTGAAAAATTTCAGTATAGACAAATTACTGAAAATTTCCTATTTTAGACATTTTTAAATAGAAAAAATGTCTAAGGGTATGGCGACATTTCATAAATTC
Source organism: Microcaecilia unicolor (assembly GCF_901765095.1). Taxonomy (NCBI): domain Eukaryota; kingdom Metazoa; phylum Chordata; class Amphibia; order Gymnophiona; family Siphonopidae; genus Microcaecilia; species Microcaecilia unicolor. The sequence continues at coordinate 76,102,196 of NC_044037.1, forward strand.
ATAGGGATTATTAGCACAGCATAATTAATCTGTTAATATAATTCACACTTATTCCATAAATATACTGTGGTGTGATTTACTAATTTGTTCTGTTGGGTTTTCATGGCTGTGTGATGACTTTATGTAGATCTGGGGCACAATCTTGATGAATTTCAGAGTATTTACAGATGAAAATACACCAGTTTAGAAAAAAAAAAAAACTAGTTGGAACTGTTAATATAATGGTGCCATCTGGTGGTAAAAGACATACTAATGTCACAGATTGAAATTCGGGCTCTGTTATATATGTTAAGAAAACCACAGTGTGATTTGATATATAAAAAAATAGAGTATACTGGACTGTATTTACCCTTGGCACTTCAAAATAGTACTTTAAAACAGTAATCATGTGAAGTGTGAAGCTCTGATGTTTACTTCTAACAAAACAGTGTGGGGTCCTTTTACCAAACTGCAGTAAAAAGGGCCCTGTGGTAGCAGCGGGGACCATTTCGCCAGGGCTCTTTCTACCGCAGTGGGTAAAAAGCCACCCCCCCCAAAAAAAATTGCCCTGCAGTAAGATTACTCTTACTACGTGGCCATGCAGCAGGGAGCCCTTACTGCCACCCACTGAGATGGTGGTAAGGGCTTCCATGGTAACCGGGTGGTAACCGGACAGCATGTGGTGATGCCCGATTACTGATGGGTTAGCACTGTGGTAAAAATTCTAACAATATTTTACGACATGCCGGAAATGGCGCACGCTCGAACTGGAACTACTGCCGGTGGCTGCGTTGGGCCATGGTAGTTCCAGGTTGCTACACAGCAACCCTTTCATAAAAGGGCCCCTGTCCTGCTTATAATCGAATGAGAAAAACGCCCAAGTTCCGACCTAAATCGGGAGATGGACGTTTAGCTCACAAAAACGAATAACGCGGTATAATCAAAAGCCGAACTTGGACGTTTTCAACTGCACTCTATCGCGGAAGCGTACAAAGTTGACGGGGGCGTGTCGGAGGCGTGGTGAAGGCGGGACTGGGGCATGGTTATCACCCGAACAGAGATGGGCGCCTTTCGCCGATAATGGAAAAAAAGTATGCGTTTGTAGCTAGAATTTAGGGCACTTTTCCTGGACCCTGTTTTTTCACGAATAAGGCCCCAAAAAGTGCCCTAAATGACCAGATTACCACCAGAGAGAATCGGGGATGACCTCCCCTGACTCCCTCAGTGGTCACTAACCCCCTCCCACCACAAAAAATGATATTTCACAACTTTTTATTTTCACCCTCAAATGTCATACCCACCTCCCTGGCAGCAGTATGCAGGTCCCTGGAGCAGTTGTTAGGGGGTGCAGTGGACTTCAGGCAGGTGGACCCAGGCCCATCCCCCCCTACCTGTTACAATTGTGCTGCTTAATGCTTAGTCGTCCAACTCCCCCAAACCCACTGTACCCACATGTAGGTGCCCCCCTTCACCCCTTAGGGCTATAGTAATGGTGTAGACTTGTGGGCAGTGGGTTTTGAGGGGGATTTGGGGGGCTCAACACACAAGGGAAGGGTGCTATGCAACTGGGAGCTCTTTTACCTTTTTTTTTGTTTTTGTAAAAGTGCCCCCTAGGGTGCCCGGTTGGTGTCCTGGCATGTGAGGGGGACCAGTGCACTATGAATCCTGGCCCCTCACACGAACAAATGCCTTGCATTTATTCGTTTTTGAGCTGGGTGCTTTCATTTTCCATTATCACTGAAAAACAAAAACGCCCAGCTCACAAATTGTCGAATAAAACATGGACGTCTATTTTTTTCGAAAATACGGTTCGGTCCGCCCCTTCACGGACCTGTTCTCGGAGATAAACGCCCATGGAGATAGACGTTTTCGTTCGATTATGCCCCTCCATGAGTTCTAGTGATGCATTTAGTCCTTTTGAAAACTGTATTCTTCATAAGGAGGTGCAATGAACATTCTTTTTTTCATTTCTTTTGTAGATTGTTTTGTTTCTTTAAAAAACAAACACCTGAAAAATCCTAAACCCTCTCCCCACCAAAAAGAAAAAAAAATAGAAAGCGAAGTTCAACCTCCTTCCCAATCACCACAATTATTTGTAAAGTTCCTCTAAGCATGAAGTTAGCACCCACTGGTCCCCCATCCAACTCTTTAGCCTGCACATAAATGCACACTTTTCTTGAAGCCAAGGGTTGCTTATAATCACATGGTCTAGAGTGAGATATCTGCAAGGAATACTGTCAAAATGGGAAAGTTAGAATATCCTGATAGAAAGTGGTAAAGCTAGAAGTAGCCCATGTGCATTTAAACAAAATGAGTGATTCCAAATTATTCTTAAGAACTGCAAGGTAGCTTATGAATACAAATAACAAGCATGCTGATACTTTAAATTTCCTGTCTACAAATTTCAGGTTGTCTGCATATGTTAGCACAGTTCAGTGAAAAGGACAGACAATAGACAGAGGTGATGCCACAGCAACACCTACATTTCAAAGGCTCTAAATCTGATAATGGGTAAGAATTCCAGTGTCTTTATTGAGTCCTTCTGTGTCACTCTCAAAACGTTTGTTCTAATTTTGAAACTTTTCTTTCCTGTGTGCTCCAGAAGTATTCCAGAGTACTGATAGAATTGAAAAATGAACTTCCAGAACTATTGTTAGTAATATGTAATTAATCTTTAAAATCAAGCATGGTACCGGAAGATTGGAGGGTAGCCAATTTAATTCCGATTTTTAAAAAAATTTCCAGAAGTGATCCTGGAAATTATAGACCGGTGATCCTGATGCTGGTGCCGGGCAAAATGGTAGAGACTATTAGAAAGTACAAAGTTACAGAGCATATTCAAAAGCATGGATTAATGAGACATTGGATGTAGTGAAGAGAAATCTTGCCTCACCAATCTACTACATTTCTTTGAAGGGGTGAACAAACATGTGGATAAAGGTGAGACGGTTGACATTGTGTACCTGGATTTTCAAAAGGTATTTGATAAAGTACCTAGTGAAAGACTCCAGAGGAAATTGGAGAGTCATGGGATAGGAAGTAGTGTTCTATTGTGGATTAAAAACTGGTTAAAAGAAAACAGAGAGTAGGTTAAATGGTCAGTACTCTCAATAGAGAATGGTAGATAGTGGGGTTCCCCAGGGGTCTGTGCTGGGACCACTGCTTTTTAACATATTTATACATTATCTACAGATGAGAGTAACTAGTGAGGTAATTACATTTGCTGACGACACAAAGTTATTCAAAGTTGTTAAATCGCAAGAGGACTGTGAAAAATTATAAGAGGACCTTACGAGACTAGGAGACTTTGCATCCAAATGGCAGATGACATTTAATGTGAACAAGTGGAAAGTGATGCATGTGAGAAAGTTACGTGATGCAAGGTTCCATATTAGGAGTCACTGACCAGGAAAGGGATCTAGGTATCTTTGTTGATGATACGTTGAAACCCTCTGCTCAGTGTGCTGTGGCAGCTAAGAAAGCGCACAGAATGTTGAGTATTATTAGGAAAGGGATGGAAAACAAACACAAGGATGTTATAATGCCATTGTATCGCTCCATGGTGCGACCGCACCTTGAGTATTGTGTCCAATTCTGGTCGCCGCATCTCAAAAAAGATATAAAGGAATTAGAGAAGGTGCAGAGAAGGGCGACGAAAATAATAAAGGGAATGGAATGACTTCCCTATGAGGAAAGGCTGAGAAGGTTAGGGCTCTTCAGCTTGGAGAAAAGGCGGCTGAGGGGTGATATGATAGAAGTCTACAAGATAATGAGCGGATTAGAGCGGACAGATGTGAAGCATTTGCTTACACTTTCAAACAGCAACAACAAAACCAGGGGACACAAGATGAAGCTAGAATATGGTAGATTAAAACAAATAGGAGAAAGTTTTTCTTTACTCAGCATGTAGTTAGACTCTGGAACTCGTTGCCGGAGAATGTAGTGACAGCAGCTGGCCTTACGGAATTTAAAGGGGGTTTGGACAGATTTCTGAGGGAAAGGTCCATTGAACATTATTAATTTTTTTTTTTTTTTTGGGGGGGGGGGGGGGGTTGCTGGGTTCTTGAAGCCTGGATTGGCCGCTGTCGGAGACAGGATGCTGGTCTTGATGGACCCTTGGTCTTTTCCCAGTATGGCGGTGCTTATGTACTTACGTACAAAATTCCTACTGAACCCATATATAGGTGACACCTGCAGGCATAAGGGCTATTGTAGTGGTGTACAGTTGGATACAGTACATTTTTTTCTATTCTCGGAGGACTCACCAATATAAGGGGGTTATGATGTAATGTGTACTTGGGACCTTTTATGTGAAGTTCATCGCAATGCCCCCTAGTCTGCCCCATTAGTCTGCTGGGTTGTCTGTGTGGCCAGTTTAGTAAGACTGCTAGCTCCCAGACATCCCAATGTCTTTTTTTTTGTGCATTTTTCTCTTTGACAAATTTTTGTGTGAAAATGACCCTTAAAGAAAGATGCACTGAGCACAAAAATGTCGAAAATAGGGTGATTTTTGAACCAAAAAATATTTGTTTTTCTGCTTGAAAATGATCATGTTTGGCACTGGATTTTTAGATTTTTTTTGCAAAATGTCCAAAATCAGATTTGGAAATCATCAAAAATGCCCCTCTAAATATAAAATCAAACAACAAACAGCAAACTTCACTATCCATCTGTCATCAAATAGCCAGTACATCAGGTGTATGCCAAGGCAAATAAGCTTTTAGCCTCCTTTCAAATACATCAAAGGATGACAAAAGATGTAAAGTACCTGGAAGTTTGTTCCAAAATGAGGGTCCAATAATTGACATTGCAATATGGCTGATAATTGAATAGTATACGGGTTACCATATGGCTCCATAAAAAGGAGGACACATTGATCCAGTCTAGGTTTTGCTTCCATTGAAAGCAATGGAAGTAAAACCCAGACTGGTTCAATCTGTCCTCCTTTTTCTGGAGCCATATGGTAACCCTTGAGACATCATTAATTGTTTTGCACCAGTGGACCACAAGGGATGAGTAGGGTCATAAAGCTCAAAGTCTTAAAAACAAGTGTCATCAATTTGTACTGTGCCCTGAACTGTATTGGGAGTCAATGTAAAGCTTTCATTGAACTAGTCACATAATCAATTCATCAGCACATTGTATTATCTCCAAGGCCTGCAAACAAGAAAAGACAATCCAATATGCAAACTCTTACACTAATCCAATCTAGTCAGAACAAGACTTTGCACAACTACACAAAAATCTAATGATGGAATCATGGGTTTACTCATGCAATTGATAAAAGCATCCCTGAACAACTCTAGCAATGCAAGCATTAAAATTCAACTGTGAATCTATTATCACTCCAAAGCTGGTAATCTGTTCCTTAATAACTATGGTAAAATCGCAAAATTGAACAGGATTCAGCATTCCAGTACTTCCCCCTCCCCCTTTTTTCATGAAAATTTTGACGAAGATGAAGTTTGTAGCCTTAGGGCGAATCAGCAAAGCCGGACGACGTACATAACAGCACTGCTTGAAAAAGGTGGATACCAGCTGGCGGTGGTAGTTCAACAGCCGTTGTCTACTAGCAGCAGGAGTGAGCACAGTCATACTTAACGGACTGGAAGAGATAAATGAATCGCATTACATGGGGCAGTGGGATGTTAGTATCTAGATCAGGCTTATTCAGAACTACTACAGGTTTTTGGAAAACAAAGTTGGGATTCTTTTTCTCACAGTAGTTGTGGTTATTTATTTATTGAACTTTTTTTTTTGAGAAACCAATGATTTTTCTTTATAGAGGTTTTTTTTTTACATTGGTTTGTTTTTTTACCCGGTTGAATAACAATATTGGGACTAGTGATAAAAATGTGCTCCAAATATAGTGAAGGCACTCTTTGAAGGAGCAACTGTTCTGTTTACAATTGCCAGGCTTGGAAGCTTTGAGGTCCGTGGTTAATTAATTATTTGATTTTTACACACTGTGAGAGAAACAACCAAAGTTCTAACTGGTTTAGAAATGATTAGTAATTGTATTAATATTGTGCCATGAAAAACCTGCTTAAATTGAACCCCACCAAAACTAAGGTTCTTTGATTCTCCATCTCTATGTTGTCTATTCCAAATTCTATACCGTTGATAGGAAGGAAATATTTGAAAGTGAAGAGAGAAATGAAGGTACTAGGTGTCGTATTGGATTCACCTTTTACTTTTGATTAAAAATTTATGGAGACGCACTTTCTATTGTTTAAAACAATTGCATTTAGTTAGACCCTATTTTTTTTTTAATACACTGTGCACTGATAGTCCAGATGTTGGTTTTACCACATCTGGACTACTGTAACTCTCTGTATATAGGATTAAAAGTGTTAAACTTTTGCATAAACTTCAGCTAATTCAGAATACCGCAGTTCAATTGATATTTGTTAAAAAAAACTTGACAGTGTATCTTTATATTTTGAGAAACTCTACTGACTTCCGGTGAAGGAACGCATTACTTTTAAGTTTTATATGGAAATACATCTGGATTACTTATTCAAGTATTTTCAAATCTCTTTTTTTTCATCAACTAGATTGTGTGATTCCTTCCTATTAAAGTTTCCTGCTTTTAAAGATATTTGATTTAAACAACACTTTGATGTTTTAATCTCTTATCGAGCACTTACAAGTTGAGCAGAATTACATGAGGAAGGGGGAGCCTATTCCGAAAGGATGGGCTCCATCTTAACCAGAGTGGGACCAGGCTGCTGGCATCGGCGTTTAAGAAGGAGATAGAGCAGCTTTTAAACTAGAAATGGGGGGAAGGCCGACAGTCGCTCAAAAGAGCATGGTTCGGGATAAGGTATCTTTCAAAGATATCACCATAACAGGGAAGATAGAGTATCCTGATAGTGAGGTTGCAAAAGAGATTGTAGTAGATCGGGTATCTTTAAATAACAATAAAAATCAGACAAAAGATTGCCAATTAATACTGTCAAGTACTAAGCATGATGTACTTAGGAACAACAAACATAGTTTGAAATGTCTATATGCGAATGCCAGGAGCCTAAGAAATAAGATGGGGGAGTTGGAATATATTGCACTAAATGAAAAATTAGATATAATAGGCATCTCTGAGACCTGGTGGAAGGAGGATAACCAGTGGGACACTGTCATACCGGGGTACAAATTATATCGTAGTGATAGGGTGAATCGGATTGGTGGAGGGGTAGCATTGTATATTAACGAGAGCCTTGAATCAAATAGATTGAAAATTCTGCAGGAAACAAAACACTCCTTGGAATCACTGTGGATTGAAATTCCATGTGCAAAGGGGAAAAGGATAGTGATAGGAGTGTACTACCGTCCGCCTGGCCAGGACGAACAGACGGATGCGGAAATGTTAAAGGAAATCAGGGACGCAAACAAACTGGGCAACACAATAATAATGGGGATTTCAATTACCCGCATATAGACTGGGTTAATGTAACATCTGTACACGCAAGGGACATAAGATTTCTTGATGAAATCAAGGACAGCTTCATGGAACAGCTAGTTCAGGAGCCGACAAGAGAAGGAAAAATACTAGACTTAGTCCTTAGTGGTGCTCATGATCTAGTGCAAGGGGTAACGATACGAGGGCCGCTTGATAACAGTGATCATAATATGATCGGTTTTGATATTGGCATTGAAGGAAGTGAAACTAGGAAATCAAGTACGCTAGCGTTTAACTATAGAAAAGGTGATTACGACAAAATGAGAAAAATGGTGAAAAAAAGACTGAAAGGAGCAGCTCGCAGAGTAAAAAACTTGCATCAGGCGTGGATGCTGTTTAAAAACACCATCCTGGAGGTTCAGGACAAATATATTCCACGTATTAGAAAAAAGGGAAAAAAGACTAAACGTCAGCCGGCGTGGCTAAACAGTAAGATAAAGAAAATCATTAGAGCCAAAAAACAATCCTTCAGAAAGTGGAGAAGAGAACCAACTGAAAGTAACAGGATAGATCATAAGGAATGCCAAGCCAAATGCAAAGCGGAGATAAGGAGGGCAAAAAAGGACTTTGAGAAGAAATTAGCGTTGGAAGCAAAAATACATAGTAAAAATTTTTTTAGATACATTAAAAGCAGGAAACCGGCCAAAGAGTCGGTTGGGCCGCTGGACGAAAATGGTGTTAAAGGGGCGATCAACGAGGACAAAGCCGTAGCGGAGAAATTAAATGAATTCTTTGCTTCGGTCTTCACCGAGGAGGATTTGGGGGGGACACCGGTGCCGGAAAGAATATTTGAAGCGGGGGAGTCGGAGAAACTAAACAAATTCTCTGTAACCTTGGAGGATGTAATGGGTCAGTTCAGCAAGCTGAAGAGTAGTAAATCACCGGGACCTGATGGTATTCATCCCAGAGTATTAATAGAACTAAAAAATGAACTTGCGGAGCTACTGTTAGAAATATGCAATCTGTCCCTAAAATCGAGTGTAGTACCGGAAGACTGGAGGGTAGCCAATGTTACTCCGATTTTTAAGAAGGGTTCCAGAGGAGATCCGGGAAATTATAGACCGGTGAGTCTGACGTCGGTGCCGGGCAAGATGGTGGAGGCTATTATTAAGAATAAAATTGCAGAGCATATACAAAAACATGGACTGATGAGACAAAGTCAGCACGGATTTAGTGAAGGGAAGTCTTGCCTCACCAATCTAATGCATTTTTTTGAGGGGGTAAGCAAACATGTGGACAATGGGGAGCCGGTTGATATTGTATATCTGGATTTTCAGAAGGCGTTTGACAAAGTGCCGCACGAAAGACTCCTGAAGAAATTGCAGAGTCATGGAATCAGAGGTAGGGTATTATTATGGATTAAGAACTGGTTGAAAGATAGGAAGCAGAGAGTAGGATTGCGTGGCCAGTATTCTCAGTGGAGGAGGGTAGTTAGTGGGGTCCCGCAGGGGTCTGTGCTGGGTCCGTTGCTTTTTAATGTATTTATAAATGACCTAGAGATGAGAATAACTAGTGAGGTAATTAAATTCGCCGATGACACAAAATTATTCAGGGTCGTCAAGTCGCAGGAGGAATGTGAACGATTACAGGAGGACCTTGCGAGACTGGGAGAATGGGCGTGCAAGTTGCAGATGAAGTTCAATGTTGACAAGTGCAAAGTGATGCATGTGGGTAAGAGGAACCCGAATTATAGCTACGTCTTGCAAGGTTCCGCGTTAGGAGTTACGGATCAAGAAAGGGATCTGGGTGTCGTCGTCGATGATACGCTGAAACCTTCTGCTCAGTGTGCTGCTGCGGCTAGGAAAGCGAATAGAATGTTGGGTGTTATTAGGAAGGGTATGGAGTCCAGGTGTGCGGATGTTATAATGCCGTTGTATCGCTCCATGGTGCGACCGCACCTGGAGTATTGTGTTCAGTACTGGTCTCCGTATCTCAAAAAAGATATAGTAGAATTGGAAAAGGTACAGCGAAGGGCGACGAAAATGATAGTGGGGATGGGACGACTTTCCTATGAAGAGAGGCTGAGAAGGCTAGGGCTTTTCAGCTTGGAGAAGAGACGGCTGAGGGGAGATATGATAGAAGTGTATAAAATAATGAGTGGAATGGATCGGGTGGATGTGAAGCGACTGTTCACGCTATCCAAAAATACTAGGACTAGAGGGCATGAGTTGAAGCTACAGTGTGGTAAATTTAAAACGAATCGGAGAAAATTTTTCTTCACCCAACGTGTAATTAGACTCTGGAATTCGTTGCCGGAGAATGTGGTACGGGCGGTTAGCTTGACGGAGTTTAAAAAGGGGTTAGATAGATTCCTAAAGGACAAGTCCATAGACCGCTATTAAATGGACTTGGAAAAATTCCGCATTTTTAGGTATAACTTGTCTGGAATGTTTTTACGTTTGGGGAGCGTGCCAGGTGCCCTTGACCTGGATTGGCCACTGTCGGTGACAGGATGCTGGGCTAGATGGACCTTTGGTCTTTCCCAGTATGGCACTACTTATGTACTTATGTACTTATAATACTTTTTTTAAAATGTTAGTTGAATACTGTAATATGCGATTTGAGTATGTATTTCCTCATTAAGTGATGAGTTACTTTATAACATTAAACACCTTGAACCTCCCATTGGGATAAGTACAGTCTACAAATTAAAATACAGAATAGAATAAAAATCAAAATCATCAACATCTTGTGTTAAAAGCACTTATTGAAGAACTGCTCCTGCTACCCAGATAAATATCACTAAAACAGATATTCGGCAGTACAATCCCTCGGATGCTATATAAGGTGCAGTGAGTAGCACGTGTTAAATTGTGCGCATGGCCAATTTATGCATGCTACTTAATTGAGTAATGAGCCAATCAGTAATGCTAATTGGCTGATAATAACCAATTATCATCACTAATTGGCAATAACTGGAATTTACACATGCTTGTTTTTAGGCATATTCTAAAAAGGCACATGCAAATTCTAATACTCATAGCTGAAAAGGGGGCATGAACATGGGAGGTGTGTGGGCATGTTGAAGGCCTTACTCGAATTTACATGTGTTGTTATAGAATTCGGGGGAACACACATTTAGGCTCAGGTATTTACACCAGGTTTTCAGTGGCATAAATGGCCGTGCCTAAATATAGGCGTGTTCCCTGGTCCTATGCGCTATTTTATACACCACGCCTAAGTTATATAGAATAGTTATTAGATTGTAAGCTCTTTGAGCAGGGACTGTCTTTCTTCTATGTTTGTGCAGTGCTGCGTACGCCTTGTAGCGCTATAGAAATGCTAAATAGTAGTAGTAGTAGTAGTAATAGTTCTAGGTGCTTTAATCAGACATGTCTAGATTTTAGACACCATTTACAGAATCTTGCCCTATCTGGATAACACTGCTGAATATCTTTACAGACTACTTCAACACTATTCATATAGTGCCAGGGTGGTCCGGGGCGGAGATGCAGTTTATCTGGATATTTCTGATTTTCAGAGCCTCTATCTGGATTACCATCTGGATAGTGGTTTGGAGACATTTCATCACACCTGAAGTAGAACCAAAGAAGTGCAATTTGTTATTATAACCTAGCAAAAAAAGAACACCTGGAATCACATTAAAGCTTAACATTGACATTCACACTTCAGGCAGCCCTTAACACATACTTAAAATTTTTTAAATAATTCAAACAACAATTTCTTTTTTGGAATAAAATTTGGCTGCAGCTTTATTTCCAAATATTAATAAATTCATTTACTTAACATCAACTTAGTAACATATAATTTTCCACCAGGTTAACTTCAGAATGCGGTTAATAATGTTAAGCCCTTCGGTAACGAACTGGCTCACTTTCTCCCCACTTCACAGTGTGATTAATAATAATGTTAATCCATTCGGTAACGAACTGGCTCACTTTCTTCCCCCCTTACCCCCCTCCCCCCAGGTGACTTATGGTACCGTCAAGCCACCTCTTACTCATGGCGGTTCCGCCCACGAGTTCATTTCCATTTCATATATTTCATACAATTCCTTTAACCGCTTCTGGTGCCTCTTAAACCCCTCATCCAGGCACCCCTTTCCATTTAAAAGCTGCTACCCTTTACCCCCAAATCCTCCACTTTCCTTAACCATCTCAAAATTTTGTCCCCACCCACACCCCCCCACCAAGGGCGGGCTGGGATGGGTCTTTCACTCCCTCCTATTCACCCTAACCCTCTCCTACCTAACTAAAATCTAATTCTGAGCGCCCAAATCTTCCCTATCCTAGCACTTCCCTTCCAGCCAATCCTATCCCTTAATTCCTACCCAATCCCCTTTCTCCCTTTCCTGTTGCTAACCTAAACACTAACTACTTCCAAACTAACTCCCTCCTGCAACTCCCCCCCCCCCTTTCCTTTCTTCTTCTGGCTGCCTGGCTTCAGTCAATGTTAACACCCTCACAGCTTAACTGTGAGGGCTTCCATAAAAAGCAAATCTGATGGATTTGGGCCATTCAGGAACAGGCTGAGCCAATCCTAGTTTTACCTTCATTGCATTTAGTGGGAGTAAAACCAGGACTGGTTCAGATTGCTTCTGATGACCTAGAAATGCTGGTAATTCATAAGGAGGAGTGGCCTAGTGGTTAGAGCACCAGTCTTGCAATCCAGAGGTGGCCAGTTCAAATCCCACTGCTGCTCCTTTTGATCTTGGGCAAGTCACTTAACCCTCCATTGCCTCAAGTACCAACTTAGGTTGTGAGCCCTCCTGGGACAGAGAAACATTCAGTGTATCTGAATGTAACTCACCTTGAGCTACCTACTAAAAAAGGTGTGAGCAAAGTCTAAATTAACCTCTTTGATATTTATGATCAAGCTTTACCACTTCAACCTTATGCTGAATAGAGACTCTCTATAATCGATGACCTAATGCATGTTACAATCCAATTTATTCTCAGGAACCTTCATGCAATATCATAATTTATTCTTCTTTACCATGTATGTATGCACATGGTATATATATATATATATATATATATACCATGATCTGTTCCATATAAGCTATGTTCCATGTATGTTACCATGTATGTAAGCACCTTAACGCAATAACATTTGTAATTCTGTTACCCGGAAATGGCAACCGCCATTACGGCAAATGTAAGCCACATTGAGCCTGCAAATTGGTGGGAAAACGTGGGATACAAATGCTACAAATAAATAAATAACACTTCATCACCATGCCACTTCATCATGGTACAGTTCATCACTATGACACTTCATCATTGAACAAGTTCATCACATGACACTTCATCACTGTGGCCATTTCATCAAATTATATGCACAGAAAAGTTGTGACAATAAAATAACCTCACAAAACTGCAGAGTCGCAGTTAAAATGCACCACATACAGTTTACTGCTGCTTGATAAAAGGTGTAAATAGGTGCATAGTTTATAAACTACCCATATACTTTGTGACCCTGCCTGCAGCGCCAATGTGTGCTGGCATGCCCCCTCATTTCCTGCCATTTTTTTGCGCATATAATTTGAATGCATTTCACTTGACTACACGGTGAAGTGTTATGTGAAGAAATGTTCATGATGATGAATGTTGCCAGAGAATGTAGTAAAAGCAGTTAGCTTAGCAGGGTTTAAAAAAGTTTTGGCTGGCTTCCTAAAGGAAAAGTCCACAGACTATTATTAAAATGGATTTGGGGGAAATCTACTGCTTATTTCTAGAATAAGCAGCATAAAATGTATTGCTTTGGGATCTTGCCAGGTACTTGTGACCTGGATTGGCCACTGTTGGAAACAAGATGCTGGGCTTGATGGACCTTCGGTCTGTCCCAGTATGGCAATACTTATGATGAACTGGATTGTTGATGAAGTGACAGTAAAGAACTGTCATGTGATGAAGTGGCTCAGTGATTAACTGTCAGTGATGAACTGCCATGTGATGACGTGTCGTATGTTGAAATATTTGTACACCCTGGAAAACTTAGAACAGCAAAAAATTTGTCATAAGTACATAAGTAGTGCCATACTGGGAAAGACCAAAGGTCCATCTAGCCCAGCATCCTGTCACCGACAGTGGCCAATCCAGGTCAAGGGCACCTGGCACGCTCCCCAAACGTAAAAACATTCCAGACAAGTTATACCTAAAAATGCGGAATTTTTCCAAGTCCATTTAATAGCGGTCTATGGACTTGTCCTTTAGGAATCTATCTAACCCCTTTTTAAACTCCGTCAAGCTAACCGCCCGTACCATGTTCTCCGGCAACGAATTCCAGAGTCTAATTACACGTTGGGTGAAGAAAAAGTTTCTCCGATTCGTTTTAAATTTACCACACTGTAGCTTCAACTCATGCCCTCTAGTCCTAGTATTTTTGGATAGCATGAACAGTCGCTTCACATCCACCCGATCCATTCCACTCATTATTTTATACACTTCTATCTAGGTAGTGCTGGCATTTTACTGCTTTAGCTGGATATTCGGCAGTAGCTACTGTGCAGATACTGCTCTGATTATTCAGAATTTTTTGCCCATGACAGCCACATTTTAAAGTTAACACTGAGCATTGCAGGCTTTTTGAATTGGAACTCTTGAAGTTTCTTCCAGTTTGATATTTTTTTCAACTGGTATGCAGTACTGGCAACTTTTTTCCTGCCTTCCAAAAATATTCTACCCATTCAATGAGATATCTTACTCAAAATCTTTCAACACATTTTTTTCCACTCATGCACAATCAGCCTTACATCCGTTACCTTCATGTTGAAAGGTAGTCACCTTCCAGATAGAGATATTCTGGTTCAAGTTAGCTTCATACATATATTACTACACTTCCTTAAAATGGAACAGGGATTTTTTTTAAGGTGGCACTTATCAGTCTTTGCTCAATAGGTACCAACATGGGATGTGCCTCTGGAATTTTTTGCAGGTCATGTTTGGATTAAGTGACCATGCAGTTGGAAGCTGAAATACTCACTTCTCAGTACAACATGAACAAATTCACCACCATAAACACACCTAAACTGAATCTTCCAATCTCAGACACCTTAAAAATCCTTGGAGTCACAATTGACCGACACCTAACCCTTGAGAACCATACGAAAAACACAACCAAGAAAATGTTCCACTCAATGTGGAAATTAAAAAGAGTAAGACCTTTCTTCCCAAGGTCCGTCTTCCGCAACCTGGTACATTCAATGGTACTCAGCCATCTAGACTATTGCAACACACTCTATGCTGGCTGTAAAGAGCAAATAATCAAGAAACTTCAGACAGCCCAGAACACTGCAGCTAGACTCATATCCGGTAAAACAAAATATGAAAGTGCTCAACCCCTACGAGAAAAGCTACACTGGCTCTCAATCAAAGAACGCATCACGTTCAAGATATGCTCCCTAGTTCACAAAATAATTCATGGGGATGCACCAGCCTACATGTCAGACCTGATAGACCTACCACCCAGGAATGCCAAAAAATCATCCCGCACATTCCTCAACCTTCACTTCCCCAACTACAAAGGTCTAAAATACAAACTAATGCATGCGTCAACCTTTTCCTACTTGAGCACACAATTCTGGAACGCGCTGCCGCGCAATTTAAAAACAAACTATGAACTTACTAACTTCCGCAAACTACTGAAGACCCATCTCTTTAACAAGGCATACCACAAAGACCAACAAATGTAAATCTCTCCACAAGTATCCAGAAAAGACGTGGAGGGGCATAATTGAACGAAAACGTCTATCTCCATGGGCGCTTATCTCCGAGAATGGGTCCGTGAAGGGGCGGACCGAACCGTATTTTCAGAAAAAATAGACTTCCATGTTTTATTCCACAATTTGTGAGCTGGGCGTTTTTGTTTTTCAGTGATAATGGAAAATGAAAGCGCCCAGCTCAAAAACGAATAAATCCAAGGCATTTGTTCGTGGGAGGGGCCAGGAGTCATAGTGCACTGGTCCCCCTCACATGCCAGGACACCAACCGGGCACCCTAGGGGGCACTTTTACAAAACAAAAAAAAAAGGTAAAAGAGCTCCCAGGTGCATAGCACCCTTCCCTTGTGTGTTGAGCCCCCCAAATCCCCCTCAGAACCCACTGTCTACAAGTCTACACCATTACTATAGCCCTAAGGGGTGAAGGGGGGCACCTACATGTGGGTACAGTGGGTTTGGGGGGGTTGGACGACTAAGCATTAAGCAGCACAATTGTAACAGGTGGGGGGGATGGGCCTGGGTCCACCCGCCTGAAGTCCACTGCACCCCCTAACAACTGCTCCAGGGACCTGCATACTGCTGCCAGGGAGGTGGGTATGACATTTGAAGGTGAAAATAAAAAGTTATGAAACATCATTTTTTGTGGTGGGAGGGGGTTAGTGACCATTGGGGGAGTCAGGGGAGGTCATCCCCGATTCCCTCTGGTGATAATTTGGTCATTTAGGGCACTTTTTGGGGCCTTATTCGTGAAAAAACAGGGTCCAGGAAAAGTGCCCTAAATTCTAGCTACAAACGCATACTTTTTTTCCATTATCAGCGAAAGGCGCCCATCTCTCCTCGGCCGATAACCACGCTCCAGTTCCACCTTCACCACGCCTCCGACACGCCCCCGTCAACTTTGTACGCTTCCGCGATGGAGTGCAATTGAAAACGTCCAACATCGCCTTTCCATTATACCGATTTATTCGTTTTTGTGAGATAAACGTCTATCTCCTGATTTGGGTCGAAATCTAGGCATTTTTCTCTTTCAATTATAAGGTGAACAGTATATCTGCTTGTTAGACTACTATCTTGTCTTACCATAATCATGTCACCCAAGGTCTGTCTGTAATACTAAATATCTATCTTATCATGTATTTCTATTATTCATGATGTATTGTAAGCCACATTGAGCCTGCAAAGAGGTGGGAAAATGTGGGATACAAATGCAATAAATAAATAAATAAATAAATGCTTATGAGCGACCAGCATTTCTAGGTCATCAGAAGCAATCTGAACCAGTCCTGGTTTTACTCCCACTACATGCAATGAAGGTAAAACTAGGATTGGCTCAGCCTGTTCCTGAATGGCCCAAATCCATCAGATTTGCTTTTTATAGCTTTAATGTGATTCCAGGTGTTCCTTTTGCTAGGGTATAATAAGAAATGTCACTTCTTTTGATTCCACTTCAGATGTATATTGGTGTTTTAAGGCTATGTAATATCCATGTTCTGTGTATGTGACTGAGGTGAGACATACTGCTGACCTTTAGTTTCTGGGTAGAAAATCCTTTTTGTCCTGTTTTCCCCTTAAGAGATATGTTAATATTCTAGGGACTGGTCTAATATTTGCAATGCTAACTTTTTATATGCTGCATGGCAGGTGACAAGGATATGGCTACTGTGGGGGTGTGACTACTGTAGAGGCAGAGCCATGGATAGTCACCCCATTCTCTAAAGTTGGTCCTATATGATACTGGCACCTTTTTTCCCTAGAAAAAAAAATGCACTACTGCTGAGAAGAGTGTTTAATGCGGTGGATCACCTGGTTTTAAAACCATTCTAATAAATATAGGGTGAGAATTGAAACCGGTAATAACCAGGTGTAAAGAAATCAAGCTCATGAAGGACTTATTATATGAAAACAAAAGATCCATTGTAATTCTTTCACTATTGACGCAACCAGCTGTGGAAAAGCATCTTGTTTTAAATGTTCATCACTGTGCTCATTTGACTTCTTTACGGTGTAATTCTGCTGAGATTTATCTTCCTTTGGAAAAGTGGCTCCTGGAATTAGCAGGAATCTCCCATTAGGTTGTGAGACACCAGCAGTGAACCATATGTCTGTCAGAAATCAAGCTATATCAGTGGGTCTCAGCTGTATTTCTAAACCTAGAAATATGTCATTAATGCACAGGGAGAGCGTGCTTAATTAGCGCCTGTTTGCTACAATTAGAAAAATAAAGTATTTAATTAGAAGCGTTTGAGCTATATAAAGCAGATGTATGATTTAGATTGCTCAGAATTTCAGCTTGCCTCTTTTGCTATAACATTGCTTCCTGTCTGATCATATTCATACGCAGTGTGTTGTGCTAGTTACTCTTCAAAAGTAATTCATTACAATTACTAGTTACTTCTCAACTTAAAGTAATTACTTACCACAATTAAAATACTCATTTAGGAAAATAATTGGTTACTGATCACAGTTACCTGCTTAAAGTAACCATTTGCTTTACCTTTACCGATTACATATCCAAGAATACTTATGGAAAATGTCTTATGGTAAAGAAGTAAAATATTTATCTTATACATAACCCCAATGTAAATATTGCATAACTTCATCTCTTGATGCTTATTTCATGGAGGTTTGACCAACTCATGCCAACCACATCCTCTGTCGTGTCATTGTCATGTCATGTTGTGCCAGTTACTCTTCAAAAGTAATTGATTACAGTTACTGGGATAGAAAATAAGTAGTTAGCTGCTTTATTGATTACTGCAAGCAAGTACTTAACTACAGTAACTAATTATTAGTAACTCAATATTGCACAAAATTGTTCCTATGACTTTTTAAGTATATTTCACAACAGTCAATAGTGTATTTTGTCAAGCACCTGTCCGTCTGTCTGTTCATTTGCATATATTTGTTTGCAACAATGCCTACTTCAGATCTCTAGTAGAATTAAATTTTTGGATGTATGGGCTCAAAATTGTGGAATGA
Organism: Microcaecilia unicolor; assembly: GCF_901765095.1. Classification (NCBI taxonomy): domain Eukaryota; kingdom Metazoa; phylum Chordata; class Amphibia; order Gymnophiona; family Siphonopidae; genus Microcaecilia; species Microcaecilia unicolor. The sequence continues at coordinate 76,120,293 of NC_044037.1, forward strand.
TATCCCCATAGATTTCCCATCATTATTCATTGTTATCCCTTTTTAAAAAGATACTTGAAAGCATGGTATTATCAAAGACTAGTAAAAAAGGCCCGTTTCTGACACAAATGAAACGGGCGCTAGCAAGGTTTTCCTTGGAGTGTGTATGTTTGAGAGAGTGTATGTGAGAGTAACTGTGTGTGAGAGAGAGAGTGAATGTGCAAGTATGTGTGTGTGTGTGTGTGAGAGAGAGTGAGTCTGGGTGCGTGTGTGTCTGTGAGAGAGAGAGTGTGTGTGTGAGAACGAGAGTGTGTGCAAGTGCGTATGTGAGACACAGTGTGAGAGAGTGTGTTTCACACAGATACAGTGTGTGCGAGAGAGAGAGTGTGTGTGTGAGACACAGACTCTCTGTGAGACTGAGTGTATGAGACCAAGAGAGTGTGTGAGTGACTGTGTGACACATAGAGAGTGAATGTGATACAGTGTGAGACAGAGAGGCATATTTTCAAAGCACTTTGGGAGGCTAAGTTCCATAGGTTTCTATGGAACTTTGGGAGGCTAAGTGCTTTGAAAATGAGCCTCAGAGTGTGTGAGAGTGAGAGAGAGAAAGGCATTGACTGTGAGAGAGAGAGAGAGAGAGAGAGAGAGAGAGAGAGAGAGAGAGAGAGATAGCGATAGAGAGTGTGTGTGAGAGAGAGTGTGTGTGTGACAGAGATACCTCCCCCCCTCTCTGGTGTCAAGCCACCCTCCCTCCCTCTCTGGTGTCTGAGTGTTACTGTGCAGGACGCTGAGCTCTGGCTGTGCTTCAAGGAACTGACCAATCCTATTTAATAGAATGCACCTCCAACATTCTGAAGGCCTAGTGGTTAGGGTGGTGGACTTTGGTCCTAGGGAACTGAGGAACTGAGTTCAATTCCCACTTCAGGCACAGGCAGCTCCTTGTGACTCTGGGCAAGTCACTTAACCCTCCATTGCCCCATGTAAGTCGCATTGAGCCTGCCATGAGTGGGAAAGCGCGGGGTACAAATGTAACAAAAAAAAAAGCCGAGAAACCTGATTGGTCACTTCTGCTTGTGATGAACCCGGAAGTACGTGATGTCAATTCAGGAGATGGATACAGAGAGCAGGAATGCCTCAGCCATGCAGCCAGCTTCAGAATGTTGGCGGTGTGTTTTATTATATAGGATATTTTGGGGATTTGGATAATCATGGGACTATATTAGTGCAATGGCAGGAGGGAAAGAGGCGAGATTATTTGAAATAGAATTGTTTCCAAATGATATTCAGTCAGCATTTAAAACCATTCAAAGTTGTTAAAACACATGTAGATTGTGAACAATTGCAGAAGGACGGAAGTTGGAACACTGGGCACCCAAATGACAGATGAGATTTAATGTAGACAAGTATAAAGTGATGCGCATTGGAAAGAATAATCCAAATCCTAGTTATTTAATGCTAGGTTCCAACTAAGGTGTCAGTATTCAAGAAAAAGATCTAGGTGTTATCGCCCAAAAACGTGGCCAAAAAAGTAAACAGAGTGCTAGAAATTAGTAGGAAAGGGATAGAAAATAAGATAAGGAATATTATAATACCTCTGTATTGTTCCATGATGCGACCACACCTTGAGTATTGTGTGAAATTCTGGTCACCGTATCTTAAAATAGATAGAGCAGAATTAGAAAAGGTTCAAAGATGGGTGACCAAAATGATTAAGGGGATGGAACTCCTCTCACATGAGGAAAGGCTTAAAAGGTTAGGACTCTTCAGCTTGGAAAAGAGACAGCTGGCGGGGGGGTGATATGATAGAGGTCTACAGAAGTTACATGGTACTATTTTAAAAATGAACAGGAGGAATATTTTTTCACTCAATGAATAGTTAAGCTCTGGAACTCATTGCCAGAAGATGTGCTATCAGCGGTTAGTGTATCTGGGATTTAAAAAGGTTTGAACAAGTTCCTGGAGGAAAAGTTCATAGTCTGCTATTGAGATAGACATGGGGAAAGTCACTGTTTGTCCCTGGAATCAGTAGCATGAATCTTGCTACTATTTGGGATTCTGTCAGATAATTGTGACCTGAATTGGCCAGAAGCAGGATACTGGGCTAGATGGACCATTGGTCTGACCCAGTATGGCTATACGTCTGATATAATGTAACCACAAAAAGGCAGCATATCATATCCTCTACCCTTTCCCTTTTTATAACTTGCACCTTTCTCTTTTTATAACTGGGTGCCTATAAATAGGCACTGAGAAAGCACCTGATAGGAGACTATTCTTTAAAAGAACAAAAGTGCCTACTTTCCTTTATAGAATGCTAGTGTAAAAATGAAAATACACACCTTTAATATTCCAGCCATAGTGCCAGGGTAAGTATGTGCATCTAAGTGCCGGAGATATGCACATAGTCCCAAATTCTATAAATGGTGCCTTTAGTTGTGCACGCTAATTTGACCACAAGGCCAAATTGCGTGCACAACTTAATTGATTTATAAGCCAATTAGCACCGACAATTGGTACTTATCAACCAATTAGCGGCACTAAATGGCTTTAATTAGAATTTATGCACACAACTTTCTAGGCATATTCTACGACAGGGTGCATGTAAATTCTAATGCGCACAGCCAAAAAGGGGGTGTGGCCATGGGTGTGGAATGGGCAGGTCATGAGAATTTCAAAAAACTATGTGCAATATTATAGATACATGAAATCTGCACCTAAGTTAGCTACAGGTATTAGGCCTGATTTTAGGTGGCCTAAATGGGTGCGCCTAAATTTTAGTCTCAAGAACAGCAACTAAATATATTCTATAAACTATGCCTAACTTTAGGTGTAGTTTATAGAATCACACTAAGCATGTGGTTTTTTGTTTTTTTTAAGGCACCATTTATAGAATTTGGCCCATAGCTTATAATATTCTATAAGTTACGTGCATAAATATCTGCCTATGTGTACACTCGGATGTAAAATACATTATATGTACGATACATACGTATTAACAGAATGGAACAGACTGGATTTTGATGTTTTTGCACACATGTGCACACATATACACATATACATCATTATTCTAATGAATTACGAGCATATTAGCATGTACTTCATAGAAGTGTCCTGCATGGGAGTAATTCTATAAGAAAAGAAGGCACATAAATGATGGCATTTTAGTCATTTACATATGCAAGCACCACTTACGCATATAAATGACATCTTATTAAAATATCATGACCAATGTGCATGGGTGGAGCTTGAGTAGCGTCCACTAGTACACACATAAATTATATATTACTATAATTTATGTGTGTTCCTGCTGGCAACTAGGCTTGGGTATTTATGCCAGCTGTAGGGCTGGTGCAAATTCTTGTGAGCGTGTTTTGACCACTTGCACCTTTTCTTTATGCACTAGACTTAAAATAGGCATCATAACCAGAGTCTTTAACAGTACCTTCATATAATAAAAATATAAACTGCTTTGATTCTACCACAGAAAGGAAGTATATCAAATCCCATTACCATTGTCAATAGTAGGTATCCTGTCATAGAATTACCTTCTTTTTCTTATATTTAACCCTTCCATTGCAGCAGTATGCAGGTCCCTGAGGGGGGAGGCGTGTGTGTGTCAGCAGAGGCATAGCGAAGGTATGGACGTCCTTGTTTCAAACATTTTGGATGTCCTGAACTTGCCCCCCAGGGATGGCCAAATTTCAAGGGAGTGGAGGAGTGGCCTAGTGGCTACAGTACTGGTCTTGCAATCCAGGGGTGGCCAGTCCAAATCCCACTGCTGCTAGTTGTGATCCAAAATCTAAATAAATAAAGGGGGTGTTGGAGCATAGCAAAGGCATGGATGTACTTGTCAAAGAAACATCCACATTTTTGGATATCCTCAATTGCCCAGGGACAGAGGCATAGCAAAGGCACCCAACACTTCGACGTCCTTCATCCAAACTCAAAAAAAAAAGACATCCCTGACGAGCACCTGGACTTCTGTTTTTTTAAGGTTGTAGATGGCTATTATACACGCAGCTTGTCTGTGTGTATGAAGCCATCTTTGGCATACGCAGAGCAGCCACGCCTAACGCTTGGCTGCTCTGCACTGGCTTCCCCTCCTTAGGAAGGAAATCATGTGCAAATGAGCTAACAGCGAGCAGCTCATTTGCATGCGATTTCCTTCAAGCATGCCGAATTGCTAAGGGATTGGTAAGGGAAGGGCTTTTTCTGTTCAGTTAGTGCATCAGTTAGTCTACTGCAGTGCCCCCTAGGGTGCCCGGTTGGTTCCTGGCATGTCAGGGGGACCAGTGCACTATGAATGCTGGCTCCTTCCATGACCAAATGAGTTGGATTTGGTCATTTTGAGATGGGCGTCCTCGGTTTCCATTATTGCCAAAAACCGGGGATGACCATCTCTAAGGTTGACCATCTCAACATTTATGGTCGACCTAAATGTTAAGATTTGGGTGTCCCTGACTGTATAATCGAAACGAAAGATGGCCGCCCATCTTGTTTTGATAATACGTGTTTCCCCGCCCCTTCGCGGGGACGTCCTGCGAGGACACCCTCAGGAAAACCTGGGCACCCCGTGCAATTATGCCCCTCCATGTGTATGTGTGTGTGTGGGAGGGGGGACGTGAATGCTTGACTGGGGTTAGAGTAAGAATGAAATGTGAGTGCAGTACTGTAATAAAATGGGAGGGGGGGAGGGAAACACACTAGAAGTGGGATTTTTTGACACCCCACTGTATAAGGACACATGATGGGGGGGGGGGGATGTGTGCATTTCCACTTCTATATAGTACTACTATATATTAGTTTTACTGTGTTCTATCTCTGGGCTGTTGTATTTCTGTTATCTAACTAGTATGTTTGTTATGCTCTTCTATTTACCGGTGCAGAATAAATAAATAATAATAATAATAAATGAAAACAAAGATCCTGCAATCATGTCAACAGAGACAGTTCAAATACTTTAGAATAGAAAACATTTTGCTGTGAAATTGTTCTGGACCTTGGTGCACCAGTGATGAAGCTATCAATTCATTTTCACATTGGTTATGACTTTAAATGACAAAACATTAGTTATGAGTCATGAATGGGTCATTAGTGCAAATGGCATTGTTATTTTATAGTGGAAATAAACAGCTTTCTGGTAGAATTCTAGATCAATAGAAATAGAAAACTATCAAGGGTGTCTGTTGATTCTCAGTCTAGTTCACTCTTTCCCAACCAGTCTAGTTTTTAGTATGCCCACAACAAATAGTTACATAAATTAATACCTCCCCAAACAAGTAACTACTTATAGCACTTTCATATTCAACTTTATTTTATGACAAAACTCTTTTAAATTATATTCAAGGTGATAGATTTAACTATGCCTCCTCCTACTTAATTCTCTCTCACATTCTCACCACAAAAGCTCATATATACTCATACTATCCAATCGCACACCCTACTAACATATATCCAATGTTAAAAATTATTTCCCACTCTTTCTCCTGAAGAAATGATGTTTACATAAATGATGTTTACATAAATGTAAAACACACTCTATTTGCCAATATATGATTTTCCTCTCCAGTTTTACAACGTATTTTTTTGCTATTGTTATAATAACTTCGTTTTTAAACCAATCTTAACTTGCATTGAAACAGTCTATTAGCTATATCGGCAAGCTGAATAAATGTTCATATATTCATTACTTGCTTGTCCGTATGAAAATTCAGTATCCATTAGTTCCTTCAGTGATCGAGTGATGAACTCACATCCATTTCTGTAATGATTCGTAATCATGATTCCCTCTTCAACTTCCATTCTGAATCTACTATTTCTCAAAACTGGCATCAAAATCAACGCAGTCACTGTGTTTCACCAAATGCATCTTTAGGGTTTAACTTATTGAAGATTCAAACAAATTGAATATTGGCCCCATAAACAAAGCAGACCTCCAACCGGTACCACGAACAATGGCGCCTTATTCTCAATGCTGCCGAATGTTCCATGGTATGACCTCACCTTGAGTATTGCATTCAGTTCTGGTCACTGTATCTCAAAAAGATATAACAGAATTAAAAAAGGTTCAAAGAAAAGAGACCAAAATGATAAAGGGGATGGAACTCCTCTCATATGAGAAAAAGCTAAAGAAGTTAGGGCCCTTCAGCTTGGAAAAGAGGTGGCTGAGGGGAGATATGATTGAGGTCTACAAAATCCTGGATAGGGTAGAATGTGTACAAGTGAATCAATTTTTTACTCTTTCAAAAAGTACAAAGACTAAGGGGCATTCAATGAAGTTACATAGAAATATTTTCAAAACAAATAGAAGGAAATGTTTTTTCACTCAATGAATAGTTAAGCTCTGAACTCTTTGCCAGAGGATGTAGTAACAGTAGTTAGCATATCTGGGTTTAAAAAAGGTTTGGGCAATTTCCTGGACGAAAAGTCCATAGTCTGCTATTGAGACAGACATAGGGAAGCCACTGCTTGCCCTGGGATTCATAGCATGGAGTGTTGCTCCCATTTGGGTTTCTGCCACGTACTTGTGAACTGAATTGGCCACTGTTGGAAACAGGATACTGGACTAGATGGACCATGTTCTTATAATAACTCTTGAATCTCATCCACAGTCAAATCAGTAAAAGAAGACAGAGATGGGTCCATAATATTCTCTGTCATCAAACGAGCAACATTGTAAGCCATTGTCTCAATGCCTCTCTTTTCCATCAGGAATTGAGGTATATTCCTATAAATATTTAGCTCTTTATCTGAAAAAATTCAGCAAACTTTTTTTGAGGTTAAATACTACTACTACTTGACATTTCTAAAGCGCTACTAGGGTTACACAGCGCTGTACAATTTAACATAGAAGGACAGTCCCTGCTCAAGGAGCTTACAATCTAAAGGACAAATGTACAGTCAGTCAAATAGGGGCAGTCAAATTGGGGCAGCCTAGATTTCCTGAAAGGTATAAAGGTTAGGTGCCGAAAGCAACACCCCCCACACACACTTACCAACACGTTTCAATTGTATCAACATTTCAGAGGTAGTTTTATGCATATTATTAGACCTCACTATTAATGTCTTAAAATAACTATTTTTGTTGTCATAACACTATTCTATACTGTCTTAAATGAGAGCAGCAATGTACCAAATTGTCTGTTAATGTAGCCTTTTGCCATTTCGTTTCCAGCTGTCTACCTGTATATCACAGATCAAGTAATTGACTAGTGTACCAGGGAGCTAAAGAATGACCCAACTGGTGCATGGTGAGACTTTACAAGAGGAGTTTCCATGAGCTAAAGGTCTCGAAGGGCCATATTATCAACAGAGTCCATAGAAAAGCAATTTTGCTAGGAAAAGTTTGAAGGTAACAGAGGGAGTGGAAGACCAGTGACTACATGGATTGACACAATCACAACAGTGAATGCTCCATTAAAAAGTGTTCACACACAACTAGCAGACAGGACATTTTGGGGAAAGTCAATTTAAATGGTCGGCAGGAGTTGGCTTTGACTTAATGGCAATTAATAAATCAATCAAGGGCCTTGAAATACCACTTTTCCCCACTGGCCTCCAAACTCACAAAAGAGGCAGCTCATCTGACATGAGGGTGAGCTAGGGGCTGGGCTGCTCTGCTTTTATGTTTATGGTCTGCTTTGTCAGTCAGATAATACTGAATGAGGCAGTACAAAGTCATGCCTTGGGAAGAAGACTTGACTGCCAGTGTCTCAGTACTGTAGGTCAAAGTTGGTTTACCAGATGGTTCCAGGGCATCAGGTTATATTAGTTCTGTTTTTATCCCATTGTCTTTATGCATATGTAGTTCCAGTTTCTTGGAGAAAAAAAGTGGGAAACTAGATATAGATCCATAGAGCCATTTGATGATTCTAACAAAAAACAACTGGTTTAAATTGCCCAGGAATGGATGCGTAACAACAAAGAAACTTGTAAATACCCTCTCATTCTGTAACTTGGTGCCTAAAGGTAGGCACCACTTCTGCATGTATGTTATAGAACAGTGGCAAATGTGAGAGTGTATGATGTGTTCTCATGCACGTTAGATGTGTCCTCAGTAGCATTCTGTAACATGCGTACAACTGCCTTTAGCATGTAAGGGCAAGAAGGGTGTACATGTGGGCGGAGCATGGACGGGAGAAGGGCATGTCTTCCACTTTCATGCATAGCTTATAGCATTTAGACACAAATATTTAGGCCTGCCTTAGACGTACATAAGTGTTTTATACAATAACACTCTGCTGCCACAAAGACATCCATGTCCATAATTTTGCCCTGTTCATAATTTGGACTTTTCAGTTTGTAAAATGGATATTCATGCTGGACATTTCCAGTACTTGAACATCCATCTCACATGTATTTTAGAACAGGGTGTATAAAGTTCTAAAATACATGTGAAATGGACCTCCATTTGTGACATATTGACTGGGATGTCCACATTTTGAGTTGGACGTCCTTTCTAAAATGCCCCTGCACATATTTACTATTCTTGATTCTTGGAGAAAACAACACTTATTGGATTGAAAATGGAATTTTACCTCTGGTAGGCATCTTCAAACTGGTACCCAGGGTCACCAAGATGGGGGGGAGCAAGATTGCCTGGGCCCAGGCTTCCAAAGGGGGCCCTGCGCCGGCAAGGCTTCCAGAGGCAAGCAGAAGGTTCTGCTTCTTCAGTCTGTCTCTCTCTTGCTCCACTGTGTCGGGACCTGGGTGATTGCATTCGCGCAATAACCCGGGTCCCGGCACACAGGAGCAGGAAAGTGACAAACCAAGGAGGGAGCAGTCTCCAGAATTGTACACCATATTCCAAATTAGGTCTCACCGGAGTTTTATACAGGGGCATCATCACCTCCTTTTTCCTACTGGCATTCCTCTCCCTATGCACCCAAGCATTCTACTGTATACCCTTGTCTCCTTATGGCAAGTCCATCTTCTTTCCCATGCAAGCTGTTTTAACTGGGTTACTCCTCTCCTGTCTAAGCACCATTAGCTGCCAGTTTCCTATCACATACAGCACAAAATTTTGTTACTTATTCATAAGGTTCTTCTCACTTCCTCTCCTTCCTATCTACAGTGGTGGAAATAAGTATTTGATCCCTTGCTGATTTTGTAAGTTTGCCCACTGACAAAGACATGAGCAGCCCATAATTGAAGGGTAGGTTATTGGTAACAGTGAGAGATAGCACATCACAAATTAAATCCGGAAAATCACATTGTGGAAAGTATATGAATTTATTTGCATTCTGCAGAGGGAAATAAGTATTTGATCCCCCACCAACCAGTAAGAGATCTGGCCCCTACAGACCAGGTAGATGCTCCAAATCAACTCGTTACCTGCATGACAGACAGCTGTCGGCAATGGTCACCTGTATGAAAGACACCTGTCCACAGACTCAGTGAATCAGTCAGACTCTAACCTCTACAAAATGGCCAAGACCAAGGAGCTGTCTAAGGATGTCAGGGACAAGATCATACACCTGCACAAGGCTGGAATGGGCTACAAAACCATCAGTAAGACGCTGGGCGAGAAGGAGACAACTGTTGGTGCCATAGTAAGAAAATGGAAGAAGTACAAAATGACTGTCAATCGACAAAGATCTGGGGCTCCACGCAAAATCTCACCTCGTGGGGTATCCTTGATCATGAGGAAGGTTAGAAATCAGCCTACAACTACAAGGGGGGAACTTGTCAATGATCTTAAGGCAGCTGGGACCACTGTCACCACGAAAACCATTGGTAACACATTACGACATAACGGATTGCAATCCTGCAGTGCCCGCAAGGTCCCCCTGCTCCGGAAGGCACATGTGACGGCCCGTCTGAAGTTTGCCAGTGAACAACTGGATGATGCCGAGAGTGATTGGGAGAAGGTGCTGTGGTCAGATGAGACAAAAATTGAGCTCTTTGGCATGAACTCAACTCGCCGTGTTTGGAGGAAGAGAAATGCTGCCTATGACCCAAAGAACACCGTCCCCACTGTCAAGCATGAAGGTGGAAATGTTATGTTTTGGGGGTGTTTCTCTGCTAAGGGCACAGGACTACTTCACCGCATCAATGGGAGAATGGATGGGGCCATGTACCGTACAATTCTGAGTGACAACCTCCTTCCCTCCGCCAGGGCCTTAAAAATGGGTCGTGGCTGGGTCTTCCAGCATGACAATGACCCAAAACATACAGCCAAGGCAACAAAGGAGTGGCTCAGGAAGAAGCACATTAGGGTCATGGAGTGGCCTAGCCAGTCACCAGACCTTAATCCCATTGAAAACTTATGGAGGAAGCTGAAGCTGCGAGTTGCCAAGCGACAGCCCAGAACTCTTAATGATTTAGAGATGATCTGCAAAGAGGAGTGGACCAAAATTCCTCCTGACATGTGTGCAAACCTCATCATCAACTACAGAAGACGTCTGACCGCTGTGCTTGCCAACAAGGGTTTTGCCACCAAGTATTAGGTCTTGTTTGCCAGAGGGATTAAATACTTATTTCCCTCTGCAGAATGCAAATAAATTCATATACTTTCCACAATGTGATTTTCCGGATTTAATTTGTGATGTGCTATCTCTCACTGTTACCAATAACCTACCCTTCAATTATGGGCTGCTCATGTCTTTGTCAGTGGGCAAACTTACAAAATCAGCAAGGGATCAAATACTTATTTCCACCACTGTATGTTCGCTTGTTACACCTTATACTCCTTCCTGGTCTCTTCATTCTGTTAGTGCACATCACCTGGTTACTCCTTCCGTTCATTGCTCTAAACTCGAATCTAGTAGATACAATGCATTTTTCCATACTACCGCTTCCTTCTGGAATGCACTGCTTCTTTCAATTCATGCTGAATCCTCCTACTTAAAGTTTCAGGTGCTACTGAAAACTCATCTTTATTCTCAAGCCTTTCCGGGTGTATCAGTGTGATGTGACTGTTTGGTTGAGTGGATGGATGTTTGGTGCTTTCTCTCATCTGTTGTTGAGTGGGTTTTTTCTTTCTTTCTCTCTCTCTCTTATTCCTTTCTTCTTTACCCTGTGCAATTTGTATCTCCTTTCTACTTCCTGTTTTTTTATTTTGTAATGCAACCCACCTTGCTTTATTGTGCAAGGCAGTATATCTAATAACCAAGAATCATAAACATCAGTACGCTAATAGGCTCATCTATACAGAATGCCATTTTCAAAGGAATGACAAAGACAAACTAAAAAAAACCTGTTCTTCTAGGTCAGTGATGGGCAACCTTTTGAGCTTGGTGTGTCAAAATTCGCGAAAAAAACGAGCATAACTTGGGTGGTGTGTCACTTCGAGAAAAATCTACTAGGACCGCCCCCGGGCCCCCCCTACCCGAGATCGCTGCCAACCCGAGGTCGCTGGGCCCCCCCCCTCCACTTGCTACCGGGCCCAGAACTAACCTTAAAGCCTCCTTTCACGTCGCAGCAAGCAGCAGCAGGGCAGACCTCTCCTCCTTCCTTCTGTGCTCTGCCCTTACGGACGTTACGTCAGGCGAGGGCGGGACACGGAAGGAAGGAGTGGCCTGCCCTGCTGCTGCTTGCTGCGACGTGAAAGGAGGCTTTAAGGTTAGTTTCCGGGAGCGAGGAGGGAGGGCGGACCACACTGCGGCTGCGGCTGCGGCGGCGCCGCGTGTCATCAAAAATGGCTACGCGTGTCAGTGCTGACACGTGTGTCATAGGTTCGCCATCAGGGTTCTAGGTGATCAAGGACAGAACAATCTAATGCTCACGTTTTTTCTGTTTTGTGTTGGAATTTGTAATTCAGATTTCCATCAGAAGAGCAGGACTACAATTTCAGATATGCAATAGGTGAAAACCAAAACCCCAAACAAGTTTATTCCTGGAAGTACCTAATATTCCTACCAATATAGGAATTCTGTAAATAGGTATTGGGGATCTGAGCTGGCACATTTTACAGTATGTGAATATTAAGTCATGTGAGAACTGAATTCTCCAGCAATTTACTTGCTCTGTGCATGGCTATGGACAAAGAAATAGTACAGAGATAAAGATATCTCAGTAGCTGGTGAATTCATTAACACTTCTGATCACAGTAAGGGAGCCTTTGACATGAAAGGAATGGAGGCATCTAGTTAGTTAATACAGGGCTTCTTTAACAAAGCTTTGCTATCAATTCCTGCATGGCAAATGAAAGGAAGACTGTAGGAACTGAATGGGATTTCTCTCCTTTACCGCATAGGAATCGCTAGAACGGCTTTGTAAAAGAAGCCCACGGTGTTTCCTAAGTCTGGTCCTGGAGTACCCCTTGCCAGCCAGGTTTTCAGGATACCCACAATGAATATGCATGAAAGAGATTTGCATATAATGAAGGCAGTGTATGCAAATCAAGTTCATGCATATTCATTGTGGATATCCTGACATCCTGACTGGCAAGGGGGTACTCCAGGACTGGACTTGGGGAAACATCGAGCTAATATCTTCATTGCAATGTATAAGAAGGCTTTATGTGCAAGTTGAACAAGGTTTAAAGATTTTGCTTCCTGCAATGCAGTCTGTACCACTTAAGCCCAACCTGTCTAAACTGATGCCTGGGAAAACTATAATCTATGTGCAAAACTTGGCATTGTGATTCCTCACTACAGGAGTGCAACAGAGGGATTAACCATCACCTTAAATATATGCAACATAACACAAATAATTCTAGATTGGTCTTTGATCGCAGTATGGCTCCTGTTAATTTAATTCACCATCTGTTTACCATGCTCATTGACATTTTAGAAGGATTCTCATTTGTCACATAATGCCAATTTTATTTTTATCAGTGTTTATTGAGAATCTTTGCTGTCTTAAAATGAAAAAATCCATTTTCCACAAGAAGTAAGTGGCAACAAACATTCCAGTAACATATGTAAGCATAAATTGAACTTTTATGAAAAGCCCCGGTAATCATTTCAGCTTCTGAATTTCTGCTCCCTTTGGAAAACCTAAAGAGTGTTCCCCCCCAATAGTCATGGGGTCTCCATATGCTGTGCTGTACACATTTTAACAGGCAATGAATGTATATGCCTTTAGTTATTTTTTTAGTTATTCCACTATGGCAGGCTATCAAGTTTCAAGTTCATTTTATTTAAGCAGCTTTTCTCAAGCTTGACCTGGAGTACTCTTTATCTAGGCATATTTTCAAGACATCCATAATGACTAATCAAGAGCTTGATATGAATGGATTTGGACAGCCTTCATTGCATGAGCTTCTGTGTCATGCACTTCATGTGGGTAATCTGAAAACCAGCTGGCTAAGGTGTGCTCCAGGACTGGCTTGAAAAACACATAATACACTAGGAGGTCAAGGGAGGCAGAAGCTCAGCCAGTCGGATTGCTCAGTTAGTTGAAATTTCTCCCCCTCTCCCCTCACCGACACTTGTAGTGCTAGTACAATTTCTGCACATGCAGAGGAGTGGTACTTGGACAATTCTAATGCAGGTTCTGGGGAAGCTTCACACGCTTAACATTTGGGGTGTGTGTGGGGGGGGGGGGGGGGCGGCTAATTGTATAAAGCATTGCCTACATGAAAAGCATGTTTTATTTGCCAAAAATAGCTGTTATAAAATTTTACATGTCTGAGTATATATCTGAAAATAGTAGATGCATTGCAAGATTGCTCCTGTTTTACATGATCTGTAAGTAGGAATTCCTGGGCGTAGTCTGGGCAGAACTAGGATGTACATGTGCATTTTATGGTGTCTTTGTTTTTGGATCATCACTGTATATTGGTTTGTCTCACCTTGTGTTGTTCATCTTGCTATCTTCCCACGTGATTATAACTCTTCATTCTCCACAATTCTCTCTGGCCCATGATCCCAGTGCTTTTCTGGTACAACAATGTTATAGTATTTGCACAGTTTCCAGTGGATGAGACATGTTACCTTATTGTGCTTTTCTGTATAGAAATGTCCTCCCATTGGAGGTTTGCAGCCAGCAATAAGATGAATAATTCTTTCCAGTTGTTTCCCACAGACCTAGAAATGGTTACTCATCACACTGTGGGCTACAGACGTCTGATGGGATACAGAAAGACACAATAGGGATCATTTTAGCAGGCCTTTCATAAACTATCAATTGGCTTAAATATATGCACCTTGTCAAGAAAATGTGTACTTTGCCAGCAGACGCAGCCAGGGGCGGTTTGATCAGAGCATGGGTGCATTACACAGAAATGCAAGTTGATTATAGAATACTTCGACCAACAGGCATACTTTCAACTTTATCCATGTTCTTAAGCAGGTGTAATGTCTGCACCTTCATTCAAGGTGTGATTTCTGCCACGTAAGCTAGTATTTTATACAGATATACAAATGTTTATGTATGTTCATAAAATAGTTCCTAAGTAGGTACCTCCTTAGGCTTTTAACTTAGGTGTCCTGTTATAAAATTATCAACTGGAAACTGTGCAAACATTGTAATATCATTATATCAGAAAAGCACTGGGATCAGGGCCCTGAGACTGTTCTCAATGTATAACCTCATCAGCTCTTCCCTTGGCACTCCCCAGTGGAGAAAGCCATCTTGAAAAATCCTTCTACTTTCCTTGGTGTAATAGAAAGCAGAAAGATTTTTCAATTTGGGTGAACTAATAGAAATGGGACCCAGACAAGTTAAACACTGAGGGGACCTTTTACAAAGCTGTGCTAGCATTTTTAGCTCACAATAAAAATCAGCTGGCTATAAATACTGAGATGCCCGTAGGAATATAATGGGCGTCTCAACATTTACTGCCAGCTGATTTTTACAGTGAGCTAAAAACGCTAGAGTGGCTTTGTAAAAGACCCCCTGAGTCACTAATAGTAAATACAACACAGTTAGTGACAGGACCATATATTTAATTATTTATTTATTCCATTATTTAGCCTGTACTCCCAACAGCACCCAGAATGGGTTACAGATTTACGTTCATAATATAATAAAATAGTACAACATATAACAAAATTAAATTAAATTAAACAATGATTCCAGCCTGACAATTTCCATTTCAATTCATCAAATTGCTAGATTAAAACAAGCCTTATGAAATGTCAAAAATTCATTAATAGATCTCACAGAGGGAGGAAAATTGTTCCTCAACCAGGTCATAAGATAAGAGTAAGCTCAAGAGTGAGCACACTCTAACTGAAAGGATCAGGTAGGAGGTAAAAGAAAACACCTCTCACTCTGAGATTGTGATGATCACTTAGGAATATAAATTGGCAGCTTATCAAAAGCATATCTTGGTGCCAAGCCATGAAACACTTTAAACGCCAACACCAGTGTTTTGGAAATGTAATGTTTTTTAATTGGAAGCCAATGCAAAGATGAGAGAATAGTCGAGATATGATCTCATAAACCTACATTCTTCAAAGGTCAAACAGCTGCATTTTAAAAATCTTATTGGGTAACCCCACAAACAATGTATTGCATTAATCAATGCATGAAATTGCATAAGCATAAAGTAAGTGAGCAAAATCAGACACTGTAAAATAAGTACAAATCCTGCATAATTGACATAGATAGTAAATTGAAGAAGAGACCAACTGAGAAATATGTTATCGAAAGTTAATCCAGCATCTAGCATAATTCCTATGTACTTGGTCTTTCACCACATGATAAAGATAGACAAGAAGACTGACAATTACCTGTAGGAATCCATAAGAATTCAGTTTTGGACACATTCAATTCAACTTATTCAATATCATTCAATTTTTTATTTCAATCAGAAAAAAACAATAAAACATCACACATAGAACAGTAGACACCCATTACAAATATATAGTGAAAACCTCACCCTGGCTAACAAGTTTCTTAAATAAAGGTAATGTAATGTTGGCCTATCCACACGTATCATTGGGACAAACCCACACTCACTGCATGTTAGAATAGGCTTAAGAATATGAATCATGAAATACAATATTGTCAAAAAATTCAAAATACAACAGTAAATTCTCTGCTAGAATCTGACCCTTCCTTCCCCTTTACTAGGGAGCTGGAGAAGACTGACTTGCAGACTAAAGAAACAAAGTCAAAATTATACTCCTTCCCTAAACCATACACAAAATGACCTTTTGGAACCCTGGAAAATAGCCCATGGGCAACATTCCTCTTTGAACCTAAACCCTGAGTATTGAGTTCAGTCCAGCACAGGAAGTGGTGGTTACAACTTGCTTGCCAAAGTTTATTCTGAATCACACAAGGAAAAACAAAACATGGGGGGAAGGAAGGGGGATTGGCAGAAATTAGACACGCAAGAGAACAGTCTCCATTCATAATTCATATTCTGGCAAAAGCCAGCACAGTTCATCCTAATCAGTGGTACTCCATTTACTTAACTTTAAAGTTGAAATAAAACTGAGACTCCCAATAAGGAGGCATCCTCTTTCTGGTGTCCTCATATTCTTTCTGCGCTGTTCCAGAAAGACTAGGCCATCCAGCTATGTAGGAGGACCAAAGAAAATCTATACTAATTTATGGCTGTGTCTTCAATAGTGTCTGCTGGCATTTTATGAATTGTTGGCTTCAGGAGAATCCCATTTCCTCATGGAGGATGTGAGGTGAGAGAGTTTATGCAAACTCTGTTCCCTATTAGGAGTATATGATGAGATATTCAGATATTTTGGAGGGCTCATTTGTAGTATAAAAAAGACCCTATTGGAAGGAATATTTTTGTCTTTTCTTTCCTCATCTTTTATGATGCTTCAGCAGAGCGTTCAAGAGTAGAATACTTTGACTTCTGTGGGCTGCATCCTAAGTACCAAAACACTCATGAACACAGAAGACAGAGAGGTTTGTCCATTTTCCCTCTTCCATGAGAACAGCCGAAGCTTATAGGGTGAGAAGCTGACCTTCTTGGAATTTGGTCCTTGAACCAGGAGGCCTAGGGTTCAGATGAATGTGACCAGGAAGTTTCCTACTTTGGAAAACCTTCCTGCGAAAGGCCAGGGCTCAGAAGAGATATGCCTAGACTTCCAGGAGAGGGCCCTGGAAGTCAGCGTGGCTTATGAACTGATGAGGATTTGGGGGTGTGCTTCCATTCCTGAAGTGGCTCAAAAAGCCTTAAAGAGTATATTGTTGAGGCATACTCACAGGCATGTCTGATGGAGTAGAGTGACTCTTGAAGAGGTTGGAGAGTGTCTCTTTTGAGAAAAGCTGTTATCACAGGTCTCTGGTGGTTCTATAAGCCTGACACATAAAGGAAGGACTCAGTGAAACTGAGAGGGGGAGAAGAGGAGGGTATTCTGTCCCAGAAACAGGAGACAGAGGCAAATGTTTTAGTCTGTGTCCACTTGAACTGAACATAAGAATGTAAGTGCTGCCATAATGGGACAGACTGAAGGTCCATCAAGCCCAATAAAGGCACTGAAAGTTTGACTCAGTCAACTAAATAAAAAAAACTGATACAAGAACTCAGCTAAATTTGAGTCTAACCTGAAAGGACAGGGGAAAAAAACAAAATGACAGGTTTCTTTCCAGTGTCATTTCATTTCAGCATTTTTTTCTTGGATCCATGACTACTTTACAAAAGAAGCTATTCTGCCCCTCAGAAACTAATATAGTCAGCCCATACATAGCTGATACTCATGGTATTTATTAGTTCCTGTTTTCTGACTGGCTCAGCAGGAACCAACTCATGCAGGATTGAACATTTTTGCCCTTCCTGTAGGCTTATTTCCTGTTGTTTCAGTGTTGTTCATGTTCAGTTGTATAAAAGCAAAATGAAATGAAGCAAAAAATTTAAATAAAATGAAACAACACAGGAAACCAATGAAATTTTTTGTCTGCATGATCTTAATAAATTAATATGGCAGTCACATTGCTGTACTTGGACAGATCATATTTCATAACAACAGCAATCTGATAAACCATATAAAGACTATCGCAATAGTCCAATAAAGGGGTAACATATGCCTGCACAACCACTCTAAACTTGTCTTGCTCTAGAAAAGTCTTAATTTTTTCATGTCTCTCAGTTTTTATTTAGACCTGTTTCAGTCATGTCCAAATTACAAAATGTTGCTCTAATTGAGCAGCTGACAACTGGAGGAATTAAGGCATGACCCCTTCCTTAATCCCCCCAGTGGTTGTTGTCTGCCTATCTCCTGAAAGTGAAGCTGGAAAGGACAATCAGGCTCTATGTCTGCTGCAGGTATTATAGCAGTGGACTATGACCCAAGGGGTCAAGGCTCCAGTCCCATTTCAACTTTTTTTTCTTTATATTTTTTTAAATAATTCCAAGCCTTCCAGAAACAGAAAAAATATCTATTGTCCTTAAATATATAAATTACTTGCAAGCCTGAAGGATATTGAAGTACATTCAAGTACAATAGGTATTTTTCAGGTCCTGGATGGATCACATGTACCAGAAAAAGAGCTATAGTGGGGGTTTGAACCTGTGCTCCTTGGTTTACTGTCCACTAGATTAACTACTAGGCTACTCCTCTGGCAAGGACAATATGTGTGGCCATATTTTTGAAAACTATACAGACATTTATGTTCCTGTTTTTTGTTGTTCAAAAGCTAGATGTTTCACTGTGGAAAATGGTTATCCATTTTGGATGTTTTCATTGCAGAAACATCCATTTCACAGCCATAATCGAACAGAAAATCTAGACATTTTCCCTGTTTGATTATGGATGTGAGATGGATAGGGATTTTTGGACATTATGAGTAGATATTTTTTTTTGGACTTAGGTGTTTTTTTTCAAAATGCCCCTTGATGTTACCATGTTTCTCCTTTACCTCCTTGCAGCTGAAAACAAAATCTGATCATCATCTCCATTCAAATAGGCTGTCATTCAAAAAATGAATGAATGTACCCAAGGGATATAGAAAGATATTAAATAGTAGAGACAATAATGTGGAGCCTTGAGGCACTTTGTATTCAACCAAAAAGTGGAAGATAAGGTTACTTTCACATTCACATTTACTTTCAGTCAAAAATATTTAATCCAAGCTAAAGGTAGCAATGCCTATCTGTTCACACCAGCTCAACAATAACCTATGATCAATCAAATGAAAGGCATTTAACATATCTAACAAAACATTTCACATATCTTTGATCTAACTACCTCATAATATCATCTGAAAGTGCCACTAAAATTAGCTCCATACTATGGTCTGGTCAATCTGGCTTGCAACTCAGTGAAGTCCTCTAAAGATAATAAAAAAAACTTACAGTTGATACACAACCACTCTATAACCTTTTTCAGAAATGTAACATTAAAGATTGAATGACAGCTAGACCCAGTCATTGGAGCCAATGACCCTTGTCTCAATAGGTGCCTAATTCCTAAACATTTCAACTGATAGGGGCACTATTCTCCTTCTACAGACATCATAATAATAATATGTAACCAATTTAACGTATAACCTGAACAGCTCTTCATTAAAATGGAAGTGAAAGGATTCAATGGACAAACCATAACATTAAAGATTTATATGACGTCACAACTGATAGCTCAGGACATAGGAGCCGACTCTGTGGGTGCTGTGGGTGCTTGAGCACCCCCAATATTGAGAAAATTCCTTGTATGTATCCATGGAGGAGTTATTTCCATTGGGCTTAACACCCCCAATTTTAACAAGTTGGCTCCTATGGCTCAGGATGATTTACAGAGTATAAAAAAATCATTATTAACAACAATTATAAACAAAAATAATCAACTAAAAAATAAAGTCTGCATATCAAGAATTATAATATTTCTGAAAGAGCCAGAATTTCAGCTGTTTTCTGAACTTCAGAAAATCAAGCTCTAATCTGAGTTCAGCTGGCAAAGAATTCCAAGAAATAACAGTTGTAAAAGAAAATAGTTTGTTACAAGATGATTGTAACCTGAAAGAAGAAAGTAAAGGAGCCACAAGTTTATTTCTATGGATCAATCTACAAGAGCCACAGCTTGTCCTTAAAGAAAGTAGTGAGATTAAATACTCAGGACATCCTCCATGCAGTATTTTAAAAACTAGATATAATGATTTAAATTTGATCCTGGCAGCAACAGGAAGCCAAAACAAACTTTTTAGTAAAGGGGTTATATTATCAAGTTTGGATTTATATAGTAGAATCCTTGCTGCTGTATTTTGTAATAATTGGATCCTGATAATCAAATTCTTGGATAGACCCAAATGAGTTGCAGTAATCAATTCTAGAAAAAAATCAAAGCATGGGCTATTTTTTGCATGTTATCTAAGGAAACATAAGCATGGATCTGACACATCAGATGAAACTGAAGAGATACTGAAGAGAATAGTCACATTATATGAAAGTCATCTTTCAATTCTGTGTCTAACTAAACTCCTAAACTATGAATCACTGATTGTAAGGCAATATTTTTACCATCTAGTATGGGATTTATAGTTGGAAAAGAAGAGGATTTTCCATTCACCCATTACAATGTTGTCTTATCAGAGTTCAGTTTCAGATAGTGCTTTATCATCCCATTAGAAATTAAAAAAAATCACTCATATCATCAAAACGTTTTTGAATAGTACCCATATGAGGAAAAATGATCTGTACATTGTTAGCATATATGAAGTAAGACAGACTTAAAGCTTTAAGCTCTCTTCCAAGGGAACTAAAAAACTACATTAAAAAATTGGAGACAAAGGGGGCCCCCTGTGGTACTCCATAATCGGAATTCCAAGTAGATAAACGTGCCCCATTTCTATTGATTTTGTAACTTCTGTTTTTAAAAAAGCTGAAAACCAAGACATTATTTGGCCAGAAATTCCTATCAAATCCAACTTGTCTTAACAGTAAATCATGATCAACTAGATCGAAAGCTGCTGAAAGGTCCAACTACATCAAAATAGTAGATCGACCTTGGTTGATCAGTAACCTAAGTTTGCTGACAAGAGATAATAAACACGTTTTCTTACTGTAGAATTTTCAAAAACCAGATTGCATGTGGTCTAATAAGTCAAATTTGTCCAAATATTTTTGAAGATGAGAAGCTTCTGCTAATTTTGCAAGAAATGAATATCGGCTCTGGGGTGGTAATAGGAGCAATTATCAGTTGGTTTAGGAGGATCTTTCAAAATAGATTGAAAAGAGATGGTACTAATACTAATTGTAAAACTCCCTTGCGTAAATGTCAAATTCAAAATTATTTGTAACCATAGGAGTCCAGCCTCAGGTAGAATCTTTAATACAGAAACAGGACTTGGGTCAAGATCATAACTGCCCTTACCTAATTTTAATATTATATTGGAAAAAGTATCCAGAATAATTTCAGGAAAAATGCAGCAATTACAAACAGTTGGAATCTCATTGGACTAAACAATGATAGGTTCATCATTATTGTATGAGAGAAACTGAATGTTGGACAACTGCAATCTTAAGGTAGAAATCTTTTTTTAAGTAATTAGCCATCTCAGAAGCTGGAGGACAGGACTGATTACCATCGATTGAAGGATCTCTAAACAAAGAATTGTACAATCTGGATATGAGAATAAAAATCATTCACCCTCTTATAAAGCTTTCCACAATAATACAATTTTTTATATAAGTTTTAATGCATTCACTCCATTTTAACTTGTCACTGTCCTGTCCAGAGGAGATCCAAAGTCTTTCCAGCTTCCTATACTCCCTCTTTTTATTTGCCAATGAGATAGTGTACCACGGGGATGAAATGACTTAAGGTTTAATAGTCTTATAGAGTGATATCAATGAGTTTGGACAATTCTTCATTCCAGTTAGCAATCATTAGATCAATATTAGTGGTAGACAATTGCTTAAACAAATGGTTGGCTTGTGTTACAAAAGGTCTATATCAAATTTGGTTCTTACCCTTTTAGCTATTGATTTAAGCACTTGATGGGTTGAGTCAGATTGCATGGACAAATTAAATTCTAATTTGTAGTGATCAGTCCACATCAATGGAATGACTGATACACCCTCGGTTTGAAATTTAGTGCTAGCTGACTCAGAAACAAACACACCATTGAGATCATGACCAGCAATATGAGTAGCTGGAGTAGCTAATCGCACATACCCAGTGATGGCATAAAATCAATAACAGACAAAACTAAAGGGCAATATGTTGCATCAGATCTTTGAGAGAATCTGAAGAATTAACAGGAGAGCGGTAAAACAAGTAAAATCCCTATGGGGTCACAATTCAGGGAAGAAATAGCTGCAACAGATAAAATCTCAAACCCACTATCAGACAAACCCTTTTTTAAAGTGACAGGTAACCAACTTTTAAAACTAAAATTCTTCTAGTTTTATGAATTGAATGAGAACTGAACAAAGGTTTACATCCAGGTGGACATAAAGAATGTAGTACGGGATCCTCATTAATGGTAAGCCAAGTTGCAGTATGCAAAGCCAAACCTGTATCTGAATCCCCAACCGTGTCTGATGTAGCATTAATTAACACACATGGCATAGAAACCCTCTGGTTATCAGCAAGGGGAACTATATTAACCTTTTCTAATTCCACTATATCTTTTTTGAGATACAGCTCTGAGAATTGAACGCAATACTGACCTAGTCCCTGAATGACTGGAATGTGCTGAACCTGGGTACAATAAATTAAGTGACTTGGTTGTCTTTCAAAATGAGTTCTAAGTTAGACTGAGCGTCTTCCAAAAAAAAAAAGAAGGAATAGAAAACTGAGATCCAGTTAGTGTCACTTCAACAAACAATGATGGAAAAACTAACAAATAGACTAACCATAGAGCAATGAGCTCTAAATATGAGAAAGTCATAGTTAGATCATTGTAACAATAACATTTATAAAATTAAAATTAATTCCAAAATAAAACAGATAAACAAGTAAATGTTAATTAAATTATACCACAGATGACGCCCACAAAGCAGCACACTAAGGGGCAAGACAAGCCCCTTTGGCAGCATGCCTCAAAATGTTTGCAACACTTTTATTACAGAAGCCAAGTGGAAGTGATATCATCAAGGGGTAGGGCTACACCATGCCACCCAAAAGCACTGCCAAACCAAGGATTCCAATGAAAAGAGGATTTGCTGGAACAAGGATGGTAAACATCATATAGTAGCATCAAAGATTTCAGTGGCTGCTTCAAAGGTTTGGTGTGCTTTTATTGCGGAAGATAGGAAAAAATGATGTCAACAAGGGCCAGTGCATTCATACCATGTAAAATACTTTGCAAAGCTTTTGGCAGAGAAACAGAAAACAGCTTGTCCTACTACCCGGGGCGAACCTAACCTCTAATCCTAATACGGACACCTGTGTTCATATCTGTTACTCTCCTTCTCGTTAATTATTTTGCATTCCTTTGACTCTTTTCCCTATTTTAAATTGGCATTCTTTTCCTACTTTCATTTTATTCAATTTTGGAAAAGCAGTCCATTAAACATAATAAACCATAAATAATAGAGAAAGCATTTCAAATTCATTAAAATGACACTTTTTTCCATTATTAACATAGCAATATAGTAAATGACAGCAGATAAAGACCTGTACAGTCCATCCAGTCTGCCCAACAAGATAAACTAATTTTACATGGTATGTGATATATATGTATACTCAAGTTTGATTTGTCCTTGCCATTCTCAGGGCATACAGAATAATCTCACTATCCCATTTTAATGCTAACCCATCATCAGCCTCACATAAGGCTCACAAAAAATTTACTACTTCAGGGATCTTTCCTCTCTCTTTTGTCTCCTCAGATGGATTTTTCACAGGCTGAAACAATTCTTTATAATGTTGTCAAGCGTAAACCTCTATGAAATAAACATCCTCTTGTTTCTTCTAATCAATAAACAAAACTAATTCACAGCTCTCTGCCAAGCTTTCCTATCACATTGCTGCTTCGTCTTACACCAACCCTATTCTATCTTTTTTTTAAATTAAAATATATAGACTGCACAATATCCCTTTAGTCAAGTCAGCATGGTTTAGATGCAACACATGTAGGATCGATAATCAAAGTGATTTAACTGGTCAGGAACAGCTCCTGGCTGGTTATATCTCTCGTGTGGGGCTATCCTCTGATATTCAGTGGCACTTATCTGGTTAGTTAATCCATTGGAACAAAACCGACTATTTTGTGGGTGGTCAAAGGGTGGAGTCAGCCCTAAACCGCATAAGGTGACCACATAAATAGGACTGCATAAAACACAGTCCGTCTTATGTTTATGTGGTTTATCTTATGCAGTTTAATGCTGACTATTGTACTTAATCACATAAGTTTTAGCTGGCCACATACAAGCAAATATTCAATGCTGGGTCCCAGACATGGCCCGTCACTGAATATCTGGGTATAAAGGTCTGAATTCTATATATCACAAGTAAAAAAAATCAGCACCGAAAAAATATGCCTAGACATATTCCATAAAGTACGTCTAAATGTAGGCATACTTTATAGAGTATGCCTAAATTTTGGCACGGTTTATAAAATATGCTGAGTGGTCGTCCGTGTGACTAAATTTAGTTGCAGGGAGTTATGCCAAATAAAACTTGGTGTAAATGCCGATGCCTAAATTAGGTGCAGACTGGGTGTATTCTATATCAACGTGCATAGATTTTAGAAACTCCCGCAACCTGCCCATGGCAACGCCCCCTTTCCAACTATGTGCTTTAGAATTTATATGCATCATTTTCATACGCTTAGACAGTTGTGCTTGTAAATTCTAATTAATGCCAATTAATGCTAATTGCTTGTTGTCAATTATCAGCACTGATTGGCTCGTTAACTAAATAACTTGAGCATGCAAATCCAGAATACAACTGGATTTGCACATACAACATAGGTCCATTATATAGAATCCGGGGGAAAGCCAGCAGTGGCCAAAAATGGTGACCGCTGCCAGCTGAATATTGACCCTGCATATTAATACTAGAGCTGTACCGAATCAGGGCCGCTGAGAGGGGGGGGCAGGGGGGACAAAATTCCCCTGGCCACAGTGCCCGATCTCACCCACCCTCGGCTTCGTCAACCGTTCGCCACCGTCTGATGCAACTTCCGCAAGGGCGGGACACAGGGAGGGAAGTCCCGAAGAGAGGTGAATCCGATCTGCTGCTGCTGGCTGTGCTTTCAGTCACGGAGCGAGGTGACAGGTGAGATGCTGTGATGATTTCAATGCAAGGGGCCCGGCCCAGTGGCGGACAGAGGAGGGCAGGTGGGGACTGAGGCATGGCGGCCCTATACCGAATAGTATATTATTACTATTCAGCCAAATATTATTCAGCCGTATGCAAATATCGAATACAAATAACAAATAATAAAAGAAGCAGCGTGAAATCAGACATCAGTGTTTATTTCAATAGGATTTACTACAGTAAAGCCCCGGTTTATTCATATTCAGATTTAAATCACTATTTGGCTGAATATGAATAATGTATTTGGGGCAGTATTTGGGACAAATCAAATTGAATATGAATATTCAGTACAGTCCTAATAAATATATAAAATAAAACAATAAAATTAAAAACCTAAAAAAACTCCTTTATTCCCTTTACCATCCATGAAACCTCTGTTTGTCTATGTCAAATGTTCAGCGCTACATGTGTCTGGTAGCGCTATATAAATGCTATTAGTAGTAGTATTTTGTCAAACCCCTCAGGAAGAAATAGGTTTTTAACATCTTACAAAAGTTTTTAAAATCAGGCTCTAACCTAATTTCCAAGGTACATTGGTTTAACCAAGTAGACATCTCAATACTCTTCTACTGTCCATAATTTCAGCTATCGCAATATATCTCATATCCTGACCGCAATTGTTCACCAACTCATCAATCAACTTATAATCCTTCAATGTAAGCAACAAATTCATCCAGCCTACCTCCTCTATTCATCACCAATTCATGTGGTTCACAATTTCAATTGCTGTCTTATATGAGAATGCAAATTTCAAAACCTTATGATCTGACCAGGGGACTTCCTGAATATCCCGAAAGATGCAAGTTCATAAGCTATTATCAGAAAAGTGAACCTCGGCTAAATGGGAACCACCATGACTTCAATAGTTTTCTAAAAAATCATCTCATTTAGTTCAAATCTAAACCTCCTGCTACTTTTGTATCAGAGCTTTCTGAAAATTAGCCCTTAGATCCACAGGTACAAAGTATATACAGATCTGCAAACTGTTGGAATGTAATTGTATTTTACATGCATTGCCTGTCACCTATTATTTCTCTGTGATTACTCTGTGACCTCTGATGTGAATTACTTAGAGAGGTCACACAGCTATGCAACTTCCTGTGGGGGTTAGACACAGCAGATGCAGCACATGGAGCACATGGAGCTCATGATCTCTCCTAACCTGAGAGGATCTATGGTGGTGTGAGCATCCATTACCATCTAAGCACATGGAAGGAGCTGATAATACAAATGTATAGCAATATGTATATATAAGCCTGTCTGATTATAATCTAACTACAAACTGTGAGTAAACAGATGTTTTGTTACTTCAACTTTAAAGTGACTCAGCAGTGAATTATTCAGGGGTGAATGAGAGAGAGATGAAGAAAGAAATTAACATTTCTAAAGCTGAAGCTGTGTGTACTAAGATCTGCTGATTATTTACTACAAATAATCCAACAAAAGGGTTATGGGCCCAGGGCTCAGGAATTGAAAAAGAAGAGAAATATTACCAGGCAAAAAAAAAAAAAAAAGGCCACATTTTTCTCTTAAGTTTTAAAGGAAAGATTCAGTCTGTCTCTCTCTCCCCCCACACAGCAGACAGAAGGCTAAGAAAATGGCTGAGGGAAGAAATTCACCATTTTTCTATTCTCTCAAGGTGCCTAGATTAACTGAGTTTAATTATCGGCAGTGGGAATTAAGATTCATATGTCTCCTTCGAGCAAAAAGATTAAATATATGCTTAGATCAAGACAGAACAGCTGAAAATATGGCTGAATGGGACAATGCAAACTATTATGTGAAGTGCATGCTTTTGGAAGCTCTCTCAGAGAAACAAGCCATATTAGTGGAGGGAAAAGATACACCAAAGGACATTTTATATAAACTGAGAACTATGTATGCAACTACATATGCAAAGCAGCAACCAATTTGGCTGGCAGAGTTGAATGAAACCAAATTAAGGGATAAAAGTAAATGTAATGATCACATTATGCATCTTATGTCTTCATTTCAAAAGCTAGAACTTTCTGGAATTCCCATGTGTGATGCATTGAAAAGAGCATTTCTTTTTACCTCACTATCAAAGAAGTTTGATGTTTTTAGGTCTGTAAATGAGGCCATTGAAGGGCAATCTTTTGAACAGACAACATCAAAACTAAGGCAGGAATGCATAATAAATGATTCTGAGGAGATGTGTTCTCAAAGTCAGTCAGAGAGAAATGAAACAAATTTCTTGGCAAAGAACAGAGGAAGGCGGAGCTATGGGAAAACTCCACCCAAGGGCAAGCTGATTTGCTACTCATGTGGAAAGGAGGGACATGTATCTAAATGGTGTAAGGAAACACAAAACACTCCCTCTAGCTCACCTAAGCCAATGGAAGAAAAGAATTTTCAAACCAGGAAATGTATGAAGGACAAAGATAAACACAAGGGCTTTCTAATGGCAGAAAAATCTTTGACTATGGTAAATAATAATTCAAATGAAAGTACTTGGATTTTGGATTCAGGGAGCACATGCCATTTAACCAATTGTAAAGATTTCTTTCAGGAAATGTGTCCAGAAGAAGGTATTCTTAAAACTGCAAACGCAGGGACTGCTAAGATCCAAGCCAAAGGTATTGGATTCTTAAAATGCAAAGTGTCTAATGAAGTTAAAGAAATTCCTGTAAGTGATGTCTTGTATATTCCCCAAGCAGTTTGCAATATGCTTAGTGTATCTACATTAGATAAGAAGGGATTTGTGATTCATTTTGAAAACAGTAAGTGCACAATCTCTAAAAATGATGAAGTGTATGCTGAAGCTTTTATGCATAATGATGTTTATAAGCTGAACATTTCAGGTGAAGCCTCAAATATGGCGCAAGTAAGGAAGAATGATGGTAAATGTAGTCTGGAAATCTGGCACCGCCGCCTGGGACATCGTGATTCTAAGGTGATCCAGGATCTTTACAGTAAGCAACTGGCCACCGGCATTCAGATAAGTGCAGATGCTGGTAAAATGGAGAAATGCATAGACTGTGTTACTCAAAAAGGTGTGAGACCCTCATTTCCTGCATACACAGGAAATAGGAGTAATAAAGTGCTGGACTTAATACACAGTGACTTATGTGGACCGTTTAATATCCCATCATTGGGAAATAACAGATTTGTGCTAATATTCTTGGATGATTTCTCTAGATACTGTGTGGCCTATTTGCTGAAAGAAAAAAGTCAAGTCACAGACATGCTGAAGAAATACGTAGCCATGGTGAGCAATAATTTGAAAGAAAACCAAAGGTTCTTCAGACCGACAATGGTGGTGAGTTCACTTCACAAAGCATGCGCACATTTCTAGAACAAGAAGGCATTCAACATATCACAACAGTAGCTTATACACCAGAACAAAATTCTGTTGCAGAGAGAAAATTTAGGTCACTTGTGGAAATGACCAGATGTATGCTGTCAGATAGCAATCTCCCTAAAAGACTATGGGGGGAAGCCATTCTCACAGCAGTGTACCTACAAAACAGAATGCCAACTAAAGGCGCTGAGCGCACACCACATGAGACATGGCATGGTAGGAAGCCAAACCTGTCACACATAAGAACATTTGGAAGTACAGCATATGCTCATGTACCAAAGCAAAGAAGGCATAAGCTGGATTCCACAACAGAAAGGGGCATTTTAGTTGGCTATGCTCCAGGACACAAAGGATATAGAATTTTGAATCTGAAAACTGGCATTGTTGGCATAAGACATGTTACATATTTTGATGAAAACAAAAGGGTTGATAAAGGCTGGATTATCCCAGATGAGCCTTATCATCCAGAATATGAAACTAGAACCATAATAGACATGCCAGTGTATATAAATGCCATACCAAGGCAGATGTCTGAAAGCAACTCATCTGTATCTAACGAGGAACAGGCAGAGGAAGCAGACACAGAAAGGATCATTGAAGAAGACAGTACAGTTGGAGAAGGGGAATCAATTGGAGAAGGACTCTCAGATTTAGAGGATGCGGAAAGGTCAGACCAACCTGTTGTCAGACGCTCATCCAGGGAAAACAAAGGTGTTCCACCCCTAAGACTGTCTTACCTAACAAAGTCAGCAGAAGCTCAAGAGCCCTTAACATGGGATGAGATTGAGAAAATGCCAGCAGAAGAAGCTGCTGAATGGCATAAAGCTGCACAAGAAGAAATTGATGCATTGGATAAAAATAATACTTGGATTCTTACAAAACTACCTCCTGGCAAGAAAGCTATAGGATGCAAATGGGTATTCAAGTTAAAAAGGAATGCACAAGGAAAAGTGGAAAGGTATAAAGCCAGATTAGTGGCAAAGGGATATCTTCAAAAATATGGAGAAGATTTTGATGAAGTGTTTGCACCTGTAGTGAAACACACGACAATAAGAACACTTCTGAGCATTGCAGTCTCAAAAGGCATGCAAGTCAACCACATTGATGTGAAAACAGCATTTCTTCACGGAGATATAACTGAAGACTTGTACATGGAACAGCCAACAGGTTTCATAAATACAAAACAAAGACAGCTAGTGTGTAAATTAAACAAAGGTCTTTATGGATTAAAGCAAAGTGCAAAATGTTGGAATGATAAATTGCATGAAATATTGACCAATTTAGGATTTAAGCAAGGTGAAGCAGATAAATGTTTGTACACTAGGTGCACAAATGGACAATATGCATACATTTTAGCTTTTGTTGATGATCTGCTCATTGCAAGCAAAAGTGAGCAAGAGTACAAGGACATTGTAAAGTGTTTAAACCTCAATGTTGAGATAAAAGAACTTGGTAATGTGTCATACTATCTTGGTATAGAAATTGAGAAACAAAATGATGGTTCTTATCTTCTAAGCCAGAAGCAGAAAATAAATGAGCTTATTGAAAGTTTAGGTATGCAAGATGCCCAAGTTGTAAGCACTCCCATGATCACTGATTTTCTGAAGGATGAAACAGTAAGAGAACCTTTACCAGATAACATCCAATATAGATCAGCCATAGGTAAGCTTTTATATCTAGCTACCACATACAGGGCTGATATAGCAAATGCAGTAGGAATTTTGAGCAGAAGGGTCAGCTCACCTACCAAATCAGATTGGACTGCAGTTAAAAGGATGGTAAGGTATTTAAAGGGTACCATTGATTGTAAATTAAAGATTTCAGCCAATAGTAATCCAAAACTAATATGTTACTGTGATTCAGATTGGGCAGGGGATCATTCTGATTATAAATCCACAAGTGGATATGTGTTTATGTATGGAAATGTACAAATTTCATGGGCCAGTCATAAACAAAGTATTGTGAGTTTGTCTTCTACAGAAGCTGAATATGTGGCCGTATCGGAAGCGTGCAGAGAACTGATGTGGATTGAAAAACTTTTGCTGGATTTCGGAATAGCTGAAAAAAGACCAATCCAGATAATGGAAGATAATCAGAGCTGCATCCGACTGTCACAGAATGACAAGGTTCAGTCACGCACCAAGCACATCGCAACGAAATACCACAACGTGCGAGAGTTGGCGAAAGAAGGGGTCATCAGTCTACACTATTGTCACACCAGTGAGATGACAGCTGACATCATGACCAAACCGTTACCCAGAGAACATTTTGTGAATCTGCGTATAAAGCTTGGACTTTGTATGAATAAATAATTGCATGACAGTTATGCATGAGAAGGGGTTTGTTGGAATGTAATTGTATTTTACATGCATTGCCTGTCACCTATTATTTCTCTGTGATTACTCTGTGACCTCTGATGTGAATTACTTAGAGAGGTCACACAGCTATGCAACTTCCTGTGGGGGTTAGACACAGCAGATGCAGCACATGGAGCACATGGAGCTCATGATCTCTCCTAACCTGAGAGGATCTATGGTGGTGTGAGCATCCATTACCATCTAAGCACATGGAAGGAGCTGATAATACAAATGTATAGCAATATGTATATATAAGCCTGTCTGATTATAATCTAACTACAAACTGTGAGTAAACAGATGTTTTGTTACTTCAACTTTAAAGTGACTCAGCAGTGAATTATTCAGGGGTGAATGAGAGAGAGATGAAGAAAGAAATTAACATTTCTAAAGCTGAAGCTGTGTGTACTAAGATCTGCTGATTATTTACTACAAATAATCCAACACAAACTACCTGCAGGGTTTAAAAATTGCTTTCTAAGAGAAAATGAATAACTATGATGCATCATGGCAAAAACGTAAAAGAAAATCAGGACTCACAGTGGAAGTCTGTTTAAACTAATGGCACTAGTAAAAAGCAAGACCAAAAAATATTGAAGAAATCTCATTTGTAGCAATGTCTAGATGGCACTTGATTTTTCCATTATAATGTGGATAACGTGGGAGGGGCATAATCAAACGTCGTTGGCCAAATAGATCGCCGGCGATCTATGTTGGCGGCGGCGCTACAGCTGGCCAGAACCGTATTATTGAAAAAGATGGCTGGCCATCTTTTTTGTCGATAATATGGTTTAGCCCGGCCAAATGCCGTGGAGTTCGCCGGGTTTGAGATGGCCGGGTTTGTTTTTCAGTGATAATGGAAAGTTATGTTGGCCATCTCAAACCCCGGCCAAATTCAAGGCATTTGGCCGTGGGAGGAGCTAGCATTTTTAGTGCACTGGCCCCCCCTGACATGCCAGGGCACCAACCAGCCACCCTAGGGGTCACTGTGGTGGACTTCAGAAAAGCTCCCACGTGCATAGCTCCCTTACTTTGGGAGCTGAGCCCCCCAAACCCACTACCCACAAATGTACTGCACCCACTAAAATTGCTCCAGGGACCTGCATACAGCCTCTAGGACTTATTGCTGCTGTATAACTTTGGCACACCAGTTCACACCTGAAGACTAATCTCTCTGAAAAAGTCCTTTCTTGAAATAACCACGTTTACTCACAGTTAACTGCAGATCAGAGGTTGTGCCCCACTGGCAAAGAGTCCCCTGGTACTAAGATTAGCAGTAGGTCAGAGCTGGCACAATGGTGTACAATGCCCTCTTTCAGCACCATTCAAGGTAAGAACTATGTTCTCTAACGTGGGTAACACAGGAAAGGGAACTAAAACTGGCTTACAAAAATGGCCACTACCGCATGGACCACAACAGGAAACAAAACAGGGCACACTCTGACCCAGTAAGCAGGGGGAAAAGCACCATGGGAGAAGAGCCCACTACCCTACACCCACCACAATGCATTGCTAATGTGACTCTGCAGAGCACCTAACAGAAAAGGTGTCACACTCACCCGAGAGCCAAATCGCAACCAGGGAAAGGCTGTCGGAGGATACAACACATTCAGCTGTCATGGAGGTGGGTACGGCATTTGAGGCTGCCATACAGGCTGGCAACAAAGTTTTTAAAGTGGTGTTTTATTGGTGGGAGGGGGTTAGTGACCACTGGGGGAGTTAGCGGAGGTGATCCCCCATTCCGTCCAATGGTCATCTAGTCAGTTGGGGCACCTTTTTGAGGCTTGGTCGTGAAAATAAAAGGACCGGCGAAATACTGCTTAACGACGCTTTTTTTCCATTATCGGCGAAAGTTGGCCATCTGGTAGCCACGCCCATGCCCACCCATGTCCCGCCTTCGCTAATCTACCGACATGCCCCCTTGAACTTTCGCCGGCGAAGCAACGGCAAAGCGGCGATGCTGTCAAAAATGCCGCTTTTGATTATACCGATTTCGCTGCTTTTAAGAAATCGCCAGCCATCTCCCGATTTGTGTCGGAAGATGGCCGGCGATCACTTTCGATTATAAGCTGGATAGTAACATAGTAGATGACGGCAGAAAAAGACCTGTATGGTCCATCCAGTCTGCGCAACAAGATAAACTCATATGTGCTACTTTTTGTGTATACTTTACCTTGATTAGTATCTGTCATTTTCAGGGCACAGACTGTATAAGTCTGCCTAGCACTATCCTCGCCTCCCAACCACCAGCCCCGCCTCCCACCACTGGCTCTGCCACCTAATTTCAGCTAAGCTTCCGAGGATCCATTCCCTCGGAACAGGATTCCTTTATGTTTATCCCACGCATGTTTGAATTCCGTTACTGTTTTCCTCTCCACCACCTCCCGTGGGAGAGCATTCCAAGCATCCACCACTCTCTCCGTGAAAAAATACTTCCTGACATTTTTCTTGAGTCTGCCCCCCTTCAATCTCGTATCGTGCCCTCTAGTTCTACTGCCTTCCCATCTCCGGAAAAGGTTCGTTTGCAGATTAATACCTTTCAGATATTTGAACGTCTGTATCATATCACCCCAAATATACGGTAGTATAGTTTTCTAACAATGCATGTCTTTCAGCTTATTTTTCCTTCTCTCTTTCTGTAGTTATCAATGTATCTATGCTATCAGAGACTTCTCGGGGTCATACTATGTTGAAATTTCTTAATGTGCTCATATGATAAGATATATGAAAGGTTTCTATCATTTTGTGCCAACAAGAAAAATATCCAGTACATCTGATCCGTGCCATTGGAACAATTCCCTTTGCATATAGCTAGATATATTTGGATCCATATGTAACCAATAGCCATAGCTCAAATTTTCTTGAAACATTTCAAAGGTGGCTCTGTGGCAGGAGTTTAGACAGTTCCATGGCAATTGTGTAGCATGATTGCATACGTTTACATGTTAAATAATGCAAATTTGCATTTTACTTTATTAAGGTTGTTTTATAACATTTCATGGGTGTCTGAGTAAACTGTTCTTTTTTTAATGGGAAAATGGATCTTACTGAACAGTTCTGGGAATGAGGAAACAGGGCAGAGAATAAAGCTAGGGGGATGAGTGAGGGATGGGGGGACATGAGGGAGGTGGGGATGAGGATGGAGCAGGAAAAGGGATCTCAGGGTGGGAGTGAAGTGGAAGGGGGATAGGAGATGGAGGGGATGGTGGGACAGAGCTGAAGGGGATGAAGATAAGGAAGTCAGTGGCGTTCCTAGCCTCGATGACACCCGGGGCGGATCGCCGATGCGCCCCCCATGCAAAATGACACCCCCC
Organism: Microcaecilia unicolor; assembly: GCF_901765095.1. NCBI lineage: Eukaryota > Metazoa > Chordata > Amphibia > Gymnophiona > Siphonopidae > Microcaecilia > Microcaecilia unicolor. The sequence continues at coordinate 76,154,326 of NC_044037.1, forward strand.
CCCGGGTGCACGCCGCTGGGGGGGGGGGGGTGCCGCGGCGCGCGCCTGTCGGCTGCAAGTTGGAATCGCTTCGCTAAATTCTCTCGTTCGCTGTAGCTCCCTCCCTCTGCCCCAGAACAGGAAGTAACCTGTTCCGGGGCAGAGGGAGGGAGCTGCAGCGAACGAGAGAATTTAGCGTAGCGATTCGAACTCGCAGCCGACAGGCACGTGCCGCGGCACCCCCCAGTGGTGTGCACCCGGGGCGGACAGCCCCCACCGCCCCCCCTTGGTACGCCACTGAAGGAAGTGAAAGTGAATTAAGGAGAAGGGAAGAGAAACCAGATGAATACTGAAAGAGGAAGAGGAACTCTGGGATCAGGAGAGTAAAGGAGGGTGGATCCCATCTCTCACACTATTTTCATGCTAATGCCCCTCACTTGTATACCTGACATACCATACCCCTCCAATCTTTCCCTCACTCACCCCACACCCCCAATAATTCCCTATTCTTCTTGCTCTTATTTTCCTTTCCTTCTAACTGTTACTTTTGCTCTTTTTCTGACAGATGTGTGTGGACTGATCCATAGTGTGTCTCTTCTTGCCAGGCTGGCATTTCTCTGCAGTGTTCCTCTTTCTGCTGACTCGTGTGTTCTGACTTTTTGCTGAGGAATGTCTCCTCCTGTAGGTTCACATGAGTTGACTCTACTTCATGATCTGTGTTCAAGCTAGTACCTTAATTAGTTGGCCCATAGCACTGACTACAAAAAAATATATATTGATAACCACATTTTAGTAATGTTGATCTATTTATAACTTTAAATAAACATATAAATATGCTTAATCTATAAGTGACCATCAGAAACTATGTATTAAAGGCTACTTCCCCTAAGAAGAATCAGAAGACAATCTAGTCATCTGTCCTGTGAGAGTATTTTTATTGCAAGCTACAAACGCTAGCACGGCTTTGTAAAAGACCCCCTTAGGGCACATTTTTGCATCTAACTTTGTACATATCCACTTACGCCTGCCAAATGCTGGTGTAAATGCTGGTACTCAACTAATGGCAGTTAGGCTCACAAATGCAGATAACATCGTGCCTACATTCTGGGGAAGCCCCTGACCCGCCCATACTCCTCCCATGGCCATGCCCCCTTTGGAGTTGCCTGCTATGAAATTTAGGCATGCATGTTATAGGATAAGGTGTAGGGTAGATCTGTATGTAACTCCTAATTACTGCCATTTAAGTGCTTGTTAATGCCAATTACTGATTATTAGTGCCTAATTAGCTAATACTTTTATGCACAGATCTGTGATCTACACCCAAACTTGCATGCCCAATTTGGGTGACCTATACTTAATCCCCACCTTATTTTGAACATAAGTGGACTTACTTCCTTCTGCTATTTCAGGGCAGAATAGCTCATGCACTATATTGAGTATGAACTCGTGGGGGATTCTACTACTTATATAATAAATTGGAAAATAAAACCATTACAGATATTGGATGTGGACTCACATGGCAACCACAATTCTTTGCTCAGGTACTAGAATTCTTACTCAAGGTTTTATCATTTATCTTACCATGATTAAGAATTGAAATCACCTGCTTAGACTCATGCTTCTATATTATATCTTCACTAGTAAAAAAGGCCCGTTTCTGACACAAATGAAACGGGCGCTAGCAAGGTTTTCCTCGGAGTGTGTGTGTTTGGGAGAGTGTATGTGAGAGTGAGTGTTTGAGAGTCAGAGTGAAAGTGTGAGTCCAATCCATGCTCCTCTGTCACCTGGCCCCTCCATTCATCCCTATCCAGCAATTCCGCTGTCTCCCTGAGGCCTGCCCTGCAATCCATATGCATCCATGGCCATCTGTCCCTTCCATTCATCCGTATCCAGCAATTCCCCTCTCCATGAGTCCTGCCCTTCCAATCCATGCTCCTTTGTCACCTGGCCCCTCCATTTTTCCCTATCCAGCAATTCCCCTCTCTGCCTGAGGCCTGCCCTGCAATCCATATCCATCCATGGCCATCTGTCCCCTCCATTCATCCCTATCCAGCAATTCCCCTCTCCCTGAGTCCTGCCCTTCCAATCCATGCTCCTCTTTCACCTGGCCCCTCCATTCATCCCTATCCAGCAATTCCCCTCTCTGCCTGAGGCCTGCCCTGCAATCCATATGCATCCATGCCCATCTGTGCCCTCCATTCATCCCTATCCAGCAATTCCCCTCTCCCTGAGTCCTGCCCTTCCAATCCATGCCCATCCATGCTCGTCTGTCACCTGGCCCCTCCATTTTTCCCTATCCAGCATTTCCCCTCTCTGCCTGAGGCCTGCCCTGCAATCCATATCCATCCATGGCCATCTGTCCCCTCATAGGCGTAGACTGGGGGGGGGGCGAGGGGGGGCAATGCCCCCCCAAACGACGCGAGGCGCCGCCGCGCCATTAGTTTAAAAAAAAAAAAAAAAAAAAAACCACATGCAGGCAGGCACGCGCTCCTCTCGGTCCGCTTGGCTTCCCTGCCCTCTCTATCTGCGTCCCGCCTTCCTCTGACGTCATTTCCTTTCGGGCGGGACGCAATCGCAGACAGAGAGGGCAGGGAAGCCAAGCGGATGGAGAGGAGCGTGTCCGTCTACCCCTCTCTCTTCCTCCCTCCCTCCGGCGCAGGCAGCAGTCTTCCAGCGTTCCTGGCAGCGGTAGCGTTGTACACGCTGCCTTCGGCTCTGCCCCAAAGCCTTCTCTTCAAGTTCCTGTTCCCGCATAGGTGGGAACAGGAACTTGAAGAGAAGGCTTCCGGGGCAGACCGAAGGCAGCGTGTACATCGCTACCGCTGCCAGGAACACTGGAAAAGCTGAAGACTGTTGCCTGCACCGGAGGGAGGGAGGGAGGAAGAGAGGGGGTAAACGGAGTCACCATCTTGGACCTCGCGGGGGGGGGGGGCAGTAGAAGATGGATGGGACTGGGAGGGGTGGGAAGCAGAGGGAAGGAGCAGGAGATGAATGGGACTGGGAGGGGTGGGAAGCAGAGGGAAGGAGCAAGAAATGAATGGGACTGGGAGGGGTGGGAAGCAGAGGGAAGGAGCAGGAGATGAATGGGACTGGGAGGGGTGGGAAGCAGAGGGAAGGAGCAGGAGATGAATGGGACTGGGAGGGGTGGGAAGCAGAGGGAAGGCGCAGGAGATGAATGGGACTGGGAGGGGTGGGAAGCAGAGGGAAGGAGCAGGAGATGAATGGGACTGGGAGGGGTGGGAAGCAGAGGGAAGGAGCAACAGATGGATGGGACTGGGAGGGATGGGACTGGGAGGGGTGGGAAGCAGAGGGAAGGAGCAGGAGATGGATGGGACTGGGTGGGGTGGGAAGCAGAGGGAAGGAGCAGGAGATGAATGGGACTGGGAGGGGTGGGAAGCAGAGGGAAGGAGCAAGAGATGGATGGGACTGCGAGGGGTGGGGAGCAGAGGGATGGACCAGGAGATGGATGGGATTGGGAGAGGTCAGGCACAGGAGAGGGAAGGAGCAGAAGATGGATGGGACGGAGGGATGGTGAGCAGAGGGAAGGAACAGAAGATGGATGGAACTGGGAGGGTTGGGGAGCAGAGGGAAGGAGCAAGAGATGGATGGGACTGGGAGGGTGGGGAGCAGAGGGAAGCCTACTGGAAAGAAGACACTGCATAAAACAGAAGACACTGGGATCAAAGCGAATAGAAAAACTAAATGATCAGACAACAAAGGTAAATAAAAGTATTTTATTCATAATTTATTAATTGAAATGTGTCAGCTTTTTGAAATATGCATCTGTGATATTTTGCCTGTAAATTTCATTTCCTTCCTCCATATTAGCATATTCATTTGCATATTTATATATGCAAATGATATGCTAATATGCTCCGCCCATTCTTTGCCCCCCCAAATGAAACAGTCAAACTACGCCTATGTGTCCCTTCCATTCATCCCTATCCAGCAATTCCCCTCTCCCTGAGTCCTGCCCTTCCAATCCATGCCCATCCATGCTCGTCTGTCACATGGCCCCTCCATTTTTCCCTATCCAGCATTTCCCCTCTCTGCCTGAGGCCTGCCCTGCAATCCATATCCATCCATGGCCATCTGTCCCCTCCATTCATCCCTATTCAGCAATTCCCGTCTCCCTGAGTCCTGCCCTCCCAATCCATGCCCATCCATGCTCCTCTGTCACCTGGCCCCTCCATTCATCCCTATCCAGCAATTCCGCTGTCTCCCTGAGGCCTGCCCTGCAATCCATATGCATCCATGGCCATCTGTCCCTTCCATTCATCCGTATCCAGCAATTCCCCTCTCCATGAGTCCTGCCCTTCCAATCCATGCTCCTTTGTCACCTGGCCCCTCCATTTTTCCCTATCCAGCATTTCCCCTCTCTGCCTGAGGCCTGCCCTGCAATCCATATCCATCCATGGCCATCTGTCCCCTCCATTCATCCCTATCCAGCAATTCCCCTCTCCCTGAGTCCTGCCCTTCCAATCCATGCTCCTCTTTCACCTGGCCCCTCCATTCATCCCTATCCAGCAATTCCCCTCTCTGCCTGAGGCCTGCCCTGCAATCCATATGCATCCATGCCCATCTGTGCCCTCCATTCATCCCTATCCAGCAATTCCCCTCTCCCTGAGTCCTGCCCTTCCAATCCATGCCCATCCATGCTCGTCTGTCACCTGGCCCCTCCATTTTTCCCTATCCAGCATTTCCCCTCTCTGCCTGAGGCCTGCCCTGCAATCCATATCCATCCATGGCCATCTGTCCCCTCCATTCATCCCTATTCAGCAATTCCCGTCTCCCTGAGTCCTGCCCTTCCAATCCATGCCCATCTGTCACCTGGCCCCTCCATTTTTCCCTATCCAGCAATTGCCCTGTCTCCCTGAGGCCTGCCCTGCAATCCATATCCATCCATGCCCATCTGTCCCCTCTATTCATCCCTATCCAGCAATTTCCCTCTCTCCCTGAGTCCTGCCCTCCCAATCCATGCCCATCCATGCTCCTCTGTCACCTGGCCCCTCCATTCATCCCTATCCAGCAATTCCGCTGTCTCCCTGAGGCCTGCCCTGCAATCCATATGCATCCATGGCCATCTGTCCCTTCCATTCATCCGTATCCAGCAATTCCCCTCTCCATGAGTCCTGCCCTTCCAATCCATGCTCCTTTGTCACCTGGCCCCTCCATTTTTCCCTATCCAGCATTTCCCCTCTCTGTCTGAGGCCTGCCCTGCAATCCATATCCATCCATGGCCATCTGTCCCCTCCATTCATCCCTATCCAGCAATTCCCCTCTCCCTGAGTCCTGCCCTTCCAATCCATGCTCCTCTTTCACCTGGCCCCTCCATTCATCCCTATCCAGCAATTCCCCTCTCTGCCTGAGGCCTGCCCTGCAATCCATATGCATCCATGCCCATCTGTGCCCTCCATTCATCCCTTTCCAGCAATTGCCCTCTCTCCCTGAGCTCTGCCCTCTCAATCCATGCCCATCAATGCTCCTCTGTCCCCTGCCGCCTCCATTCATCCTTTTCCAGCAAGTCCCCTGTCTCCCTTCCATGACCCCCCCTTGCATCCATGCTCCTCTCTCTCCCATGTCCCAGCCTGGGCCGCCCTCTTCTCCCCCCCCCCCCCCCCTTCGCATCCATGGTGTCGTTTCTCCCCTGCCCTCCCGCTCCCATTGTTTTTCTTTTGTGGCCACCCTCTTCGCTCCCCCCAACATGGTTTTTATTTTTTTTTTCTTGTTTTTAAATGTACCTCCGTGGTTCCGGCAGCGAAGCGTCAGGGAAGGAGGCGGTGCTCCCAACGTCTAGGTTTCCCTTCGCTGTGTTCCGCCTTCTTTTGACGTCATCCTTGACGTCAGAAGAAGGCGGAACACAGCGAAGGGAAGGCTAGACGTTGAGAGCGCCGCCTCCTTCCCTGACGCTTCGCTGCCGAGCGATGCGATTGGTTGAGTGTCATTGCTCCGCCTTCGACGTCATCACGTTTGACGCGTGGGCGGGGCAGACACAATGCGATCTCACCCCCTTCACTTTTGGCTAACAGAGGCTTCATTCGAACGTTGGAGGTGCGTTTTATATAGAGAGATGTTGGTGTGACTCTGCTTAGCTTAGTATCATATTCAAATTATGGATATTTATAATGCTATACTACAAATCATGGAAAAATATGAATTTGTCCAAGTGACAGGTTCGAAGAACTAATGCATAAGTATGTAGTAGAGAGACATACGGGAATGGGGATTGCGGGAATCCCTTGGAACATGTGGGATTCCTGTGGGTATGGAAGAAGTTACCATGGGATTCCCATGGGAGTGTATAAAAAGCTCTGGTGACTCCAGAATGAGACTTGGAATGCCCTGAGAGGGACAATTGGAGCACCAGAATGAGGCTTGGAATGTATGAATAGGCAGTTGGAGTGGCAGAATGAGACTTGGAATGCTCAGAGAGGCAGTTGGAACACCAGACTGAGACTTGGAACACTCACTGGTTGGATAGTGAATACCATCCAAAAAACCATGGGAGGTTGTTGAGGCTGGGAGGAAACAAGAGGGCTGCAAGCAAGTAAATAGTAGCATCAACTCCTGTGGGTATGGGCGGGGATGGAGGAGATTATGGGGATGAGTAAGGATGGAATGGATCTTAGTGGGTATAGGTGGATGTGGGTTAGATTCCATTGGGGATGAGCGGGGATGGGTGAAATTTCTGTCCCTGTGCAACTCTCCAATGTATTGCAAAAAGTTCATTTCAAATGATTTTCTTAAATATCTGAATGTTTCATTTTATTCAGATTGCCACTGTGCTCTATTAAAGATACCATTTTCAGCCAATCTTTGACTGATGCTGCTATAGTTGAAAAAGGAAGTACAAACTTTTATATAATAAGCTTTTATGCCTCAGATTGTTTTAACTTACACTTTTTTGATGGGTGTTCAAACATCTTTTACAGCCTGAAACTGGATTTTAATCACAAATATAGGAGAGATGGCCTAAGTCATGAGTCTGTATTTCATTCTCACTATAGAAGCACTTATCAGACTTTCTGTGGTCATGACCTCATTATCATGGCCACAGAAAGCACCTTACCCCTGGTTTCATGGCTGATGATGTTTCTATGTAAAGCCTACCCAGGTTGTGACCCTAAGCACAAGCTTTATTCATGACCCAAAGTTTGTGAAGCCCTGCTCTATAGTATCTGTCCAGTTTACACTGCAGATTATTGCATCATGCAGTAGTTGCAGCATATTGGGCCAGATTCAGTAAACGGAGCGCAAACCTAGGCGCCATTATGATGCACGCTGATAGTATTCTGTAAAGGGTGCTCTGCACAATGCACCCTATAGAGAATACTAGCTTGGCACACCCAAAGTTAGACGCAAGAGTCTAACTTTGGGTGTGAGCATTAACGTCTGCCAAAAGCTGGTGTAGATGCTTGTGCCCAACTGATGGCAGTTAGTCACAAATCCAGGTATTCTCTAATGTCACGCTTAATTTCTGGGAATGAACCTGACCCACCCATGGCTATGCCCTCTTTTGAGTTGTATGCTATAAAATTTAGGTGAGCATGTTATAAAACATGGTATGGGGCAGTTGCACATGTAACTCCTAATTACTGCCAATCAAGTGCTTGTTAATGCCAGTAATTGATAGTTACCAAAATAGAGCACAAGAAGCCTTCAACAGTGGACGCGTCACACCAGTAATTTATTGATAAAACCCAACACAATCCATGTTTTGACAAAATTGCCTGCATCAGGGGTTGAGTAGCAGTCTCAAACGTCAAATGTATCAATCAATCAATCAATGGAAAGATACAGGTCCTGATATTCAGACCGAGGGAGATAGTCGGGCTGTCTCCTGCGGTCAGCACTGAACCAGAATATTCAATGTTGGGCCGTTTCTGGTGGCCAGCATTGTATATCCAGTTTAAACTGGGATGGTTCCAACTTAACCAGCCAAATCGAATTTCAGCGCTAGCTGATCAAGTTGGAGCCAGCCAAAGATATTCCACCTATTGTGGTGGCCAAATATGGCCACCAAACTTAGCTGGCTCCATGGTGAAAATCGCCAGATAGCCAGTTATATTGCATGATATAACCAGCTATCTTTAAGCCACTATCTAGCAATATTCAGCACCAGATAACTGGCTATCTGGTGCTGGATATCGCCGAATAGCCAGTTAAAGTGCTGTTTTGGCGCTCAAACTGTTTTAAATTTCGGGCAGACAGGCCTCCAGAATCTAATTGTAGCTGAAAACATAAAGAAAGATGCCAAATAAACTGCACAGGAACATAGTATTACTTCAAAAATGCTTCCCGCAGAAGTCTAAGTTGCTGTGGACATGATAGTGTTACTCTGCCAATTCGTGACAGCTTAGACTTGTGTGGGAAGCATTTTTGAAGTAATGCTATGTTCCTTCGCAGTTTGTTGGCATCTTTATTTATGTTTTGAGCTACAATTAGATTCTGTAGGGTTGTATCTTTCCATTGATTGATCAATACATTTGACCTTTGAGACTGCTACTAGACCCCTGACATAGGCGGTTTCCTCGAAACATGGACCGTGTTGGGTCTTTTCAATAAAGTACTGATGTGACGCTCCCACTCTTGAAGGCTCCTTGTGCTCTTTTTTGGCTACTTGCTTCTGTTTGTGTGCTTTTTGGACTCACTCTTTTATGTATCCAGTAATTGATTGTTAGCCTTTAATTTACTAATTAGTTTTCATGTGAATCTGGGATCCGCACACAAGTTTGGGACACTTATACAGAATCTGAGGGATTCTGTATAGCTTAAAAGACATATTCCATCAATATTTAAAACACTGCTGCAACACAAACTATACCAAATGGTGGCCTAGGAGAGAGAATAATGCTGTATTATGTATGTTCCTCCCTATCCTAGACCCATAAGATGGCCCGGCTAGCCCTCAGATTTCCTAGTTTGCTGTCGTCAGCATAATTTTAGTTTCTCCCTGCAGCTGCATGTAAGATCACATGCCAAGGAGAAACTCAGGAGGAACTGAGGCTATGTGGCCCATATATGGCAGATACACATGGATATAACTTTGATGGTGATGAGAGACTGAGGACCCTGCAAAGTCCATGATGTTCCAACAGAAATATGTGTTCAGAGAAGAGGGACACTAGCAGGCTCATTTTCAAAAGAGAAGGACGCCCATCTTTCGACACAAATTGGAAGATGGGTGTCCTTTTCACAGGGTCGCCTAAATCGGTATAATCGAAAGCTGATTTTGTGCGTCACCAACTGCTTTCTGTTGCAGGGACGACCAAAGTTCACGGGGGCGTGTCGGAGGTGTAGTGAAGGCGAGACTTGGGCATGCCTAACACAAGGATGTCCTCGACCCATAGTGGAAAAAAAAGGGCGTCCCTGATGAGCACTTGGACGACTTTACCTGGTCCTGTTTTTCTTACGACCAAGGCACAAAAAGGTGCCTGAACTGACCAGATGACCACCGGAGAGAATCGGGGATGACCTCCCCTTACTCCCCCAGTGGTCACTAACCCCATCCCAGCCTCAAAAAATATCTTTAAAAATATTTTGTGCCAGCCTCTATGCCAGCCTCAAATGTCATACTCAGGTCCATCACAGCAGTATGCAGGTCCGTGGAACAATTTTAGTGGGTGCAGTGCACTTCAGGCAGGCAGACCCAGGCCCATCCCCCCCTACCTGTTATACTTGTGGTGGTAAATTTGAGCCCTCAAAAACCCACCACAAACCCACTGTACCCACATCTAGGTGCCCCCCTTCACCCGTAAGGGCTATGGTAGTGGTGTACAGTTGTGGGTAGTGGGTTTTGGGGGGCTCAGCACACAAGGTAAGGGAGCTATGTACCTGAGAGCAATTTATGAAGTCCACTGCATTGCCCCCTAGGGTGTCCAGTTGGTGTCCTGGCATGTCAGGGGGACAAGTGCACTACGAATGCTGGCTCCTCTCATGACCAAAGGACTTGCATTTGGTCGTTTCTGAGATGGGCGTCCTTGGTTTCCATTATCGCCGAAAATCAGAAACGACCAAGTCTAGGGATGACCATCTCTAAGGACGACCTAAATTTCAGGATTTGTGTGTCTCCAACCGTATTATCGAAACAAAAGATGGACGTCCATCTTGTTTCAATAATATGGGTTTCCCCGCCCCTCCATTGGGACATTTTGCGAGGATGTCCTCAGCAAAACGTGGGCGTCCATTTCAATTATGCCCCTTTAGGTGTTTCATACTACTTACTTGTTTACTACATGGTTTTGCTCACTGGGAGCATGCGTTACTGATAAGGAATTAGCCAATTGCCACAAAGTGTGAATGTGAACACAAGTAGGAGAGGATAACAGAATGAAAGAAATTGCCATTTTTGCATACATATAAAAAATAATAGAATATTACAGGAAAATCCATATATAATCACAAGTTAGTTTAGGAGAAATCACATGATTTATGTAACAGGGGGTTAGGGGTTAAATAAAATATAAATTAAATACGTACCTGGGAGGCTCTGGAGGGTCCGGGAGCTGCTCCAGGGTGAGTGAACTGTGGCAGCTTTGGGGCCACGGTGAGGCTGCCAGGAGCGGCGGTTGTTTTTTTTATCCTTGGATTTGGGGCCGAGGGGAACGCTGCTTGAGGCAGCATTTTCATTTCCTGACTCCCGGGGACGATTCGGCAAGTCCCCGGGAGTGAAGATGCTTCCGGTGGGGTTTTGTAACCGGGGGACGGTTGGGCACGTCCCCGGTGTGAAAGGAATGCTTCGCGCCGTTTCGGGGCCGAATGGGGCCGGTGTTGGCTTTGGCGCTAGGCGCTAAAGTGAAGAGGAGCGGCAGGGGAAGAAAAGAAACGTGCGGGCGCGTTCCCGGTGGGGGCGCGCTACATGCGAATTGGGATCGCGTCTTCCCGTGTAGGCCGAAGCCGGGGCCTAAATTTTGGGCCCGGCCACGGAGGTTTTTTTGTTTTTCCTCCGTTTTTGAGGAGAGATCACCGGGACCTGGAATTTTGGTGGTCATCATGTGTGGGGGACTTAAGGATACAGGTAAGGGGGTATTTAGCCCCAAATTTTATTTTTTATATTGTTTAAAATGTGATAATAGGGGTAGAGGGGCGTAGATTCTGAACGGTTTAACGGATTTGAATTCTGTTTCCAGATTTGTGTTCAGGGGGGTTAGTTTAGGTAAATTAGGGGGGGGTGTAATTTTAAAATTGGGGTTTAAGGGGGTAATTTAATAGGGGGACATTTTGGGGTGCTTCGGGGGGTTAAATGGTCCGATTTTAATAATTTCGACGTATTATGTCCGAGAAGGGGTCTTTTAATTTTTGGATAGGTTTTTGGGGAGTTTGGGGTTTTCGGAGGGGTGTTATGGGGTAATGTTTGATTGTGGGGTGAGGAAAGGGTTAATTTGAATTCTAAAAATATAGGGATAATGGGGGAACTTATATTCGGCGGCATGGAAATTTTGAAGTTAATTGAGAAGGGTTTGGGGGTAAAAAAATAGGAAAATATATGTTTTCAATGATTTTTAATGGGTAAACAGTTGATTAAAATGGAGAATGGAATTTTTGTTAGGGGTTCCATGATGGACAGGTGGAGGAATTCCAAATCAAGTAGAGCAACTGATTGGTTGCCTGGACGGCGGAATGTCCAGGGAAGCTCCGTTGTCTAGGCAACGGCCGAGTGGGCAGTTGGGGAGAGAGCTTCTGAACACAGATGGAGAAGGGTGTGTGTGAAACAGCTGTGCGAAAGGAAGGCCTACAAAGTATGAAAATTGTTTAAATGACAAAGTTTAGTGAAAAAGTGAGTTTTATGGTGAAATGAAAGTGATTGAGAGGAAAACAATAAAAATTTTATGTATGAAAATTTAAATGAAAGTTGAGATAGGGGTTAAGTCTTGCGTGACTGTAGAGTGTATATGGGAAATTGAGAAGAGCAGTAAAGAAGAGTGAAGTTCTCTGTGAGAATAGGAAAAAAGTATATTAGCATAGGAAATTTAGTCTAGGGTATTTGATTAATTTATTTTTATTATCTAGAATGGCCAGTGTATAATTTAAACCCTTCTATTAGGTATGCAGAGAAAAAGTTAAGGAGTAAGGGTTTTCTCTTCAGTTACTTTGTTAAGGACAGGTGTAGGAGAAAGAAGAAAATCCTAAAAGAAAATACTTGACCATAAGAATACTGAACATATCAAGGGCCCCAACGTTTCAAGAAAGGTCAAGGAGCCAGCCAAGAACAAAGAAGACAACAGAGTGTGGTAAAGAAATTAAAGGAAAAGAGATAAAAAGAAAATAAACTTAAACATACTTACCGTTATGTTGTATTAAGTGGTCCAGGACCTGAAAAACAAAAGTGAAGAAAAGTATCAATTCTTTGAGAAAAGAGAGAAATGAAATAGAATTGCAAATAGATAAGAGACAAAGGAGAAACAAACGTTTGAATACTTATCTGATGTTTTTAAAATGATGTTTTGTTAACGAATCGAAGAGATGTTAACCTAGAAAATAGAAATTAAAGTAGTTATTTTAGGAATATATATATATTTGTTTATCTGACAAATAAATTGTTAAATTTTAAAGTTTATTGAGGACTGGTTATTTGGTTTAGTAATTGTTGTACCTTATATTTTCCCTTGTTCTATCCTTATTTCCCTAAATTACCTCCTTTCCTATAACCTTTCCTATATTTTGGTGTGGACACCGTCCTTTGGGAGTCAGACAGCCCGGAAACAGGTCACTGACTACAGTTCGAGAGAAATTTTATTTGGAAATTGGGCGTGGTCTGCTCCTGAGGGGCGGAGTCCATAACAAATTGGCGTAGTCGGCAGGATTACTAGCTTTGGGCGGGTTAACAAGGGTTAAATTTAACAAAATTTGGTTTGTAAGAGTAAGAATTTGGTAAATAATATAATCTCTTGTGAACAGTCTGATTTTGGGGGTGTCAGTACTGTGGTTGTGGTCTGGGTTTTTGTGTTGTTTGCGGCCTTGCCTCTGTAGCAACACTCTCCCCTGAAGCAGCATGGAGAACGAAAGCGGTGACGTGAGAAGTCGGGTTCCACAGATTGTCACACATACGGTGATAATACCTCAGGACAGAACAGTTCCAGATTTCTCGGGTTTTAGAAGAAGCCCTGAAGATCTCGGGGTAGAAGAATGGATAGACCGGATGAAGTCGAGGTTAAGGATTCTAAGAGTGCCAGAAGAGGACCAGGTGGAAGTGGTGCGGGACCATCTCAAGGGCATAGCGCTGGACACCGTGAAATATACGTTACCACGAGATTGTGCAGTAGAGGAGATCTACAAGCTTCTCAGACAAGTGTATGGAGACAGAGCAGCAATTGGGCTGAGAATACAGGAGTTTTACAATCTTCGTCAAGGAGATAGGGAAAGCATACGGGTATTTGCATACAAACTTCAAGAGAAGTTAGAGGCAATTATGAAGAGAGACAGAGGGAGGATCGGCAATGCCGAAGAAACTCTGAAAGAGCAATTCGTGTTGGGGTTAAAAGATGAAATGCTACGCCGTGAAGTGTCAAAAAGAAGTGAAGAGGATGCTCATATGTCCTTTGCAGATCTTATGCAGAGCGCCATACGCTGGGCCGGAGAGGAGAAAGGATTAATCATGTGTGAGTCTGCACCTAGGAGAATTCTCCAAAGACCTAGGGAGAACGAAGAAGAAGTGGGAAGAGGAGAAAATAGAGAAACCACTATGATGATGAATATGATGCAACAGATGACGAACATGTTTTCGCGACTATGTGAGCGACAGGAAGAACAGGGGGACAGGAGAAGGAGAGATACTACTAGATACTCGTATAACCAAGGAGAGTATTCCGGCTCAAGTCAGAGGGTGAGACCTACTAGAACGAATTTTGATAATGTCATCTGTTATCGCTGTCAAGAACCAGGACACATCGCTCGCTACTGTCGCAGTGAGAGAATTGACAGAACCAAACAGGAAGAGAGACCTAGGAATGCTGAAATTCCTGGGACCAGTGGAACGTCCATGAGAGCTGGAAATAATCAGGCAGAGTCAAACTCTAATAAAGGTGAAAACCTTAAACCTAATGTAAGGATGCAGAAACAACTAAATGTGGAGCAAAGTCAAGAAGAAAAACTTTTTGGAGAGCGGGCTATTGGGTCTAGTCCACTTCTGAAGATAAAAATTGAAGGTGTGGAAACGCTGTGTACAGTTGACACAGGTTCCAACGTGTCCACCGTGTTAGCAAGTTTTTTCTACAAAAACTTCCCGGACACAAGATGCCTCAAAGATGCAAGCCAACTTACATTAGTGGCTGTCAATGGAACAGAGTTACCTGTACTAGGATACATCGACGCCGATGTACAGTGTTTAGGGCAGCTGATACCAAAGAGATGTGTGTTTATAGTAAAAGATAATTTCTTGGAAGGACATGTTGAAGAAAACTCAGTACAAGGAATTTTAGGGATGAACGTACTTCAACATTTGGAGGGGCTGTTTAAGGACCTATCCTGTTTTGTGATGGAACCTGTGAAAATATCGAGGATTCTTTCAAAGATTTCCCAGAACAGAACAACACAGGTTAAAGAAATTGTGGGTTTAGTAAAACTCCAAGGGCGTGTGGGACAAATTTTACCGGCAATGTCGGAGAGAATATTACTGGGAAAATGCCAGCAAATCAGAGGAGTCTCAGGACCGTTGTTGGTCTCAGCTTCGGGAAAGAATAATTTACCAGAGAGAGTATTAGTGGCTAATACATTGGTAACTCAAAATAAAGGAAATGTATTAGTTCGTATGGTAAACATCGGAGTCCAAGATGTAATTATACCAAGTAAATCACAAATAGCTGAGGTACAGGTACCTGAAATGATTTCATCTGAAATGAATCGGGAAATTCAGGAAGAGATGGGACATAATTGGGAAGATCAGATTCCGAATGTGAAGGTGGACTGGAGTAATTTGAATATGGAACAAGCTGATAAATTAAAGAAACTGCTATGGAAACATAGAACAGTGTTTTCGACGAACGATAGTGATATCGGGTTTACAAATTTGGTGACACACCCTATCAACACAGGAACATCTAATCCAATACGTCAACCATTTAGGCGGGTATCGCCTCACATTTTTGATTTGTTCAAGAGTCATGTGCAAGATCTGGTGCAACAAGGGATATTGAGAAGAAGCCAAAGTCCATGGGCATCTCCAGCTGTGGTAATTAAAAGAAGGATGGAAGCATCAGGTTCTGTTGCGACTACAGAAAACTTAATGCCATCACTATAAGGGATGCCTATCCTCTACCGAGGATAGACGAATCGTTGGATGCACTGGGATCATCACAGTGGTTCACATCCCTAGACATGACATCTGGATACTTCCAGATGGGAATGAGGCCTCAAGACATTGAAAAGACAGCGGTGACTACCCCGTTTGGATTATATGAGTGGACCAGGATGCCTTTCGGGTTGTGCAATGCCCCAGCGTCATTTCAGCGATTAATGGAGACAATCTTGAGCGATTATGTTTTTAATGTCCTCTTGCTGTACCTGGATGATATTTTAATCTACTCGACGACTTTTGACCAACATCTGGAGCGGTTGGAAAAAGTTCTGATAAGAATGAAAGGACATGGGCTTAAAATCAAGCCGTCTAAGTGTAGATTTGCTTGTAGGGAAGTTAAATACTTAGGATACATTGTTTCGCAACAAGGGGTATCCACAGACCCTGAAAAAGTGAAAGCGTTACAAGAATGGAAGATCCCGTCAAATAAAACAGAAGTTCGGAGTTTCCTTGGATTTGCGAGCTTTTACCGAAGATTTATAAAGAACTTTTCACAGATAGCAGCTCCTCTACATCTGATTACCGGGAAAAATGTGGCCGAGGGAAATAAATTCGTTTGGACAGAGGCTTGCCAAAGTGCGTTTGAAGAGCTGAAAGAGAGAATGTCATCGGCTCCAGTGCTGTCATATCCAGTATTCACAGAAAAATTCATACTGACTACTGATGCCAGTTACAAAGGCTTGGGGGCAGTACTTAGTCAAATCCAAGAGGGCGAAGAGAGGGTGATCGCGTATGCCAGCAGAGGGCTGAGGAGATCTGAAAGGAATTCGAATAACTATTCGGCCTTTAAGCTTGAATTATTGGCGTTGAAGTGGGCCTGCACGGAGAAATTTCGAGAATACCTCATCTATAAGAAGTTTGTAGTACGAACGGACCATAATCCGCTGAAATATCTTGATACAGCGAACCTTCAAGCAGTGGAACAGCGATGGTTAGCTCAGTTGGCGGAACTAGAGTTTAGTGTGGAGTACAAGACCGGCAGAAGCAATACTGTGGCAGATGCATTATCCAGACTGTCAAATAATGAAGAGCCTGAGTTGAGCGATCCAGATGAGGAGAAAGATTTCCTGAAATTTCTGTGTAAAGGAGTGAGAGTGAATGCTAAAAAGAGAAAATCTGTCCAGAAGAAAAAGTACACCTGTGGTACATTACAGTGTGCTGAACATCAGTCCGAGATAGTGAAAAAACAAAAGTCGGATGATACTATTCGAGAGGTGATGAGGTGGCTGAAAGAAAATCGGCTACCAAGTTTAGAAGAACTTGATACTCTGGATAAGAAACTTCTGTGGAAACACAGAGAACGTTTGCAGATAAGGGAAGGAGTATTATACAGGGTCTATGAGGACTGTAGGTTTGGCAGCGAAGAATTACAGGTGGTGGTACCAAAGGAATTGAGAGAGGAAATATTAAAACAATTCCATGATGATAGAGGTCATTTTGCCACTGAAACGACATTTAAGAATCTCCGAAAGGAACATTTTTGGACCAAAATGAAGAGAGATGTAGAAGAATGGATTAACAGTTGCAAAAGATGCTGTTTTTCAAAGAAATTATTCCCGGCTGAGAAAACGGAATTGAGTTGCTTTAATGTTGTAAAACCGCACGAAGTGTTGGCAGTGGATTACACGGTATTAGACAGGGACAGCAGAGGATATGAAAACGTTTTCGTGATGACGGATATGTTTTCAAGGTTTACTATCGCTGTTGCCGCGAGAAACCAAACAGCAAAGACAACCGCGAGGATCCTGGTCACTCATTGGTTTTCAATGTACGGAGTACCTGATAAGTTGCACTCGGATCAAGGAACTGTGTTTGAGTCCAAAGTCATAAAAGAACTCTGTCTCTTATATGGAGTAAAGAAGACCCGTACCACACCTTACCATCCGCAGGGAAACGGGAGGTGTGAGAGATACAATCGGACATTTCACCAGATATTACGCGCTTTTCCACCTGGAAAGAAAAGGTACTGGTCCAAATACTTGCCTGAGATTAACCAGATCTACAATAGTTCCATACATAATGCTACTGGATTTACTCCAGCGTTTCTTTTCTTGGGAAAAGAAAATTTGATGCCACATCAGGATTTAGTGAGACAAGAAGAAGAATGTTGGAAAACAGGACAAGTTAATTCCTTGGTTGTTACCTGAGGGACATGTATGTTCTGTGGCACCAATGAGGTGACATAGCAGTGAACTCCGGAGCCAATGATATGATAGCTGTTTGCCTCCTGAGAGGGTTGTCTCCCTACATCATGCAAGATCAGTCCTGGCCCTGCTGGAGGGCCCTGGGTGACTAGGCACTGGATGAGAGGTAGTATGCCACTGTGCTGTTGCAGGAATGGGACCATTGTTACAGCTCTTGCTAGAGATGTGGGTTTGTGTGCGTCCCCATGCATATGTGACCTACAGCTGGCTAAGAGATGGCAGGAGACCCTGTTTTTTTCCTCCCATCCTTCTGGCCACTTCTGCTGAGACCCCCATGAAAAAGGCAGTTTACATACTGCAAGGTGGGAAACCTAGGTTTGGGGGCATCTATCTGTGGTGTAATCATGCTAGCTGAATTGGGGCCCTCACAGATGTCAGTGGCTGGACTTCACCCATAGGCGGTCCGTGACCAAAATGTTTGGGGAGGCTAAAGGGGGTGGGGTTAGGGTGTGGTCAGGGGCGGAGCTTACATCCATAATTGTCTGACAACACACAGAAAAAAAGTAAAAATAAAATAGTCACAATTAATACCTTTTATTAAATTTAGATATTAGATATGTATCATATGTCAAAGAATAAAGTGGTTGCTCAAAGCATATACTAACCACAATCACTCAACTGCAAAACACTATGCACAACTTTGTGCAAAAACACACCCAGAACCTTACTGTACCATAAATATTACACTGAGCAGACCTTAATACACCAATATACCACCCTTACAGAAAATGCAGCCCGTCAACAATATGAAACAAGAGATCCTAATATCATAATTCTCATGTAGAGCCACAAAACACCCTTTTAGGGTGGATAGTGTTCACAATGAGCTCCTTTTATTAATGACCAGATAGAGATAAGAGTTTTCAAATTTCAATTTTGGCACAGTATAAGTCATCACAAACAAAATATAGGAAAACCAAAAGCATTAGGGGCTTATAGCCCATTTAGTTATGTTTAAACAAAAGAGATCTGCATGAAACAAAATATTAATTTTTTTATTTTGACTAAAACCCTTCAGAGTCAGCACCTACCTCTCCTGAAATCCAACGTGCGCTGTGTACCACAATTTCCTCAAATTATTATGGTCTGGGTCTGGGAAGGAAGTGGGAACACCTCAGACAGCCACTCTTAACCAGCCTTGAGCCTTCCCTACTCAGTGACGGCCCCTCCCGCGCATTCCCGCCTATGCGGAACAGGAAGTTGCATCATGACGGGACGGGAGCTCTCGTAGGGAAGGCTGACTCTGACTGGCTGAGCCTGAGGCGAAGAAGAACATCATGATGATGATCGGTGACGTTGGGTAGCCCAAAGCCGGTTTAAGGTGGATCGGCGGTGTGGAGGCAAAAAGAGGAGGAGGAGGGACACAGCGCGCCGGTGAGAGACCAAGTAGCCACGGGCGGGCGGAACTGGGCATGGGCATGGCGCTCAGGTGATGGTGAGCCGGCAGCACTGCAAAGAAGAGAGAGGACTGGAGTCAGTCTACTGGTCTACAGTGGCGTAGCCAGACCTAGCATTTTGGGTGGGCCTGGAGCTAATATGGGTGGGCACTACGTATATAGGTATGTGTAGCACTTAATGATGGATTTCTAAATAGTCTGCCCAACAGCTGCCCTGCATCAATATAAACCACATATATACTTAATAGAAAAACAGATATTTGTAATACAGTTACATTATCCCATATCTTAAACTTGACCAGACATAAGTCTGCAATAATGGCAAACATCTCAATACACATGATAGGATCCTGCAATATAATTACAGCAATAGCATAGATCCTTCAAACTTTGCTTTATAACAAATGCCTGATTAAGTAAACTTTGAAGTCTTTTTCACTTCCTCTAGCTCTACTCTTATCTCCCTTCTGATGCTGACAAAATAAAATGACCACGGTTCGGTACATATCCTTCAACTTTACATTATAATAAATATATATGCCTTATTAAGCTGTATTAATCAAACATTTAAAATTTGGTAAATATACCTTTGAAGACTTCTTCCTTTTCTATCTACTATGGAATTTGTCGCATATAGAGGACATAGCTAGAATGTTTCCTCTTATAGCTTTCCATAGGAAAAATGTAATTAAGTTCGGGTAGCACCTCAATAATAACAACACAAAATCCCTTCACCTCCAGGTACTTTGTGAAGTAACAGAAAATCCTGCAAAGAAGCTTCTTGAGTCTATGTTGCAAACCTTAACCAATTCTGAATACAAATGCCAATAACAGTACCTTTAAAAAGGCAGCAGTGAATACACACAACAGCAATACGCATCTCATTGGAAAGGCCAGACAAGTCAGACTCCTAGATCCCCCACACAAACTACATGCCAGCAAAATCTCTCACCTGCTGGTTCACATGCAAAACACAGACCAACCTTCATCAATTATAGAATTAAGGACCAAAAATCAGAAATTGTCTTGTAGCCTGGCATCAGTCCTTCCCTTCCTTTCCCCCCTATCCACCCTTGTAGCCTAGCATCGGCCTTTCCCTTCCCTATCCCACCATCCAGCCCTTCCCTTCTCTACTCTACTCTACCCCCACTATCCATTCCCATAGCCCAGCATCAGTCCTTCCCTTCCCCACCATCCATCTGATTGGTAGGCATCTGCCCCAGCCCTCACTGCACGCAGCCTAGCATTAGCCCTGTCCTACCCCCTTACCCATAACTCCCTAGTATGGCATCCCCTCACCCCCACCCAGAAACCTGCCCACATTAAATATAAAGCTTTTAAATAATAATATTATTATTATTTTAACCTAGGAACTGCAGAGGACGCACTGAGAGGGAAACGACGCAAGAGGAGACGAACCTGCCTGCGTGCCTGCCTCAGTGAGCACTGCTGCGCTGCCTTCACTTCCAGTTCACTGTGACTTGGAGAGAAGAGGGGAGGGCAGGGGAGTGAGGTGACATGCTGGATATGGAGGGGAGAGAGAATTGCTGGACATGGAGAGGAGGGCAGGGGAGAGAGGAGAATTGCGACTTCGGGTAAAAGATTTTGGAGCGCGGGAGCAGGAACGGAAGGGAGCGGGCAAATGAGCCGGACCTCAGGAAAAAGGTGCGCTGTACCGGCACAAAACAAGCACTGTATGTATCCCTCATTGATAAGTCTCTGACTCTAAAGTTTAGCAATTTCATTAAAGCAAAATGTATTTTCACATATCACAAACTCTTCCTATCCGAGAATGTTTATATAAAAACAATCACAAAAAAAAAGCAATCAGATTTTCACTTACCAGCTCTGTCAACACTATGTCAGCTAAACTTCCTCTTTGAACATACTGTTGGAACCATCAGCCAATGAAATGGCTTTTAGCTGTAGATATCCCAGGTTACCTGATAATTATGCACACATCATTGCAGTCATGCCCTCCTCTCGGTGTACATGCTCAGAAAAAAAAAACAAAAACTTTGAACCATTTAAAGATTTTAACAATTACACTATTTATTTTTTATTTCTCCCCAGTCTCACTTGCACACCTCCCTCCAAACCTGTTCTCTTTAATTTGAATGTTGTACACTTCAAGCTCACCCCGAATGAGAAGTTCTTCCCACACCAAAGACATATATAGCACTGGTTGTATCTTTTAAGCAACTTCAGCAGCGCATGTCTGCCTCAGTTAGCAGGGATGACTAGGGCAGGGGAGAGAGGAAAATCACAACTTCAGGTAAAAGGTTTTGCAAGTGAGCGGACCTCAGCTGGGGAGGCTTAGCCTCCCCAAGCCTCTTATACCGGGGCCTATGACTTCACCCCATGACTCATGGGCATGCTCTTAGGGGGACGGGGGTGGGAGAAGCATACACATAGGTGGTAATTTCTCTATGAAGGGGTTTGTATCCCACTATCATCTAGAGGTTTCAAGGGCCCCCAGCTTTGGCCCTGAGGGATGTTTCACAGGGCAGCATACCTTACTTTGGACCTCACAATGGAATATCCAATCAGTGTTGGCTCTAGGGCATGAAAGGGCATCCTTTTGTGCTCTCACAGCCCTTTGTGGTCAGTGTACTGTCCTCCCAGTTGGTGAGATGTCATATGTGTGTGCCCGATGCAAAGAGCTCCTAGCTCTCAGAGAACATGTCCGTTCTCTTGAGGCTAGAGTAGCAGACTTGGTGGAGCTAAGGGAGACAGAGAGGTACATAGAGGAGACCTACAGGGATGTTGTAGAGAAGTCCCACCTCCAGTCTGGTAGCCCCTGTGCTACCTTGGAGGAGGGAGGTCTCCTAGAAGGACAGCATCACCCTGATGAAGTAGGAAGTACTCCTGTAGCCAGGACCTGCCCACCAGGGGATGTACTATCCTCTCGCATCAAGGATATGTCTCCAAGTGCTGCCCGGGAGGGGTTAGGACAGCTGTTGTAGTTGGTGATTCGATCATTAGGAATATAGATAGCTGGGTGGCAGGTGGATGTGACTTGCCTGCCTGGTGCAAAGGTGGCTGATCTCATGTGTCACCTAGATAGGATTTAGAGAGTGCTGGGGAGGAGCCGGCTGTCTTGGTTTATGTGGGTACCAATAACACAGGAAAATGTGGGAGAGAGGTTCTGGAAGCAAAATTTAGGCTCTTAGGTAGAAAGCTCAAATCCAGAACCTCTAGAGTAGCATTTTCTGAAGGGCTACCCGTTCCACGCACAGGGCCAAAGAGACAGGCAGAGCTCTGGAGTCTCAATGCGTGGATGAGACGATGGTGCAGGGAGGAGGGTTTTAGATTTGTTAGGAACTGGGCAACATTCTGGTGAAGGGGGAACCTATTCCAAAAGGTTGGGCTCCACCTTAACCAGGGTGGAACCAGGCTGCTGGCTTAGGCATTTAAAAAGGAGATAGAGCAGCTTTTAAACTAGAAACTGGGGGAAGGCCGACAGTCGCTCAAAAGTGCATGGTTCGGGATAAGGTATCTTTCAAAGATATCACCAAACAGGGAAGATAGGGTATCCCGATAGTGAGGTTGCCAAAGAGACCATAGTAGATCAGGTGTCCTTAATTAAAAATAAAAATCAGACAAAATATTGCAAATTAATACTGTCAAGTACTGAGCATGATGTAAATAGGAACAACAAACATAGACTGAAATGTCTATATGCGAATGCCAGAAGCCTAAGAAATAAGATGGGAGAGTTAGAATATATTGCACTAAAGAAAATTTAGATATAATAGGCCTGGTGGAAGGAGACCTGGTGGAAGGAGGATAACCAGTGGGACACTGTCATACCGGGGTACAAATTATATTGTAGTGACAGGGTTGATCGAATTGATGGAGTGGTAGCATTGTCTATTAAGGAGAGCCTTGAATCAATAGATTGAAAATTATACAGGAAACAAACACATCTTGGAATTACTATGGATTGAAATTCCATGTGTAAAGGGGACAAGGATAGTCATAGGAGTGTACTACCGTCTGCGTGGCCAGGATGAACAGACGGATGCAGAAATGTTAAAGGAAATTAGAGACGCAAACAAACTGGGCAACACAATAATAATGATATTGACTGGGTAACTGCAACATCAGGGCACGCTAGGGAGGTAAAATTCCTTGGCAAAATCAAGGACTGCTTTATGGAGCAGCTGGTTCAGGAACCGACGAGAGAAGGAAAAATTCTAGACCTAGTCCTTAGTGGAGCGTATGATCTGGTGTGGGAGATAATGGTGCTGGGGCCACTAGATAACGGTGAATATAATATGATCGGATTTGATATTAGCTCTGAAGTAAATATACATAGGAAATCAAATACAATATTGTTTAACTTTAAAAAAGAAGACTATGATAAAATGAGAAAAACGGTGAAAAAAACCTTAAAGGAACAGCTGCGAGGGTTACATCAGGCGTGGATGCTGTTCAAAAACACCATCCTGGAAGCCCAGGCCAAATATATTCCATGTATTAAAAAAGGAGGACAGAAGACCAAACTACAGCCGGCATGGTTAAAAGTGAGGTGAAGGAAGCTATTAGAGCTAAAAGAAAATCCTTCAGAAAATGGAAGAAGGAACCGACTGAAAATAATAAGAAACAGCATAAGGAATGTCAAGTCAAATGCAAAGCGCTGATAAGGAAGGTTAAGAGGGATTTCGAAAAAAAGATTGCGTTGTAGGCAAAAACACATAGCAAAATTTTTTTTAGCTATATTAAAAGCAGGAAGCCGGCAAAAGAATCAGACTGCTAGATGACCGAGGGGTAAAAGGGGTGATTAGGGAAGACAAAGCTATAGCGGAGAGATTAAATAAATTCTTTGCTTCGGTCTTCACCGAGGAAGATTTGGGTGAGATACCGGTACCGGAAATGGTATTCAAAGCTGACGAGTCGGAGAAACTGAATGAATTCTCTATAAACCTGGAGGATGTAATGGAGCAATTCTACAAATTGAAGAGTAGCAAATCTTCTGGACCGGATGGTATTCATCCCAGAGTACAGATAGAACTGAAAAATGAGCTGCAGAGCTATTGTTAGTAATATGTAATTTATCCTTAAAATCGAGTGTGGTATCGGAATATTGGAGGGTGGCCAATGTAACGCTGATTTTTAAAAAGGTTCCAGAGGAGATCCGGGAAATTATAGACCGGTGAGTCTGACGTCGGTGCCGGGCAAAATGGTAGAAACTATTATAAAGAACAAAATTACAGAGCATATTCAAAAGCATGGATTAATGAGACAAAGTCAGCATGGGTTTAGTGAAGGGAAATCTTGCCTCACCAATCTACTACATTTCTTTGAAGGGGTGAACAAACATGTGGATAAGGGTGAGCCGGTTGATATTCTGTATCTGGATTTTCAGAAGGCATTTGACAAAGTACCTCATGAAAGACTCCAGAGGAAATTGGAGCAGGGGCGTATCTGCGTGGGGCCATAGGGCCTGGGCCCCCGCAGATTTCGCCCTGGACCCCCCTACCACTGTTAACCCTCCCCCGCCTACCGCCGTCAACGTGCTGCGACGTCAGACTCCGTCCAACTGGAAGGGATGCAGCTTTCAGAACACGAGGATGAAGAACTCAAACAAGACCTCGGCTGGGATGGCGGGGGTTGGGTTCCCCCGCCAGCTGAAGTAATATTTTTAAAAACCGGCAGGAGGAAGCGGACCTTGGGGGTAGGTGACGGCGGTAGGCAGGGAAAGGGTTGACGGCGGGAGGCGGGGGAGGGTTAACGGCGGTAGGGGGGAGGGTTAATGGCGATAGGGGGGCGGCGGACCGGGGGGCTATAATGTGCCCCCTCACTCTAGCCCCTGCCCCCCCTACCGCCGAACCTCAGATACGCCCCTGAATTGGAGAGTCATAGGATAGGAGGTAGTGTTCTATTGTGGATTAAAAACTGGTTAAAAGAAAGAAAACAGAGAGTAGGGTTAAATGGTCAGTATTCGCAATGGAGAAGGGTAGTTAGTGGGGTTCCCCAGGGGTCTGTGCTGGGACCGCTGCTTTTTAACATATTTAAAAATAACATAGAGATGGGAGTAACTAGTGAGGTAATTAAATTTGCTGATGACACAAAGTTATTCAAAGTCATTAAATCGCATGAGGATTGTGAAAAATTACAAGATGACCTTACGAGAATGGACACTGGGCATCTAAATGGCAGATGCATATGGGAAAGAGGAATCTGAATTATAGCTACGTCATGCAAGGTTCCACGTTAGGAGTCACAGACCAAGAAAGGGATCTAGGTGTTGTCCTTAATGATACGTTGAAACCTTCTGCTCAGTGTGCTGCTGCAGCTAAGAAAGCAAATAGAATTTTAGGTATTATTAGGAAAGAAATGGAAAACAAAAATGAGGATGTTATAATGCCTTTGTATTGCTCCATGGTGCGACCGCACCTCAAATATTGTGTCCAATTCTGGTCGCCGCATCTCAAAAAAGATATAGTGGAATTAGAAAAGGTACAGAGAAGGGCGACAAAAATGATAAAGGGGATGGGACAACTTCCCTATGAGGAAAGGCTAAAGCGGCTAGGGCTCTTCAGCTTGAAGAAAAGGCGGCTGAGGGAAGATATGATAGAGGTCTATAAAATAATGAGTGGAATTGAATGGGTAGATATGAAGTGTCTTTTTACGCTTTCCAAAAATACTAGGACTAGGGGGCATGCGATGAAGCTACAATGTAGTAAATTTAAAACGAATCGGAGAAAATATTTCTTCACTCAACATTTAATTAAACTCTGGAATTCGTTGCCAGAGAATGTGGTAAAGGCATTTAGCTTAGCAGAGTTTAAAAAAGGTTTGGACAGCTTCCTAAAGGAAAAGTCCATAGACCATTATTAAATGGACTTGGGGAAGCTCCACTATTTCTGGGATAAGCAGTATAAAATGTTTTGTACTTTTTGGGATCTTGCCAGGTATTTGTGACCTGGACTGGCTACTGTTGGAAACAGGATGCTGGGCTTGATTGACCTTTGGTCTGTCCCAGTATGGCAATACTTATGTACTCCTTTGTCAGATACGTGTGTGGTGTAGGGCATAGGGCTCTCAATGCAGGAAAAGTGGGTATGGTTCTCACTGTGGCTCTTTCTGTGTACTGTTTTATTTCCCCTGCTATAGCTGCTGCAATGTGCTAGGTAGCTGTGTGTAACATGCTGATCACTTTTCTATTGGTCACAAGTGGGTTCTGTCCAACATCCCTTTCCCCCTCCCCCTTCCTTTCCATATAATCTCATAGGTTTGGGGTTGGATTCAACATATTGTAGTGGATATGGGGTGTGTGGGCACACTGTAATGAGGGTAGCTGCATACTTAGGCCTTGGGGTACTTATATCAGGCTCTGAGTCATTCCCTTATGTGCCACATGAGGCCTGGGTCTTCCAGCCATATGAGCCTGCACTGGCGCCTGGGTGCCTCAAGGTCATGATGGATGCCAAATTGTCTCCAAAACACAAGTTGGTGGGGACAGAGTTCCAGTGATGGGGCTTCTTGGTTTGACATACATATTTTAACGACATGTTGTGTGATGCTCCTCACATAGCTTGTAACAGATGGCAACAGCCAGATTGGGGGGCGAGGGGCTGAGGGGTGGGAATGCAGTACACAGAACAGCTGTTGTGTGAGCTGAGGTGGCTATGGGGACAGAGGATGGCATATGCACTGTTGCTAGGTGGGGATGGGCAGTGGGGTAAAGCAGGTGTGCATTTCTGTGGCTGCATATTCCTTTGTCAGGTGCTGTCAATGTTCCCATCAGTATGTAGGTGTGAGGCAGCATGCTAGCGCTGGGAGGGGGGGGGGGGGGGTTGTTACGGGGGCCAGAAATATACCGACCTTGATTTCAGAATTTGATGGCTTGTGGAGGGGGCAATGTAGACAAAAGATCACCAAGGTGGAGGAATGGGCCCTATGGTCTGAATCACAAGATGCTTCAGTGGGAGTTGTACTTGCCACCCCCAGGATCCCAGACCACAACCTAAACTATTATACCATGTCTCCAGAAGCTAGGAGAGACAGGGAATGTCTGACGCCCTGCCACAGCCAGCAATCACAGTTGAACTTAGGTCATCTGACACAGGTGTGAGGTATATGGAAACTGCAACCAGGTTCCACAGTGGAAGAGAAGCATACATGACTGCAGTGTCTCTTTCCAGTCCTTTCTCCCAGGTCAAGGCAATGTTGTGCCTGCACATCTCTCTCAGACAGATTCCTTGGGTATCTCCTCATCGCCTGAGTGAACAAGGTGCTCCCAGGACCTGGCAGGGGAATATCTGACCTAATGTCTCATTTCTGGGAATCACAGATACCCTACAGCCAGTGTCCCTCTGGGGAGTTGGGGGAGGGTGGCCAGATTTCTAAGAAGAAGAAGAGGCACCTCTTCAATGTTGCTTTCGGCACCTAACCATTGTACCTCTACCCAAGAAATCTAGACTGTCCCAATTTTTGATTGACTGCACTTTTTGTCCTTTTTGTCCTTCTTGTCCTTTCGATTGTAAGCTCCTTTGAGCAGGGACTGTCCTTCTTTGTTTTTTGTACAGCGTTGCGTAACCCTGGCAGCGCTCTAGAAATGTTAAATAGTAGTAGTAGTAGTAGTAGTAGTAGCAGCAGCTGCATGTAGTGACAACTCTTAGAGCAGTGGGAGCCCCACAGGTGAGGACTCTAACACTGTGTTTGCTCCTGCAAGGCCAGGACAATCCCTAGCAGCTAGAGGGAGGGGTGGGACAGGTGGTCGACAGAGGATATGGGGAGAGGGAGGATGAGGTGATGGAGGGTGAGGGGCTGTGTGTGCTGAAGGAGGGGTGTGGGCATGTGTGCACTAGGGGGAGGGGTGTGGGGGTGATGGTGGAGGGGGTGTGGGGGGAGGGAGTATGGTGACATTAGGAGGGAGGAGTGGATATGGGAATTAGAAATCCATGTACTGCTTACCTAGGAGCCAGCCACCAGTGATCTCCCCTCAGTCAAACCTGCAGTAGATTAATAAGTGCTGGAGTACGTAAACATCATGGGTGGACCCTGAGTACTGAGCACACACATCCACAATCTCCCTCTGGGCATCACACACACCTGCATGTTCATGGAGTGATATGATTTCCTTTCCTACAGGTGTCCTTGTATGCCTGAGGGAGGGAGGGGTCTGAGTGTGACGTGTGTGCAGTAAATGAAGCCTATGACTGAGAGGTAGTGGTCCTCCAGAACAACTGAGCCATGTTGTTCTGGAAGGCCTAGGCAGTAGTGGGGAAGGTAACATACTGTGAGGTGTGGGTGAGGAAGGCATCGAGGAACTGGGCAAGACAGTTGGAGATGGCAGGCTGGGTGAGGCCTGCATTGACCTCTAGCATTACTGAAAAGGGCTGGTGGAAAGAAAGGCCAGGGAGACTGTAACCTTAAGGTGGACTGGCACTGGATTATTCCTGCGTGTCCTGGCCTGGAGGAGAGGTTGTAGCTGGTCACAGAGGTGCTGTAAAGCATCCCTAATACAGCAGTACCTGATCAGTAAAGTTCTGGGCCTAAATACTCTCAGATAGGGGTATCTCATCCTGGGCCTCCCCTCCAAACTTTCATCCACATAAACACATCCAACAAAGCATCAGACACAATAGCATTCAGTGCATACATGATTGGTGTGCAGGTGTCCCACCACTACAGATGCAACCCACTAACCCCAGCAGCACTACTGTGCACACCTACACCTACTGCACTAGTGAGACCCAGCACTAGCACACAGCACTCACTCTCCGTGCACCAGCAAACAGTCCTCACATACACAGCAGCTGCACAAAGCACTCACTCTCCTAGCAAAAGCACACAGCCCTCACACAAACAGCAGCAGCACACAGCACAGTGACAAACAGGGAGTGAACAAACAAAGGAACAATAAGAGACAGAAGACAAGCAGGTAGGAAGGTAGAATGGGAGGTGTGGGGGTTTAGGGACAATGAGTGTTTGGTAGGGAAAGGGGGCCAGATACAGAGCAAGGGATGGGTGAGGCTTGGGGGGGGGGGGGGGGGCTGGACATGTGAGCAAGGACTTGAGCAGGGAGAAACAGAGAAGGCAAGGCAGGAAATGTGAGGGTCAAAAGGTTCAGACTGGAGCAAAAAAAAAAAAAAACAAAGATAACAAACCACTCAGCAACTTTCTACTATTTTCACAAATGACCAATTCTACCTCTCCACTCTCCAACTCAGCAAATTCACAAATGGGTCCAAAGACAGGTTTGGTCTTGGCCTAGACACTTTTAAAGCAAGTCTAAATTACAACATTTTTCTTTTTGACATCAGGAAGTTTTTTTGCTATCCGTTATTACAAAAAAATGTCCATCACGTAACACCGCTCATCTCACGCCCATGACACACCCCTAAAACACCTATTCTGAAAATGTTTTATTTTCGGCGAATATCGGACTTAAACTTTTTTTTTGTTATGTTTGATTATATGATTAAAACATTTTTGTGTGAGAAACACATCCATCTGCCAATTTTTGAACATTTTTTTCTTTTGATTATGAGCCCCATTATTAGTAACATCAATAACTGGATGCTAGAATGTGCGGAGGGGCCGGTGTGTGTTGCCAGCTGCCATTTAAAAGAGCATTGGCTGAATAAGGAGGAGGAAATCTTTAGCTGGTGGGGTTTGGGGATTCCCACCAGCCACAACAAGAGTGCCACAATTTGGGGTGAGTCTGAGTCCAAATTGGGTGGGCTGTGGCCCACCAAGGCCCACCTGTAGCTACGCCACTGCATTGAGCTATGATTTTCTGGTGTAAGATCTGCAGGGTTGCCTTTATATAGTGATCCTCAAACCTGATTGGCTGGGGTTTGAGGTGGGTGGTTTCAGTGGAGCAATTTGATTCTGGAAGGCTGGCACAGTTTAAACTCTGGAAGACATTTGATCTAATACTAATCTTGAAGGTTGACTGCTTGTAGCCTTTGGCTGTATTGACACTTCTTGTTGTATGACATTTGTTATGGTTTGTGCAGTTCATTTTTTCCCCCCGCTGCCAATATAAATAAATAAATAGAAAGAAAGAAAGCCACAACACAATGGCTAAAAAGTCAGTTTCACTTACTGAATGCAAACCGGACAGCCGCAGTGATCATGACACCAGCCGCAGAAGCCTAGGAGAACATAAAACACATTGTTTATCCCCAAACTGGCACAAAATTGTTCTCACTCTTAAAATACACAGAGTTGTCAGATGCACTTCTATGTAGAGCAAATCATTGCATTCAGCACAATCCCCTTTACTATGCATTGTGTCTCAAATCATCATATTGACATGTCGTATATCACAAAATCAATCTTAATAGTTCTCAGAATTAAAGTGGAAAGTTATCAAAATATATCAAAAATAATTACTCCACTCAATATCTGCATTGATCCCATTAGGAGTCACAGTCTGTAAAGTAAAAATCCATTTCTGCTCTAGTCTATTAAGCAAGACAACACAGGCACCTCCCCACTGATCCAGATGAGCTTGCATCCATTTTAAGTCTGTGAACAGAAAAATCACACGCTGAGCCTCTATAAGAAATATAAAATAAGCCCTGTAACTGGCTCTGATGCTCCATGAGACAAGAGCAAATCATCCTCCCCTTAACCTCCCTGCATATTAGCAGGGGGCAAAAACACATGGTAACATGTATGACATAACTTGAAGTACAGTCAGTGCAACATTAATGCTTTTACTTTCAATTCAGCTTGAGGATTCTGAATCGCTTCAGTGGTTAAGGCTTGAACGCAGAACTGGCAGCGGCTACAAGCAAAAAGTCCCACATTCTCAAAGCTCCCATATGGATTCTCCAAAGGTAATGTTGACCACACAATCTTATTCTTCAAGTTGTCACCCCGTTTATAGGCAATCCATAACCCTGAAGAGAATAGTGACAATCTTGAGAACTGAGGGCAAGATGCACTAAACTTTAACGACCCTTTAACGAAGAAATTTTCAACCGTAGCATGCATTAAAGGCCTTGTTCCGACGAAGCTAGCAGCTAACGAAAACGGAATGCAAACGAGTAACTACCATTGAAATGTGGGCGATACAGAATGCACTAACCATACCGACGATTGCACCGATTCATTTACCGCAAAATATTTAACATGAGTTCAGAGCTGTCGTTAAGGCCTGAGCTGTCACTCCCTGCTTCCCCTTGCAGCATACAAATCCAAGCTAGCATGTTTAAAAGTGAGATTACATAAAAACGCTACCAATAAAGAACGACAAGGTGGATGCAGTACTTCTTAGGCTTCCCCCTGCATTAACAAAGCAAAACAAAAATCGAATGGGAGGGGGCAAAAGCGCTCATCAGGAGCGTCTTGTATGGACGGCCTTGCCCCCCCCCCCGCTTCCCCCTGCACGAAAACTCCAAATTTTAGCAGCCCCGGCCCCCCTCCCTTCCTGTTCCTTTCTCTCTACTCTCCCACAGCTCTGCCTCCCGCCATCCTCCGCCCCCGTGCCCTGCCCCCTGCCCCCCCTGAGGTCATCCCCGCCGCTCCCCCCCTCCACTGGGCCCCCCCTACGCATTACCGGGCCCGCGCAGCACCTCTCACCTCTGTGTGAAGGCACTGCACGGGCAAGAGGAACAGCAGATCACTGCCAGTCTTCTTCAGGACGTCTCTCTCCTTTCCTGACCTGGGTCCGCCCCCGTCTGACGTAAGAAACCTACGTCAGACGGGGGCGGGCCCAGGTCAGGAAAGAAGAGAGATGTCCTGAAGACTGGCGGCGATCTGATGTTCCGCTTGCCCGTGCAGCGCCTTCACACAGAGGTGAGAGGTGCTGCGCGGGCCCGGTAATGCGGAGGGGGTGCCCAGTGGAGGGGGGGAGCGGCGGGGACGACCTCAGGGGGGGCGGGGCACGGGGGCGGAGGATGGCGGGAGGTGGAGCTGTGGGAGAGTAGAGAGAAAGGAACAGGAAGGGAGGGGGGCCGGGGCTGCTAAAATTTGGAGTTTTTGTGCAGGTGGAAGCGGGGGGAAGCGGGGAGCAGCGGGGGGGGGGGCAAAGCCGTCCATACAGGACACTCCTGACGAGCACCTTTGTCCCCCCCCGATCCTTTTTTGATTTATGTTTTTAGTTTTCTATTTAATGCAGGGGGAAGTGGGGAGCCACATGTTTGTGTTTTTGTTGTTGTTGTTTTGACGTTTGTGGCATGCGAAGAGCAGCCAGCATAACGTTTGGCTGCTCTGCGCATGTTTTAGGGGCCGATTACCGATGGGGATTACGAATCTTTGATACATTGTACTTTTCAATACCGTACTGAACATGTGCGACTTGTTTTTTTGGTGCATTCATCGTTTTTTTCAAATTCTTTAAGGACTTTAACGTTTTAGATTTTTTACGTTTGGTTGATGCATCTTGCCCTAAGTCAGAAAACTGTAAAATACAGGTAGCTTTCTCACAAACATCCTTTTTATTCAATCACAATAAAATTTCTTTGCTAGCATAAAAGGCCTGGTGACAAGCTTGTTTCACACATAGGTAGAGATAAAAAGTCGCAACTTTCTCTTTTGAACTCCATAATATCATTACAAAGATTTCTAAGCCGTAATAATTGACTAATTGGCAAGTTCACTTCCAGTGCCTTTGAATGACAACTGTCAAGCTGCACCAGCATAGGTGGTAGCAAACACTGGGCCCTCCATGGTACAGAGGGTCTCACACCTGTCTCAAGCTGAAAGAGGCATAGCCTGCAGGAAAACTTTGGTTCCTCTCCTCAGTTTATGTCCTTGGCCTCTGAATGTCATGTCTAGCACAAGTCATGTTTTAAGATGCAATAGCTCTTTGATATACAGTGGTCTTCAGAGTACAGTCTTTGTTGTATCACTTAGGGCTTCTTTTACAAAGCTGCACTAGCGATTCCTGCTCAGCAAATGAGAGGAAGCCCATAAGAATTGAATGGGCTTCCTCTCATTTGCTGCACCGGGAACCGGTAACGCGGCTTTGTAAAAGAGGCCCTTAATATCTAAAATACTAATAGATTGATGTTTAAATTCCAATAAAAACTGAAGGTTGGGTTTAATTCATCCAATCACTGAGAAAAACACAATAAATCATCCACTGCTGATGCCCAAATCCAAAAAAATCATCAGTGTACCTCTTCAAAATCTTATCATCACATCTACACCAAAGGGCATACATTTTCCACTCTGCTATTCAACCCGTGCTATTTAACCCACGGTGGTCAGTTATTCAATGTTGGGCCATCTCTGGGCTCCAGCATTGAATAGCCATGTGAGCTGCAAATCTGGATGTTATGCAGTTGCTGGCTGATCAGTGTGGGCAAACATAGAACTGTCTTTTCTGTGGTCCTATCTGCCTGGTTAACCATGTGAGTACCAGCACTGAATATGGCTGCTGCTCACATACCTGCCAACTACTCCTCAAATCCATTCACGGACTGCCCAGGCATTAATCACCCGGTGCTCTAGTAGTCAGAGTGGATATTCCGTGGCACTATCTGGGGAAGACCCACTGAGTAGGGTTTAAGCAAGCAGTAGCCTTTTCCGCCTTCTTAAACCTTTTTGAATAACTACCCCATAGATCTTCAAATGTGACACCTAAGCACCAGATCAGGTGCCTATTATAGGGACAACCCTTCTCAATGCAAGAAAGATTTAGGGGCTCTTTTACCAAGCTTTGGTAAAAAGGACCCTGTGGTGGTGGCAGTGACTGTTTTTGCTTTAAGCAGAAGCCTTTTTTACTGCAGCGGGTAAAAAGGCTGCAAAAATACGTGGCCATATGATAAGATTGCTGTTACTACGTGGCCATACGGAGGAAGCACTTACCGCCACTCATTGAGGTGGCAGTAAAGGCTCCTGCACTAACCCGGTGGTAACTGGGTAGCACCAGTGGTGTAGCAGGGGGGGCTGCCACCCGGGGCGGGGCGGTTCGCCGTTGCACTCCCCCCCCCCCGGGTGCAGCATGATGACACCTCCCCCCCCGACCAGCTCCCGCACCCTACCTTTAAAAAGCATATCGGGAGGCGAGGCGCAGCGCCTTGCGCCTGCCCTGCACGTAAAAGAAATGTGGACCGTCGGCCCTTCTCTCGCTCTGTCTGTCCCATCCTTGCGGAAATAGGAAGTTGCGTCAGCGGAGGGCGGGACAGATAGAGCAAGGGAAGACCCGATGGTCCACATTTCTTTACGTGCAGGGCAGGCACGAGGCGCTGCGCCTCGCCTCCCGATATTCTTTTTAAAGGTAGGGTGCGGGAGCTGGTCGGGGGGGGGGGGGTGTCGATTCGCTGAGGGGGGAGAGCTGGCAGGGAGCACCCCTCCCTGAGCTGACACCCGGGGCGGATCGCCCCTCCCGCCCCCCTTGCTACGCCACTGGGTAGCACATACCATTACCTGATTAACATTGAGCCCTATTTCCCCCATTATGGGAAATGACACATGCTGGGGCTGAAACTATTGCTGTTGCCTGCGTTGGGCCGTCAGTAGCTCCAGTAGCATAATCGAACGGGGCACCCAAGTTTTCATGAGGGCGTCCTCGCAGGACATCCCCGTGAAGGGGCGGGGAAACCCGTATTATCGAAACAAGATGGACATCCAAATTTCGTTTCGATAATACAGTCGGGGACACCCAAATCTCAGCATTTAGGTCGACCTTAGAGATGGTCGTTCCCGGTTTCAAGCGATAATGGAAACTGGGGACACCCATCTCAGAAATGACCAAATCCAAGCCCTTTGGTTGTGGGAGGAGCCAGCATTCGTAGTGCACTGGTCCCCCCCACATGCCAGGACACCAACCGGTCACCCTGGGGGCACTGCAGTGGAATAACTGATGCACTAACTGAACGGAAAAAGGCATGCAGAGGTCACTAACCACCTCCCACCCCCCCCAAAAAAAAACAACTTAAAAAACTTTTGTCTTTTTTTTTTAGAGTATGGGTGAAGGACATCCTTTGCTATGCCTCCGGCAGTTGAAGACATCCTTCACTTTGCCTCCGTCCCTGCAATGGCAGTTCAGGATGTCCAAAATGTGGATGTTTCTGTGAGATGTCCATGCCTTTGAGACCCCCTTTATTTATTTAGGTTCTGAATTACAAGTAGCAGCAGTGGGATTTTGAACCAGCCACCTCTGGATTGCAAGACCAGTGCTCAAACCACTAGGCCACTCCTCGTGCTTGAAATTTGGTTGTCCCTGTGGGGGGGGGGGGGGGCAGTTGAGGACGTCCAAAATATTTGAAAGAAGGACCTCCACGCCTTCGTTATGCCTCTCCTGTCACACACATACCTCCCCCAGGGACCTGCATATGCCCCCCCTCCCCCACACACACACAGAGATGGCCAAATTTTGAGAGTGTGGAGTGGCCTAGTGGTTAGAGTACTGGTCTTGTAATCCAGAGGTGGCTGGTTCAAATCCCACTGCTGCTACCTGTGATCCAAAATCTAAATAAATAAGGGTGGTGTCAGAGGTGTAGTAAAGGCATGGGCATCCTTCTCACAGACACATTCACATTTTGGAGGTCATCAACTGCCATTGCAGGGACAGAGGCATAGCAAAGGACGTCCTTCACCCATACTCTAAAAAAAAAAGTCAAAAGTTTTTAAAGTTGTTTTTTTCAGGGTGGGAGGTGGTTAGTGACCACTGGGAGAGTCAGAGGAGGTCATCCCTGTTTCCCTCCGGCGGTCATCTGGTCATTTAGGGCACATTTTTGTGGCTTGGTCGTAAAAAAAAAGGATCAAGAAAAGTCGGCCAAGTGTCCGTCAGGGACACCCTTCTTTTTTCCATTATCGCTTGAGGATGCCCATCTGATAGGCATGCTCCAGTCCCGCCTTCGCTACGCCTCCAACACACCCCCGGGAACTTTGGTCGTCCCCGCGACAGGAAGCAGTTGGGGACGCCCAAAATCAGCTTTCCATTATGCTGATTTGGGTGACCCTGAGAGAAGGATGCCAATCTCCCGATTTGTGTCAAAAGATGGGCGCCCTTCTTATTCGAAAATAAGCCTGTTAGTGACTTAAGCTTCAGTTCCAAAATATGATACGGTACAATTTGTGTAACAAGAAATCCTTTAAAAACATGAAAAACCAGAGTGAAAAGCTTTGTATTCTCAAAGAGGAAATCACCCCAAGGAATAAATTAATCAATTTAAAGGTGATTCTGAAACCTAATCATTGCTGAATGGGAAGAAAAAGAATCTGAAACTGGAAAAATGTTCATATATTTCTTATTTACCATTCATTTTATATTAATATAGAAAACAGTATAAAATGACTTACTGTTCACAGACTGCATGTTTAAATATTTATTAGACTAATAAAGGTATTACATCTAGCCAATACTTTATTGTTTTTCTTTTAAGGAAAGAAATTAATCTAAATCTGAAAAAAATATTGTTTGCCATTGGAAACGAGTGACTGTATTGCACAATAATTTTATTCTAGCATAAAGAGCCATCAGCTTTTAAAAATCTTATCTAAAGTCTCTTTGTAGAATTCTCCACTGTGCTCTATGGGTTCAATTCATTCAAACTCTGGGTTTAGGAAAACTTCCAGCAGAGAGAAATTAGTTTGACCTTACTAATAAATATGTTCAAATCCTATGTTTAAAAAGCATGATTCAGAGGCATTTTGTATGTCAGAAACCCAAATTATCAAACTAAAATGTCGAATTCCTCTTGCATGTTTTGTCTTTCTCCTATTGCCTTATCAGAAGCATTGTATATAAAGGAGGAACAATCTGTCAACATGTGAAAATGTCTGTACTTTCAGCCCTCAATCCACCCCTCCTAGGATAAAATGCCTTGGCACTGCAGAACTGGCTATGCAAAGCAACATATCACAGAAACGGTAGGAAGATGAGAAAGGCAGGCTTATCTTTTTCATATAACACTGATCACTTAGGCCAGTGGTTCCCAAGCCTGGTCCTGGAGGCACCCCAGCCAGTCAGGTTTTCAGGGTACGCACAATGAATTTTCATGAGATAGATATGCATACACTGCCTCCACTGTGTGGAAATCTATGTCATGAATATTCATTGTGGATATACTGAAAACTTGACTGTCTGGGGTGCCTTCAGGACCAGGTGTAGAAACCACTGTCTTAAGCCTTAAATAGTTCCGGCTGCTGCTCCATCATCATTCTGTGACTTCTTAGACAAGCTTTTGCTTATGCGACTTCTGGATGATGCTAAATTCTTTTTAACTTACATAGTGCTGGCTGCAATATTAAATCCTTTGCCTCCTTACTCATCTTTTCACTAATGAAGCTGTCAGATCCAGCAGATACTGTAAGCAATGAATAAAACTTGTTATTGTGCCTGTTGAGGAATGTTCTTAAGTAGTCATAGGTGCATCAGCACATTTGCTAACTATCTGACTCTAAAATCTATTTGAGGCAGGCGCACGTTTTCCAGTTAACAAGTCCCCTAGCAAAATATCATGTTCGTTCATCTTTTGATCATCTTGGGTTCACAGTAAACTTCTCATAGTCAAAACATTTTCCATAATTGTACTTTAGCACTGCTTGCTGTACATATTACTACAGGTTTTTTTTGTTCCCATTCCAGATGGTGTCAGTGTAATAAATAACATTAAATTTTGTTAGTAGGAGCTGAAGAGTGCCATGCACAGCTTACTTTTATTTGTAAGGAATGTAGGCTGGAAGTTGAACAGAAAAATAGCAGCATTTGCTTTTCATTGTACATCGCCAGCATTTTGTTACATTCATTGAAATGATGCCATTAAGTGTGCTCGGTGTTTGGCATCTCATAATCGCCAGAGAAGGAATATGTCATGTTTTTAGGTAACCTGCGATAAAATCTCATCAGATTCTCTTTATCAGAAGGTCAAATTTCTCCATTTAGTTCTGAGGTGTCTCTTCTGGGGTTAAGTGTTCTATTCTCTGCTGAACTTGTAATTGACTCCTGGATGGACTGAACCTCCATAGAAAAGCTTTGCCTATGGTCATTTCCCTTGGCGGATGTGCTTTTCAAGACTGGCCAGACTTTATCACCGGGACCACATGTAGAAGGACATTTATACTTGAAGCTGGCATTAGTTTTAGGCATGTTTCACACAAAAGCAAATGTGCCTGTGTCCATCCATTTGTCTGTAGACGTGTTTTCATGTTCTTATGCAACCAAGGCAGGAAGTGCAAGAGAGGAATAGAACTTGAACAGTACACAACTAGTCTTGAAGCACAATTCCCATTTCCCACAGGCTAAATAGGAGGTCCAGACCTGTAGTGAAGTGAAAGGGGGAAAGAGAAGAAAATGGTGAGAGAAGACACAAGGAAAGGGAAGGGAGGAGAGAGCAGGAAAGGGGAAGGGAGAGGAGCAAGGTAAGGAGAGATGGAAGAGGAGGGGCTGATTCAAATCCCTTTGCACTCCCCCCCCCCCCCCCGCACTACCTTCCACATATTCATATCCCATACCCCAGCCACGTACATACAACCCCACCAGTTATTACCCTGCAATTTCACAGTCATGTGTACACACACCCCCACTCACCTACTCACTAAGCAAAACACACTTCTATGCAATACTTAGAGCATGTATTTTTCAACTTTTAATTGTGGCAATGGTGACAGATTACAGAGGCATTTTGTAAAAATTCCCCTTGACATAGGTTCATGTTAGAGCTGAATCATTGAACTGAATGATCAGATTTCTAAAGGCACCTGCTTGCTTTATGGTATATATGATGGATCAGTGATTTATTCTTTAAAACTATTTATACAGACAAAAGTTAATATACAACATTGTAATGTAACCTAGTATATCTCGCCAGAAAGTGATACATCATTACATGTCATTTGTCTATGACTGGATTTAGAGGCATTTAAGGACAATTCACTTCTATAAGCAAGGGTGTAGTGTTGCTAGTGGGCTCAGCCATGGTGTAGAGCAGTATAAGATGAGGGAGGGACAGCAGACCATAAACAGAGAGGAGGGAGGGACAGCAGAGCTGACAAGGCAAATCATGAGAGAGTATAAAATACAGAAAGTGTGTGGCAGAAGTTGATTGTATGCCTCCAACTTCTCTGAAAAGCTTCCCGCATTGAGCATGCATCTATATGTAACCCTCCTATTGTATGGGGTTACTGATAGAGTCCTGGTAGAAGGTCACTGGGGGGGGGGGGGGGGAGCAGGGGCGTTGCTAGGTGGGGCCACGGGAGCCTGGGCCCCCGCAAATTTCGTCTGGGTCCCTGGTTTGGCTGAGGGTGGTCCCCAACCCCCACCAGCCGAAGCCTTCTTCAGCGCAGGTCTCCGGCGCAGCTGCGTTTGCTGCCCTGCTCTTCTTTCTTCTTGCTGACGTCCTCCTATGCATGCTCCTTTATGTGAAACTGAGCATTGAGGAGGCCTCCCACCAGCTCGGAACCCGGACCTGATGAAGCGCCAGGCAGGGGGCATTTCATGTAGGTAGGTTCAAAAATTCACCAGGATAGCCAAGATCCGGTGAGTTGTTGAACTCTGAGATCCTGGTGTAATGGGAGGAGGAGATGCCTACTACTGTTGTGCCCTGTGTTACAGGGCAGGGTCAACAGCAGTTGTAGTGCAGCTGGGACGTTAAAGCCCACAGCACAACAACACTGCTGAAAAAATAACTCAGGGATGTTCAAAGGAATCAGTATGCAAACGATATGCATGCTTAATTTGTGCTAGTAAACCGAAAGTAGGGGAAGGAATGTGCCTAGCACATGCGGACAAAGATTTTGCGGTAAGCACGGCTCTTGTGCACACACCCAGACAAAACCTGAAGTGCAAGCACACACGGAACTGTTCTTCTGCCCCTTTAAATATAAGCCTTTCAAGTGCAGAACAACAGGCACCTATATGTGCTTTCACTTTCGGTTTTGCTCAGACTTGCACACATGCTTGTTTCTCACATTCAGCAATTAAAGCTGGAATTGGCTTCCTTCCACTTGCAAAGCTTGCAAAGGAGACAAACCCACAATTTAATGTGACAAACTGAAAATGTTCAGTGCTACCCTGAGCTGGCATTGCAGCGCTGCTGTCAGAGCATTGGGAAGGAATACTAACCAGCTTATAATCGAACGAGAAAAACGCCCAAGTTCCGACCTAAATCGGGAGATGGGCGTTTATCTCACAAAACGAATAACGCGGTATAATCAAAAGCCAAATTTGGGACGCTTTCAACTGCACTCCGTCGCGGATGCGGACAAAGTTGACGGGGGCGTGTCGTAGGTGTGTCGAAGGCGGAACTGGGGCTTGGTTATCGGGCGAACAGAGATGGGCGCCCTTTCGCCGATAATGGAAGAAAGATATGCGAATTTAGCGAGAATTTAGGGCACTTTTCCTGGACCCTGTTTTTCCACGAATAAGGCCCCAAAAAGTGCCCTAAATGACCAGATTACCACTGGAGGGAATCGGGGATGACCTCCCCGGACTCCCCCAGTGGTCACTAACCCCCTCCCAGCACAAAATATGACGTTTCACAACTTTTTATTTTCACCCTCAAATGTCATACCCACCTCCCTGGCAGCAGTATGCAGGTTACTGGAGCACTTATTAGGGGGTGCAGTGGACTTCAGGCAGGTGGACCCAGGCCCATCCCCCCCCTACCTGTTACAATTGTGCTGCTTAATGCGTTAGTCGTCCAACCCCCCCAAACCCACTGTACCCACATGTAGGTGCCCCCCCCCTTCACCCCTTAGGCTATAGTATGGTGTAGACTTGTGGGCAGTGGGTTTTGAGGGGGTTTTGGGAGGCTCAACACACAAGGGAAGGGTGCTATGCACCTGGGAGCTCTTTTACCTTTTTTTTTGTTTTGTAAAAGTGCCCCCTAGGGTGCCCGGTTGGTGTTCTGGCATGTGAGGGGGACTAGTGCACTACGAATCATGGCCCCTCCCACGAACAAATGCCTTGGATGTATCGTTTTTGAGCTGGGCGCTTTCATTTTCCATTATCACTGATAACAAAAACGCCCAGCTCACAAAGTAGCGAATAACATATGGGCGTCTATTTTTTTCGAAAATACGGTTGGGTCCGCCCCTTCACGGACCCGTTCTCGGAGATAAACGCCCATGGAGATAGGCGTTTTCGTTCGATTATGCCCCTCTAACTGACCTAATCTGCATCCATTTAAATGCATTTCAATACAATTTGCAGGAGTGTACTGACAGAGAGTGGTAATGTTCACGGGAGGGGTGTGCATTAAACGAGGCTGACACGGAGCATAGAATGCTGCAGTAGAACAAGTGCATGCGCTTAGAAGTTATTGTGCATGGCCAGATTGGCAATCTTATTTTAGGAGTATTTTAATGTGTGAATGTGTAAGTGTGTGTGAAGAGTCTGTGGAACATTTTAAATTTGAACAAAGTGGTCTTCTAAATTAAAGGAGCCCATTGTGGAGACATAGAGGGGCATTTCGAAAGAAACATCTAAATCAGAATTTGGACGTTTTACAAAGCCATCCAAATTCCGAACAAGGAAGAAGGTCATTTTCGAAAAAGATGGATGTCTATCTTTTGTGTTTGAAAATACTATGGACATCATATGATTTGGATGTTTTTGTGATTTGGACATATTTATTTTTTGGCCATTTAAAAAAAAAAAAAAAAAAGTCTAAGTGTAAAATGTCCAAATCCCTATATTGCTGTTCGAAAAGAATAATGGGAAACATACAGGTAGAAGGTGGTCTAGTTTAGAGTTTAAGAGAATTTGTGTGCATGTAATATTAATAAAGATAATTTGTTAACTGGACATAGTTATTTTTATTGTTGATATATTACTTATATAATTATATTGAAAATTGTGTTAAACAGGATTATAGTTTGTGAGTCTCAGGAATAGGTAAATATGACTGCATCAAGCTGGAATACTAAGACGGGTATACCTGCAGAACGTATAGCTTTGATATTGGGTGGTAACAGACTGCTTCATTCATCATTATATGGTCCCAATTTACAATGGGGGGGGGCATTCAAAAATGACATAAATATATTATTTGTATGGAATACCACTCGATTACTTTAGTTGAGTATTGTCATGTGCAAAGAGTACTGCGAGGTCTATGTTTATATAAAGAACCTAGATTTTAGATGACAGTGAATATACATGATAGAATGAAATAATATCAAGATGTTCTCTTGATCTGATGCTTCTTAATATTGGTAAATTGAATAAGACAATTTAAGAGAATCAAATTGAATTGGACAAAAGAATTCAAATTATGAGAAATAAAGAACTGGAGGGCCTTTTTGAACAACAAATAGGGAACACTTACAAATGATGGGTAAATATAGAAAGGACATTCGAGTACAAAAAATAGAAAGTATGAATAAGATTGCACCAGGGGGTATGTTTATCCCTGGATGGATCGTAATTGTAAGTTGGGGTGTAATAAGAAATCAAAATGACTGCAGGAGAGGAGATATGTCAACTATACTATATAGAAAAGAGCAATGTTTTACATAGTACGTAGTAACATAGTAAATGATGGCAGATAAAGACTTGAATGGTCCATCCAGTCTGCCCAACAAGATAAACTCATTTTACATGATATACGCTACTTTAAATGTATACCCGAGTTTGATTGTCCCTGCCTTTCTCAGGGTACAGACCGTAAAAGCCTGCCCAGCACTGTTCCTGTACTAAAAGTTCTGAAGCTAATGTC
The DNA here is from genome assembly GCF_901765095.1 of Microcaecilia unicolor. Taxonomy (NCBI): domain Eukaryota; kingdom Metazoa; phylum Chordata; class Amphibia; order Gymnophiona; family Siphonopidae; genus Microcaecilia; species Microcaecilia unicolor. Next base: position 76,196,777 of record NC_044037.1, read on the forward strand.
GAAGCCCTTTAAAATTTATACTCCAGCCCATCCATATCTATTCAGCCACAATCAGGGCGGAGACCGTAGAAGTCCGCCCAGCATTGGTTTTACTCTCTAATTACCGGCGTTGCCACCCAATCTCCGATAAGATTCCATAGATCCATTCTTTTGTGTTTATCCCACGCATGTTTGAATTCCATTACTGTTTTCATCTCCACCACCTCCCGCGGGAGGGCATTCCAGGTATCCACCACCCTCTCCGTGAAGAAATACTTTCTGACATTATTCCTGAGTCTGCCCCCTTCAACTTCAATTCATGCCCTCTAGTTCTACCACCTTCCCATCTCCGGAAAAGGATTGTTTGCGGATTAATACCTTTCAAATATTTGAACATCTGTATCATGTCACCCCTGTTTCTCCTTTCCTCCAAGGTATACATGTTAAGGTCGGCAAGTCTCTCCTCATACGGTTTGCAACGTAAATCCCAAACCATTTTGTAGCTTTTTCTTTGCACTGCTTCCAATCTTTTTTACATCTTTATCAAGATACAACCTCCAAAACTGAACACAATATTCCAACGACTTGTAGAAGGGTATCAACACCGCCTTTCTTCTGCTGGTTAAAACCCTCTCAATGCAGCCTAGCATCATTCTGATCACGGCCATTGCCTTGTCACATTGTTTCTTCACCTTCAGATCCTCGGACACCAACACCCTAAGGTGTCTCTCCTGAGTCGAGCATACTAAACTCTCCCCTCTTATTCGGTATCTCTCTTTGGGTTTCTGCACCCCAAATGCATCACTCTGCACTTCTTGGCTTTGCTATTGAGCTAGCCCACTTTCCAGCTTATAATCGAAAGAGAAAAACGCCTATATTTTGACCCAAATCGGGAGATGGGCGTTTTTCTCGACCCATGTTTGATATTCAACATCAGAATTATATTTTCGTGGGAACACTATAATCAAAATACAAGATAAAAATAGAACGATGCAAGAACATCATTGTTAAATCTGGTTGTTCATTTAGTATGGGTTTATAATGGTAATTTTATGTAGTCATGATATTATTACCATCTGACGTCATAATATGAAGATCAATGATTTTAACAATATTGAATGTGAAGTGAATGTGTGAATGAGAGTGAATGAATAAGAATGCATGAGAGGAGAATTGGATAATGGGAAGCATATAGGTAGAAGGTGGTCTAGTTTAGAGTTTTTTTAAGGGAATTTTGTGTAGATGCAATACATTTAATTTGTTAACTGGACATAGTTATTTTTATTGTTGAGATTTAAAAGGCAGAGACATCTCCAGTTGAACAGTCTGTACTACAGTTGTTATTTACACTTAGAACTTTATTAAGCAAAATTTATACTCCGCTGAGATTTTAATGTAATTAGGAATGCTAGTTGGACCATGCATTTTAATGCCTTAAGACACATTTTAAAATGAAAGTATTAATTATTTTAATCAACTCTGTGCAATAAATGTACTTGTTATCCCAGCTACAAAGAGAATTGTACCAGCTCTTCCTGTTTGTTACATGCAAGGTGAAGCCACTCATACTCATAAAACAATTCTGGGTAATTCAAAAACAGATTTTTATAGTTGTAAAGCTTTAGGCCTACGTGTGTCTCAGTTTAGGGGAAGTCAACACTTGACCACTGTGACAAATAATATCTTTGTTGTTGCAAATTAAATTGAGACAGTGCCGAAGCCACAAAGAGCATTACACATGGAAGTGCCAATGGCAACCCAGATGGACCCGGACCACCACTGAAAATATTAGATAACAGGAGAGAAGTAGAGTAATTTGTAGAATGAGGAGTTGCTGCTGCTGTTCAGCACACAGAGAGAACAATCCCATAGTGTTGTAAACTGACACTTTACTCACTGTCAACCTTACGATGTCTCCTTTCCCCCTGTGAGATACACTCTTATCATGTGATATGAATTGACAAAAAAAATATACACTTGTTCTGGATCTGTTCCACCACCTCCCTCGGCAGAACATTCCAGGCATCCACCACCCTTTCTGTGAAAAAAGTTCTTCCTGACGTTACTCTTAAGTCTACCTGTAATCTCAATTCATGTCCTCTAATTCTACCACTTCCCTGTCTCTGGAAAAGATTTGTATGTATATTAATGCCTTTCAAGTATTCAAATCTCTGTATCATATCTCTCCTATCCCTCCTTTCCTCTAGGGTATACATATTCAGATCCTCAAGTCTCTTCTCATACATCTTTTGCCACAATCCTTTTACCATTTTTGTTGCTTTTCTCTGGACCACTTCAAGTCTTTTTATTTCCTTGTAAGATATGGAGGGGCAATAATCGAAAGGGACGCCCAAGTTTTGCTGAGGACGTCCTCGCAGGACGTCCCCATGAAGGGGCGGGGAAACCCGTATTATTGAAATAAGATGGACGTCCATCTTTCGTTTGATAATACGGCAGGGACGCCCAAATCTGGAAATTAGGTTCAACCTAGAGGATGGTCGTCCTTAACTTGGTCGTTTCTGATTTTCGGGCGATAATGGAAAACTGAGGACGCCCATCTGAGAAAACGACCAATCCAGCCCTTTGGTCATGGAGGAGCCAGCATTCATAGGCACTGGTCCCCCTGACATGCCAGAAACACCAACCGGGCACCTAGGGGGCACTGTAGTGGACTTCAGAAATTGCTCCCAGGTACATAGCTCCCTTACATAGCTCTCTGCTCTACAGGTATTGATTTGTGTTTGCATTCTGCAAGTCCTTCTCTTTGCCCTTCAATGGTGAACACGAACTGAAATATTTGTCAAGCACTTCTGCCTTATCTTTATCAGCTTTTACACATTCCTCCCTTTCATCTTTGAGTCTTACAATGCCACTTTCAGACTTTCTTCTATCACTAATATATCTAAAAAAAATGTCCTTTCCCCGCCCCTCCCCCCCCCCATTTTACCATATTGGCTATTTTGTTCTTCCATTTGCATCTTTGCTTTCCTAACTACCCTGCTAGCTTCTCTTAGCTTTTCCAGATATTGTCGCCTGTCTTCCTCTTTCTGTGATCTCTTGTAGTTTATAAAGGTTAACCTCTTTTTTCCTTACTTTTTCAACTACTACTTTTGAGAACCAAAATGGCCTCCTTTTCCTCTTACTTTTACTTTCTTTCCTTACAAAAAGGTTTGTTGCCCTTACAGTAGCTCCTTTCAGTTTTGCTCACTGCCTTGCCAACTTCTTCCAGATGTTAATCCTTGAAGTAATTCCCTAGCTGAACAAAGTTAGTTTTTTTAAGTATAGAACTTTTGAATTAACCCTCTCCACACCTATCTTAATATTAAACCACACCATCTGTTGATCACTTGATGCCAGATGATCAACTATTATAACATCAGAAACACTCTCCCTATAAGTCCAGTATGGCCCTATCCCATGTGGGGTTCCATTACCAACTGCTGGAATAGTTCTCCCTGTACAGAATCCAGGATCTCCCTGCTTCTAAAAGACCTTGCAATAGGGATACCTCAATCAACATCTGGCATATTAAAATCACCTATCAGTATTCACAGCTATATTTTGAATGTCTTCAATTAAATTTCTGTCCATTTCTTCTGTCTGTGAAGGAGGCCTGTATATCACACCAGAGCATATACAAAAACATGGACTGATGAGACCAAGTCAGCACGGATTTAGTGAAGGGAAGTCTTGCCTCACCAATCTAATGCATTTTTTTGAGGGGGTAAGCAAACATGTGGACAATGGGGAGCCGGTTGATATTGTATATCTGGATTTTCAGAAGGCGTTTGACAAAGTGCCGCACGAAAGACTCCTGAAGAAATTGCAGAGTCATGGAAATCGGAGGTAGGGTATTATTATGGATTAAGAACTGGTTGAAAGATAGGAAGCAGAGAGTAGGATTGCGTGGCCAGTATTCTCAGTGGAGGAGGGTAGTTAGTGGGGTCCCGCAGGGGTCTGTGCTGGGTCCGTTGCTTTTTAATGTATTTATAAATGACCTAGAGATGGGAATAACTAGTGAGGTAATTAAATTCGCCGATGACACAAAATTATTCAGGGTCGTCAAGTCGCAGGAGGAATGTGAACGATTACAGGAGGACCTTGCGAGACTGGGAGAATGGGCGTGCAAGTGGCAGATGAAGTTCACTGTTGACAAGTGCAAAGTGATGCATGTGGGTAAGAGGAACCCGAATTATAGCTACGTCTTGCAAGGTTCCGCGTTAGGAGTTACGGATCAAGAAAGGGATCTGGGTGTCGTCGTCGATGATACGCTGAAACCTTCTGCTCAGGGGCTGCTGCGGCTAGGAAGCGAATAGAATGTTGGGTGTTATTAGGAAGGGTATGGAGTCCAGGTGTGCGGATGTTATAATGCCGTTGTATCGCTCCATGGTGCGACCGCACCTGGAGTATTGTGTTCAGTACTGGTCTCCGTATCTCAAAAAAGATATAGTAGAATTGGAAAAGGTACAGCGAAGGGCGACGAAAATGATAGTGGGGATGGACGACTTTCCTATGAAGAGAGGCTGAGAGGCTAGGGCTTTTCAGCTTGGAGAAGAGACGGCTGAGGGGAGATATGATAGAAGTGTATAAATAATGAGTGGAATGGATCGGGTGGATGTGAAGCGACTGTTCACGCTATCCAAAAATACTAGGACTAGAGGGCATGAGTTGAAGCTACAGTGTGGTAAATTTAAAACGAATCGGAGAAAATTTTTCTTCACCCAACGTGTAATTAGACTCTGGAATTCGTTGCCGGAGAATGTGGTACGGGCGGTTAGCTTGACGGAGTTTAAAAAGGGGGTTAGATAGATTCCTAAAGGACAAGTCCATAGACCGCTATTAAATGGACATTGGAAAAATTCCGCATTTTTAGGTATAACCTTGTCTGGAATGTTTTTACGTTGGGGAGCGTGCCGGTGCCCTTGACCTGAGATGGCCACTGTCGGTGACAGGATGATGGGCTAGATGGACCTTTGGTCTTTCCCAGTATGGCACTACTTATGTACTTATGTACTTATTTGCCGTTCCCTCTTTCCAGACTGAGTAGTCCAAAAGAAGTACAAAGGAATCTCAAGAAGGGAACACGTGCACTTTTATCATTGACCCAGCATGGTCCGTGTTTCGGCGTGACCTAATGCCTGCCTCAGGGGTCAATTTGACCAGGCAACACTAAATGCTTGAGTACTTGTTCATAATGCAATAACTCATCACAATGATTATCCTCACTAAAGTCAGAAACAGTTCTTAGTGCAGAGCAGGAAGCCAAAAGCTCACCAAAATCTCAAGACCAAAGAAAGATTGGTAGGGCACATCATCCATGCTGGCCACAAGGTTGAGGATTACAGATGTTTTGTCCTGGTTCCCTCTACATACGACATGGAGAGGAGGTGATCTGGATAGGCTTTTGCTCAGGACGGAACAGAGACTTATTTTTAAATTTAAGACAGTGACCCCCTTTTGGGTTGAACATGGAAATGGGCCTATCAGTATTTTTTTTTTTTCATATTTATTTCTACATTTGTCTATTAGATTTATTTCTTGTATTAAGTTGTAATTATGTATTTATGAGCTTTAGCTGTTATTACACATAGGGTTTGTTTTCAGTACCTTTGAAGGTGGAATAAGGGCTTTTAAATTGATTTAGCTAATATTTATGTAAATTATTAGATACTATCTGGTTTTCATTCATTTTTAAGCTTATCTGTGCTGCTTCAAGCATCTCCCATTTATGGAATTCGGGGGATAGTGATAGATCCAAGAAAGAGTACCAACATTTAGGTGCTGGAATGATGCATTCTAAGTGCAAATTCTATAAAGTCAGTTCTGCATGGAACTACCAGTATAGAATACTAGCATAAGTCCATAGTTACATGCCTAACTTTAGGTGAGAGTACTTACACCATGTCAAAGGCTGGTGTAAATGCACATGCCTAACTTTAGCCAGTTAGGTGCATAATACCTAATATTCTATAACCTGCAGGCCAAACTCCTGGGCACACCCCTGACCTGTCTATGCCCCTCCCATGTCCACACCCCCTATAACTTGTGCATGATGAAATTGGTGCACACAACTTCTAGAATAGAACTAAGGGCAGTTGTACCCACAAATGCTAATTAGTGCTAATTAACACTAATTTAAGTCAATAATTGACTGTTAACTCCAAGGGTTGGGCAAGCAAGTTTATAGATTCTAGGGATAACCTATCCAGATGGTGACAGAATATCACCACTAACTGGATTATTTTCTGTCATGCCCTCTCTGGCCCACAATATATCAAATAATATCTTGTCATTTAAAAGGGCATTCAATGTATTATTGATTGATTGATTGCATTTGTATCCCACATTTTCCCACCTTTTTGCAGGCTCAATGTGGCTTACAATACATCATGAGTAGTGGAAATATATTAAAAAGACATTTAGTGGTACAGAAGGATCTTGTACAACTCGATAATGATAAAACATAATAATAGGATAACAAGCAGATATTAAAATACAGTTCTAAGTATATGTGGGGGAGTTATGTATATTCATATTGGTTGATCTTTGTGGTATGCTTTGTTAAAGAGATGGGTCTTCAGTAGTTTGCGGAAGTTCTGTATTTCATAGATAGTTTTAAGTTGCGACGGCAGTGCGTTCCATAAACTGTGTGCTCAGGTAGGTAAAGTTTAATTTTCACGACCAAGCCTCAAAAAGGTGCCCCAACTCACCAGATGACCACTGCAAGGTGATCCTGCAAGTTAGGGTGATGAATTCTAACCGAGGTGATTTCAAGTTGTGGCAGAATGGATTCGGCTGTGGATGTAATGGTAAACTCGGATTTGTATATTATGGCTATTCCTCCTCCTCTTTTTCCGGGCAATAACATTTGCACACTCTCTGCACTTTTACAGTCTGGAAGTTTTCTTTTTATTTATTTATAACATTTATATCCCACATTTTCCCACCCACTGGCAGGCTCAATGTGGCTTACATCAGACCGTAAAGACAATCACCAATCCGGTAAACAAACAAACGAAGTATATTAAGGTGAATAGGAAGGATAGTGATTACAAGGGGGAGGAAAAGAGGGGGGGGGGGGAATAGAGTACCTTTTTACCCTCCGCGTTCTGGGGTTTGGAATTCCACAAGGTCCTTTGCAATCCACCGGGCCACAGGGAGAGCTATATTGTAATCCACAGTCAGGGCTATCTCGCTCAACCTCTTCGCTTTTACAGTCTGGAGGTTTTCCCTCTTAGCTGTCCCCTGCTTGGGACTAAGACTCCTAGGTGGGTGTGGCCCCTCAGTGCATCCCGGATTCCACCATCACTTCCCCCACTCAGTTCCAAACTCCCTCTGAAACAATCCCACTCTCTCTCTCTCCCTTCCCCTTTCTTACGGAAGGCAAGGAAGAGTCTCTGTGCGCTCCCTTCTCCCCCCCCCCCCCTTTTCTCTCAGGTTCCTTCAACTTTCCTGATTAGGAGAGAGGTCAGGGTTGCAGCACAACCCCAATTTAAACAGTTCACTTTTATCACAGCACAAACCCCAAGTTAAACAGTTCACTTTTCCGCTTCAACCTTTTTTCCCCCTGTCCACCTATTACCGGTCCAGGGGAATGTAAGGGTCCCACCCTTTCACTGTCATCATCAACTCCTGACAACCTCCACTTGACCCAGGTTGAAACAATCGTTCCTTAATCCCACCTCTGATGCAGCCACCTTTTGCCTCCCTGCATCAAGCCAGAGAACCAGGCTGCCATCTGCCCTCTTAACTCTCTACCTTTTGCTTTTGGCAAGAGCTGAGATATCCATGGGTTCCTCTTCCAGGTTCTCCTCTCTTCTTTCTCCCCCACCGTCCCCTGATTGCCAATCCATGGGTTCTTATACCCTGCCCCCTCCAGCTGCTCTTATTCCCCTGATTGAACTTACTCAGAGTTCCTCCTTCCCCTTAGCCCTCTGGGACTGGTAGTGTGAATATTCTTACTTGCTCTACTCTGTCTCCCTCAGGGGCTGCTGAGAATTGTAGTCTTTGGCTCTCACTATTTTCTCTGAGGAAGGTGACCAACTGCTTTCCATAACCTGCTGGATCCTTGGGGACCGGATCTATGGCGACTATCCCTACGGGCAGACTCAGGCCACCCCGAAGGAGCCCTTCTCTCCCCTTCCCTGGCCATTTCCCACTCCGTGTCCTTGTACTCTTCCCAATACTGTACCACTTCACAGAATATACCTAGCAAGTGTGTGCGTAAATTCTAATTACTGACAATTAGTATCAATAATTGATTGTTAAGTGGCAATTATTGGCACGAATTGGCTTGTTAAGTAATTAATTGTGTGCTCAAATCCAGAATAAGACTGATTTACACATGCAATTTGGTCATGCTATATAGAATCCAGAGAATATTGTGCACATAAATGTTTAGAATATTAGCATAAGATGTGTGTAAGGGCTATTCTGTAAATATGCTACTATCTCACACAACTGCCCATTAGGTGTCCACCCTTATGACAAGTACAGGCGCCTAAATGTTAGACACGTTGTCACAGGGTTACACTCGTAGTCACCTAGGTTCTGTTACTACTTGGGCGGTAGTTCCAAATTTGCTCTGTTCGGTACAGGTAGGCACCTTCACGGCTTAGTAAAAGGGCCCCTAAGTGAAACCACACAAAGATAGGACTGTGTTTTTATGTGGTCCACTTTGTCTTGTTAACTTAGGCAGTTAAGTGCTGAGTATCGACTGGTGCTTATGGCGTCGAATCATAGACCTCTTCATATGAATTAAAGAAAATGAAGGAAGACAAAAACCATACAGCTCATAATCGAAAGTGATCGCCGGCCATTTCCCGACACAAATCGGGAGATGGCCGGCAATCTCGGAAAAGTGGCGAAATCGGTATAATCGAAAGCTGCTTTTTTTGACAGCACTCGCTGCTTTCCGTTGCCTCGCCGGCGAAAGTTCAAAGGGGCGTGTCGGCGGTGAGCAAAGGCAGGACCTGGCCGGGTTGGGGTGGCCTTACCAGATAGCTGGCTTTCGCCGTAATGGAAAAAAACGACTAAGCAGTATTTCGCCGGGTTTACTTGGTCCTTTTATTTCACGACCAAGCCTCAAAAAAGGTGCCCCAACTCACCAGATGACCAACTGGAGGGAATGGGGATGACATCCCCATACTCCCCCCATTGGTCACAACCCCTCCCATACTAAAAAAATAAAAATAAAAACCTTTTCTGCCAGCCTGTATGCCAGCCTCAAATGCGTACCCACCTCCATGACAGCAAATGTGTTCTTTCCTCTGACAGCCTTTCCTGGTTGTGATTTGGCTCTCGGTGAGTGTGAACCTTTCTGTTAGGTGCACTGCAGAGTCACATCAGCAATGCATTGTGGTGGGTGTAGGGTACTGGGCTCTACTCCCATGGTGTTTTTCCCCCTGCTTACTGGGTCAGAGTGTGCCCTGTTTGTTTCCTGTTGTAGTCCATGCGGTAGTGGTCATTTTGTAAGACAGTTTTAGATCCCTTTCCTGTGTTTACCCACGTCAGAGAACGTAGTTCTTACCTTGAATGGTGCTGAAAGAGGGCATTGTACACCATTGTGCCAGCTCTAACCTATTGCTAATCTTAGTACTAGGGGACTCTTTGCCAGGGGGCACAACCTCTGATCTGCAGTTAACTGTAAGTAAATGTGGTTATTTCAAGAAAGGACTTTTTCAGAGAGATTAGTCTTCAGGTGTGAACTGGGTTGTGCCAAAGTTATACAGCAGCAATAGTCCTAGAGGCTGTATGCAGGTTCCCCTGGAGCAGTTTTAGTGGGTGCAGTACATTTGTGGGTAGGGGGTTGGGGGGGTGTTGGGGGCTCAGCTCCCAAGGGAGCTATGCATGTGGGAGCTTTTCTGAAGTCCAATCGCAGTGACCCCTAGGGAGCCCGGTTGGTGTCCCTGGCATGTCAGGGGGGCCAGTGCACTAAAAATGCTGGCTCCTCCCACTGCCAAATGCCTTGAATTTGGCCAGGGTTTGAGATGGCCGACATAACTTTCCATTATCGCTAAACAACGAAACTGGCCATCTCAAACCCCGGCCAATCCAATGCATTTGGCTGGCCGGAACCGTATTATCGAAACCAAAAGATGGCCGGCCATTCTTTTTTGAAAATACGGGTCTGGCCAGTTGTTTGCGGGCACCACAAAAATACATCGCCAGCCATGTATTTCGCCGGCGCCGTTCATTATTCCCCTCCATATGGCCTATCCAGTCTACCTATCCATGTTATCTACTATCACTTCTTCTCCCTTAGAGATCCTATATACGTTGTCCAAAACTTGCTTGAATTAGATACAGTTTTTATCTTCACCATCTTCCTCTGGGAGGCCATTCCATGAATTCACCAGCCCTTCCGTGAAGAATTATTTCCACAGAATACTTATGTCCCCCTTTCACCTTCATCCCTATGCCCCCTTGTTCCAGAGCTTTCTTTCAATTAAAAAACACTCACCTCTGTGCATTTATGCCATGTAGGCATTAAAACGTCTCTATCATATCTCCCTGTCTTCCATCTTTCTCCCATAGTATACATATTGAGATCTTTAAGTCTGTCTCCATAAGGCCACATTGAGTCTGCAAGAGGTGGAAAATGTGGGATACAAAGCAATAAATAATAATATGTTTTATGACAAAGACCCATGACCATTTCAGTGGCAGCCCCTCTGAACTGACTCAATCTGTTTATACTCTTTTTGAAAGGTGTGGTTTCCAGAATTGTACACAATATTCTAAATGAGGTGTCACCAGGGGCATTCATCACCTCCTTTTTCTACTGGCCATTCCTCTCCCTATACACCCAAGCATTCACCTTTCTACTTGTTTCTACTTGTTTGGCCCCTATCTGAACATGTGTAATTTTGTTCTTAATAATAACTTCCACCTTTTACCCTATATCAACATCAGACTCACTGGTCTGTAGTTGAATGGGTTGGCCCTGGAGACCATTTTGAAAACTGCTATTACTTTAATTACCCTCAATTCTTCAGGCACAGAGACAAATCCGATTGAGAGGGAGGCACTTTCTAAACTATTTTCTGCAAGGTGAGGACCAGGCTGATGCATCTTCTCTTTCTTTCTCCACATCCATATGGCAACAAATAGGTTTTCACTTCTACTCATTGTGTTTTCCTGGTTGGGAACTGACTTCCTCTAGCAGAAGAGTGAAGCTACTCACCTGTTGCATATGTTCTCTGAGGACAGCAGGCCAGGTATTCTCACATGTGGGTGACATCATCCAACGGAACCCGGTGCGGATGCTGACTAGTGTATGGATGTTTTAAGAAAATTCTAGCAGCATGCACAAGTGCCTTCCCACCTGATGTGCAAGTACAGGTCATTCAGTCAGTTAACATAAACATAACAAAGGAATACAACTCCTAGAAGAGGTGGGAGGGTATGTGAGAATATCTAGCCTGCTGTCCTCAGAGGACACTTGCTACAGGTGAGTAACTTTGCTTTGTCTGAGGACAAGCAGGTCCAGTTGTATTTGCACATGTAGGAATCCCTTGCTATCAGGCTCACCTAAAACAACAATGCTAGGTCAAAAGGGACTCGAAACGTTGAGGCCTCAAAGTCAATTAACTTGAAATTATATACATACTAGTTGTGAACATGCAGCCTGGAACATAACAAAACTGGATTCTACATACCACACAGATTTTACAGGACTGTCTGATCTGCAGGGATGTGATTTAAAGTGCATTATAGAGATGATGCAAAAGGCCTGGAATTAATTGTGAAAATGCAATCAGCAAAAATCACAGTGATCTCATGTGATTTTTCTCCCCAAATAAAGATAACATGGATGTTTCCCCATTGAATGTGCCTGTAAATTACTTCCAGATGTGATGAGCAGAGAAATATTTTGTTGACCATGTAGCATTATACAGCATGAGTGAATAATGCAAGAGGGGTGCTCATAAGCCCTGCATGAATTGAGTCAGGCTGACTCTGTACTGTAAAAAGTAGTCACCTGAGGCTATTACATAGGCACCAACATTTCAAAATGATTGGGGTTGCCAAACACAATACAAATGACCCCCTCCTCAGACACAAATTAAGGAGTTTTCTTATATTGGGGGTGATCAGCATTCACAGAGCCAGCTGTTATGAGAAAGCCCCTCGGAAAAATGTTCTAAAAAACCAAAGATGATTTGTGCTACTTATTTTCTCTCTCTTTTATGCTAGACCTTGAATCACTCTGCTTAGCTGAGCTTGAAATAGAACGGGAAGAATTTGGAGGGCAAAATCTCTGCATGGTGGTTTTGATGATGGATTCCTCTCCCCGGCTTTCGATTCTGCTCAGGCTGGATGATCCCAGCGTGCTATTATAGTGAGAAATGCATAGGAGCTTCACAGAACTTACGTGGTCTCTGTACAATTGTATAAAATGAATCACAGCCAGTTCCACTTTGCTGCCTCACGGTTCTTCCTACTTCTCCCAGTGAGGTTCCAAGCTAAGCTGAATACATGAATAATAAGCAGCTAAAGTTATAGGGAGGATGAAAGCACTATTAAAATGAGAGACTAACCAAACATTTTCAAACAAGTAATTTCCACTGCTAGGAGGATTTTTTTTTTTTTATAAGAGCAAGACTAGATTCGAAGAACATTCCATTACACATGAGCACCCTCGTGGGAGAACAATCACTGTGCTCCCAGTGCATTAGGGAATTTGGGGTACTCTAGCAATATAGAAAGACGAAGACATGGAAAACCACCATTTGGGCCTGGATTTCCACTGAGGTCTAGTGGCATTGCAATCACAAGAAACAATCAATCTCTGATCTCTTTAGAGCTGTGAATCAGAATATACAGATAATTCACTTAGAACTCTGCAACCATTGTGGGATCAGAGAGAATATTAACTTAGGATATGACAATTAAAACTGTCATATTACAGTAATTCATATGTTTGTCTGTTACTATGAGAAATAAAATATTTTATGTTAATTAACCCATTTGAGAAATGTATTCTCTGTATATTTTTGACCACTGGATGAAGCTTTTAAGTTGCTGATGCTGGGTAATTAATTCAGTGGATATGAACATGTGTAGTGAGCATACGACCCTCATGTTTGTAGTCATAAGTACCAAGCTTAATCCCCTATTATATGTGGATACTAAGAGTTACAGTTAGAATTTCAGAGTCTCTGGAAGAGAAGGTTTGAAGTGTATGAGGAGTGGGGATCCAATCTAAGGGGGTGGGTTTTGGAAATAACTTGCAGAGGAATAATGCTGTGTGTAATGGTTGACAGTTGAGAAGTAGTTAGAGCTGATAAAAAAGGATTGCAGAGGAGAACACAGGGTTTTAGATTGCCTAAACCCCACCAGGACCCTTGGAGGAAGGGGGGGGTCCAGGAAAGGCAGAATAAATTCAGGCTCGGTAAAGGAATAGTTGCTACCCCTAAAAGTGGAGTTCTGGGTGGGTTAGGGGAAACCAGCTCAAGAGCAGGAACCAGAGAAGGGGAAGCCTGTTCAAGGCCAGGGTGCAGCTCTGAAAGGTGCTTCACTGGAAGGAAAACAGCTACGAGGGTCCGTGCCTGAAGGAGGTGAATTGTAATCAGGAATAGCAGGAACAGCCTTGGATTATTTTACTAGCCCAAAGGGATAGGTAAAGGACAGAAGGTAGTGTAAAAGTGTTGTGGTTTGCTCCCTGTCAACCAGGAAAAGTACTACTAGACTCCCTGGGAGTGCTGTCTCCTATCCACAGAGAAGGCAGAAAGACTCTGCCCTGAAACTCCTCCTCCTTCAACAGAGGTAGAACATAAGAGTAGCCACACTAGGTCAGACCAATGGTCCATCTAGCCCAGTACCCTGTTTTCCAAACAGTGGCCAAGCTAGGTCACAAGTACCTGGCAGAAACACAAATTGTGGCAACACTTCATACTACAAATCCCGGGCAAGCAGTTGCTTACCATGGTCTGTCTCAATAGCAGACTATGGACTCTTCCTCCAGGAATTTGTCCAAAACTTTAACTATTACCACATCCTCAGACAAAGAGTTCCAGAGCTTAACTATTGTTGGGTAAAAAAAAATATTTCCTATTTGTTTTAAAAGTATTTCCATGTAACTTCCTCGAGTGTCCCCTAGTCTTTGTACTTTTGGAATGAGTAAAAAATCGATTTACTTCTACTTGTTCTACACTACTCAGGATTTTGTAGACTTCAATCACATCTCCCCTCATCCTTCTCTTTGCCAAGCTAAAGAGCACTAACCTCTTTAGCTTTTCCCCATACGAGAGGAGTTCCATCAACTTTATCATTTTGGTCGCTCTTCTTTGAACTTTTTCTAATTCTACTATATCTTTTTTGAGATACGGAGTCCAGAACTGAATGCAATACTCAAGGTGTGGATGCACCATAGAGTGGTACAAAGGCATTATAGTATTTTCAGTCTTATTCACCGTCCCTTTTCTTAATAATTCCTAGCATCCCTGTTTGCTTTTTTTTGGTCGCTGCCACATAGGAGATACTAGGGAGTTATAACTTCCTTCCACAAAAGGAGTCTATACAGAACTTTCCACCACTCGAAAACCCTTCTCTTTGTTCACATAGTCTAGCTTGGCAGTCCCCTTTTACTTTAGGATGAGTGGATCTCAGTCAATCCTTTGAACTCCTTTTTTCAACAGGGATAAAAGGACAGTTATCTTGTTAATTGTTTCTTTCCTTTTTATTCTTGGAGAAGGAAGAACAACCATCTCAATGTTCATGAAAAAGGAAAGTAAAACTGTATGAAAATTAGTCCAAATAAATTAATGACTTCTAATCCTTCCTCGTTCCTCCCCACCAAGCTCAGTCCCAATTTATGACAGCTAGTTCCAAGCAGTATTAGCAAAGTCTTTCAGCAGTTCATCAAAGAAAACTCTTCTTATGGTTTATCATTCTCTTCAGCACAGTCATGCATTTCAGGGAACCAAAACAAAACACTTTAACAAAATGCCTTCCCTCCCCATTTTAGAGCTGAGCCCTCTTTCTCAGTAAGCCTAGGGCTCAATGGCTGGCAGTCCCAACCCTTTCCCACACTATAGAAGGCTTAGATTGGAATATGACCCATCCCACTTCTGCTAATAACAGGGACTTCACATAAGAAAGAAAAAAGAAAGGTATCCTATTTCTTCACAGGTTAATCATTTGTTTTTTGTTTAGAGACACTACTGACTGCTATCATTCACCAGATGTT
Source organism: Microcaecilia unicolor (assembly GCF_901765095.1). Classification (NCBI taxonomy): domain Eukaryota; kingdom Metazoa; phylum Chordata; class Amphibia; order Gymnophiona; family Siphonopidae; genus Microcaecilia; species Microcaecilia unicolor. The sequence goes on from NC_044037.1 coordinate 76,211,949, forward strand.
AAAGGTACTGAACCTCCATCTCTTCCCCAGGATCTCTAGGATGGATACCTCTTCATCATAAGTTCTAGTTTCCTTGGTTCGGGGATACTCATCCACCTCCATAGAATCCCCTAAGTCTAACTCACTGGGAGATTTTATACCATCTAGCTCCTTACTTGAGAACCTCTCCCCTTTGAACCTGCCCCAGCCTGTCCTCCTCCAGTAATCTACATTCTCCCTCAGCTTACATGCATCCCAGTGCCCTCTACTGAGAAAGACCTTCATTACACTGAATTTCTCCATTTCGTTTTTCTGCCTTGAAATAAGATGGAAAACTGGTGGAGCTATGGGGACTTACTTCTTCCTTAGTTCCAGGTTCTCTCTACCAGTATAAATACTGAAAATTGCGAAGACAATCAAGTTGGAAAGAGGTTGAGGTTGTATCACACAATCTTGAATGGACAGGAGGATTTCTACTGTACAGATGGGGTTATAATAGTTGTACTGCCTGTTGCAGAACTGTTCAGTAAAGTTGAATTTGCATTAAATAACATCCCTGGAATACAGTGTGGTTCTTTGAAGCGAGAGTGAGGACGCTTGTTCCCTGGACTGGTAAGGCCTCACTGAGAAGCCCTACTTAATTTCCCAAAGCCCTGGACCTCTATTCCAGACCATAGGCCTGCTCCCAAGCTCGACTGGTGATAGCATTGACTGTGTATGTTGGAGAGCTAAGTGGAGTAAGAAGGACTGTGAGTTTTGATAATTTGCCCCCGGGTCATGAGAGCAAGGGGTTGGAGAAGTTGTCATGATCCCATGGAACTGAGCTAGTGTGGGTTGGATCCTGGGGTTACACAATGTTTCAAAATGATTGTGGGTGCCAAATATAACATAAATTATCCCTCCCTAGACTCAGTGAAGGAGGCTGTTCATATTGGGGATGTTCAGCACCTACTACACCTACTGAGCATGAGGATATCTATGTTAGTTGAATGTTCTAATGCATGCTTATTAGATGTATCATTAGTATTATGCTAACATTGCATTATATCTCTGGTATTTGAATTCCAATACTGTTAAATGTATACATTTTTATACTGTTTCACGGTAGTTCTATTATTAGGTTTCAATTTACTGTTTTATTGTATTTATGTTCATTCTTGGTTATTTTACTATTGTTATGCTGTTAACAAAATTATAATCTTTATGTTAAACTGTACCCACTGTACAACGCCTTGTGTGAATCTCTTCATAAAGGCGGTTAACAAATCTCAATAAATAAATAAATAAATCTAGAAGCCCATTCAAGGTTAGTCATTTTACTTTTGTGTCTTCAGGTGCAGAGATACCAAGTTACCCAATCTCAGGCTGGATATTTTGGGATGGTTCTGGATTTCTAACTACCCCATCCTGGTGCACTATGGGACTTGTAGCACTGACTCTGCAACATCATTTCAAACCAGGTAAGAACATTCTGTCTTTCAGGTAGGAATTTAATCAATGGAAGAAGGTCAGCAGGAAGAAGATAGCTGATATCACTGCAGTTCTGAAGCACTTGGCACAGCCTTGCACAAATTAGTGCCACCCTTAAGAACATAAGGATAGCCATACTGAGTCAGACCAATAGTCCATCTAGCCCAGTATCCTGCTTCAGCAGAGGCCAATCCATGTCACAAGTGCCTGGCAAAAACCGAATTACTTGCAACATTCCGTGCTACCAGTCCCGGGGCAAACAGTGGCTTCCCCATGCCTATCTCAATAATAGGCTATGGACTTTTCCTCCAGGAACTGTCCAAACCTTTTTTAAACCTAGATATGCTAACTTCTGTTACCACGTCCTCCAGAAGCAACTTCCAGAGCTCAACTATTCTTTGAGCAAAAAAATATTTCCTCCTATTTGTTTTAAAATATTTCCATATAATTTCATTGAGTGTACCCCAGTCTTTGTACTTTTTGAAAGAGTGAAAAATTGATTCACTTCTACCTGATCTATACCACTCAGGATTTCATAGACCTCACCTCTTTAGCCTTTCCTCATATGGGAGGAGTTCAATCCCCTTTACCATTTTGGTCACTCTTCTTTGAAACTTTCTAATTTTGCTATATCTTTTTTGAGATAGGGTGACCAGAACTGAACACAATACTCAAGGTGAGGTCGTACCATGGAACGATACAGAGGCATTATAATATTTTTGGTCTTATTTTGCATCCCTCTCCTAATAATTCCTAGCATCCTGTTTGCTTTTTTAACTACCACCGCACACTGGGCAGAAGAATTCAGCATATTGTCTACAATGACACCTAGATCCTTTTATTGAGTGCTGACTCGTAAGGTGGACCCTAACATCAGGTAACTATGATTCAGATTATTCTTCTCAATGTGCATCACATTTGCATTTGTCCATATTAAATTTCATCTGCCATTTGGATGTCCAGTCTTCCAGTTTCCTAAGGTCTTCTTGCAATTTTTCACAATCCACATGTGTTTTGACAACTTTGAATAGTTTTGTGTCATCTGCAAATTTAATCACCTCACTCGTTGTTCTGATTTCCATCTACAGAAGCCAGCAATATAATTTCAGTACTATATGTGGGCCTGAAACTCAATCAAAAAGAGTTCAAATAACACATGGAGTTTGTAGAAACTAGTAGCTCTATATAAAGCACTGGTAAGGGGAACACTGGAACTGCAGTTGGGAAATGATCTAAACCAGTCTGATTTTCAAGTTATCCACAATGAATATGCATGAGATGTTTTTGCATTTAAAGGAGGCAATGCGTGCAAATAGATCTCATGCAGTGTGGATATCTTGGAAACCAAACTAACTTGGGGTTCTCCAAGGAATGGGTTGAGGAACCCTGATCTAAGGATAGCATTGGAACAGAACATAAAAATTTAACCCCCTCCGCTACTGTGTGCTCAGTCCCCATACCCAGTGGTCCACATTCTGCTTTCATAGGCAGAGTGAGAACAGGAAGGAATATTGAATTCAGGAGCTTCTGTAAACTACATGGATGCTTTATACACCCATCAGCATGGAATCCCAGTAAGAAACAAGAAATTCCCAGTTCCAGTGGAAACAGTTGATGACTCCCTGATATTCCCATGATCAGTGGTGCTAGAAACAGACTCTATCTTAATGAATACTGCACATGGAAGGACACCAAAAGATAATTCAGTTTCATCTTATCTATGCCCCATACTTTCTAGTCATACCAGAGCTGACAGGGCTGGAGAATCATGAAACTGCAATTGATTATTACAGAGACAGGTCCCCTTTTCATCCAGTGTGTGCAACCAGAATTGTTTTCTTAATCAAGAACAAAGGAAGTGCTTCTCCTTCTTTGACTCTACCCAATCAGGGGAGCGCTCTGGACCAGTGGTCAGACCCAGTGTGGTAGTCGTCAGTGAATATGCCAAATGTGTATGTGTTATATTTTTATTTGTTCTGCTTTATCTATTTTGTGAGTTATCCTATGCATCAGTTAGACAGGCAGGCATAAATGTAACGTATCAATGAAAAAATACTAAATTCTGAGATCCTAATATTCATAAGAACATAAGGATTGCCATATTGGGACAGATTGAAGATCCATCAAGCCAGTATCCTGTTTCCAACAGTGACCAATAAAGATCATAAGCACCTGGCAAGATCCCCAAGAATAAAACAGATTTTATGCTGCTTATCCTAGAAATACTTGTCAAAAATAATCTTGGCTAATATAACCTCCTTCAAATAACTAAATCAGATAGGCACACCTGTGAAATCATGCACCAGTTTGTTAAGTGTCTTACACGTTGATATAGTATAAAAGAAAATACTAAGTTGTAGATTTGGGTAGGTGGAGGACAGAGTCAATGATTATATCTTGACACACACAAACAGATTCACCACGGGAGTGATGTGAATAGCAGTAGTGTCTAATGATATGAGACTCCACCTCCTTTAAGCTATTACAGTATTGTGAGATACCTTCCTTTTCATTTTTTGATATCCTAGAAATAAGCAGTGAACTTTCCCAACTCTATCTTAATAACGGCTTATGGACTTTTCTTTTTTAAACCCTGCTAAGCTAACTGCTTTTACCAGTGAAGAAATATTTTCTCTGATTTGTTTTAAATTTGCTACTTAGTAGCTTCATTGTGTGCCCCCTAGACCTTTTCCTTTTGAAAAAAGTAAACAACCAATTCATGTCTACCTGTTCCACTCCACTCAATATTCTGTAGACCTCTATCATATCTCAAAGCTGAACAGCCCTAGCCTCTTTAGCCTTTCCTCATAAAGAAGTCATTTCATGTCCTTTATCATTTTTGTCGCCCTTCTTTGTATCTTTTCTAATTACGCTATATCTTTTTTGAAGTGTGGTGACCAGAATTGCACACTGTATTCGAGGTGTGGTCACACCATAGAGCAGTACAAAGGTATTATAATATTCTCAGTTTTGATCTCCATTCCTTTCTTAATAATTCCTAACATTTTATTTGCTTTCTTATCTGCCACTGCACACTGAGCGGGAATGTATCCGGGTAGGAGTGGCCCTTATCTGGATAAGAACCATTGACTGGGTCATACTCAGATTTTCAGCCACACTTCCACAGATAATGCTGTTAAAAATACAGGTCAGAACACCTTAGAATATCCAGACAGTGCCAGGCTAGAGTAGGATGGAGCCAGAGTTACCCAGTTAGCTGCAATATTCATTCCATAATTGTATAACTATCTGGCTAAAGATAGGACAGTAAAATATTCCCTGTAGAGAGTAGAGAAACACATTTGCTTATTTCCGATCTGAGGAAGAAGGCAACCTTCGAAAGCTAATCAAGAAATGTATTAAGTTATGTCCAATAAAAAAGGATCATCTTATTTTCTTTTCCATGTTTTATTTTGTTTGATTTCTATTGATAACCTTAAGAGTGGACTAACACAGGTACCACACTCTTCTCTTGAACAAGAAAGCCCAACCCCCCAACATCCCAACACCTTTACTGTGAGAGCAGTTCTGCACTGTCCAGGTCTTTCTCTTGCTTTTTTTATACATTTTAGCTGCAAACAAATGCAAAAACAAACCAAAAACAAACTTTGACTAAATAAGAATTCTTTGAAATAACGAGTGATATTTTTTCTCAGAGAATGAGAGAGAGAGAGAGAGAGAGAGAGTTGGAAGCAGTGAAAGGCTCCCTTAGGAAATATGTAGGATCAATCCTGGCAGAGTGACACTTTGTCACATATTATTAAAAGTGACTGCTACATCTGCTAGCGAGGTCCATTACCTGTTCCCTTCGTTCCCAGAAGAAATTGTGAAACAAAGGGGTCACAAGTCGTCCTCAATAAAAGACATCTCTGTTTGTTGGAGGTTGTCATTTGTGATATCTGTTAAAATAATTATGTACTGAGACTCATGCAAGTTACGATAGTGTGTTAGGTTACATTTACATAATTATATTAATGCATAACAAGCAGCAAGCTCAGACAGACCTGTATTTTATCTGTCTATCTATGAGAGAAGACATTTTTTCTTCACCTAGTAAGGTTATGAATGTACTAATATAACAAGTCGCTATTCTGGCACCCTACGTAAGAAATGTCACAAAAGTCATTGTTGAAGTACTGAGGTTATACAATTGCCAAACTGTAATATTGTGGAGAGGACAGAAACACTTGCAATATATTCTCATAAGCATTAGGCTTCACATATGTAATAGTAAAATAGTCTGGAGGATTGGAGTTTGGGTGATCTACTTTTTTTATGAATATAGTGTTTGCGAATGGTGCCAGACTGATACCAATGGAAAGCAAAGTACTTCAGGTGTTTTACACAACAGGTTTAACATGGGGCAGCCCCAGCCCAGTTTTCTGAATGGAGTCAACAGAGTGAGAAGCTAATGCAGGACTCCACGCTTGTGCAATTTCAGTCCCTTGCTGGGAGAGCCTCAGCCACAATGATGTGACTAGTGCTAGAAACGAGATGATTTAAGTCTGGGACACCAATTCATCTCACATAGGCCACAAATAAGCAGCTTTCAGTCAGTAATGATTTTGTGGTCATTTCCAACCTCATCAGGATTTGAAGCAGTGATCTGGAGCTGAAAGACTGTAAACCTGAACAGATTTTTTTAGAACTTCATAGCCCATGAGAACACAACAGTCTGATCCTGGCTATGATGTGCTTTTTTACAGATGAATATTTGAACACAGGAAAAGGAGGGAGTAGCAATCCAATTGCTTTTGTGTGATTAAAACCTTGCACATTGTCCTCTGACTACTGCATACAATGTGCTTTATAAAAAATAAATTTCATGATTATTGCTTTATCAATAATTAATCATGTTCATCATATCCTCATAAAAAGTGCAGCACTTACATTTTTATTTCTCTGAAAACACATTATTTAAGCAGTTCAACACAAACTTCTCTATCCAAAGTGTCTGTCATCATTAGGATGTCATTGTCCTTTGCCTATCTTGTTTTCTAACCAAGGCTGATGTACTAAACATTTTTCCCAAAGACACCTCCAGGCCAGTGTTTTTAAACTGGAATTCTTTTCCCAGTGGGGTCTTGCTTCCAACAGCTGGCCAATCCGGGTCACAAGTTACATGTCAGAAAACCAGTCAGCCGCAATATCAATGCTGTCAATCTCGGGAAAAGCATTTGCTTCCCCCATGTCCATCTCAATAACAGACTATGGACTTTTCCTCCAGAAACGTTTCCAGACCTTTTTTAAACCAAGATATGCTAACCGCTATTACTACATCCTACGGCAGTGAGTTACAGAGCTTAACTATTCTTTGAGTGAAAAAAATATTTCCTTCTATTTGTTGCAAAAGTATTTCCATGTAATTTCATTGAGTGTCCCCTTGTCTGTGTACTTTTTGAAAGAGTGAAAAATCAATTCACTTTTACTTGTTCTACACCACTCAGAATTTTATAGACCCTAAATCATATCTCCCCCCCCCCCCCCCCCCTCAGCCACATCTTTTCCAAGCTGAAGAGACCTAACATCTTTAGCCTTTCCTCATATGGGAAGAGTTCCATCCCCTTTATCATTTTGGTCACTCTTTAAACCTTTTCTAATTCCGCTATATGTTTTTTGAGATATGTCAACCAGAATTGAACATAATACTCAAGGTGAGGTTACCTGCTGCTTTTTTGTTTTTGAAGTTTTTAACTTTATGTGGTTTTGATGTTTAGATGTGGATGAATTGGAACATCTACATATAAAACACAAAGGGGCCCTTTTAGAAAGGTGCATAAGGGCCTACGTGCATCCAGCGCATGCCAAATCAGCATTACTGCCTGGCTATGCATGCCCCGGGTGGTAATTCTGAATTTGGCACAAGCCAAAAACACACAGTAGAAAATATTTAAGTCTGGGGACCACCAATTCATCTCACATAGGCCACCAAACAAGCAGCTTTCAGTCGCCTGAGACCTTACGCTAGGTCAATAGGTGGTAGTAAGGTCTCAGGCTGAAAATGGACATATGCTGATTTTTATTTTGACTCAGGTCCATTTTCCGGCCCCTTAAAAGAGGCTTTTTTTTCCAGGACGCGGTAAAAACTGGCCCAGCATGCACCCAAAAGACACACTCACACTGCTGCCAGCCACTTTGTGCCACAGCTTAATAGAAGGGCCCCAAACAGCGCTTCTAAAATGACCACCACTGTGTATTTGGATTTTCAGAAGAAGTTTGACAAGGTCCTTCATGAGAGGTTCCTAAGGAAATGAATGAGTCATCAAATTGGAGGCTGTGCCATTTTGTGAATTCCAAACTGGCTAAAAGAAAGAGTTAAGTGACTGGTAAATTATCCACAAGGACTGGCCACTGTCATAGACACGATATCGGGCATGATGGACCTTAGTCTGATTCAGCATGGCTTTTCTTATTTTTTCATATTCTTAAATCTACCCCGAACATACCTAACCCAAAGTGCTTAAAAGTGCACATGTTCTTGTCATCATAAACTTTTACTCAAGCAGTAATTTTATGGGTGGCATTTGAGTAGAGGAGACATCTAATGATTCAAGCAGTGGACTAAGAACTGAGGGGAACCCGGTTCAATTCCCACTGCAGCGCTTGTGATCCTGGGCAAATCCATTGCCCCAGGTACAAAAACTTACAGGGCTTTTACTAAAGCTTAGTGCACATTTACCCACGGATTAGCGTGACCTACGTTGTGTGAGCAAGTACAGTTGTATTCTGATTTTATGTGCGCAACTTAATTAGTTAACAAGTCAATCAGTACTGATAATTGCCAATAGCATGCAATTATTGGCACTAATTGGCATTAATGGCATGTACATGCAGAACTTGATCGTCCAGCTGGTCCAGCACGTTGGGGTGGGTCGTTTGGCCTACTGCTGACTGTGGGCATCTGTCTGTTCCTACGGGCCGCTGGCTCTCAGCACTGTGGGTCTCCCCCGGCGTTGGCCCTGCCGCTCGGTCGGTTGCTGGCCATTGGACGTTGTGGCGGCACGTTGGGTCTCTTGGAAAGTGCTATCCTGCCGATTCCAACTGTGAAAACAGCCTGATTTGACCGTTTGTTGGCTTCCACTTTTCATTCAGTGTTTTATCGTGGAAGATGTCAGGGAATGTGAGCGGGTCGTTGTGCCAGATGCCATAGGAGCAGGAGTGGACGGATTATAAAGGAGCGGATTTCAACTCCATTTCCATCATGCAAGGTCATCTTGGTGTGTCTGGTCCATTTACATCTCTTCCAACCTAAAGAGGTTCAGCCTACTCCAAGGATTCAATATATAACCTGAAGTCCTTCCTAACAACATATCTATGGACCATTTTAGACTCTCTTATCCTTTCCCTATTTTTTTTTTACTTCTTTCCATTTTCTTCTATTCTATCTAATTAATTGTAACCGTCACTACTGATCTGGCGATAGCCTATCAGTACGTTGTAAGCAACTTTGAGCGTGCAAAACTGTGGGAAAAACGTGGGGTATAAATGTGCAAAATAAATAAATAAAAACTGTCTAAGCATATTCTATAATGTGCTGTGCGTAAATTGTAAGTCGCATAGTTGAAAAGGAGGCATAGACATGGGCATGGAATGGGCAGGCTATGGGTGTTTCTAAAATCTATGCGTGTTGTTATAGAATACACCTGCTCCGTGCCTAATTTAGGCATTGGGCTTTACACCAAGTTTTACTTGGCATAACTGCCCACGACTAAATTTAGTCACATGGACTGGCACTCGGCATAGTCTATTTACCGCATGGAAATTTAGGCTTATTATATAAAGTATGCCTAAATTAACGTATACTTTATAGAATACACTTAGGCAAATTTTATTTTGGCGCTAATTTTTTAAGCGTGATATATAGAATCTAGTCAGTGCATGTTAGATACTAAGAAACCCACTTTATACCAAAGGGCTTCTTACCATTTAGTGTGTGCTAATTCCGTTAATGCGCGCTAAGATGTACCCTGCAACAAAACCAAAGCTCGTAATGGACATATAATAACTCTTCCTCTTTACGATTCTCTTCCTCTCTACTATTCCCTAATGTGTCTGTACACACGAACCTTATTCTACCACAACATTACTGTAGTTGTTCATACTGAAATTGGAGAACGCCTTTACGGTACTATCCAGCTTATTTTCGAAAGAGAAAAACGCCTATAGTGCGACCTAAATCGGGAGATAGATGTTTGTCTCGCAAAGGCACCCAAATCAGTATAATCGAAAGCTGATTTTGGGCGTTTCCAACTGCACTCCGTCGCGGAAACGAATAAAGTTGATAGGGGCATGTCAGAGGCGTGGTGGAGGCGGAACTGGGGCGTGGTTATCAGCCGAGGAGAGATGGGCTTCTGTAGCTGATAATAAAAAAAAAAGGCATTTTTACCGCGATTTTGGGTCACTTTTTTTGGACCCTTTTTTTTCACGAACAAGTCCCAAAAAAGTGCTCCAACTGTCCAGATGACCACTGGAGGGAATCGGGGATGACCTCCCCGGACTCCCCCAGTGGTCACTAACCCCCTCCCACCAAAAAAACCCCACTTTAAAAACTTTTTTTCCAGCCTGTATGCCAGCCTCAAATGCCGTACCCACCTCCATGACAGCAGAATGTGTTCGATCCTCTCACAACCTTTCCCTGGTCAGATGTGGCTCTCGGGTGCAGTACAGGGTCACATCAGCATTACATTGTGGTGGGTGTAGGGTATTGGGCTCCGTGATTTCATTAGCTTGTGTTACAGTCTCACGATGTTGGTAGTTGGTAGGCTCTTCTCCCATGGTGCTTTTCCCCCTGCCTACTGGGTCAGAGTGTGCCCTGTTGTGTTTCCTGTTGTAGTCCATGCGATAGTGGCCATTTTTGTAAGCCAGTTTTAGTTCCCTTTCCTGTGTTAGCCACGTTTGACAACTTAGTTCTTCCCTTGAATGTGGCTGAAAGAGGGCATTGTACAGCATTCTGCCAGCTCTGACCTACTGCTCATCTCAGTACCAGGGAGACTCGTTGCCAGTGGGGCACAACCTCTGATCTGCAGTTAACTGTGAGTAAAGGCGGTTATTCCAATAAAGGACGTTTCGGAGAGATTAGTCTTCAGGTGTCAACTGGTGTGCCAATGTTATATAGCAGCAACCAGTCCTAGAGGCCTGCGTGTATGCAGGTCCTGGAGCACTTTTAGTGGGTACCGCAGTGCACTTCAGCCAGGTGGCCCCAGGCCCATCCCCCCCACCTGTAACACTTGTGCTGGTAAATGGGAGGCCTCCAAAACCCACTGTACCCACATGTAGGTGCCCCCTTCACCCCTAAGAGCTATGGTAGTGTTGTACATTTGTGGGTAGTGGGTTTTGGGGGAGGGGGGTTGGGAGCTCAGCATCCGTGGTAAGGGAGCTATGCATGTGGGAGCTGTTTCTGAAGTCCACCGCACTGACCTCTAGGGTGCCCAGTTGGTGTCCTGGCATGTCAGTTGGGCCAGTGTACTACGAATCCTGGCCCCTCCCACGACCAAATGGCTCGGATTAGGACGTTTTTGAGCTGGGCGTTTTTAGTTTCCATTATCGCTAAAAAAAACAAACGCCCAGCTCAAAAATGTCCATTTTTTCGAAAATACGGTTCGGCCTGCCCCTTCACGGACCCGTTCTCGGAGATAAACGCCCATGGAGATAGGCGTTTCCGTTCGATTATGCCCCTCCACGTAAGCCACATTGAGCCTGCAAATAGGTGGGAAAATCTGGGATACAAATGTAACAAATAAAAATAAATAAAAGGGCCCCTTAGATTGCGAGCCCCACTAGGGACAGAGAAAAGTACCTGTATATAATAAATATAAACTGCTTTGGTTGTACCACAGGTGGTATTTCAAGAACCTAATAAACAAACATTGAGCAGATGATTTATGTGCTTATCCTGGCATATAAGTGTGGTAAAGCCTTCATAAAAATATCCCCTCTGTCTCAAAGATTACAACTAAACATATTCATTTCTGAGCTCTTAATACAGAGTTACATGACAAGATAAAAGAAACTTGATATCACATCCCTGACCTGGTGCTCTGTATGTAGCAGAAGGAAAGATGGAAATTATATTTCTGTATATATAGCTGTACAATTGAAGTAATGACCATGTACTCATGCTGGCTGTTGCTAGAGGTAGTGAATATGAATGAGATCTACTTGAAAATGTAGCACACGATATGAATTTAATGTGTTTATGGTCCTGCAGATCCATAATCTCATGGGGATGTGCTCAGTATTTCAGTAGATGAGAGGTGTTTCTGTATAAAAGAAGTTGCATGATGATGTAAAGTATATAGAGGGAAGTATGAGTATGAGACAAAAACTGATGCTTACCACCCCGTTAGCGCGTGAGACCTTACCGCTAAGTCAATGGGTGGAGGTAAGGTCTCAGGCTGAAAATGGATGTGCGCTGGTTTTAATTTTGCTGCATGTCCATTTTCGGCCAAAAAAAAAAAGGGCCTTTTTTTCCAGGCTTGCTGAAAAATGGACCCCGCACGTGTCCAAAAATATTCGCCTACACCAGTGCAGGGACTTTTCGGCATGCCTTAGTAAAAGTGCCCCCAAGTGTGTTGACATTACTGGTGTGCTAACTGGTTAGTGTGTCCATAACGTGGGAGCTCTTAATGCCTCCTAAACGAGAGGCGGTAAGTGTTCGCTCATTTTTTTTTAATGACTGCGCAGCCAGAGATTCAACAAATAGAAAATGCCTGTTTACGGCCTTGCTAGAAATGAGTTTGGCACACTGAAAGTCCCATATTAGGGCACACTTTGCCAATTTACTATGCAGCTTAATAAAAGGGCCTCTTTTACAAAGCCACACTACCGATTCTCGGTGCGGCAAATGAGAGGAAGCCCATTCAATTCCTATTGGCTTCCTCTCATGTGCCGTGTGGGAATCACTAGCACGGCTTTGCTAAAAGAAGCCCTTAGGGGCCTTTTACCAGGGGCGTAGCACGGGGGGGCCTGGACGGGCCCAGGCCCAGCCACTTTTGCTCCTAGGCCGCCAGCCTCTTCTGCCCGCTCTCCCCGTCTGCGTGGTCTGCTCAATTTTACTGCCCTGAAGCGCCGTTCTCCCTCCAGCACAGGCGATTCCCATAGCCAGCCTTCTGCCAGCACATGTCGTCGGGGCCCTCTTCTCAGGCACATCCTGCCTTATTCTGCAACTTCCTGCATCCCACCTTTGCGGAAAACAGGAAGTTGCAGAGTAGGCGGGATGCGCCTGAGAAGAGGCTCCGACAATATGCGCTGGCAGAAGGCTGGCTATGGGAATCGCCGGTGCTGAAGGGAGAACGGCGCTTCAGGTCAATAAAAATGACCAGAACTGACCATGTGCAGGGGGCTGTCGTGGGGGGGAGGGAGGGGGCGGTAGCGGGTGGAGAAGAAATATGGTGGCGGCGGGTGGGGGGGGGGGGGTAGCTTGTGGAGAGGAAATGCGAGGCCTGTGCCCACCCAGTCCACCTCCAGGTCCATCTAAAAATTAAACTCTGGCTAGGCTACTGCCTTTTACTAAACTTGCCCAAGGTGATAAGGTATATCAGTGGGATCTGAATCTTGGTTTTCCTGGTTTTAACCATTAGGCTAAAGCCTGCTGTAACCATTAGGCTACTCCTCAAATAAAAGCAGGTTCCGAATAGGACAGAAATGTTTGCATTAAGGGAAGTCACAGCACTTTTTATTTTCATTTTTTAAACTATTTGTATATAGAATTCAATGATTTATAACAATTCAAAATAGATTTCATTCATTCGTTGTCAGCACTTATATACTGCTTAGACCTAAGTGGTTTACAGTTTCATTTTACAGGTACTGCGTCTGTCCATAGTAGGCTCACAGTATAAGAAGTACATTGTACTACTGTTGTACCTGGGGCAATGTAGGGTTAAGTGATTTGCCCAGGGTCGCACGGAGCTACAGAGGGAACTGAACCTTGTTCTCAAGGATCTCAACCCACTGCTGACCATCAGACAGCAGCAGCAGAAATCAACCCTAGTTCCCCAGGTCCACAACCTGAGGCACTGACCATTAGGCAACTCCTCCAACAGTCATGGTGACACAATATTATAAAAGAGAGTCATTGATACCTAATCCCTAGGCAAAAACATAATAACATACTTCACCACAATCATACATGACTTGGACTATGGAGATCCAAGAGCAGCATAGAAGAGTTAAACTAATTGAAAATATACAAAGAAAAGGGAAAAAAAAGACAATCAAAATAACAAAGGGTATACATAATAATTTGCAGCTCAAAACAATAAACAACCAAAACAGGGTGATCTAAATGACTACCGGAGCCTACATCGATTATCAAATTTCCTGGATTTAACCTAGCCTCAAGAAAAACTGTTAGCTGCTCTGGCCTTTAAATATGTAGTATTCCTTTCAATATTTATCACACATTTACGTGGAAATCTGAGCAGAAAATGAGCCCAAAAGAGACAGCTGTCTGCATCATAGACAGAAATGCCTTATGTCTTTGCTGTGTAGACCTATATAAATCAGAAAAAAAAACACACATTTTATTAGAAAGAAAGAAACACGCTGAAACCTAATATAAAATCTCAACCCACTGTTCCCTCTAAGCTGAATGGGAGTCCTCCAACTGCATCGCTACCAATGGGAGGTGATGCTTCAATACTGTGCTTCCACTGGCTTCCTGGAGTCCTGCAGAGCTTGCTTGTCCCTGACTATTGATAATGTGGTAGTGAAACAGCGCCCCCCCCCACTGGCAGGACAATAGGTGGAGGACTCTCGCTCAGCTTAGAGGGAACTGTGATCTCAACATCCATTTCCAATCATTCTCTAATGCAAAGGAGGCTATTAAAGTTGTATAAACTTCTTCAACTTCAGAGTTGAAGGAGCTTGGTCGGGTTCAGACCATACACAAACTGGCCAATATTTAAAAGCATTGATGCAATTGGTTGTGGCATACTTTCTCTTTAAAAATGACCCCTTCAGAATCCCATCATATACACAATAACATCTACTATACAGTATGCACAAAATTATCAAGAAAATTTAAGGGAAACTTTCAAAAATCCTAAAGTAAGTGTGTAAGCCCAAACCATACCCCAGCTCTGCCCCTGAGAATTCCCATGCACTTTGCAAAAAATGGCGTTACGCGGATACATTCCAGGCAATTTTACAAGCAGCCATTTCCCTGTATAAAACTCAGCTTTACGCATGTAGAAGTTTTTTTAAATTACCCCACAAAAGCACAGTTTCTTCTGTCAACAATCAGAGTCTATCAGAAGTTATTGTAAGGTTGGTGAGTTCTCACTGAAAGACATAAAAATCAAAAAGCTACTGATAACATGCTCTTTGGAGAATGAGATGAACATTCTGGGGTAAATTCCATAAATGGCGCCTAAAAAATAGGTACCAAAAAACACCACTTAAGCAGTTTTCTATAAGCCATTCCTAAAGTTTGACGCGGTTTATAGAATACATGCTTAAGCAGAAAGTTGCATGTAAATTTAGGCACAACCATTTGCACCAACAAAAACATGGTACAAATGCCTGTACCTAAATTTACACGCAGAGCATCATTATTCTGTAATTACGCATGTAACTCTAAGCCATGCCCCCATTCCGCCCCAAACAGCCCATGACCATTCCGTATCTGTGCCCCCTTTTTTGGAGCACACATAAATTTTAGGCACAGATCCTACACCTAAATTGAAGTATGCTGGTCCCAATTAAATTTAATTAGTGCCAATAATTTCTTGTTAAAAAGCCAATTTATTGGCACTAATTGGCTTTTTATTCAATTAAATTGCACACGCAAATCAGGAACACATCTTAATTTGTGCACAATTTTGGGTGACCTTTACAGAATCAGGGAATTTATGTGTAAAAAATTGAACTTTTAAAAAATAATTTTCAAGAAAAAAAAATTACATTTTCTGCACTCTTTATAATATATGGATATGTTGAGGCCATTTCAACGGCCATCAGGGGTGGCTCAACCATTAGGCAAGACTAGGTAGGCACCTAGGGCAGCAGCTTCAGGGGACAGCAAGCAGCAGCTGAAGTCTACGCACAAAAGATCTTGGCAGCCAGACAACTCAGAAACCCATCACTTTTACCTGCATGAATAAATGGCTATCAGAAACTGCCTTCAGTATATGTATGTGTGATATACACACATACACACCAAAAACATGGGGGTCCTTTTACAAAGGCGTGCTGAAAAATGGCTTGCGGTAGTGTAAGTGCGAGTTTTGGGTGCATGCCGATCCATTTTTTAGCGCACCTGTAAAAAAGGCCTTTTTTTATTGACAAAAATGGACATGCGGCAAAATGAAAATTGTCGCACATCCATTTTGGGCCTGAGAGCTTATTGCCAGCCATTGACCTGACAGTAAAGACTCACACAGTAACCAGGCAGTAATGACCTACGTGCGCCCAAAAATGAAATTACTGCAAGAGTCTGATGGTAACTCCATTTTGGCGCACGATGGGTGTGCATAGACGCTACACGGCTTAGTAAAAGGGACCCATGTTGTTTTGAGGAGGGGGAGGGAATTAGGAGCCTGAAATTTAATTGAATGAGGGAGGAGGCATAAAACTGAAACTTCACATATGGTGGCCAACACTCTTGCACCAACCCTGACTGCCATATCCTCCAGGACCAGTAATTTGAATATTACACAGAGCCCTAATCCAAGATCCTTCTAGAACAGCCTCAGTGATGGTGCTAAGACCTTCATTTCCCTTGCTAGTCATTTGCTCAAGGTGAGTCGAAGCATAAAATGGCCTGACAGGTACAGAATGGATGGTAAATTCATTAAGCAGAGCTTTCAAAGAGATGTTATATTTAACAACAAGTGAGCCCGCAGAGGAATCTGAGCTAAAAGGAGCTGTCATTAGTCTATACAAAAAGCCCCAGTTTTACCAAATGGGAGGCACAAAGACACAAGAATAACAGATGATTGAAGAGACCATAATCAAAAGTATTCAAATAAATGAATCTTAAAAGAGACATTAGAAATGAGCCTGGCCAGCATGGATTATCCTGCAAAAAACATTTCTTTTAAAAACATAGGTGCTCTCAGCCATGAAGTTACCATTAGAAAACCATTTCTTTATTCTATATTGTGTTAAAGAGCAACAGGCACATGCCATGCCATGCCAAAGAAGACCAAGATGGACTATTTGGTTTCAACAGTTTTTCTCGTCTGTTGCTGTTCTGGGAGTCCTTCTCGCTTCCTTTTCTCTTTTCTCTTAGCTTAATTCTTCTGAGAGAGCCCCTTATTCTGATATGTATAGTTTTGTATACACTGCCTGTGGAAAACTGTTAGGGTTCCTCATTTGTTCCAGCACTTCAGGTGCTAGGGCTCATGTGATGTCCTTTACAAATCAGAGAGGTCAAAATAGCAAATCCTGCCCTATTATTTAGGGATAAACGCTTTGACTCAATTACTCCTCTGTTAGCAAAGTACACTGGCTCCCACTCTTACCCTATGCGATCTAAGATTCTTATCCTTACACATACAGTAAGACCCTTCAGCTCAACAACCCTTCTTACTTAGCCACTTTAATTGTCCCGTACACTCCTTCCCACGATCTTAGATCCTTGGATGCGAATTGTCTAGTGCTGCCCTCTCCTAAGCATGTACGCTATGAATCTACTCGCCACTCTGCATTTCTCTTCTAGGCTCCTTCCTGTGGAACAGTTTACCAGCAGATATTAGATGTGAACTTTCCCTACCCAGACTTGAATATTACAAAACTTCAGACCCATGTTTTTCAGAAGGCCTTCGGCTTTGTTCCTAGTAAATACTAATCCTTTGGGGTTAAAACAGAGACACAGTACTTCTCTCTTCCTTTTCCTCCCATCCCCCTCTTCCCTATTACTCTCCCTACCTATGTGTGAATGCTACTTTACTATTTTTTATTGGTTTTGTGTTTTTAATTGTACACTGCTTCGATCTCTTCATGAGCATAGGTGCTATATCAAGTCCATAATAAATATAACATCAATATATTATTTCTACATTTTTCAATATCCACCATCCTGATACAGTTTACAGTTATTAAAACTTCATATACCAGCTTATCTGAATAAGATGGGTCGAAACAGTTTACAGACTAAAATCTTAATAACTGTGAAAAAGATCCAGAATATTAGATAGGAAAGAAAATAATCCAATCATATTAGTCCAGTCATACAAAACAGAGTATTTAGTTTCTTGTTTTACAGAAATAAGTAGGTCTCTAATACAAATAATGGATGTCACTGACATCCTTAACATATTCGATCATTTTCTGTCATCTGTGTCATAAAAATACATATAGAGATATTTTGAAATCAATCCTGATTATGGGAACAGCGCTAAAGCCATCATTTTGCTTCATATGAACAGGTCTCTCCTCTTCCTTTTCCTCCTCCTTCTAGGAAGATGGTATTAGTGTAGTTATAATTACTTCTTTGAATTAATTCTGAACTAGTCTATGTCGATCGGCAGTAAAGGAATGTCCCTCTTCACTTAAGACATTCAGTTGCCTATTTTTTTTTAATCCCCATAGGTATAGATCAGTTGTTCTGAGCCATCAGGCATGAACAAATTTTGAATTATGCACAATGAATATGCATGAGATATAGTTGCATACAATGCCTCCTTTGCATGCAGAAGTGTCCTTTAGCATATCCTTTGTAGATATCATGAAAAATAAACTGACCTGGTCCTTTAGAACCAAGCTGAAAAATCACTAGCATAAAGTAGATGGATTAAATTTCTCAGAATCTTGGATTCTGAACAGCGAATATTAGGGGAAAAAAACCTGAATAGAAGATATTCAGAAAAAAAAAATACTTGGCACTTGGAGCAAACTATATGTTAAAATTTCCTTGTATATGCAGAGTATTATATCAAGCCAAATCATTTCAGTTTTTTGATGCTAAACAGTTAGAGGAGTTTTTAGTTTCAAAAGAAGATGTGAATGTAGTAGTAGGATTACCAGACCATACTGTATGATATGCTTAGGGAAGGTTTACTTGGTAACAACAACCCCACTGTAAAAACTTTGTCCTTTTTTTTTTTCCTGTTCTCTTCTGGATCCTATTACTTATATTTCTGTTCGAACGTAGAGTGTAAACATTTCAATTGTAATAGATATTAGAGATATTGTAAATTTTCTCATATTGTAATCTTCTCTTGTGAGTTATTAAATTTGGATGAAAATGATAAATAAAATATTTAAAAAAAAGAAAAAAAAATACAAAAACAGTTGTCGTTGTCTGCTAAAAGATCCAGATTAAGTAAGAGAAAGAGCCGTTATAGATGTTCCATAAATATCATTACTAAATCCATAGAGCATCATGTTTCTTTAACTACTACTACTACTTAGCATTTCTATAGCGCTGCCAGGGTTACGCAGCGCTGTACAAGTTTAACATGGGGAAGGACAGTCCCTGCTCAAGAGAGCTTACAATCTAAAGGTTACAAACTATGTAGTCAGTGTAGGTAACATGAATAGGGAGGGTGATTAGGCGCCAAAAGCAAGGGAGAAGAGATGGGTTTTGAGTAAGGACTTGAAAATGGGGAGGGAGGGCGCATGGCGTATGGGCTCTGGAAGTCTGTTCCAGGCATAAGGTGATGCGAGGCAGAAGGGGCGGAGTCTGGAGTTAGCGGTGGTAGAGAAGGGTACGGATAGGAGTGATTTGTCCTGAGAGCGGAGGTTACGGGTGGGAACATACGGGGAGAGGAGGGTAGAGAGGTAATGGGGGGCTGCAGATTGAGTGCACTTGAAGATCAATAGGAGAAGCTTGAACTGTATACGGTAGCGGATCGGGAGCCAGTGAAGTGACTTAAAGAGAGGGGTGATATGAGCGTATCAGTTCACGCGGTAGATAAACCGTGCGGCGGAATTTTGGACAGACTGACGGGGGGATAGGTGGCTAAGCGGGAGGCCAGCGAGAAGAAGGTTGCAATAGTCAAGACGAGAGGTAACGAGCGAGTGGACGAGGGTTCGGGTGGTCTGTTCAGAGAGGAATGGGCAAATTTTGCTAATATTATAGAGGAAGAAGCGACAGGTTTTAGCTGTCTGCTGGATATGGGTAGAGAAGGAGAGGGAGGAGTCGAAGATGACTCCGAGATTGAAGGCTGAAGAGACGGGGAGTTTGAGGGCGTTGTCAACAGAGACGGAAAGTGAGGGAAGAGGAGAAGAGGGTTTGGGTGGAAAGACAAGGAGTTCAGTCTTTGCCATGTTCAGTTTCAGATGCCGGTTGGACATCCAGGCAGTGATGTCAGAGAGGCAGGCCGAAACTTTGGCCTGAGTTTCGACTGTGATGTCGGGAGTGGAGAGATAAAGCTGGGTGTCATCAGCATAGAGATGGTACTGGAAACCATGTGATGAGATCAGTGAGCCCAGGGAAGAGGTGTAGATCGAGAAAAGAAGCGGTCCAAGGACAGATCCTTGAGGAACTCCAACAGAGAGCGGGATTATATGCTTAGGGAAGGTTTACTTGGTGACAACAACCCCACTGTAACTCAAACACTTGACATTTCAAACATATTTCCATGAAAAATCTTGTTTTTTTAAAGGGCCATTGCTTCTTCATCTAGTATTAAGCACATGATTTGGATCACCTTATTTTATTATTATTATTATTATTATTATTATTATTATATTATTTTTGTGCATTTTTACCCCACATTTTCCCACAAGAGCAGACACAATGTGGCTTACAGTAATACATGAGGAAACTATACAATGCATGGAGGACATAGTTACAGAGTGAGACAGGCTGGGATTGAAATAGGGGACTACACGGGATGAGAGAAAGGGGCAAAGCAACCGGCAGATAATCATATATAGGCAGCAAGGGTGAGGGGTTAAACAGAGGAATTGCCTGGGGAATATGCTTTGGCGAATAAGAATGTTTTTAATGACTTTTTTGAACAGTTGATGGTCAGTCTGCACTTAATTTGCAGAATACTTATTGTAGGCCTATTTATTCTTGCATTTCTATCCTTATTTCTCTTCTGTTTTATTTTTTTTTTTATCTCTCTCACACACACATACATTTACACATTCAATGCTTGCATTTTAAACTCTTTTCCCATTCATGTAAACACTTTTTAACATATGCACCTCTAATCTTCTCAAACACTATATAGTCATAGAGCAATGAATCCCCAAGACTACAAAAATCGGAAGAAAGAAGAATTGGTAATCTCCTAATTAAGGGGCCTTTTTACTAAATTACAGTAAAATTTGCAGTTCCCGACACTTAATACGGAACTTTACCTGCAGGGTAGTTGCAAATTTAACAGGGCAACTATTGGGGGCGTGCCCTGCATGTGAAACACAGGTCCCATGTAAATCCACCAATTAGTGCTCGTTAATTGGTGTGGATTTACCACAGAGGTGCCTAACGCTTCCTATTTAGGAGGTGGTAAGTGGTCTGACATTGACTCCATGTTAGCATGCAGGAAGTACAGCATGCTATCTAGCAAATGCCTTCCATGCTAACTCTCCGTTCATGCTACACCTCCTCACACGTAAAGCATTTAGGGGGAGATTCTATATATGGTGCCTAAAAAGTCGGTGCCAACGAAGCTTATTTTTGCGCCAATTATAGAATAAGCCTAAAATTATGCACATCCATTTACACCAACAAAAATGTGCCATAAATCCCAGCACTTAGATTAACTACGCGTGTAAATTTCAGAATGCCCATGAAAACACCCATTTTCTTGCCCATAACCATGCTCCTTTTTGCCCGCCAAAGTTAGAAGTTCGGCGTACTTTGTTACAGACTATGCTTGGCATGTTGTGCATGTAAATTATAATGTGCCAATTAGTGCTCTTTATTGCTTGTTAAGTGCTATTATCAGCGTTCATTAGCTTGTTAAGCTTGTTGTTATGCGCATTATTATAAATCCACACTGAGTTTGGCATGGATCTCTAGGACACTATATCTTGGGGTTAATATGTAGTTTATCGTGCAATAACTGCTAAATTACTACAAAGCCTCTTAATGCAGTTAATGCATGGTAAAACATGCATAAAGTACTTATGGGTCCTTTTAGTAAGCTGTGTTAGGTACTAATGTGCAACTAATGCAGCGAAAAATGGAGTAACATGGGACACGCTATAACCTCACTTGGTAATTTTAGAATTACGTGCACTAAATGCATGCTAAATAATTTTTTGTATTTCTTTTGAAGGGGTATGTCAAGGCCGTAAAGTGGGCATTCCTGCACTAACCAGTTAATACATCTAGATAACACAGTAAGTGTTGCTGCGGTAATTTTTAAAAATGACTGTGCGCTAATGGCAACATTAGCACATGGCTATTAATGTAAAAATGAGAAAATCAAGGTTTTCACAGCTTCACCTTGGTGAATGGGTACATCTGGATCTGGCATAACCAATGCAATCAATCATAAAAGGAGAAGCACTATCAAGTTTAGCGGCTGCATTTTCTAATAATTATACCACCCAATATTCACTTAAATCACTTGGATCCACCTAACTGCCGATATTCAGCGGTACTTAACTGGGCAGTGCCACTGAATATCCGTTCTGATCACCCATGTAGAAAGTGGGCAGGTCAGGGTGGTTCAGGGAGTGGTATTGGGGAGGAATGAGTAGTTACTCTGGTGCCGGGAATATTCAGTGCTGGCACCTGTTTAGCATTTAGCTAACCCGGCCAATTTAGCATAGCTCAAAGAGTGTCCTATGTTGATCTTGATAGTTATGTGGGCCCAGCTGAATATCGACTGGCACACACGTAACTTTTTAAATTCTTTTTTTAGCTCTTAACCACCAAAAGTAGCCCTTTCCTTCTGTTCTCACTCCCTTCAGCCAGTGATATTAAAAACCCCTTTCTCAACTCCAGTGGAGTACTAAGGGGGGGGGGGGGGCGGTGGGTGCGGTCCGCCCTGGGTGCACGCCGCTGGGGGGGGGGGGGGTGCCGCGATCCTGTCTGCTCCTTTCGTTCTGTGCTCCCTCTGGCCCGGAACAGGTTATTTCCTGTTCCGGGCAGAGGGAGCATGGAAACGAACAAAGCGGACAGGTGCGCAGCACCCCCCCCCCAGCGGCGTGCACCCGGGGGGTTCTTTCGCTGGGGGTGTCCTTTCGCCGAGGGGGGGTCATGCTGCACCTGGGGGGGCGCTGCACCCAGGGGGGAGGGGCACATTGGCGATCCGCCCCGGGTGTTAGCCCCCCCTAGGAATGCCACTGCTCAACTCCCCCCAGAATATCCCCCAACCCCCCAATTTCAATAGCCCCCCCAGGGCCTATCTTAAGTCTGCTTCTTCCTTCTCTGGGCCTTCCTGGTTTGTCTCCCTTCTGGGGTTTTAACTTTACTGAGGAAACCACACATTTCCTACTAAGCACTCTAGAGCCAGGCCTCTTAAAGTGACCCTGTGAGGGAGTATGTTTAAGGGGAACTGAAAATTTTCTATAAACTCCATCATACAGAGTAACCAAAACAGGATCATTTTTGTAAGGAAAGCTAATTTTAATTGTAATGTTACATGCTAAATATAATCGAGTCAATATTCAAAGTGATTTAACCAGCCAGAAATGGCTCCTGGCTGGTTAAATCGCTTGTTTGGAGATAACTGGTCATTTTCAGTACAACTTAACTGGTTAGTGCTGCTGAAAATGTGCGGTTAGTGCCCATCTCAAAACCAGCTATTTTGGGGGTGTTCCAGGGATGGAATCAGCATTTGGTTGGTTATCTGCCAATATTCAACACTTATACGGCCAAGGTAACCAAATAAATAGGACCACATAAAAGTCAGTCCTATCTTTATGCGGTACCCTATAGCTGGTTAAGTGCTGAATATCGCTCATAACTGGCTATGCTTTAGTTGGCTCCGGAAACCCAGAAATTCAATGCCGAAGTCTGATCATGACACAGCATTGAATTTCCAGGCATAATGCCAGCGGTGGCCAACAAATCTCTGAGCGCCACTGGCTGAATATCAGACACAA
Organism: Microcaecilia unicolor; assembly: GCF_901765095.1. Classification (NCBI taxonomy): domain Eukaryota; kingdom Metazoa; phylum Chordata; class Amphibia; order Gymnophiona; family Siphonopidae; genus Microcaecilia; species Microcaecilia unicolor. The sequence goes on from NC_044037.1 coordinate 76,235,358, forward strand.
TAGGTTTTTGCTATTTATATTATGGAATCATGAAATTATTGCACACATTTTTGAATAAGACAATGAAGTATTTTGCACAGAAATGCAATATTTCCCCCCATGGGTAAATGATTTAAAATATGGAATTTCTCTAAGAAATATGGACAGGCAGTAAGAGCTTCCGTGCTAACCCGGCGGTAACCCCCTGCAGAAATATTTTTCTAATATTTCCACTAACACCAGAAATGCCGCACGCTGAGGGTGGAACTACTGCTGGTGCCTGCATTGGGCTGGCAGTAGTTCTGGAATGGCAAGCAGGAAGCCCGTGTTGACCTTACCGCTGCTTAGGGTCTGATATTCAAATGGCCTGATCTATGTGAAAGGCAATTCTATAACTAGACACTCACAGGTACAGGTATGCGTCTCTTTGCATGCATAACCTAAGCACTCTCCTATAAGGGTGCACGTAAGTGCTAAAACGTGCAACTGCAAAGGGGCATACATGTGGGCGGAGCATGGGCAGAACAGGGGCGGACTCCAAGTTACACATGTAACTTACTGACTACATGCTTCACTATATCCAGCCTGGACAGTAAAGCATCTCAGCTTCCCATTCCAAACAAGTTGCTGGCAGTTTTCCAGTTCATATTTATACAGTTCTCTGTTTTTAATTCAATTGAAATGCGTACAGGCAAAGCATTCTTGGTACATTTCTAGAAAATGTGGCGTTTCACCTCATTTTTATTGAGTGTTCTTGTTCCTTGCAAAAATTTGTTTAAATAAAATAAAAATGAATGGGCATTAGATCTATTTAATGCATGCAAATTGATTGTGCATGCATTAATTTGTAGGTTAATGTGCACTCTATCAATTTGTGAGCATTACATATTTTATGGTAGGCTAATGAATACACATCCTTATTTTTTATGGTTTACAGGCAAATACTGAAAACACACTCAATTAATCCATTGTTTCCAGTTGCTCTCATAGAATGGGGTTTATTTAAACATAAAACACTTGCAGAATTTGGAATAAAACTGGTTTGTTGCACATTATTTACAAACCAAGAAGGAAGAACCCTATCAATTTCTGCAGAAACAGTTTCCTTACAGAATAATCAAAATAAAACCTAATTCAGGATCCCAGATCTTGATGAAGTTGCAGCCCTATATCAGTCACCAGAATGCCACCAGAGGCCGGTTCCTCCAGAGGTTGTCAAGCATGCAGCGTTACCTGTCATTTCCAATTCTCTATGCATACATGCATCCCTGGCTTATCTGATTTCTACTCTTCTGAGTTATAGAGCAGGCTGCATGCTGTTCCCTTGGTTTCCACCATCTGAAACATTCCCCTTTACCTTGTGAGGTTTGAATGTTGCCTGCCCCTCTAGCCCAGTCCCATATGTGCAAATGCATCTTGGTTGCTACTAGGTATCTGTCATGTCTTGCTGTTGTCACTTTATCATTAGAAAGCATTTGGAGAAAAGGGTGTGAATTTTTTTCTCAAGGTGTAGAGAACTTTTCCATGTTACTGGGTCAGCACAGTGGCGTAGCCAGACAGCCAATTTTGGGTGGGCCTGAGCACAAAGTGGGTGGGCACAAAATTTTCTCTCTTCCCCAGCACTTCCCAATTCAAAATATAAATACTTTAGCAGATGAGGATCCCCAATCTCTGTCAGCTGAAGGCCTCCAGTAAAGATGGCCAGAACTCCTCTCCACCAAGCCCAGTAGGCAGCAGCAACTCCTCGAGCCACTGATGCCAGCACCCCATGCAATCTTAGTTGTCAGTGGCTCCAGGATGCTGCTCCCATCTGCCAAGCTCAGTAGAAGGCATCTCTGGCCAGCTTCAGAAGAGACCCCAGCTAGTAGGGCTTGGGAATCCCCACTAGCTACAGCAAGGGTCAGGGCTGCCGTTAGCCATGCTGGTGACCAGGGCAGAAAATAAAGCCCCTCCCCCAATTCCCTCTCCTCTCCAATCTCCTCATCTGCAGTTAAAGTCACACTGACAGACCCTCACAAATTAGAAATAAAAATATATATAGGCAAAATTGAACTGGGAAGCTCAGCATGTACTGCAACACTGGAGAGAAAAAAAAAAACCCAAACAAAAGCGCATTTCCTTTTCTACTTAACACAATAAAAAGACATCCGCTATGCACATTTCCCAAAGTTAACATATTCCATTTAAAATATTCAAAGTAAAATGATTTTCCTACTTTATTGTCTGGACATTTTATTTTTCCATCATGTTGGTTCCAATTTCTGTCTGTATTCTGCTGATTCTTCAAGCGGTTGTCCATTTGTCATTTTTCTCCTGTCGTTTCATTTCCTCACTACACCTACCTCTGAAATTTTGATCCTTCCATTTTAGCTCTTTCCTTCCTTTTTTTCTTTCTGCCTCTGTACACTCAAATTTCATCCGCTTCCTAAATCTTTTCCTTCTTTTTACTTTTCAGATATCTATCACATTTCCATCTTCTTTCACCCCTTTGCTCTCCCATTCCCCATCTCTCTCCTTCTCAGCCTTCCATTCCCTTCTATCTTCGATCTACGCGCCATTACCATATTTCTATCCCCTGTGATCATTTTTTCCTTGCCATCTCCACTCCCTGGGCCTCTCCCCCATGCTTTCCACCATTCCCAGTGTCTCCCTCCCTCCACCCTTCCAGCCCAGCATCTGTTCCCTCTTTCTACCCTCCTCACCCTGGTAGCCTGATATTTCCCTATCCCTTTTACCTCCCACCACCAGCATCTTCCTGTCCCATCTCTCTCTCCCCTCCCCCATTGTCCAGCATTTTTCCCTTTCTCTTCCCTACCATCCATTGTCTATCTTCTCTCCATGGATCCATCTTCCCTCTTTCTCCCCTCCCTCGCTCATGCATCTCTCCTTTCCTCTCCTCTTCTCCACCTTCATGTCCAACTTTTCTCCCTCTCCCTGCCTTGAGCCCCTGGTTTGACATCTCTCTGCCCCCCCCCCCCCCACCACTCTCCATCCTTCCTTTCCCTCACTGCCATGTTCAACATTTCCCCTCTCACCTCTCCCTTCCACTTCCATGTCCAAAATGTTTTTTTCTCTCATGCCCTTTCTCTCCCTCTACCCATCCCACCCATATCCAACAATTCTCCCTCTCTTTCCCCTTGCAGCATCTCTCTGTCCCTCCCCAGCTCTACCCTATCTCACTCCCTCATCCCAACAGTGCTCCTGTCTCTCCCCGACCCCCCACCCACACACCACCACCACACACACACGTTTTTCCCTCCCTTTCCCCAGCGACAGTCTGGCACCTGGCTGCAGGCCTTCTTTCCCCTCCCCTTCGGGCAGCGCTGCAGTCTATCGCTACAGCTGAGCAAAGCTGCACCGTGGGTCCGTCTCCGTCCTGCCACTACTTCTGCCCTCTGGCTCCATTGTGATCTTTGTTTGCTCTCTTCTGCTGCCAGACAGTGCTTATCTGCAGCGGTTCCAGATCCGCGCGCTCCCAGGCCTGTCTGTTGCTGCCTGCGACTGCTTCCGTTCCTCTACGCTGGCCCCGCCTACTCTTCTAAAGAGGCGGGGCCCAGCGCAGAGGAACGGAAGAAGTCGCAGGCAGCATACAGACAGGCCTGGGAGCGCACAGATCCGGAACTGCTGCAGATAAGCTGCAGAAGAGCAAACAAAGGTCACGGAGCCAGAAGGCAGAAGTAGCGGCAGGACGAAGACGAACCTGGTGCGGTGCAGCTTTGCTCAGCTGTAGCGATAGATTGCGGCGCTGCCCGAAGGGGAGGGAGGGAGGGGAAAGAAGGCTTGCGTGCCGGCGGGGGATCAATTCTTTTGTCGTCTCTATGCATCGTCGCTGGGTGGGCCTGAACCCAAAGTGGGTGGGCCCAGGCCCACCCAGGCCCACCCGTGGCTACGCCCCTGGGTCAGCATCAAGAGCTAATTATATTTACCCTGGTTAATATGCAGTGATTTCCAGGCCAACTGTGTGATACAGAATAAAACATTGTTCTTGAATGGATTTATTTTCTCTGTGCCTTTTCACAAATTGATAATGCTATTTGCCAGGAGATGTCACTTGGGGATTCTATGCCAAAACAATTCTTACCTAGTGAATTAGGAGCATTATGTTTTTATTGTATCATGCACTATTAATGTACTGTAATTATACTGCTGTTTTGTGCATATTAACAGTAGACATAAGTTAAAATATCAGTCTGTGATCACAACTTAAACTTCTAGCCATCATCCAGGAATTCACATGCAGGCAGAGTTTTCTCAGAAGTGACTGTGATAAAATAATAAATGATCAATGAAAATTGCTTGGATTTTTCCAAAGTTCTTTACTGTCTCTTCAATGTATTTTCTGTGCTTGCATTGAAAGTCTGCATGACTAATAACACCGACATAATACTCTCTCCATGGGACAGACGTGCCGATCCCATAATTACTATGGGTCGCCTAAACACATCCCGCAGTAAGGCATTTTAAACTACGATAAGTACGCATTCCATAGCGTTCCACAGATCAATCCAGAGACGAGTGAGTTATGTCCCTGTACTAGCAAGTGGAGATAGAGAGAACCTCAGAGGTTTACTATTTGTGGACCTGTGCATCCGTCTTAACCTCATAAGTACATAAGTATTGCCACACTGGGAAAGACCAAACGTCCATCAAGCCCAGCATACTGTTTCCAACAATGGCCAATCCAGGTCACAAATACCTGGCAAGATCCCAAAAAAGTACAAAACATTTTATACTGCTTATCCCAGAAATAGTGGATTTTCCACAAGTCCATTTATTAATGGTCTATGGACCGTTCCTTTAGGAAGCCGTCCAAACCATTTTTAAACTCTGCTAAACTAGCCGCCTTTACCACATTCTCTGGCAACGAATTCCAGTAGCTTCAGCATAGGCCCCCTAGTCCTAGTATTTTTGGAAAGCGTAAACAGACGCTTCACATCTACCCGTTCAACTCCACCACTCATTATTTTATAGACCTCTATCATATCTCCCCTCAGCCGCCTTTTCTCCAAGCTGAAGAGCCCTAGCCGCTTTAACCTTTCCTCATAGGGAAGTTGTCCCATCCCCTTTATCATTTTTGTCACCCTTCTCTGCACCTTTTCTAATTCCACTATCCTGCTTATAATCGAATGAGAAAACCGCCCAAGTTCCGACATAAATCGGGAGATGGACGTTTATCTCACAAAAACGAATAACGCGGTATAATCGAAAGCCGAACTTGGACGTTTTCAACTGCACTCCATCGCGGAAGCATACAAAGTTGACGGGGGCATGTCGGAGGCGTGGTGAAGGCGGGACTGGGGCATGGTTATCACCCAAACAGAGATGGGCGCCTTTCGCCGATAATGGAAAAAAAGTATGCGTTTGTAGCTAGAATTTAGGGCACTTTTCCTGGACCCTGTTTTTTCATGAATAAGGCCCCAAAAGTGCCCTAAATGACCAGATTACCACCAGAGGGAATCGGGGATGACCTCCCCTGACTCCCCCAGTGGTCACTAACCCCCTCCCACCACAAAAAATGTTTCACAACTTTTTATTTTCACCCTCAAATGTCATACCCACCTCCCTGGCAGCAGTATGCAGGTCCCTGGAGCAGTTGTTAGGGGGTGCAGTGGACTTCAGGCAGGTGGACCCAGGCCCACCCCCCCTACCTGTTACAATTGTGCTGCTTAATGCTTAGTCGTCCAACCCCCCCAAACTCACTGTACCCACATGTAGGTGCCCCCATTCACCCCTTAGGGCTATAGTAATGGTGTAGACTTGTGGGCAGTGGGTTTTGAGGGGGATTTGGGGGGCTCAACACACAAGGGAAGGGTGCTATGCACCTGGGAGCTCTTTTACCTTTTTTTTTTTTTTTGTAAAAGTGCCCCCTAGGGTGCCCGGTTGGTGTCCTGTCAAATGAGGGGGACCAGTGCACTACGAATCCTGGCCCCTACCATGAACAAATGCCTTGGATTTATTCGTTTTTGAGCTGGGCGCTTTCATTTTCCATTATCGCTGAAAAACAAAAACGCCCAGCTCACAAATTGTCGAATAAAACATGGATGTCTATTTTTTTCAAAAATACGGTTCGGTCCGCCCCTTCACAGACCCGTTCTCGGAGATAAACGCCCATGGAGATAGGCATTTTCGTTCGATTATGCCCCTCCATATCTTTTTTGAGATGCGGCGACCCAGAATTGAACACAATATTCAAAGTGCGATCGCACCATGGAGCGATACAAAGGCATTATAACATCCTCATTTTTGTTTTCCATTCCTTTCCTAATAATACCTAACATTCTATTTGCTTTCTTAGCCGCAGCAGCACACTGAGCAGAAGGTTTGAACGTATCATCAAGATCACCTAGATCCCTTTCTTGTTCTGTGACTCCTAACGTGGAACCTTGCATGACGAGCTCTGCCTGTCTCTTGGGCCCTGCGCGTGGAATGGGTAGCATTTCAGAAAATTCTACCCTAGAGGATCTGGATTTGAGCTTTCTACCTAAGAGCCTAAATTTGGTATATTGAGGAGAGGAAATACTAAGGAAGAAAACGAAGTATATTGAGGAATCAGATGTTTGCGCACTATGTTGGATTGATTTAAGAACTTGAGAATATACAAGTGGAATATACTTTGGTGGACTGGTTTAAGAACTTATGAACATAGAGTGAAATCTTTGTTTAAAAAATGTTTTAAAAAATTGTTCAAACAAAAGTTTGTTCCCATGTACTTTGGGTCCCAAAGGGTCATCTATAACAGAGGAATATAGGATATATGATGGATGACTGAAAAGAGAGGGTGGATTGGATGACTGGTAGAGGAAGAGAAATATAGAAAAACCATTAGGAAATACATGTGCAGGGATGATTTATTATATGTTTGCAATGAAAGGAAAAAGTATAAAAAGTTTTCAAATGTAGTTACTTAAGGGTTGATTTAATGATAATCTGTAACTAAGTAGGAAAAAGGTGCTCATTATTAGGGGTAATAAATGTGTATGAGAGAGATTTGCATGCCTTCTATACCATTGTATGCAAATCTCTCTCATGCATATTCATTAGGAATATTTTAAGAAGCTGATCTGTTGGTGGCCCTTGAGGAATGGGAGTGAAAGTTAAGCTTCTAGACCAGCCATTCCCAACCCAGCCCGCGGGATACACCTAGTCCCATCGGGTTTGTAGAATATCCACAATGAATATGCATGAGTTAGATTTGCATGCACTGCATCAATTGCATTCAAATCTATCTCATGCATATTCATTGTGAATATCCTGAAATTTTGATGGGACTAGGTATGACCCCGAGGGCTGGATTGGGAATGGCTGCTCTAGACTAACCATTGTATTGAGGCATGAACTTTCGAGGACAAGTCTACCTTGCCAGATGCAGTGAATCTCTTCGATTAAGTTTGTGCCTGCATAAATAGGGTAGTCGATAAGGTGCATCCAGTTTCTCTCATTTTAACCTAGGTTCAATTTCATTTCTTACACTGCCACAAATTACCCTTAAGTGGGAGGCAATTTGTACGAAGGCACTGAAACACTTATCAAAGCACAGAACATTTTTCCCTGTGTTAACCTTTAGATTTTCAAGACACTTCCTTTTTTTTTCCTGTCAAAGTTAATTTTAAAAGGGATGAAGCAACAGGATTGAAATTTAGGCAGACAGCTGTCACAAACTGCTTGATTATATATGTCTCAATTCTGTAAAATACTTCTGAGCCATTTGCATAATAAATATGTTAAAATATTTAGTCTGTGGTAATTTTTCCACATGTTACAAAAAAAAAAATAAAATAAAATCAGTGTTCAGAAATGCTTGATGTTGTACCACAGATACTTCTATATATAACGAGGTAGATATTCAAGGCCTCTTACAAAGCCACACTATCGATTCTCGGTGCAGCAAGTGACAGGAAGCCTATTCAATTTCTGTGGGCTTCCTCTCATTTGCCATGTGGGAATCACTAGTGCAGCTTTGCAAAAGAAGCCTTCAGTGTGGTTTAAGCTGATAGGAGAGCAGGGGCATAGCCAGACCTTAATGAGAGGGGGGCTAGAGCCTAAGGTGGGGGGGGGGGGGCATATTTTGGCTTGCCTCCCTGCTGCCGTCTTCCTGCCACCACTTCTGCCCCATTGGAAGGTACCTTGGCTGGTGGGGTTCCCCAACCCCTGCCAGCTAAATCATTTGTCCCTCACTGGTCTCACATTGCCTGGTGTCCTGTCCTGTTTTCAGAGTTGTGCACGCTTGTTTTAATGAAACTGAGCATGCACGAGCATGATCAGTTTCATTAAAATGAGCTTGCATGGTGCTGAAAACAGGACAGGGTGCCAGGCAATGTAAGACCAGCGCGGAATAAACGCCTTAGCTGGCGGGGGTTGGGAACCCCGCCAGCCAAACCGGGAGCCCTGGAGCCAATTTGGGGGGGGGGCCCAAGCCCCCCATGGCTCCCCGTAGCTACGCCACTGTAGGAGAGGCTCCTGCCTGCTTAAACTAAACTGAGCTGGCCAGCTGCCAATATTCAGGTACTGGCTCTTATTGTCCAGGTAGTGCCAGGGCAGTCTAGGGGCGGAGTCAGCATTGTTCCAGAAGTTGTGCAGGCCCAAGTGATACTCAGTGCCGGTACCCCATTTAGCCAACCACAATTAAGGCTGTACAAAAGTGATATGAGACTTGCACCAAAGGACATACAAGAAAAGACTTGAGGACCTGAATATGTATACCCTAGAGCAGAGGTTCTCAACCCAGTCTGCGGGACACACCTAGCCAGTCAGGTTTTCAAGATATCCAGAATGAATATGAATGAGATAAATTTGCACACACTACCTCCATTCTAGCAAATATATCTCATGCATATTCATTGCCCATAATACCAACCACTTCACCAAATAATCTTTATATTATACATTCTTTTTTTATTAATTACAAAATACCAATAAAATTAATTATCGTATAAGTTGAATGCTAAACTTATAAATCCTGTGCTTTAGAGTTCCATGTCTACTGCTTACACTTAAACTGAATTTCTTACACTCTCATTGATTACCCAGCTGATTTGAAAGCTCAGTCCTATCATATGATTGGTTAATGAGAAACTTCTCAAGCTTCCTATATGGGAAGAGAATGGAATCAAAACATTTTAGCTGTGCTTAAGTGCCAAACTCCAGTAGTTGGGAAGTAAGGCTAGTGCTGGACAGATTTTTATGATCTGTGTCCTGATTATGACTAGACAGATCTGGTTGAGCTGAAGTAGGCTTTGATGGCAACTCCTGAAGTTGAAAATTAAGCCAGTCTCATGCGGACTTCTATGGTCTGTGCCCTGAAAATGGCAAGGACAGCTCAAGATCAAGTATGCATATTAATCTCTTCTTAGGCAGACTGGATGGACCATGTAGGTCTTTATCTGTTAGAAAAACAGGGGAGGGAGGGTCCACTTCTTCCACAGAGAAGAAGAAAGCACAACAGGTGTGCTCTCTGTTCACAAAAAATGATAACAAAGACAAGGTGTGACTTCACTTGGAGTACTGTGTTCGGTTTTGGAATTGTATCTTGTCAAGAACATAACATAAGAACAGCCATACTGGGTCCATCTAGCCCAGTATATTGTTTTCAGCAGTGGCTAATCCAGGTCACAAGTACCTGGCAGAAACCCAATTAGTAGCACCTTTCCATGTTACCAATCCCAAGGCAAGCAGTGGCTTACCCCATGTCAATCTCAATAACAGACTATGAACTTTTCCTCCAGGAACTTGCCCAAATCTTTTTTAAACCCACACACGCTAACCTCAGTTACCACATCCTCCGGCAATGAGGATATACAAAGATTCAAAGCCATTCAAAGGTCAGAGATCAAAATAGCATGGGGTCTGTGCAGGAAGTTATATGAGAAAAGATGAAGCCTTGAATATGTAGTGCATAACCTAGAGAAAAAGAGAGAGATAAGGGAGATATCATACAGGTGTTTAAATACTTGAAAGATAACAAGGGGGAAGTTATCCATGTGGGCTACTGTTATTTTACTACAGGTCAGGTTATTTTACCATAAATCAGATTATTTTACACAAGGTCTCATTGCATAAAATGGGACCTTATGTAAAATAACCCAACTTGTGGTATAATAACCTGACTTAACAGTAGACAACATTGTTAGTTTCCCCCCTTAATGAACAAACAAACCTTCTTTGAAAATAGGGAGACTACAGGACTAGAGAACATGAAATGAAGCTGCAAGTTGAGAAACTTAAAAGCAACATAGAAAGTGGTGGATGCTTAGAATGTTCTTCTGTGGAAGGTGGTTGGGACAAAAACAGTGTCAGATTTCAAAATAGTGTGGAATAAACACAGAGGATCCCTATACCGCAACAGGATGGAATAAAAATATAGACCATTTTCTTTCAAAGCAAAACTTAAATGACCTTCACACTTTAAAAATAGGCTTAAAAGGGGGTAACCTGCACACAGTGGCAGGTACAACCCTAGTCATCTTTCTGGGCAGACTAGAGGGGCCATGTTGGTCTTTATCTGCCATCAATTACTATGCTACTGTCCCCCATAACAGCACTTTGCAGAATGAATATTTACTCTGTAGTATGGAGATTTTGTATTAGGAAACAAAGTAGTCCAAAATATTAAACCAAATCAAATCAATTCTTATATACCACTAATATCCCCTTTCCAAGGTTCAGTGCGGTTTACATTCTAGGTGAGACAAAAGATGATAATATTAGTATGAGGTATGAGAACAATTAGAGACCATTGGTGTAATGCATGAGACCAAAAACATTATATGAATGGATAATGGATCATACTAGGAGGTAGAAGTCAATGGATTGTTATGAAGCAGTCTTTGGGAAGAGAAAGGTTTTTAGCCTCTACCTGAAGCTAAGGTAGTTGTTTTCTGTTCTGATGGCAATAGTTAGAGAGTTCAATATTTTAAATCCAAGTACAGGGAATAGAAAGCTGAAAATCTTCTGATTTCGAATTGTCTCTCCTCAAGTCACTTCACTGGCTTCCTATCCGTTTCCGCATACAGTTCAAACTCCTCTTATTGACCTATAAGTGCATTCACTCTGCAGCTCCTCAGTACCTCTCCACTCTCATCTCTCCCTACATTCCTCCCTGGGAACTCCATTCACTGGGTAAATCTCTCTTATCTGCACCCTTCTCCTCCATTGCTAACTCCAGACTCCGTTCCTTTTATCTTGCTGCACCTTATGCCTGGAATAGACTTCCTGAGCCGGTACGTCAAGTTCCATCTCTGGCCGTCTTCAAATCTAAGCTAAAAGCCCACCTTTTTGATGCTGCTTTTAACTCCTAACCCTTGTTCAGAACCCTTATTTTATCATCCTCACTTTAATATTCCCTTATCTCTTGTTTGTCCTGTTTGTCTGTCCTAATTAGATTGTAAGCTCTGTCGAGTAGGGACTGTCTCTTCATGTTTAAGAGTACAGTGCTGCGTACGTCTAGTAGCGCTATAGAAATGATAAGTGGTAGTAGTAGTAGTAAATGGTGATGCTAACAATAGGAATTCTGAGGTTTATTAACACAAATATGCCCAACCTGGCCACGTTTTGCCTAATAAGACTGCATAAGAGGTCAGTAGATGTTTATAAGGCATAAGAATAGTGTGACAAATGTCTTCCAACAAAGGGGAATAAACCAACCATTCTATGAATGTCTCCCTCACATAATGGGGACAGAAAACTGCTGCCACTGACACTGTTATGTGACCCTTGATGCAGTCTTATTAGGTGAAACATGCCCTTGTTGGGCATAGTTTTATTAATAAACTTTGGAATTCCTATTTAGGACTACCTCAATTCCTAGTGCTATCTGTTGGGAGTGTTGGTAGATTAGCAGTTGCCTCCTTGTGTATTTGGTGGCTTCTTAGTAGGGTACTGAAGGATTCTATTGGTGTCTAGGCCCAAATTTATTTTTGAGTGAAATTTTGATCAAAGCATGCAAAAAGCATCAAAATCTGTTTACTTGATAGTTTTCAGGAAAGGTCTCTTTTTTGCCCACGGTTTTCAATTCCTGCTGCTCATGGAAGGACAAAAATATGTGTGAGCAAAGGCTTGTACAAAATGTCTGGTGGCATTTTTGCCCAGTCTCCATTTAACCATCAAGGGGTTGTCAGGCATGTATAACATTGTTCTACGTAAACAGTAGAATAAACCCTTCATCTAGGATGTGATGCATATAGTAGAGATTTACGTCTTTTGATTTCTCTGCATTGAAGGAATGTTAAATAAACAGACTATAAATTGTACTAGCATAGAACTATTAATGTCAAAAGCTGTAAAAAGTCCCTAAAGAACACCCAGATAAGCTGATGCTTAAACCATAATTCAGTTTCTGTACTGAAGCAGCAACAATGCATGAACTTCAAATGTACTGCAGTTCTACTTCTCTTTTCTGGCGCTTTTCTTCATTTAGGTATTTGCTTTCTAGGGATCCCACAGCTAGTCAGCTTTGCAGGATATCAACAATGACTATACATGAGATAAATCTGCAAAAGTGTCATATGTATTCATTGTGGATAACTGGAAAACACAAACGGCTGTGGAGTCCCCGGGACAGGTTTGGGAATCTCCAGTGTATATATTATCTCCAAAACCATTCAACCTATAGCATTATCCCCCTAATTCTATATAGGGCACTTTGAGATGTGTATGCAAATTTGGATGCATGTGTAAATTGAGCATGCATCTTAATTGAATAATTATCCAAGTAGCGCCAATAATTGGCTTTTTAACAAGCTCTCCAAAAGACATTACATGATGTGATACCCGCAAGTGAGCCTTCTCTGGAGTAGCCCCCACACTCTGGAATGCATTCCCTGAAAGGCTCCGCTTAACACAAGACTACCTCTACTTCAGGAAGCAGGTGAAAGCTTGGCTCTTCAACCAAGCCTTTAATGGAAGAAGTAACTAACTTGTTAGTCTCACTCACACACACAAGGATTGACTCAGGCTGCACATACTGCAGCGGGACATGTTTATCCACTCCTACCCTAGCTGAGATAATATTTAACCATCTCTCTGACCTCACGTGCAACTTTCTTCAAATCAATCACCTTACTTTCTAATTCTTCCTACTTTCTTACTCATCTATATGTTACAACTTTGCCTTACCCCTCACTACCAATTATAATGTTCTCATACATAGTGAGGGGCATAATCGAACGCGAACGCCCATCTCCATGGGCGTCTGTCTCCGAGAACGGGTACGTGAAGGGGCGGGACAAACTGTATTTAAAAAAAAAAATGGACATCCATCTTTTTTCCAATAATACGGTTTGTGCCCGGCAAATGCATCGGATTTGTGCGGATTTGAGCTGGGCGGTTTCGTTTTTCAGCAATAATGGAAACCGAAGGCGCCCAGCTCAAAAACGACCAAATCCAAGGCATTGGTTCATGGGAGGGGCCAGGATTTGTAGTGCACTGGTCCCCCTCACATGCCAGGACACCAACCGAGCACCCTAGGGGGCACTTGTAACAATTTAAAATAAACAGTTAAATACCTCTGAAGTGCATAGCTCCCTTCCTTAGGGTGCTGAGCCCCCCAAATCCCCCCAAAACCCACTGCCACAACTCTACACCATTACCATTGCCCTTATGGCTGAAGGGGGGCACCTAGATGTGGGTACAGTGGGTTTTGGGGGCGTTTTGGAGTGCTCCCATTTACCACCACAAGTGTGACGGGGGGGGGGGGGGGGGGTTGGGCCTGGGTCCACCTGGTTGAAGTCCACTGCACCCACTAACAACTGCTCCAGGGACCTGCATACTGCTGTGATGGAGCTAGGTATGACATTTGAGACTGGCATACAGGCTGGAAAAAACAGTTGTTAAAGTGGTTTTTTTAGGATGGGAGGGGGTTAGTGACCACTGGGGGAGTCAGGGGTGGTCACCCCCGATTCCCTCCAGTGGTCATCTGGTCATTTAGGGCACTTTTTGGGACTTGTTCGTGAAAAAAAAGGGTCCAAAAAAGTGACCCAAATTCTTGCTAAAAACGCCTTTCTTTTTTCGATTATTGGCCGAGGACGCCCATCTCTCCTTGGCCGATAAACACGCCCCAGTCCCGCCTTCTCCACGCCTCCGACACGCCCCGTCAACTTTGGCCGTTTCCGTGACAGATTGCAGTTGAAGACGCCCAAAATCGGCTTTCGATTATACCGATTTGGACGCCCATGGGAGAAAGACGCCCATCTCCAGATTTGGGTCGAAATATGGGCGTCTTTCTCTTTCGAAAATAAGCTGGATTGTGTTGTCATTGCAAGTAGTATACCACTCCATACTTTGTATTGTTGTTAGAATATTTTTACTGCTCTAATTGCCTACTGCTCATGTTTGATCTATTCTTACTGTACACCGCCTTGAGTGAATTCCTTCAAAAAGGCGGTAAATAAATCCTAATAAATAAAATAAAATATTATGGGCACTAATTGGACTCAATTAAGATGTATATTTTGGATAGAAGCCACAAGGGGCAGGAGCGAGGGGGTTGCGTTCCTGCCCCCAGTGACTACCGCCAGAACACCAGAGATACAGGAAGACCAGGGAAGGCCTACCTTGACAGCAGAGTATGAGGAGCATTCTAGGGGGAGGGGTCTTCTCATTGCAGAGGGCTATGGGGAGAGGGAGGGGCAGGGAAGGAGGGAGCATTGTCGGGGGGGGGGGGGGGGAAGGGGCTCAGAGGCACTTTAAAAACAATTATGCAGGTCCCGGACTAATATTCAGCCAGGTCGCATAAGTTCCAGTGACCAGCCTGCCCAAAATTATCCCCTAATATTCAGTGCTGGAGCCCAAACATAGCACAGCACTGAATATCGGGGGATAATTTAGCCAGTGACAATCAGCGTTTAAAATAACACTACCAGCTGCCGGTTGAATATCAGGGGGTTATAGCCCTAAGCTATTTGTTGGCCTTATTTTAGTTTATCTTCTTGAAGGTATGCCAGGTAAGGATCTGGGAGGCCTGAGGGAGTCGCGGGTGCCACTAGACATCAGGCCTTTTTGAATATGGGGTCATGGGAAATGGAGGTTGGAGGATCACGGATCATCTTGAGGGAGGAATCAGATGATTGGGGAGCTAACTCAGAGGGGTGGGGGATTGGAGGACTTTTATAAGGGGGATGGAGGTGACCCCTCTTTTGACAGAGCTTTTTTAAAATGTTTCCCTTCCTGTCAGTGAATGTGCACTGACAGGAAGGGGGACATTTTAGTAATGAGCTGCAGATTATGCTGCGGTGTGCACTACTTTTTTCTGACAGCACACGCTTTTTGACATGGCAGTAATTTGCATGTTTATTGATTACTACATCTCCTCAGTAAATTTATGCAGAAACCTCATATTAGAAGCTGTGCACTCATAAACTCTAAAATGTGGCTTTCTGCATCAACCTCATTGTTTGATCAACTGGATCTATCCCCACCCTTACCACAGATCTTTTTTTTTTTTTGCAGGGCATAAATACACCGGCCAATGACAATGATGTGTATGATGATGTCACAATTGCAGTTGCTGACTGACTGTGACACTCATGAAGGGCAAGTTGTGTCTGGTGTCTAGGAGGAGTTGGAGAGAAAATGAATACACTTAGATATTCAGGGAAAGCTAGAAAAAAAGTACACTTCTCCAGGTTCCTGATGAGAGGCTGAATGGAAGTAAGAGATAGGAAACCAAAAATCTATCATAACCTGAGCTATTTACTAAGGTACCATTTGCTTTTATTGTCTCACACAGATGATTTCCCTGCTATTTAGAAGAAATTATGTAGCCTGCCAGTGACCCTTTCCCTGCCATTTTTATTTATTTAGGTTTTGCTCATACCTTTTTCAGTAGCAGCTCAAGGGGAGTTACATTCAGGTACTCTAGATATTTCTCTGTCCCAGGAGGGCTCACAATCTAAGTTTGTACCTGAGGCAATGGAGGGTTAAGTGACTTGCCCAAGGTCACAAGGAGCAGCAGTGAGATTTGAACCAGCTACCTCTGGATTACCAGACTGATGCTCTAACCACTAGGCCACTCCTCTCCATTAAAGAGACATAAAGGATTACAAGGGTAAAAGAAAGTAGGAAAGAATCATCAGTAGGCAGGATATTTTCCTGTAAGTGACAGACACACCAAATCACATGTATCATGCGACATGCCCATTTGGGCCCCTTCTTCAGCTCAAAGGCATAAGTCACCTCTTTTCACACATTCTGGCCCCCTGTTCTCTGCCCACGCAATTTGGCACCTCTCACTCTTCTTCCCCACCTCCCTTGTTCCGGTATATCTCACTCTCCCTTCCTCCCATCTCCCCCCCCTTCCCCCAAGTGATCCTTTAAACTGGTTGTAATTTGTTGGCAGTGGCAGTGCTGAAAGCAGGTTGCCAGTGACCAGTCTAAGCCTTCCTTTCCATCATGTCCTGCCTCCTTTGAGGTATCTTCCTTTTTTTGGGGGTAAGGGGGGATATGACAGCAAGGAAGGTTGAGAGACCACAAAATCAGTGTTTCCCCAAGTCTGGCCCTGGAATACTCTTTGACAGTCAGGTTTTCAGGATATCCACAATGAATATGCATGAAATAGATTTGCATATAATGGAAGCAGTGTATGCAAATCAAGTTCATGCATATTCATTGTGGATATCCTGAAACCCTGACTGGCAAGGGGTACTCCAGGACTGGGCTTGGGAAACACTGCACTAGATTACCAAGGATTTCATAGGTGTTTTTTTTTTTAATTGTCTCCATTTCTATCAGTGCATACGCCAATCAGCGCTCACGCACTGACAGGAATGGGTACATTTTGGAATGAGCTGTAGATTAATGCCACAGTTTTAACATGGCAGTAATTTGCATTCTCACTGATTACTGCAAGACAACGTAGTTTTTTTCTGGGAATCTGACATCAGAAGCTGTGCAGTCAGCGGCTCAAAAGCAAAGTTTTCTGCATGGATCCCGATGCAAGAGTGTGGATAAGAGTGAGAGGCAGCCAGTATGGAATGGGCTAAGGACCCAGCATGACTTGTCTGAATTTTTGTATATTAAAGTTTTAAGTCAGAATGATGTCTTCAGTTTTGCTTAGATTTCTTTTAAGAAAGGTCTCTTTAGCACATTTGTCCAGACCAAATCTGATCCCGATGTAATCTAATGTTAATGTGGATTTCAGAACTCCTAGTTGACTCAAGGGTTAAGTGTAAAAGAAATGTATGGAGACATTGATTTTCTGTGTATTAGCAAAAGCAGCCTGTGTACCTAACAAAGGTCAGTGTATGTCTGGGGAAGAATGATGTATGTGATAGAAAGAAGGTGTTTGTTTCACTGTTTAGAGCTGGAGAAAAGAGACAAGATAAACTTTTTGTTGTAATTAGTGGAAGGAAGCCTTAGAAGCCTTGTTTTTAAAAATAATATAAAATGAACCTTGTTTTTTTTTTTTTATCTAAACAGACAGAACTGCAGATGCATATACTTTTTTTTATATGCTCTGTATTTTCTCTCTTGTCTGCCAGCATTCTAATAATAAACTTTTACTGGCAAACATTTGTTTAAGTTTATTTCCAGATTAACAATTTGGGGATTGTCCAGGATCACAAGAGCCTTCTGTTGATTGGACAGCAAAGATAGGTGCTTAGAGAAGGCAAGGGAATACCAGCTTTGTAATATTCTTGGGGTGGGGGAGGCACCCATCTTGCTGGTTGCTAATTCCAAAGGAGGCTATGGGCTATGGGGAACAGACTGATTACTGCATTGCCAATTGTAAGCTTTCTGTGTTTGCCTTTGTGTGAGTCTCTTTGAACTTTGGATGTTTTGTGCTAAACGTCCCAAATCTGAACAGGAAATATGTCCATTTTCGAAAAAGCAAAATGTCTATCTCTTTTTTTCAAAAATGGCCTCACTCAAGATGTTTTCTGATGTTGCTCAAGTTTACTTCCTTGCAGCTTCATTTCATGTCCTCTAGTTCTACAGCTTCTCCATTTTTTATAAAGATTTGTTTATTCATAAATCCCTTTCTAGTATTTATTCCCCTCTGATATTCGGCTGGTGACAGTCAGCAGTGTATAAAACACTGACTGTCACCGGTCTAGATTAGCTCTGGATATTCAGTGCTGGGCCATGTACAGGCACCAGCATTGAAAATCCAGGGTTAGTTTGGGTAGCCCTGGACGCCAGAGCTTATGCGGCTCCCAGCCGATATTTAGCTGGGGCCTGCATAAGAAAGTTATGCAGGTCCCAGCTGAATATCGGGCCGGCACCCACATAACTATATTTACTTTTTAAAACCCTCCTGATCTCTTTCCCAGCCTCTCAAATAGCCCTCTCCCTCCTACCCCTTCCCCCAGGATACAACACTGTAATAAGCCTCTCCCATCCCCTAATGTCTAGGTAGCCCCCCCCCCCAGGCCTATCGGTCTCCGTGGTGGTCCCCTCGCTCCTGCCCCTTGTGGCTCCACTTCAAAATGGCTGCCGTGACCTCTTGCAGCAGCTCGTAATAATACACAAAGTACCGCAAGGTGCTGCGAGAGATCACAGCCACCATTTTAAAGTGGAGCCGCACAAAATCAATATTTTATTGATATGATATCTTAAATACTTGCTGAAAACCTGAAGGCTATCAAAGAGATGCATTCAAGTACTGTAGGTAATGTTCTGCCCCTAGAGAGCTCACAATCTAAGTGTTATACCTGAGGCAATAGAGGGTTAAGTGACTTGTCCAAGATCACAAGTTGCTATAGTGGGATTTGAACCAGACTTCCCTCATTTTTAGTCCGTTGCTCTAACCATTAGGCTACTCCTCCTCACTGCTCAAATGCCAACAAGTGAGGAATTCCTTTGTCCTGTATTGTAAAATAGAGCTGAAGCACTTTTTATGAGAATGATTTTTATGCCATTTATGTAGGTAAATAGCAATTTTGCTGGGTAAATTGACTAAAAATGTCACTCACTCATTCTGGATAAAAGCAGACCCAGGGATGCAAGGATCAAATCATAAAGAAACTTCAGACCGCCCAAAACACAGCAGCCAGGCTTATATTTGGAAAAACGCATTTTGACAGCGCCAAACCACTCCGAGAAAAACCTGCATTGGTTACCAATCAAAGAATGGATCACTTTCAAAATCTGCACGATTGTTCATAAAATTATTTACGGTGAGGCACCAGGATACATGACAGACCTCATCGACCTACCAACCAGAAACACCACAAAATCTACACGATCATACCTAAACCTCCACCACCCAAGCAGCAAAGGACTCAAATACAAATCCACCTATGCATCCAGCTTTTCCTACTTAAGCGCACAACTATGGAACACACTGCCAAAAGCAGTAAAAACTATGCTCGACCACCTAAATTTCCAGAAAGCACTAAAGACAGACCTGTTCAGAAGAGCATACCCCAACGACCCAACATAAAATACCTGAACACTTGTGACACAATATAACCATAGACCGTAATGGACATTACCTGACTCTTCCTCTCTCTCTCTAAGTTCCCCCCAATTACCTACCATACATATACCTCATTCTACCACAATATCACTTCGAGGCTCATTTTCAAAGCACTTAGCCTCCCAAAGTTCCATAGAAACCTATGGAACTTAGCCTCCCAAAGTGCTTTGAAAATATGCCTATTCGTTCATACCATGTATTTGTTCACACCGGAATCGACTAACGCCATTAATGGTAAAATGTAAGCCACATTGAGTCTGCAAAAAAGTGGGAAAATGTGGGATACAAATGTAACAAATAAATAAATAAAATAGCATACATAGATTTTCAGATATACATATGCTGTTTTATTTCTACTTGGCTGCCTAAATAGCATGTATAGCATGTGCAAAATATGCCAACAGACGTTTATGGGCTATGTCCCAGAAGTGGCAAGTGGAGAATAAACGAGCAGATCAAAGTGACATCCAAAGGATTTTATTAGAGATATCGTATATAAGAAAGTTGCCCGACACAGGCTGTGTTTCGCCCACAAAGGGCTGCTTCAGGAGCTAAAATGTATCCTCCCGAAAAAAAAACAACTAAAATGTATCCTCCCAAAAGGAACAATTGAAATACTCATATAAGTACAAGAAAGAGTAAAAGAAGAAAGAACCAGCACAGACGGTAAGTCCTATTATGTGCACAAATCACAAAGCAGTACTCCGCCACTGAAGCTTCAACGTTAAGTCCCAGCTCGGCCCACACTCCCTCCCTGAACAGAAGGCCACTCCTTCCTCCTCTATCCCTCCTCCTCCCAAAGAGGAGGGAGCATCCGTTCGGCCTTCTCACTACCTCCCAAACAGAAGAAACCTTCCCACCTCCTCTCTCCCCCTCCCGAACAGGAGGAATTGTCCACCCTCTCCCCTCGTGGACCCATACATAGATCCCCCTCTCCCCCCCCCCCCCCACGGGCCTATCTTAAATCCTGGTGGTCTAGTGGCCTGGTTGGGGCAGGAGTGATCCCCAGTTGCTCCTGTCCATGCTATCTCTATCAAAATGGCTGCCATAATTGTCTCTCTTCAAACTGCTTTGTCTTCTTCCTGTACTTACTGTGCAGTCAGTGACTAATTTTCATGATGGCAAAGTTCATGAGATTCATCTTGAGGTCACCACTAGATCCCATTTGCTCTTTCACTTTGCTCCTTTATTCTCCTATCACCTTACTCACTGCTACCCTTTCTTGCTTTTCTGAAGTCACTGGGCATCTTCACTACTGCTCTAAACTCAGTACATCCCATTTTTAGTTAGCTCCTCAGTTCTATCATGTCCGTTATATTCTCAGCCTTATCACTTTCTACTACTGCTGTTCCTGCTGATTTCAAACATAATGCTGTCATACCTTTCCTCAAAAACCTACTTGTCATGCTATCATCTTATGTCTCTCCTGCTGTTTATATCCATATGTACATAAGTATTGCCATACTAGGACAGACCAAAGGTCCATCAAGCCCAGCATCCTGTTTCCAGCAGTGACCAATCCAGGTTACAAGTACCTGGCAAGATCCTAAAACAGTACAATAAATTTTATGCTGCTAATCCTAGAAATAAACAGTGGGTTTTCCCCAAGTCCATTTTAATAATGGCTTATAGACTGTTCTTTTAGGAAGATATCCAAACTATTTCAAACTCTGCTAAGCTAACTGCTTTTACTATGTTCTCTGGCAATGAATTCCAGAGTTTAATACACAGTGAGTGAAGAAATATTTTCTCCAATTTGATTTAAATTTACTACCTTGTAGCTTCATTGCGTGCTCCCTAGTTCTAGTATTTTTGGAAAGAATAAACAAGGGATTCACATCTACCCATTCCAATCCATTCCTTATTTTAAAGACCTCTATCATATCTCCTCTCAGCTGTCTTTTCTCCAAGCTGAAGAGCCCTAGCCGCTTTAGCCTTTCCTCATAGGGAAGTCGTCCCATCCCCTTTATCATTTTTGTCATCCTTCTCTGTACCTTTTCTAATTCCACTATATTTTTTTGAGATGCGGTGACCAGAATTGCATACAATATTTGAGGTGTGATTGCACCATAGAGTGATACAAAGGCATTACAACATCCTAATTTTTGTTTCCCATTCCTTTCCTAATAATACTTCACATTCTATTTGCTTCCTTAGCCACCGCCACACTCTGAGCAGAAGGTGACTCCTAATGTGGAAACTTGCATCATGTTACTATAGTTTGGGTTCCTCTTTCCCACATGCATTACTTTGAACTTGCTCACATTAAATGTCATCTGCCATTTGGATGCCCAGTTTCCCAGTCTCGTAAGGTCCTCTTGTAATTTTTCACAATCCTCTTACGAGTGAACAACTTTGAATAACTTTGTGTCATCAGCTAATTTAATTACCTCACTAGTTACTCCCATCTCTAGATCTTTTACAAATATGTTAAAAGGCAGCGGTCCCAGCACAGACCTCTTGGGAACCCCACTATCTACCCTTCTCCATTGAGAATACTGATCATTTAACCCTACTCTCTGCTTTCTGTCTTTTAACCAGTTTTTAATCTATAATAGAACACTACCTTCTATTCCATAACTCTCCAATTTCTTCTGGAGTCTTTTATGAGGTACTTTGTCAAATGCTTTTTTAAAATCCAGATACACAATATCGACCGGCTCACCTTTATCCACGTGTTTGTTCACTCCTTCAAAGAAATGTAATAGACTGGTGAGGCAAGATTTCTCTTCATTAAATCCATGTTAACTTTGCCTCATTAATCCATGCTTTTGAATATGCTCAGTAATTGTGTTCTTTATAATAGACTCTACCATTTTGCCCTGCACCAACATCAGGCTCACCAGTCCATAATTACCCGAATCACCTCTGGAACCTTTTTTAACAATCAACGTTACATTGGCCACCCTCCAAACTTCCGGTACCATGCTTGATTTTAAAGATAAATAACATACAGTATTATTAACAATAGTTCTGCAAGTTCATTTTTCAGTTCTATCAGTACTCTGGGATGAATACCATCTGGTCCAGGCAATTTGCTACTCTTCAATTTGTCAAATTGCACCATTACATCCTCCAGGATGTGAGCCCTTAGTTCTTTGTGAAACCATGAAAGACCAATCTCTGACAAGCAGACACGAGGCTGACCCAGGCGGTCCTCATGTACAGTAAATATACAGAAAAGGAGTAGGCAGCGAGAAAAGAAACAAGCAGCCAAGGGTAAAGGGTGACCAAGCCGCAATCACTTTCAGAAGCTAGCGGCTTCACAGGAACCCACTCACACACAGCAGTGGGAAACTGTACTGGAACCCACTCACACTCACACTGCTAGAAGCTGTATTGGAACCCACTCACACACACAGCAGCGGGAAGCTGTGATGGAACCCACTCACACACAGTAGCAGGTAACTGGTCTGAGACCCACTCACACACAGTGGCAAGAAGCTGTACTGGAACCCCCTCACATATAGCAGCAGAAGCTGCACTGGAACCCACTCACACACAGCAGTGAGAAGCTACATTGGTATGCACTCACACACATGGCAAATAGTTGTACTCTCCCAGTCAGTGCAGGCAGGATGAAGGCATCTCAGGACTAAACCAGAGCAAATAAGCCACTAGGGGTGGCTAATGACACAAGAGCACCAAAGCCAGATCCAGCGGGGTTAAATGCCTGGCTACAACACCTCTGGGTTTGGTGTCTGATGTCACTGTGGCTGATACCCTGGAGGCTTGCCCCCGCAGTCCCGGCGCACCCTGTAGCAGCAGAGAACGCCTCCACCTGGGGTCCACCAACAGAAGGGTGTGACTCCAGGATCACCTTATTCCCCCAATGGTCACTGACCCCATCCCACCCCCCAAAGATGTAAAAGAAACAGTATATACCAGCATCTATGACAGCCTCAGATGGTATAGCCAATTCTACTAGAGCAGCAAGCAGGTCCCTGGAGTAGCCTAATGGTCGGTGCAGTACACTATGGAGAAGGGGTCCCAGGCCCATAATCCACTGTTACACTTGTGGTGGAAAGAATGAGCCTTCCAAAAATAACCCCAAACCTACTGTACCTACATATAGGTTACACTTGCAGCCATAAGGGTTATTGTAGTGGCATACAGTTGGGTATAGTAGGTTTTTGGTGGAATTTGGAGGGCTCCCTCTTATACATCATAATGAAGCAATGGTGAGATGTGTACCTGGGAGCTTTTAGGTAAAGTCCACTGCAGTGCCCCTTAGGGTGTCCTACTGCTCTTCTGGGATGTCTGTGATTTTGTGTGTTTCTTACTTGGACTTTTTTTTTCAAAAATGGACCAAAAAGATAAATGCACAGAGCAGAAAACATCTAGTAAAAGGCCATTTTTGAACAAAAAGAGATAGATGTTTTGCTGTTTCGAAAGTGGCTATATTTACTATTTGGATTCTGGACATTTTGGGCAAAGCATCTAAAGTCAGACTTAAACATCATATTGAAAATGACCGTCCGCGTAACTTTGTAAGTCTATGTGCTTTGAAAATGAGCAACCAAATCAGTTTTGTATGCACTAAATTTGAACTTATTGATAATGTACATTCATTTCTGCACAACCAATATGCCCTATACTTCTCTCCTTCTACTTGATCCTTACCGATGATCAAATCCTCCATGCTGTTCCAAACAGTGCTGGAAAATTAATGCTGGAACAGTGTGGGGCATTAAAGCTCTCATGATCAAAGTAATAGCATGCAAATTTATGCATAGTATTAGTTTTGATCATCAAGGGACTTCTGCGGGAGGATTGTTTGACACAATCCCACAGAGATTGTTTGACAGATCCAGCTATCAAAAAAAAATGCCCAGACCTGTCAAACAGGAGGTTCCCCTACCCCCGCCACACTCAAGGGGCTAGAGGTCTGATGGACTTCCAGCCTCCCTAATCTCCCCCGGATCTTTCCCCGGTAGCCTAGTGGCCTTTCACCCCCACTCCCAGGACATGGATGGGCTGGAGATCCAGTGGACATCCAACCCCTGGACCCCCTCGACACAAGGGCACAGGGGGCTGGAGGTCCAATGAACCTCTAGTTCCCTTAACCCCCACAACATCAAAATAAGTCCCTTGTTCCCAGTAGGCAAACCTCATAGGCGGTCGGTGGCCAACTGTTTGGGGAGGCTAAAGGGGGCGGGGATAGGGGTGGGGCCAGGGGTGGGGCCTAAATCCATAATTGTCTGATAACAAAGAGAAAAAAATAAAAATAAAAGTCACAATTAATACCTTTTATTAAATTCAGATATTAGATATGTATCATATGTCAAAGAATAAAGTGGTTGCTCAAACCATATACTAACCACAATCGCTCAACTGCAAAACACTATGCACAACTTTGTGCAAAAACACACTCAGAACCTTACTGTACCATAAATATGACACTGGGCAGAACCTAATACACCATTAGGGGCTTACAGCCCATTTAGTTATGTTTAAACAAAAGATCTGCATTAAAAAAATATATTTATTTTTATTTTGACCTATAAAACCACTTGTCCCTGAAACATGCCTAAAAACAGAATAATTTATTTATTACATTTGTACCCCGCTCTTTCCCACATACAGCAGGTCCAGTGCAGCTTACATAGTAAAACTTATGCAACACTTATGCCCTGCAGCATCCTAGCCCTTCTGAAAAAACAATCTGCACTGAAGAAGACAGGCAACAATGGGCCTCAGCATGGGACTGTGCTCAGAACTCCACACTGCATTTTATTGAGCAGTAACAGATTAGGAAAGGGGAAGAAGCTGGATATCTGGGGCAAGGGGAGAGGTGGAATGCTTTGTGAGGGGATGGGGTAGTTAAGAGAATGGACAGGGAAGGAGAATGGAAATGATGAACAAGGAGAGTAAAGAGATGCTGGAAGCTGGGGGGGGGGGTGCTGAACATAGTGGTGGGAGGTAATAGGAAAGATGATAGACACTGGGAGAAGGAAGGTGGATGTTGGGCACAGAAAGAAAGAGGGAGAATGGACATGGGGGGGTGGGGGTGGGAAGAGGACATCCTGGATATGGAAATGAGAAGAAGTGGATAGTGGCTGGTGCTAGACCGGGGGGGGGGGGGCACAGCTGGAGGTTCGGATCGGAGCCGTACAAACATATTCAGGCCAGTTCTCTCCTCTCCCCCGTGGGGCCTCCAGCCAATCCAGCTCTGAATAAACCCGCTGAGAGGCTGCCAGTACCTTCACATGCTCCTTCCGCTGCCATTTCTTCCCGCTTCCACCGCCTCGGTCCGATTTCGACCTAGGTGCCATTTTCCCCGCTGCTCACCACTTCCGCGATTCAACCACAGTCAGCCTTGTTCTGCCAGCGTCGGGGCTTCTCCTCAAGCGCATCCTGGACGGAACTCCCGCCTACTCTTAACACAACTTCCTCAGAGGTGGGAGTGAGAGAGACACGCCTGAAGAGAAAGCCGGCTCCGACGCTGGCAGAAGGCTGACTGTGATTGAAGAGTTCTGCCTCGGCACCGGTGATTCAGACTTCAGGGCAGTAAAAATGACGGTCATGGCGGCAGCAGAACAAACACAAGGAGGAGATGCAAGACAGGCGGCGATCATGGTTGGGCTGGGGAGGCTTAGCCTCCCCAAGCCTCTTATACGGGGCGCCTATGGCAACCCTACTCTCACCCACTGTTAAATGTGGTACTGTGATAGTGTGTGCGAGGTTTGCACATGGGTCTTCAGAATTACAGCCAAACATGGTAAAAAGGAAACCAAAAAGTCTTTATAAACACAAATACTGGAACCTATTCCTTCACTGGCACAATAAATGAGGCATAATGTCTCTAGAAGCTCAGCGATATAGGCCTGTTGCTGACAAGCCCAAGTCACAGTTTATGCAGCCTTACTGCAGTGTTGCATAGTTGCTGGTCTGGTTCCAACCAGGCCTCAAGTACAGCTTTCTTACAATACACAAGTTACAGCTTGGTTCTGTTGCCTAATATATAAGGTGTGAAGGCATACTCTGCAGAGTGGCTTCTTTCTTCCCAGGGCCTCTCTACCTGGTCTGAGGTGTGGGTTTTTATTTGTGCTTGGCCACGCCCTCCCTGCTCTGTTCCTGCTGAGCCACCACCTCCCTGTTCTAGGCCCTGCCTTTTAAGGTGGTTCCTTAACTGTGAGGGAGTGCCATTAAGGGGGAGCGATAGTTTCCTATAGACTCCCTCACAGGTACACTACAAATCTCATTTTGGAACTACAGTGCTGATTTGGAATGAATTTGAAATAACTGGTATGTCTGCATATGTTTTGACATTTCTTATGTACACACAGAAACCTGCAGGAAGGGTATGGGCGCTGTGCTCTACCATAAGGGCAGCGAGACTTTCACCTAATCTCATTTCCATTATTCAACAGCTGATATGCAATCTGCAGTCACACCTCCAGGTTGAATAAAGCTTTCCAAAGTCTTGATCCAGAAGGAAACATTAAACAATGATATGTTCAAATTTCTGTTTTGAAACAGAGTAACAGGATGGAGAAAATCTGGTACTGCAGTGATTGTGCCAGCCCTTCTGAATAATTTTCTGTAGAATAGATTTGTTTTGGCACATTGCCGTTTCAAAGTTTTTTTAGAATCCCATTTTCCTGGAGAGTTGTCTTGATTAATGTTTGGAAGAATACATTATGAAACTAGGGCTTGATTTTTTTTTTTTAATATTTGGCATTTGCACTATTCATAAAAGATTATTACATGGGTTTATTATGGGGGTAAAACGGTCTAGAAAAGTGGGAGATTATTCACAATTGACCCAGACCACAGAATTTATCTGCATGGAGATCCTTTCTCAGCATCTGTGCTTAATAATGAAAATTTGCACAAACTTACTCTGGCATGGTATACCACTATGAACCAACTCATCCAGGGATCCCCTCCAATTTGTGGGTATAGGAAGGCAAAGAGTAGAACAACAGACAAGTCTTAATTCAAAGTTGCTAAACCATTTAGGGGCAGATGGACTCCATCATATATGTGGAGGCTTTCTTTGTGGTCAAGATCTGTCTCACTGATGGTGGTGTAGTTTGACCAATTATAAAAAGGGACTTTGCATGCTTTACTGAGTTCTGTCCTTATCCGAGCAGAGAATATGGTAAGGTGACAGACTAAATCGAACTCTTTCACTATGGTATTCGTCTCCAGGAGTGACCACAGTGTGTCTACATGGTAATTTTTGCCAGTTTGTTCTTGGGAGCAGGCTTAGAGTGAGAGGAGGAAAAAGGTGTGTCTCCTGGCTCTTTTTAGAGTTCTGGTTGGAAAAGATAAGTGCGATCTCCTGTTTCCTGGAAGAAAGCAGGAAAGGAGAATCAAATATGAAAGTGCAAAACCCCTAAGAGAGAAACTTCACTGGCTCCCACTTAAGGAATGCATCACGTTCAAGATCTGCATGATTGTTCACAAAATCATCCACGCAGACTCCCCAACCTATGTGCTAAACCTCGTGGACTTACCTCCCAGAAATGCCAAAAGATCATCGCGCAAATTACTGAATCTACACTTCCCCAGCTGCAAAGGACTAAAATACAAGTAGATGCATGCAACTACCTTCTCTTACACGAGTACGCAACTGTGGAATGCATTACCTACTACCTTGAAAACCACTGAAGAAATAACCAACTTTCGAAAATCTCTGAAGACACACCTCTTCAACAAAGCTTACAAAGAGAACCCATAACCTTACTAATCACCTCGCCAACTAGCCCAGCTACGACAGTCTAATTTCTTTACCTATCCACCTAATCCTTTTCTTCTTTCCCTATCTAACACTTTTACATCACTAATCATATCTAATATCCTGGAATGACAAAACCACAACAGAACTCTGTAGCCACATTGAGCCTGCAAATAGGTGGGAAAATGTGGGATACAAATGCAATAAATAAATGGTCTTCTGATTGCTTAGGAGCTGAAGAAGAGAGTTACCTGTATCTCGTGTGCTGTGGTACTGTGTTTTATCAACACTTTGCAGGAAGCACACCTAGGCAGTCAAATTTTCAGGGTTACCACAGTGAATATGCATAAGATAAATCTGCATACAATGGGTATCCAATATATGCAAATCTATCTCATGCATATTAATTGTGGTAATCTTGCCAATGTGACTGGCTATGAGTGCCTCCATGATGCCTCTCAGCACTGGCCTTCCATACATTTCTCTTACTTCTTCAAGCCTCCATCTTTCTTTTCATGATCCATCCCTTCCTTTCTTACTCCCTTTTCCAATCACCATCTATCTCTGTTTTTTTAACTCCAGTTGCATTTTTCTCTTGTACCTTTTCCCCAAAAGTATCTATTTGAATTGAGTAATCTTTAGGTTTGCAAAGCTAGAAATGTTTCACTTCATGATTATTGGAATTTTTTGTTTTATTCATGTTTTCATGGCCATTTTGGTTTTATGGAAGTAATGCAGTAGTAGTGCACACTATTTGCAAGGAGGGTGTTCTATTTTGGAAAGAGTACACGCATGCGCACATTAATTTTGTACATAAAAATGGTTCACACATGCATGCATTATCGGGAAAGAATGCACATTCTTTCCTAAAGTGTATGCCCTCTTTTCAAAGAGTGCACACTACTATCAGCAAATGAAGATTCGTTTGTTAATTACACGTAATGACATGGGATGTGTTACTGACATTTCCCATTTCATTACAAATAACAGCTGAGAGCACATTCTCAGCAAAGTACATGGACAAAATACCAGTGAGTGGTTCTGAGATTCGATGGAGTTGTGTCTATTTCTGGAAAACCAAAGAAAGAGGAAGGAACCTGGGATACCCACCCTGGGACCTGTGTGAAGAGACCGACCAGTGAGCTGGCTGGCAGACTGAAGATCCTAGATCAAATCAGCCTGAGTACAAGAGGAATTATAAGAAGTACCTACTTAAAGTGGATTTTTGGAAGGTAATTTTATAAAGGGTCACCTAAGTCGAGAGACCATATGTCTATTTCAAGGCTATTTGATAAAGATAAATAGTTGCCTATGGGGCTCATTTTTGAAACAGAAAAACGCCCAAAAAACAGCATATAGTGGCAGATGGACTTTTTTCGCAAATAATTCCAGATCACCATTTTTTAAATTCATTTTAAGACTTTTTTTATGCAGTTTGTCTAAATCTCAAGGGGGCGTGTTGGAGGCGTGTTATGGGCTGTTCTAGGGCGGGATTATGATTTGGAAGTTTTTCTGCAATAATGGAACATTGTAAAAATGTCCAGGGTACAAAATAGGATGTTTTTGGCCAAAAAGGTGCCCAAGCTGGCCACTGGAGGGATAAAGGGGGGAAAGGGAAAGGGAAATGGGACTTGATATACTGCCTTTCTGAGGTTTTTGCAACTACATTCAAAGTGGTTTATATATATTCAGGTACTTATTTTTTTGCACCAGGGGCAATGGAGGGTTAAGTGACTTGCCCAGAGTCACAAGGAGCTGCAGTGGGAATTGAACTCAGTTCCCCAGGATCAAAGTCTACTGAACTAACCACTAGGCTACCCCCCCTTAATCCCACAGTGGTCAGTGACCCCTCCCACCCCCCTAAGAGGTAAAAGTGACAGTATATACCAGGCTTTATGATAGCTGCAGGTGTAATAGGCATTCTTCTTAGAGCAGCAAGCAGGTCTCTGGAGTAACCTAGTGGTTAATGCAATAAACTGTAGAGAAGGGGACCCAAGCCCATATCCCACTCTAACTAGTACACTTGTGATGGAAAGTGTGAGTGACCCAAAAACCATGTATAGGTGACACCTGCAGGCATAAGGGCTATTGTAGTGGTGTACAGTTGGAGGGCTCACCATACAATGTAAGGGGGGGTTATGATATGATGTGTACCTGGGTCCTTTTATGTGAAGTTCACCACAGTGCCCCCTAGGCTGCCCCACTGCTTTGCTAGGATGTCTGTGTGGCCAGTCTAGTAAGATTGCTGGCCCCTAGACATCCAAATGGCTTGTTTTTATGCTTTTTTTTCTCTTGGACTTTTTTTGTTTGAAAATAGCCCTTAAAGAAAGATGCAAATGTAGGGTGATTTTTGAACCAAAATGATAGGTGTTTTTCTGGTTTGAGAATGACCATCTTTGACACTGGGGTTTTGGACTTTTTTTGCAAAACATCCAAAATCGGATTTGGATCTCATATTGAAAATGCCTCTTTATATGTCTTTATAAAACAGCATCAGAAAAGTGGCTAAAGTCATGGATCAAGTATATCTACAGATATACGTGCTCGGGAATTGGTGTAAATGTATGCGACTGAAGAATACACACAGTTGTGTATTTTATAATCTATGTGTTCACATTGTGATTGTGCCCATGCTCTGCTCAAACTTCACTTCTGAACATGCCTACACATGGGTCAAATAAAAGTGCATGCCTTCTTGTTGCAACATGTATTTTTACATGCATACCCTGTGGACTAATTTAATTTAAGAAGTCTTCTATGCTTGTAAAGCAGCGAGGCCAACATTCTGTGGGACTTATCCAGGTAGGATTCCTACCTGGTTAAGTCCTGCTATCCAGGTCCATATCTGGATTTTCAGTGGCATTATCCAGATATTGCTGTTGAATATCTGGGCAGTGTCAGGGTAGACCAGGGTGGAGCCAGTTAGTGGTAATATTCAGCCTGCTGTTTGGATAACTGCCCAGATAAAGTTAGGAAAGAAAAAAGGCTGTTCTTACTTTATCTGTTTCCCAGCTACTGGTCTGAATATCACCGGTATCCAAACAAGTAGTGCTTCCCAACCTATACCTGCTGATACTGGATACCGACACTGAATATCCATGTATAAAAAGGCTACGGCAGCTGGAGTTTTATAACAATGATGACTGCTGTGGACTGAATATCAGGGATGTATTTATGTGCAAAACGTCTTTTTTAAAAATTAGCCCTTTAATGGAACTTTAATGAGCAATTTTATCTTGAACCAGTTTTCATTTTCTGATTATCCCAAGTTTTGTTTTACGTTTTCTGTATGCATTTTTTTTTTATTATTTTAGGGATTTTACTAAGTAAAGGTGAATTTTGTTGAAAAGCCTGTAGACTTTTTTGGAGTGTGTGGAGTTAAGTTTTGGTGTTTTGAAAGCCAGACATTGAGGACCTTTGGACACTCTACCTCCCTTCACACACCAGAACCCACCATTTCCTAGGCATTAACCTCCTTAGAAATGACTATACAGCAGGAGGAGGTATCATGGGATTAAAACGCGTTACTATTGGGTCATCAACAGGGCCTTGTTGATCAACATGTTGCCCTGCCTGCCCGCAAATTTCTGAGTGTCACCCTGGTGTTGCTCAAGAAAGTCATACTGCAATACTGGACTCAAGAGAACAGCCCCTCTGTGGAACTCTGGTTCCAGAGAATGCGTGAGGTAGCAACTCATGAAATTAGGAGACAGAAGGGGTTTAGATACATTTGTCTGTGGCTATATTATAAGGACCGGCTGCAGGAGTGATTTAGGCCTCCAAACCTGCCCTGATAGTAGGCATCACATTTCAAATCCAGCATTATTCAGACTTGTGTGAGAATGCGGATGCAAGTAGTAGAGGAGTGGTTGGTGTGATGGCTGTGGATGAGTGGGTCGTGTGCAGTATGTATGATGTGAGTGGTATAGGTGCTTTTTACAGGGGGATGATTACTTAAAATGTGACACGGCAGTGTACACAGGATTCTAGTTGATGGGGGAGGGGGGATAATTCCCGCATTGTGGACTTACAAGCACTTTATGGCTGCCATGGTCTCCCTGTTGGCATGGAAGGTTACATACCTTTATTGTACTTACTGCTGGTGGAATTGCTCATTATATTTTTGATGCATAATTTGCTTGTACTACCTTAAATTGGGGGGGGGGGGTCATCTCCTAATTGTTGACTGTTTCCTTTTTGCTATTCCATTCATGGTTTTTGCCACTGGCTTGTGTGCCGCTGTTAATGATTGAAAAAAAAACACACACACACACCATTTCCTTTAACCCTTGTGGTACAAACAAGCCTCACTTGGGACTACAGTTTTAAAAGTAACATATAGAGACTGATGTGGTTTTCAAAAGAGGTGGCTGAAAAAGTAAGCTAAAAATATTAGTATTCAAAATGTGCAAGGGATTGGTGACAGACCATTGCTCGCAACCTGCTCTGGACTGCTGCCAGATCCCTAGAGATGTTGCACACAGCTAAGCACTGCAGTAAAGCAATGTCTTTATCCTTTCTTCCAGCCTTTTACTTCCCATTTACAACGTCAATCCCTTCCCCAGGAGCAATTAAACCATGTGCAATAGCTATTCACTTACAGGCTGGTTGAAACCACCTATTACCACCTAAAATCCCCTTCTAAGTTATATATTAGCAAGCTGTTAGGTACCCACTGAAAGGCTTTCTGATATTTATTAAGGGTGTGCAGGCTCAAAAAAAATGTGGTTTGTGTTCGTTGTAAATTAACGTTTCTCAGTTTTAGGGTATTTTTGATTAATTTACATATTCATATTTTATGTATGTATTGAATGCATGCAATAACTTCTCTATGTGTGCAAATCACTTGTGTGTGTGTTAATTCATGTGTATAAGCAATTTGCATGCCCATAATATTTTTAAGTACCATAATGAATAGGATATGCCTTCATAAATGCACATCCCTAGTTTTTACATCTCGAGCTAGAGTGGCATCTATAAACTTTCCAAGGTTTCTCTTCAGCTGGTTCTTGCTTTCACACCGCAGCCTGCCTGGCAGACTTTCTCAGCCCATAGCAAAAGATTTGCCAACTCTTACCTCAGGCTGAAGTGGCAGCATTAAACCTACTGTAATCTATTTCCACCCAGTCCCTGCTTTTCCTCTGTGGCCTTACTCACACCCTTTTGACCTCTTCTCTCTTGATTTTCCTGGTCCCATGGCTGCCTGTCCCTGGAGACTTTTCATTCCTACTCAGATCCCCCAGATACTTTAAATGGTGCACCAATTTACCTATACAAAATTGCATGCTATTCAGCTGCACGCACAACTAAACTGACGAGCCAATTAGCGACAATAATTGGGTACTAACAATTAATTAGTGGTGTTAATTGGCAACAATTTGGATTTGCACGTACATTTTACTAAGCGCTATTCTGTAAAAATCAGCTTGCATATCTTATAGCCCACAACTCTAAAGGGTGCATGGCCATGGGAAGGGCGCGGGTGGGTCAAGGGTGTTCACTAAAGATGAGCATAATATTGCAGAATACTGTGGATCTGCACCTAACTTACATGCCAGGATTTACACCAGGTTTCAGTGGGTATAAATCAGTGTTCGTTCTAAGGTGAGCACGTGCTCATACAAACAGGGAGCGTCGCTCACTGCGGGTCTACGTTCGCTCACCATCTCGGCTCCAATCACGCATGCAAATCCTCACAGACACCATCACTGAACGTTTTTTTGCTTTTTTTCACCTTCCATTCTGCTTCTAATCCCAGCTGTATCGCATCCACTGCCCTGCCTTCTTCCAAAACACTGCTCCCTCCAAAATGTGACATCCTCATCTAAAAAAAGAGAAAGAAAGAAGAACAAGAAGAAAGTTAATGAATAAATCAATGCAGATAAGATACTATGCAAGAAAACATTCTCCAGTTTGGGGTGGTGATGGGGGAGGGGTATAAAACTATTGTAATATTCTACAAGTAAGGGCATGGCTGCTGCAGTGGGGCGGAGGGGGGGGGGGGGGAGAGGAAAGGATTTCAAAATTGTAATAACTATCAAATGGAGAAATATGTATAGATCCATACATTTAAAACTATAACACATACAGTAAATTGCACCATAAGATAAACAGAAATGGGAACGTGTTTGTATCTGCTGCGAGCCTAGGCACCTGCTGCTTCCTTCTTGGCATGCTGCGAGGGCTGTGTCTCTCTCTTTCTTGTCTGTGGCTGAATATGCGGGTTTGCCTGTATGCATGTGTCTGTGGATCTTTTTAATTTTTCTTCTGGTTTAGACAGAGTTATTTTAGCCCCGGAGGTCCTCTGAGCTGCTGCAGTTCTTGGCTGGCCGAGGCTTCTTTTTTCTCTCTCTCTCATGTAGTGAAGCAGAAACATTAGGAGGCATCACACACATGCAAGCACACCATAACCCCCCCCCCCCCCCCCCCCCCCCGGCAGTAGCAGATCAGAAGTTTGTAACACACGAAAAGAAAACAAAAGAAAATAAGAAAATGTTCACCACCGCCGAAGAAGAAGGTGAAAGCGGTACGTGATAAGCTTATTAAAGATATTATGATTTGAAATACATTTTTAAAAATAATTAATAATAAATTTGCTCCTTAGATAGCTCAGGGGGACCCCTGTTCCAGCTCGGGGGGAATCTCCCCACACTCGTTTTTGGCTGTTGGGATATTTTCGGCGCTCACTTGAAAAACATTTGCACACAGCAGGTCGCTCCTTACAGAGAACACTAGTGTGAATCCGTACGCCCAAAGTTTGTCATGGAAATCGGCTGTAATCAGTATTCTATAAATGGTGCACAACTCGGCCCACCATACGTAGAATAGTGCTGCATGCGACTTTTATCGGTGTCTAAATTTGGGCACCATTTACTGAATCTAGTCCCATATGTCTAGGGTTGCCATATGTCCGATTTTCCCAGACATATCTTCTTTTTTTGGACACTGTGGGGCATCTGGGTGGAGATTGTAAGCTCTCTTGAGCAGGGACTGTCCTTCCCCATGTTTAAACTTGTACAGCGCTGCATAACCCTGGCAGCGCTATAGAAATGCTAAGTAGTAGTAGTAGTAATTTTACCAACCTTCCTATTTGTCCGGGTTTGTGGGCGAACGGGCAGGCTGGCGGACGAACAGGCAGGCCTCAGGGTGTCCTATCCTCCCATCCCCTCCTTTACCTTATTATCGTGTCCTGGTGGTCTAGTGGCCTCTTTGGAGCAGGAAAGAGCCCTCTCTTTCCTGCCCGGCATGGCTGCAGACCTATCTTGTTCCTGGCGCTGCATCAAAATGGCTGCTGAGAGTTCAAGTGGCGCCAGCCTCGCAAGTCTTCTGCAGAAGTCTTGCAAAGTCCCTGCTTGAACTCTTGGCAGCCATTTTGAAGCGGCGCTGGGAGCAAGACAGGTCTGCACTCGCGCTGGGTAGGAAAGAGGGGGCTCTTTCCTGCCCAAAAGAGGCCACTAGACCACCAGGACACTACAATAAAGTACAGGAGGGGAGGGGAGAGGATGTGAATGGAATCATGTGGATTGAGGGAGGCTGGAAAAAAGATTGGGGAAGGAATATATATGGGTGAAGAGAGAGGGAATCTGGCTTTCTTGGGGGGGGGTCAAGGTGACAGGGGGCGGGGCAGGATGGGGTGTGACAGGGGGTGGGGCAGGGGTGTGACTGGAGGGCAGGGTAATATTTTGTGTCCTCTTTTTTCTCACGGCAAATATGATAACCCTACATATGTCTGAACATCATTGCCTTCTCCGTGCCTTCATAGCCAGTTTTCTCTAGGACTACAGTCTTCAAGAATCCTTCGGTTAAAGTTGTGCCAGCTTTTCTGAGGTCGATATTCAAAACTCTTTAAACAACCAGAAATGGCTCCTGCCTATTTAAATCACTTGTCCAAGGCTAACTGATATGTTCAGCAGCACTTACAGATAATGCTGCTGAAAATGCCCGGTTAGTGGCTAAGCCGCAACTGGTTACTTTATGGGCGTTTTGGAGATGGAATCAAAATGCTGATATTCACACTTAACTGTCTAGGATAACCACATATTCAGTGATACTGCCAAAATCTTCGTGACACTAATCTACTTCAATCTGAAGCCAATTCAATACAAAGAAGTAGATGATTCCTTCTAGAGTATGCAACTGATATGTTTTAAGGGGAAAGTCTCATAATGTCACAGGGATATCTTATATTATACCCCCGCCTTGCGGGTGAAACCCTTCACGTGACTGTTTTAATCACAGACAAAACCCCCTTCCTTCCAAATGTGTGCTGAAAACTTGTAAATACCTACTAATCGTGTAGCTATCTATTTTTTGTTTGTTTTTTTAGTTTTTTTTCAAATATTTTTCTTTATAATTGCTTATAGTCACTATCATACACACATACTGTGAATTCTTATCGTAGTTATGCTAGACATGGCAGACTTAGAATGGTCACTTATCTGGATATTCCGATGTTCCTTCAACTCACCTGTCGGGATCCAGGTATTGGGGGATCTACTTGGGACCTAGGATAAGGGCATGGATTATACCTAGCATTTTTTAAAATTTGAGGGCAGGGCCTTAAGGGGGATAAAACTTATTAGGGAGCAGTTTTTTCTTTAAATCACTATCACCTGTGGCTGTGATGGAGATGGAGGAGCTTCTGAAGCTCACAAGGCTACAGGGCTGACTTAAGGCATGAGTCAAGTCAGACACTGGCTCAGGGTGCTGAAGCCCAAGAAAGCCAAAAGCCTGCCTCATTAGCCCACCTTTCACAACAGTGCAAGCATGTTCCTTTGCTCTTTGATGCCTCAGGAGTTCATTAGGCGATATGTCTTTTATGTTATGGGTGCATAGACTTGCCAGCCAAGAACCTTATCCCTATAGTTTGCCCTGGTATACAGCAGCAGGGGGTTGAATGTGGAAAGGGAACGTGGAAAGGGAACCCTCCGAGCTATTAGGGACTTCTTGTCACTGGGAGGGTATATCCTTGACAGGGACCATATGAACCCTTTAAGTTTTGTTCAGTCCATCACTATATGAAATGAAGACATTTTCTTCTGCCCATTTCCACATTTGCCCTTAGTTATGAGGTGCTTTGCATGATGTACTTTACATCATAGCAGCTAGCTACGCATAATTTAAAGAAACTTTATGCACAGCGGACTGCGATCAAAGGTTGTCTACAAACTTGCCTCTTTTTCTGAACTTTGGTATTAAAACTTTCAAAACCTAGCATTTTTGCATTTGGTGTGCTTGCCAATGTATTCATGCTTTTTAATGCATAAAGGGAGTATTTTACTAAAGATTCATGCATACTGGGGTCCTTTTACTAAGCTGTGGTAAGAAATGGCCTTAGCACACCCTTACATCAGGCTTTCCCACACGCTTAGGCCATTTTTCCCGCAGCCTTGAAGAAGGGCTATTTTCCATAGCATTTGTATGTGGCCATTTTCCAAACTTACAGTGGGAGCACTTACTGCCACCTTTTTTGGAAGCAGTTAACTATGTTAACTGTGTGCAAACCAGTTACCTCCAGATTCTATAAGCAGTGACTAAACTTGTGTATGCAAATCAGCAC
Organism: Microcaecilia unicolor; assembly: GCF_901765095.1. Lineage (NCBI taxonomy): Eukaryota > Metazoa > Chordata > Amphibia > Gymnophiona > Siphonopidae > Microcaecilia > Microcaecilia unicolor. The sequence continues at coordinate 76,272,993 of NC_044037.1, forward strand.
ATGTAGCTGATTTATGCATACAACTTAATTGCTTAACAAGTCAATTAGTGCCAATACTTGGCTGCTAACAACCAATTATTGGTGTTAATAAGCCTTAATTAGGACTTATGCTCAGATCATATTCTATAACAATCTGCATGTAATCCTAACACACGCAAATTTTGAAGGCATGGCTAGGGGAGTTTTGGGGGTGTTCCAGAATTTTACTTGCGTAAAGTTAAGCGCAGTTTATGCCCTAAGCATTATTCTATAAAGGACATGTACCCTTTATAGAATAGTGTTCAGCACATAAAATTTTTGGCACTGATTTTAAGCTTGAACAGATTACAGTGGTTTATAAATGAAAAAAAAAAAAAAAAGAAATGATAAAAAGAACAGAAAAGGAACTCCCTTTCTAACAGGAAAGATACACATCCACACGATGAACTGCATAACTGCATTGTCCACCCTGGCCCTAAATGAGGAAATTCACCTATAACCCCCTCCACACACACACACACATACATACATACACATGCACACTTGCTAAATTATATCAGTGTAAAATAATAGGTTTGTAACCAGCCTATGTGTAAGAGCCAATTTTAATGCCCTTCCCAGGGTATAAGGTACAATCGTCAATGTAAGATAAGGAGATGTTCTATCATTCAAGGCTTTATGAATTAAGATCATTTGTGCACATACACACATAAATGCAGAACATCCGCATAAGCACTATTCTGTAAATATACACATATCTTACATAACACATATTGCAGCAGGTCATGTTTATCCACTCCTACCCTAGCTGAGATAATATTTAATCACCTCTCTGATCTCAAGTGCAACTTCTTTTTTTTAAATTAGTCCCCTTATTTTCTAACTCCTCTTACTCTCCTATTTGTTCCGTCTTTGCTTATACGCTACACTATTAAAATGCTTTATTGCCTATTGTGTTGACATTGTAAGTAGTATACTATACCATACTTTGTATTGTTATTTGAATATTTCTACTGCTGTAATTGTCTATTGCTATTTGATGTATTCTTACTGTACACTGCCTTGAGTGAATTCCTTCTAAAAGGCGGTAAATAAATCCTAATATATAAATTATAGAATGTATCCCTTAATGCACAGTAATGTAGATGCACAAACTGGTTAGTGCAGGAATTTCCACCCCTGACATGTCCCCTCGAAAAACATTTTAAAAAAATAATTACTACGTATGTAGCACACGCAAATGACAAAACTAATGCAGAACACTTTAGCGTGTCCCAGGTTAGCCCAGTTTTGCTGCATTAGGCATGCGCTAGTGCAGAGATTTGCAACCTTTTTCATCTCACGGTACACTTATACAGCACTAAAATTATCAAGGCACATCCCCATACGTGATCCCAGCATTTTGTCTTCTACTCCACCCCCCATACATGGTCCAGCATTTTACCCCCCCTCCCCACACCATAGTCTAGCATTTTGCCTTCTTCCCCCCCCCCCACCCCAGTCCCACATCCCCAGTCCCAGTCCCACCCCAGTCCCACATCCACACATGGTCTAGTATTTTACCTCCCCTCTCCCAACCACACAAATTGTCCAGCATTTACTTTCTGTCCCCAACCCCACTCTCACAAATAATCCAGCATCTCTCCCTCTGGTCCAATCTCCAGCCAGCGACCAGGCATCTCCCCTTGTCTCTCTTGGCACCCACCTACCCTCACCTGTGTACCTTTTAAAAGTTTTCTTGTCTCTAGCAGTCAGTGGCAGCAGTTCATACTGCCTGCTGGCGCCAACCCCTGAGCCGTCTCTCTGATGCTTCTTACTTATGTGGAAGCAGGAAGTTATATCAGAGAGAAGGCTCCGGGTTGGCATGAGCATGCTGTATAAATTGCTATCGCTGACCGCTAGAGACAAGGAAACTTAAAAGGTACACTCAGTTCCAGAACAAATTAAGCTGGCTCTACTAATAAGTTCATACTGCCTGCTTGCGCCAACCCCGGAGCCGTCTCTCTGATGCTTCTCACTTATGTGGAAGCAGGAAGTTACATCAGAGAGAAGGCTCCAGGGTTGGCATGAGCAGGCTGTATGAACTGCTATCGCTGACTGCTAGAGACAAGAAAAATTAAAAGGTACGCAGCTCCAGAACAAATTAAGCTGGCTCTACTAATAAATGACCCTCTACTCCTACGGCACACCTGCAGACTAGCCATGGCACACTGGTTGAAAAATGTTGTGTTAGCTTAGTAAAAAGGCAGGGTCCATAGGATAAAAATGGGTCTTGTGGCAGATAACATGTGCTAATCTTTAGTAAAATACCCCCATAGTCCCTTTTGAGAGATATTTTCTCAGATGAGTATTTCAGACTCCACGGTCTGATAATAACTGTGACCAAGAACCTTTTAGCTTTCTACTTTCCAACTTTTACAGGGTCTTTTTATTCTTTAAGGTCTAAAGTTAGCTAGAACAAGCTGTCCATATTAAACCAAACTTCTCATTGGTTTGAGTCAATACAGTTTGCATAAAATTTTCATCCTAAGACTGATGTCACAAGCATGTTATTGCATTCCACACTATCAAATTATGTCCCCTTTATTCAGCCTTATTTCAGTTCTTTTCTGCTGAAATCACCAAACATTCCTACATCTGCAATTTAAATTCACCGAAGTTAAAAATCAACAAAACCCATTCATTCCAATTCCCTTTTATTTCTGCTTTTCAGAGCAGATTTCAATAGGCTTTTACTCCAGACATAAATGAACTAAAACTATTAAATTATTGCCGAATGAAACAAGAAAAATACATATTTCTCACATCGTCTGACTGATAATGCCTTCAGGAATTTACTAAGGTTGCTCCTACCATTTAAATCCATTTCTAACTCCAAGAATATCAAATTACATATTCTATTCAGCCAACTGTCATTTTTATTTTCCCCAGAAGGTTCTGTATAAATCTCTTAGCTGCTTAGATTTGTTTAAATTGAGGCAACCTCTCAGCTTTTAAGTATCCAGAAAAAGGTCCTGCATTTCCTTGCATCTAAAACAGTGTGGGTTTATTCAGTTCCAATATGTTTTGGTATTAGAAAATCTATATTTTCTACATCTGGAATCCTTGTTGACTCTTACAATGTTTAGATACACCGGGAGCTGTTACAGAAATACTGAGTTTTTAAACTATTAATGTCAGCAGTGGATAGAGCGATGCCGGTCTTTTAAATGAGCCCTAATTTGGATTTATAGGAGAATCAGAAGCTCAGTTGCTATGAAAAAAATTACTTTTATTTTCTCCTTGTAACTGTATCCACAGATGGCCCTGGACTGGTGATTTCTACCATTCCCACCACCAGCATGAAGCATGTGTGTTGTCTTCTCCAATTCTCATCTCTCTGACTAATATCTCTCCTCCCCCCTCTGAATGATTCTTACTGTCCACCCCTATGAAGCCCCAGTCCTCCAACCCAACCCTCACATCTCCACACTTGACTGAGGTTGGCTGCCACTGTCATGCATTCACCTTAGCCAGTTACCAGCCCCCCACAGAGCTGAGCCACTGTTTTTATTTTTGTTTGGGTTGGAGGGGGTGGATTGGTGGTTTGCTGTTAAGGTGCAGTAAGTACATAACCTTACTACATTATAGTATACAGATTTCTGCCCCTACACACACCTGCCCCAGATATTTAATCAGTCGATCATATCTCTGCAAACAACTAGGTCTTCATCCTCTTCTGAAACTGAGAATTAGATATTCAGGGGCCCTTTTACTAAAGCTCAGTGCATGCTAACGGACATTAGAACAGGATAAATGTCCATTAACATGGCCTGGAAGACTGGAGAGAGGATGAGAGGCATTGAAAAGGGATGGGGGTGCTGGGGAAGGGGTATGGGAGAAGGGGATGGGTCTCTGAAGAAGGTTGAGTGAGAGTTGAAATGGGATTAAAAAGATGGTGAAAGAGAGGCTATTGGGCATAGGGAATAGGGTAGCAGACAGAAGAATGGCCTTGGAAGCAAGGGAAGGAAGGAGAGACAGCGATGGAGTTGTGACTGATAGAGTGATGAGATGCAGTGGAGGGTAGGTAAGGGCTAAGAGGGTGAGTACAGAGGATGGGATTGGGGGACTAAGGAAGTGGGTGAAAGATGGGGGGATGAGTTTAGGAGACTGGCAAGGGAAAGACAGAAGGGACAATGAGAGTGCTGGAGAGGGAGATGGTAAAAGCCAGTAGGTAGATGAGAAGTGAAACGGAGACTAAGAACTAAAGGGTGAAAGAAAAGTGTGAAAAAAACATTAAATGAAAGATATGTAGAGAAGGAAAAGAAGAAGACAAGAGGCGAGAGAAATGGAAAAGCCAACCTGGAAAAGAATTTAAGAGATGACAGAAACATGGAAAGTGGAAAAGAGATTGGAACCAGCCCAATTAGAAAAATAAAATGCTCTGACAACAAAGAGAGAAAAGAAAACATTATTTTTATTTCATGCCTTTTAAAAACACTGATACTGAGATGAAACCAGAATCAGATTTTATTTTGTATGGTGAATTCTATGGGGAAATGCTCTAGTTCATCTCTGCACTCATTGTTGCATGAAGAAGGCTCCTGTGTGTGGATGCAGAATATATGTCTGCATTTAACACTGTGACAATGCAGAGTCAGAGGTCAGTATTTTTTTTATATTAAAGTTCCAGGAAGCATAATTTAACTCAAATAATTTTTATTGTGTATAATCAATGCTGGCAGTTTTTGTTTTGCTTTCTATAGTTTGGGAATATAAATTACATTCTTTTTTCAGGGGCAACTGCCTGACTAGTGTTTAGAGCAGGGGCTCTCAACCCAGCCCTCGGGACACTCCTAGCAGTCAGGTTTTCAGGATACTCAGCATGCAGAAGATAGATTTGCATGCACTACCTCCATTCTAGGAACAGTAGAACAAGAAAATCCTCTACGACGAATCCACACAGTACACAAGGAGTAGAGGCTGACCACAGACTAGACCAAGTGTATATCTTGGAAAAAGTCAGTACATGTACTACGCATAGGGACTGATTGCGTTTGAGGGCAGGAATGTGAAAACTTGAAAATTCCAGGAATGCATTTCTGTCAGTTGGTTTGCAGTACAAAGTAGTAACGAATCCATATGTCTCCTTCTTGATAAGTTGATCTAAAAACTTGATCTCTTCAGTATTAAAATTCAATTTAAAGGTCAGATGGGGATCATTTTCATTTAGCCACTCAAAACACTCTTGTAGAAGACTCTCATCTCCGCGCCGTAATAAAAAAATGTCTAATTTATCTTGTGTTGGTTATGTGCGTTAAAAAAAAAAGTCAGCCCCTATGCGTTGTACATTTACTGACTTTTTCAAGATATACACTGCTGCCCATACCCTCTATAGGTACCGTTCATGATCTATAAGGTGATCCTCATAATCAGTCTCAGCCTTAACCTTTAATAATTTCTCTTTTCCTTTATGTTTTATAAGCTTATTTATAGATATTGGTTTTATACTCTACATTTCATATTTGTTACAATTATATTTAGCTCCATTAGCCACAAAAGTGTTTTCTGCGATGTTTGCACTATAAATGTTCTTTTTATTTTTTAGAATTGATGTGCGCAGGAAACTTGATTTGAAATTCATAGAGTTCACCTTTGTTTACAATTTTGCTTTACGTGTGTACTCTGTGGTAAGTTCCATTTCCTTTTCGTAAGGTAGCTAAATAATTGTTATATTTTTACTTAGTTTGTCGATATAGTCCTCTACAGTCCACTGAAATATTATTTATTTATTTATTTATTCATTATATGCCATTTTATTTCAATTTGATTTTTAGTTTAAATGTCTCTTTATTAATATGTCTGCTGTATAGCAAAACAACAACTTTTCTCTGGCAATTGCGTTTTACTTGTATATGTTCTTATTGTTTTGAATACTGGTCTTTGTAGAATATGATTTATTTTATGTGTTAAAAACTTATGTATATGTATTTTTTAGAATATCCTGTTTGACCCCTGAGGCAGACGCCTCTGCATGTCGAAACACGGACCATGTCGGGTCCTTTTGAATAATCAATAAAGTATTTTCATCAATACCATCTCCATAGTTGGTCTAGTCTGTGGTCAGCCTCTACTCCTTGTGTACTACCTCCATTCTATACACTACCTCCATTCTATGCAAATCTATCTCATGCATATTCATTCTGGATATCCTTAAAACCTGACTGGGTTGAGAACCCCTGGTTTAGAGTGAGAGGACCTCCTCACCCTCCTTCTTTCATCAGAGTTTTCAGGGAGCCCTTTCTTTTGTTTGCCTTGGGGGGGGGGGTGCTACCTCACCCCTCGCTTCAGGCAGCAGACTGCCGTGAGCTGCCCCTGGGGGTAAGTGCTGCCTGTAAATTGTGCTGTCTGTGGATGGCCCCAAGAAAAAAAATACTGCCTGTTTAGGGGGGTATTTTAAAGAGGGAGAAAAAGCTGTGATTTGGACAAGAAAAAGGGAGGATGCTGGTATCAGGCCGAGGGAAGGGGGAGTGGGAAAGTGCACTCTCCCTTTGTTAAGTCATGTGAATATGAGAGAGGGCATAATGAGAGAAAATTTCCTATGGTGCTGGCTCATTTCAGTTAAAAAAATATATCTTCGTTGTTTTGATATGCTGGCTTCATATTCAGCATTTTAGTCTTGTACGTGTGTATGTTTTTTTTTTCATAACCATAACAAATATGTATGAGATGTATGTATGCAAATGATATGCTAATATTCCAAGCCACACACTCCCCCCCCCCTCCACATGAAACATCAAACTACGCTCATGCTGATTACTGTAGTATTTATGTTTCCCAATAGTTATTCCTATGAAAGTAAGGGCCTGAAAAGTGCCTTTATATAAGGCATCCCTAGAGGAGGAGTTTTCTTGAGACTATATGAAAGCAATAACTAGTGGGAGCTTTGGGGAGTTTTTAGAACAGCATTCTTGGAAGTAGTTGTCTTGGAGCAAGGTTGTAGCAGTTTTTGAGAGGAGCAGTGCAGTGTGGACCTTCTAGACGAAGGGGTTCTCCAAACCTGACCTTTCTGGTGAGAAGGCCACTTGTCTATCTAGACAGTTGGAGTGGGTCTAATGCTGTGTTTTTCAACTATTTTGTGAGTAGGAGACAGTTTCCCATTTTCCTCATACAGGAAACAAAGCTCAGCCCTCGGAAAATCTGTTTTGTGACTAAGGATCTCTAATAGTGTACTAGAAATCCACAGCTGTTAAATGTAACCTGTTTTTTGATGAAGGAGAAATCTGATCTGATTTGGATTTATGACTTATATTCATCGTTCCTGAAGCTGAGCTCAAAGTGCGTTGTAATCAGGTACACAAGTTATTTCTCTTCCCAACTGGACTTACATGCATTAATATGTTATGTACATTTAGAGGGGAAGGACTTTAAGTTGCATTATGCCCTAATGCAGCCCAACTTCATCTCCCTTGGCAATATTTAAGTCACTGTGGGTTACATAGTAATGAGATGCAGAACATGTTCTGCATCTCATTACTATGCAAATATCATAACATGACTTGAGGTCATAACTCTGCAAGTTGCGTTAGGGGAAAAAAAAATCATGGTAAAATAACTCCTGCTTTTTGTTGAGGCTATTTCACCACCCTGGAGCATCAGGCCTCAAAGCCACATCCCGATTCTCCAGGGCCAGCAGGGCAAGGCACCCTGGTTTCCGTACCCCCGGCTCATGTCCCCCTGGATCAAGCCCCAACCACCCCCACTTCCAAGATAGCCTGCACCCCCTCAAAGGGCTACCTTTTCAGCATTTGTGGTCTGGGGAGGGTGTCTTTGGGCAGGATCAATGCCCAGTAGCTCATATTCAGTCCAGAACCGGATGCAAAATGGCACCCCTAGCAGTTGTCTCATGAGACTACCATTCAAGGTGTCATTTTGTGGCTAGTACAGGACTGAAACAAAGAATTAATGTCCCAAACATATATGTAAAGAGCAGGATTTTACAACGCACCATCTGGTGCATGGGGATAATCAGATTAACTGCCTCTCACAACCATACGAACAATCATGTTCTCTCGCTACAGGCGAAATGGTGTGGAGCAAATCCTCATGTAATCCCCTTACTTCTTTTATCTGTATTCTTACATCTTTTATATCCCAAAACTGTGCAAATTTGCAAGAATAAATATATACATTGCTTCTAAACATTCACTTATCTTTAAAAGGCAGCAATTTAACAATAACAGGGAACCCCCGCCGACATGGCCAAGTTTCGCATGGTGCTTTATCAAGGAAGAGGCTCTGTGCAATATAAACCATATAAACATTACTACTCATACTTACAAAAACAACCATCAACTTACTAAAATTACAATAGCATCATTACCGTTTCATCCTGCATACACTCCTGTATATCAAAAAATGGCCGCGGTGTTTCTACACGAACCTTGCATTTAAAGGACTGGGCATTGCCCATGCCAGAAGACTGCCCTCTGGACCACCAATGTTGAAAAAGTAACCCTTTGAGTGGGCAAGGGCTACCTTGGAAGTGGGGGTTAGAGTAGGGAAGGGGGGGCTTGAACCTTGTGGTGTGTAGGGCTTCAGCTGAGGGGATCAGTCGCTGGATGAATCCTGCTGTGCAGACCTGAGAGTATGGACTGTGGCTTTGCAGCCTGATGCCCCCAAGCCGCTGGAATAATGCCGCCTGCAAGATGGCTTGCAAGCAGCATTATACTTTGCAAATGGGATTCAGCAACCTGTGGAACTGAGATCCTGCAGGCTGGTGAATCCCATGTGAAATCAAGGTACATAAGAGGTGATCTTTTACTGCCTCTTGATAAGTGCTCCCCAATGCATGGCCACACAGTAAGAGTTATCTTACCACATGGCCATTAGGGGGGGGGAGGGGGCTTTTTACCTGCTGCGGTAAAAAGGGCTCTGTCGTGCGGGAAAAACAGCCCCCACCACTACCGCAGGGCCCTTTTTCCCGTAGCTTAGTAAAAGGACCCCTTTGTTCCCAGGAGTCTCTACATGCATTCCATATAAATATTTTGATTTAAGGAAACCTTTTACGAAAAGGTGTTAAGCCCTAATGTGTAAAGCACACAAAAAAAGACTAATTGCAAGATGCATTAAAGTGTTCTGTAATAATCTGCCAGTTTAAGCACACTAAACCCCGGATTCTATATGTGGCGCCAGTCCAAGATGTGCGCCCAACTAAATTGGCTAATGAGCCAATTAGTGCCAATAGTTGGGTGCTAATTGGCACCAATTTAGAAAATAGTGTGCTCCCATATCCCATAGGAGTCCTTTTACAAAGGCGAGCTGAAACATGACTTGCGGTAGTGTAGGCGCGGGTTTTGGGCATGCACCAATTCATTTTTCACCGTGCCCGTAAAAAAGCCTCTTTTTTTGCCGAAAATGGACGTGCGGCAAAATCAAAATTGCCACACATCCATTTTCGGTCTGAGACCTTACCGCCAGCCATTGACCTAGTGGTAAAGAATCTGGGCGGTAATGACCTACGCGTGTCAAATGCCACTTGGCGCGCTTCCGTTACACGCATCCAAAAATAGAAAATATTTTTCAGATGCACATATCGGATGTGCGGCAAAAATGAAATTACCGTAAGAGCCACGTGGTAGTCTGGCAGTAACTTCATTTTGGCGCGCATTGGGAGTGCATAGACACTTATGCAGCTTAGTAAAAGGGGCCCATAGTGTGCAACCCAAAAGCAGGAGTGGCCATAGGAGGTGCATGGGCGGTTCAGAGATGCTCTAAAATCTGCATACAGTATTATAGAATATCGGGGATGTGTACCTAAATTGTGCTCCAGGAATTACACCTGGTTTCAACAGGTGCAAGTCCTAGTGCTCAAATTTGGGTGCAGAAATCAGTGCTGAATTCTATGTTATAATGGACGCTCATCTTTTAGCTCCCATTGTAGAACAGCACTGATTGTCAAATTTTTTTTGGCACCGAGTTTTGAGCACTGTTTACTGAATGTAGCCGTATTTATGCATTATTCAGTTACTTTTTAAAATATTTTTGGGAGAGGGTGCACCTTGTGTTGGGAATGGGCATGAAAGCGCTCCCATGTTAATTTTGTTTTTGCAAGTCCCATGTGCTACTGGAAAATTAGCGCAAGACCTGCAAAATTAAGAGAAAATTAAAATTAAAAGCCTTAAATACTGCTGTATTACATCTAGGCTTAACTCACAGCAGCGGCGTAGCAAGGGCGGGGCGGTCTGCCCCGGGTGCACGCCGCTGGAGGGGTGCAGAGAGCAGCCGCACGCATGTCAGCTCTGCTGTTTCCCTGCTCCCTCTGCCCCAGAACAGGTTACTTCCTGTTGCAGGGCAGAGGGAGCAGGGAGCCAGCAGAGCTGAGAGCTGCACAGCTGCTCCCAGCAGCCAGGAATGCACCCGGGGGAGGGGGGTGGGTGCGCATCAGCGATCCGCCCCGGGTGGCAGCCGACCTAGGATCGTCACTGGTTCACAGGAAACTCCCACATTAAAATACATTGAGTCCAGATTTTAATGCGTTTTAGCAAAAAGGCCTCTTAATTTCTTATATTCTGCCTGCAAGCCTGAAAGCTATTGAAGTAGTGTATATTTAAGCAGCAGTAGGTATTTTTCTGTCCCTGGAGGGTTCACAATCTAAGCTTGTACCTGAGGCAATATACATGTTCTAGGCAGCAAACATATTTACACATAATTCTATAGCAACCATTTTCTACATTTGAAACATTCTTCACACATGGAAAATGTTTTTATAAAATGACCCATAAGTTCATAACTCACATTACCATGCATTAACCTGTTATTTCATGCTAGTTAATCAGGCCCCAAGGTGCTCATCTCAGGGAGATAAGAGGAGCCTTCTCAGAGGGAATGCAGTTCTCGCTAGTACAAGAAAAAATCTGGAGAAGTAACAGAGGATTCCACACTGATTCTGGGAAAGTGTTGGAGGCAAGGAAGGCCCAAAGGGAAAGTTGAAATTTGCACTGCAGATATACTTTGTGTATTTTTGAGTGTCTGTAAATTCTTGAAGAGGATTTCTTTTACATCTTACCATTTACTTTATGTTCCAATAAGCATCATCTTTGGAACAGCAGCATCTGTGCAAAGTGAATGATTTTGAGACCCATTTTCCTCCCTCTCCCCCTCCAACCCAAATCTGGAAGAACAACTGAGAGTTCCCGTAAGTTTATTATGTCTCTGCAGTGCCTGAAGGTGTGTCCTGACTTTAAGAGGACCCTAAAAAGGTATTAAACAAGGTAAATGCTAAAGATGCACACTTCATACACAGCCTTCCAGGGTTGAAACTATAGGAGCCCGGAATAAGAGGCTTGGGGATGCTAATGGGTCCTTTTACAAAGGTGCCCTGAAAAATGGCCTACAGTAGTGTAGACGTGGATTTGGGGTATGTGCAGAATCATTTTTCAGTGCACCTACAAAAAATGCCGTTTTAAATTTTTCACAAAAATGGACGTGCGGCAAAATAAAAATTGGCATGCGTCCATTTTGGGTCTGAGACCTTACCTCCAGCCATTGACCTTGCGATAAAGTCTCATGCGGTAACCAGGCAATAATGACCTGAGCATCAAATGCCATTTGGTGCGTCCAATACGCATGGCAGAAAATAAAACTTATTTTCCAGACGCACGTATCGGACACATGCCAAAAATGAAATTACCGCAAGAGCCACACGATAGCCATGCGGTAACTCCATTTTGGCACATGCTGGGCGCACGTAGACGCTTATGTGGCTTAGTAAAAGGACCCCTAAGTCTCCCCAGCCGCAAGCCAACCCGAATCAGAGGCTGCAAAGAAAATCAAATTGTGTGCGAGGCCAAAGCCCTGTGCACACCTCCGGCCCTTTGCATGATTTAATTTTCTTTGTAGCCTCCGAGTTAGGGAGATAGTGGCAGGGAAGTGAAGGGAAGATCGCTGCTCCTATTAATGCCTAATACTAAATTTTGGATTTGGATTTAGCTCATGTCATTCTCAACTGTAGCTCACTGTTCCTATGGCCAACAGGAAGATGCTGGACTTGGGAGCTAGGGCTGATTGGGAGCCAATTGTTAAAGTATCCCCATATATTTCCAGAATGCTGCAAATATTGTTTTCTTTAATATGTTGTATTATTTTGGTACATTACTTTGATTTTTTTTTGGCACACAACTCCATGGATTGTGTTCAATGTGTATAATAACATCAGTAACAGTTACTAGGTGGGGGAGGGGAGGTAGCTATGTTTAAAAGTGCCCCCACTGTCCCTTTATTGATGATACAGGACTGAATGTGTCGCATCCCAAGGATTTTAACTTGGACCACCACACCCTAGCCCCACCCCACTTTAGCCTCCCCAAATATCTGAGTCACCAACCGCCTATGCCATGGTCAAATAATACCAGTGCCAATATGTGGGTATTTGATGGCTCAACACTGAATATAACACTGTAAGCCACAATGAGCCTGCAATATGTGGGAAAGCGCGGGGTACAAATGTAATAAATAAATAAATAAATATCTGGGTTTATTGGACAGTGCTAGGAGCTAAATGGATAATTCAATGCAATTACTCAAATAGTGCTACTCAAAATCTGTGAATTGCCCCAGTGAGCAGCACTTATCTAGGTAGGAGCCACTCCTACCCCAGCTAATTGTTACTGGATGCTGGGCCCTGTATTTTCAGTTTGGGGGGATTAGATCATGTCAAGTGTAGGAAAAGAGCATCTCTTCTGCTGAAATTTTCACTGTTTAATGTTCTTGACACTTTATTCTTTGACATACGATACATATCTAATATCTACATTTATTAAAAGGTATTACTTGCAACTATTTACTTACCTACTTTTTGTGTGTGTCATCAGACAATTATGCAAGTAGGCTCTGCCTCTGGCCCTACCCCTGACCCGGACCCTTTAGCACCCCCAAACAGCTGGGCCACTGACTGCCTATGTTTGACGCATTATCAGATGCCACGTTCCGTAAGAAAGATCATCTCAGTGAAGAAAAGTTAAACCAAATTCCAATTTAGCTGCTAAACAGGGGCTTTATTCAAACTGTAGCAATACCTGCAAGCCAGGAAGAAAGAGAAGACCTGAGCTGACAACATTAGGAGGTGGTTACAGAAATAAATTAATGCAGTTTTCAGCAGGGCAGATAGAAAATGAATATTTTTTCAACAGGAAAGAGACACAACATACCACGAGAAGTGCTATATGCAAGCAGGAATATGTGGTTTAGGTTGTGATTGTGAAAATATCTACCAAAGAATAATCCAAAAGGTTAAGCAATGTTAAGTAAACCAGTGCATCAATGGAGACCAGTTTTGTGAGAATCCTGGATACTTTTTCTTTCCCTCTCTGCAGCTCTGGCACTTTGGAAACAAAAATCACATCCCCAACTTACAGTTCTGGCTATAAGCCCTTTCTTAAGAATTTGTCACCAAATAATAGAGGACCAAACACAATGAGCCAGAATGACTTTGGTTACCTTGGGTCATATACTCATAAAAATCTGAGCTACTAAATTTATGCCCCTAAGTTGGGCTTCTAAAATTTGTGCTCTATTTTCTGTTAGACTTAGGAGCAAAGTTTCCAGTTGAAAATCCATCTTAATTTAAGAGCTTTAAAGTTATGCTTATAAATTTAGGCCTGCCATTCATTTGCCTAGATTCATGAGCCTAAATTATAAACCTAGTTTTTAGATTGCGGTTAATGCTGAGGTGCCCATTATATTTGTATGGGCATTTACCGCCAGCTGATTTTTACCGCAAGCTAAAAACGCTAGTGTGGCTTTGTAAAAAGCCCCCTAAGCAATTTTCCCTGCCCTAAATTCACCCCTGTTGCTATCCACTTTTTATGCTTCTAAATTTAGGAGTTTAGTGAAATTGAGTAAAAAGCTGTTCATTCGAGCCCAGTAAATTTTCAAAGAGGCCAATTTAGAGGCATAACTCTCACAGGTAGGAGCATAAATCCTTTGAATATTGAGCCCCTGGTTTCTTTAACCTTCTAATCTCCCAGGGATTCTTCTGAAACTATTGGTAGGATTTATTCAATTCTTTTTTTCATCCTGCTAATCACAGAAAAAAAAGGCTGGAAATTTTGGCTGGCCATGGCCCTTCTATTGAACCTTTCTTTTAAAAATTAGGAAAGCCAAGGTGTCATCTCATGTTTCTCAACAAGGCTTCCCCTGGGAAATCATGTTCAGGAAATAAAATCTAATTAATTCCAGAAAAGTAGATTCCTTGGCTTTTCATTCTATTACACCCTTAGTTTAACCTCCTTTATCTTCAGGTAGTGACAGCATGGAATTATAAAACATTGCTGTACCAGTGTCCTTGATGGTTTGCCATCCAGATTAACCTAGTGTTCTTTGTTTGGATTAGTGCTAACCGTGACGTCTATAACAATGTACTGTATATTAGGGATGGGCACCTAAAAATGTTTCATTTTTATGTTTGTTTATTTTTCCATGTGGAAAGGAATGTCATTAAGAGCATGCAGTGTGCTTACAAAGTAGGCACTTTTCTTAAAGAGTGCATTCTGTATGTACATACACCCCCCCCCCCCCCCCCCAGATTTTATATATGGTGTGCTTCTGAGATACACGTGCAACTTAATTGGGTAATGAACTGTCAACCATCAATAATTGGATGCTAACAACCAATTATTGACATTAATTTGTGCCAATAAGGATTTGCATGTGCATCTGGCTAAATGTCATTCTATAATGGGGGTGTGGCCAGAGGCATTCAAAACTGTTGCACTCAGTGTTATAGAATAATGGGTCTCTGTACCCAACTGGGGTGCCGGGACTTACATCAGTTTTGAAGAGGCGTAAGTCTGATGCCCAGAGTTGGGCATGTGAATCAGCACTGAGCACTATTCTATAAAGGTTGTGTGCCCTGTATAGAACAGTGCTTTAGTGCCAATCTTTTCTGATGCTCATTTTTCAGCGCCATTTATAGAATTCACCCCACAGAATGCACTCTTTTCCGATATCAAAAAGAAGAGGCTTCGCTGGTCCACAGAAGGCAGCAAGAAGTAGTAAACAAAGCAGGCCAGACGTCCAGAACAATCCTTTATTAAAAGAGACCCGATGTGGCCACGTTTCACTGTAATAGCTACATCAGGGGTTTAACAAAACACTAATAAGTACACAAATTAAAATCAATAAAACATACAAAAAAATCAAATTACACACATGCAACACGCAAAGAAGCATAGATATGGATTCACAAGCATTAAAAAAACTGTTAGTCATCATTGGCTTTTAAAACAAATTTTAAAGACACCATAAAAGTATGAAACCAATAAAAGAATCCTTGAATTGTGCAAATCAATGTGTGTACAATCCAATACAATGTGAAACATAGAGAGGCATTTTCGAACGGGGACGACTATCTCTAAGGGCGCCCAACTCTAAGGATGGTGCTGCGAAGGGGCGGGGCAAACCAAGATGGACGTCCATCTTTCGTTTCGATAATAAGGTCGGGGACGCCCAAATCTTGACATTTAGGTCGACCTTAGAGATGGTCGTCCTTAGGTCGTTTTTCAGATGGTCGTCCTCGGTTTTCGGCTATAATGGAAACCAAAGATGTCTATCTCAAAAACGTCCAAATCCAAGCCCTTTGGTCATGGGAGCAGCCAGCATTTGTAGTGCACTGGTCCCCCTCACATGCCAGGACACCAACCAGGCACCCTAGGGAGCACTGCAGTGGACTTCAGAAATTGCTCCCAGGTGCATAGCTCCCTTACTTTGGGTGCTGAGCCCCCCAACCCCCCCCCCCCTAGGTCCACCTGCCTGAAGTACACTGCACCCACTACAACTGCTCCAGGGACCCGTATACTGCTGCAATGGACCTGAGTATGGCATTTGAGGCTGGCATAGAGGCTGGCAAAAAAGTATTTTTAAACTTGTTTATTGTGATGGAAGGGGGTTAGTGACCACTGAGAGAGTAAGGGGAGGTCATCCCCGATTCCCTCCAGTGGTCATCTGGTCAGTTCGGGCACCTTTTTGAGGCTTGGTCATGAAAAAAATGGACCAAGTAAAGTCGGCCAAGTGCTCATCAGGGACACCCTTCTTTTTTCTATTATCGGCCGAGGACGACCATCTCCTAATCATGCCCCAGTCCCACCTTCGCTACCCTGCCGACACACCCTCGTGAACTTTGGTCGTCCCCGCGACAGAAAGTAGTCGAGGGTGTCAAAAAAAAATCGGCTTTCGATTATGCCGATTTGGATGACCTTGCGAGAAGGATACCCATCTCCCGATTTGTGTCGAAAGATGGGCATCCTTCTCTTTCGAAAATAAGTGTGATAGTAACTGTGTACAAAACCATACTTAAGAATCCATCTAATAAAGCACATACGTAACTAGGGTTAAAAATAGTGTTTCCCTTAGTCAGTAAATATGTGTCCATTATGGTGAAACATGGCCAAGTCAGGTCTCTTTTAATAAAGGATTGTTCTGGACTTCTGGTCTGCTGTGTTTACTTCTTCTTTTCTGATATTACACATACACACTGTGAACCAGTATGCAAGTGTAAATCATTACTTATGTGTATGCATGTGTGTATTGTTGGGAAAGAGTATGCACGATGTGCAAACAGTGAACACTCTACAAAAAGCATGCACCAAGGGGTAGATTCAAGAAAGAACACCACAAACTAGTTGCAAAAAATGTGGGCACTAAGTGTCAATTCTCTAATGGCAATTGTGCACAAAATTGTCGTTATAGAATAGAGCGTAAGTCGGCATGTGGGCACCTAACTTTAGATGCGATCACTTATACCATGTCAAAGGCTGAAGTAAATACTTTTACAGCCAATTAGCATCAATTAATGTCACTTAAGGGCTATTTTTGATACTTAAGGCCAACTGCCACGAAATTTAACAATTAAGTTAGGAACACAACTGATTCTAGTCAAAAATTTGGGGCACCCTACTTTATAGAATCCGGGAGTATATGTGCATAGTGCTCACTCTTTATTTTTCTAATATCTTTATTGAACAAACCAACCAACCAGCACAAAGAAATCATCAATAATCAGTCCACATTGCCACTACGGTAGAAGATTTTACCCATATAACAAAACTACACCACCCATTTACGGGCCTAGTCTTGTCTCCTCTAAAGTAAATATGGTACAATAACAGAATGGCCTGGCATCTGGTGAACAACATTCATTTGAAATGACTGTCCATCCCTACTGTATATCTGAATACACTTAAAATAGGGCATAGAGGAGTGCAGGTACAACTCTGGCCACCTTGTTGGGCAGTCTGGATGCACCATATAGCTCTTTATCCACCATCTTTTCCTATGTTACTATCATTTATCATGGGTTAGGGAACCATACAACCATACATGCTACAGTTTCTTTACAGATCACCATTAGGCCATCATCTCCAGTAGACCCTTCCCATTTATTTCTATTTTGAAGTTTATGAGCAAGTTAATATTTATGTGAATACAGGCTACCAGCCTGACATGGGGATCCTTTGTTTCATTCTTTCTCTGATTGTTCTTCTGGAATTGCGGCAGAAACTTGTGATCTGAATTGGCCACTGTTACAAACAGGATACTAGGCTTGATGGACCTCTGTCTGTCCCAGTGTGGCAGTGCTTATGTACTTATAAACCAGTTTGGCACAGTTAGGCATAGTGTAAGGTGCATATTAAGGGACCCTTTTACTAAGGTGTGCTGAAAAATGGCCTGCCCTGGTGTAGACGCATGTATTGGACGCACACAGGTCCATTTTTCAGTGTGCCTGCAAAAAGGCCCTTTTTTGGTGAAAATGGACGTGCGGCAAAACAAAAATCAGCGAGCGTCCATTTTGGGCCTGAGACCTTACTGCCACCCATTGATTTAGCGGTAAGGTCTCATGCGCTAATCGGGCAGTAATCGTGCTGCTGATTACTGCCCGGTTAGCATCATGCGGTAGAAAATAGAAATTATGCGCATAGAAATTAGAATTACCACCCAGTGCACATGGTAGACGGGCAATAGTTCTAATTTGACGTGCTTTGTACATGCGTAGGCGCCTACACATCTTAGTAAAAGGACCTCTTAGTGCATATGTTCACTGTTATGCTAGAATTCTATAAGGAACACAGGAATCTACATCTCTTTATACATTCTAATGAAGCCTCAAGTCTCCCAACGTTGTAAAATGTCATGGTGTAGATCACTTTTTCTCCATGAGTGTCTGCCCCGCCCTCACGTCAAACGTGATGACGTCGAGGGTGGAGCAGTTACACTCCACGAATCGCATCGCCCATCCGTTCGTGACTTCAAATGCATCGCCTGCAAGAAAGAAAGGAGGACTACCATCGCCCCGCCCTCGTGTCACAACGCGATGACATCGAGGGCGGAGCACTGACATGGGAGGAAGCTAGGGAGGAAAGCAGCATGAATGTGTGAGGGAGGGAGCGAGCCAGCCTGAACATGGGAGGGAGGGAGGGTGGCAGGCAGCCTGAACGTCGCAGAGAGGGAGGGAACGAGCCAGCCAGCAAGACAGCCTGTACGTGGGAGGGAGGGAGGGAGGGAGCCAGCCTGAATGTGGCAGTGGGAGGGAGGGAGGGCCACAACCCTGCAAGGCAGAGGGAGGGGGCCACGACAGTGAAGCTGGGAGGGGGGAGGTCTACGAATTGCACCGCCCACCCAATCGTGACGTCACATGCATCGCCTGCAAGAAATAAGGAAGGAACCATCGCCCCGCCCTCGCGTAACAACGCGATGATGTCGAGGGCAGAGCACTGACACGGGAGGAAGCGAGGGAGCGAGCCAGCCTGAATGTGGGAGGGAGGGAGTCGGGCAGACAGGCAGGCAGCCTGAACTTCGGAAGGGAGGGAACGAGCCAGCCAGCCTGAATGTGGGAAGGAGCGAGGGAGGGAGCCAGTTGAATGTGGCAGTGGGAGGGAGCCAGCTTGAACGTGGCGGTGGGAGGGAGGGAGGGCCACGACCCTGAAAGGCGGAGGGAGGGGGGCCATGACACTGAAACTGGGAGGGGGGAGGGGAGGAAAAAGGGGAGGGAAAGGGGAAGGAAGGGGGAGGGAAGTCACGGGGGAGGGGGAAAGAGGGTGGATGCACGTAGTTTTAGGTGCTGAGATATCAACTAAGCATATTCTATATACTGTGCCTTACTATGCCTAAATCTAGGTGCTGATTATAGCATACGCTTAGTCGGCACCAATTTCAGTGCCAATTTTTTAGATGCCATATATATAAAACCTCCCCCAGCATGGCTATTCCTCTGCCACTAGAGGGCATAGCCATAATAACATAGTAAACATAGTAGATGACAGCAGAAAAAAACCTGCACGGTCCATCCAGTCTGCCCAACAAGATAAACTCATATGTGCTGCTTTTTGTGTATACCCTACCTTGATTTGTACCTGTCCTCTTCAGGACACAGACCGTATAAGTCTGCCCAGCACTATCCCCGCCTCCCAACCAGCAGCCCCGCCTCCCACCACCGGCTCTGGCACAGACCGTATAAGTCTGCCCAGCACTATCCCCGCCTCCCAACCAGCAGCCCCGCCTCCCAACCACTGGCTCTGCCACCCAATCTCGGCTAAGCTCCTGAGGATCCATTCCTTCTGAACAGGATTCCTTTATGTTTATCCCACACATGTTTGAATTCCGTTACCGTTTTCATTTCCACCACCTCCCGTGGGAGGGCATTCCAAGCATCCACCACTCCCTCTGTGAAGAAATACTTCCTGACATTTTTCTTGAGTCTGCCCCCCTTCAATCTGTGGCTTAGAGCATGGAAGCAGCTAGGGATGGAGCCAGTATATATAGAAGGAGGGCATCTGGCTGTGACAATGGGAAAGAATAATCAGTCTTCTAGGAAGGGTACCCCCCCCCCCCCCAATTTCTTATTATCTGTCTCTCATAGGCAGGGATTAGAGGAGAAGATGGGGAAAAAGTGATGTCACACAGCATCACATTTAATTCTAGTATGTGTCAATGTGCAAAGGGAAAGGGAAATGGGACTTGATATACCGTCTTTCTGAGGCTTTTGCAACTACATTCAAAGCAGTTTACATATATTCAGGTACTTATTTTGTACCAGGGACAATGGAGGGTTTAGTGACTTGCCCAGAGTCACAAGGAGCTGCAGTGGGAATCGAACTCAGTTCCCCAGGATCAAAGTCCACTGCACTAACCACTAGGCTACTCCTCCAAAGAATGCATTGATGTCCCTCTGTGTTTTTCCAACTTTCATGTTTCTGTTACATGTATGACTTTCAGTTTCCATAAAAGTTACATCTGTAAGGTGAAAAACAACAAGGAGAGTCATGGTCAGGTGCATAAGATATTCCATAAAGTATTTACACTGTAAAGAGTGCCCAAAACATCAGCAGTGTTAGTCCTCTGAGGTCAGAGCCTTATTATGATTGAGCCTTATTTTGACTTCAATGAAGACATGAATAGAAGAGTTCTATTCATGTCATCAGTGAAGTCATAATAAGGCTCAATCAAAGGATAACTCACTAAAAGCTGGTTCTTTACACTACCTTGCATACCCAAAGGATAGCCAGACTGTTTGATTCAGTTTCTTCTGCTGCATGGGCTGTGTAAATATCTACATAATACTTTCTGCCTCTTGTCTCTAGTTACACTTGCTTTGAAGACATGCCAACCATGCCCAACATTGAGTCCTGTTCATTTTAACATAATGTCATTCACAGCCGCTATAATTCAATCATCACACTTTCACATTTTGGCCAAGCCTCCTTTCCCTCTCAAATGTCACTCAGATGTCCCAGTTACTTTCATCTCTGACCTATCCAGATGCAGTGTGGCACTTGTAGGACTGAACGATAGTAAGAATGTCATGAATTCTGCTGTCAGAAAATTTGAAATTAAAAAGAACAGGATTGGCCTCTGGCTAAAAATAACCCAGAATGTAAGTAGCCATCTGGTTACTATACAGTATGGTCAGTCACTAGAAAACCAGAATACACAGCAATGCAATTATGAAAATGATCATAACTGAAGTAGAGCAATATCAATTATAACTATGATAGCAGTTTGCAGCTTTTGAGCAACATAATAGACTGATTAGTTTTATAAAAAAAGGAAAATATTTTATATGGATTTTCACAGAACCTTCCCATAATGAGAAAGCTACAGCTCTCAGAATCATAGGTGAGTTAAAAATATGTTCTTGACAAACAGAGCAGCCTAGACATTACTTAGCACGCTAACCTCATGACAAACCCATAGGCAATTCCACAGATGTCAACCCAGTGCCCAAAGAGGCTGCAAGGGGAGCCAGATGCTGCAGCTGCAAAATGAATTCCCACAGTCTGGGCATCTGTGTTAGACATACAGAAAGAGCAATGTGGCACTATGCGGAGAGGGACACATGGCAGCCCAGCAACTATTTGTTTATTCTTTTTTAATGAGCTCAGCTATTCAGAAAACATGGCATCGTTTGAAATGCATTTTTTTTTTGGAAAACCTGTAATGTTGCTATGATTGTGAGGATTGGTTTGCTATAGATTAGTTTAGTTTCATATATTTGCAGCTTGCTAAACTGCCTTTCGTTAGATGCATCAAAGTGGTTCACTTCAATAAAATCAATAAACATTGCATAGCTGAAAACATACATGTACAAGACAGTTTTATAACTGATTCACAAGATTATTAAAGAGACAAGAACATGATCTAGAAGAGCACAGAAGAGGATAAAAACACAAACACAGCCCATTAGAATCCACATTGGGGATCTGGCAGCGGGAAGAGAGGTCAATGCTTACCTGCTCTGATGACCCACATAGGCCTTAGTAAAGTAGTAGGATTTTAACTCAGATTTTGAGTTTTGTATAAGATTCCCTATGGAAGTAAAGTGGTACAACATTCCATAAGAAAGGTGCAAATAGAAAAATACTGAATGGCATGTACACTCTAACCTAGTACACATGACTGATGAAGGATAACACAAATTTTCATTCTGAGATCTAGTCTGTGAGTGAAACAGTGAACTCATGTGATTGATTAGCTAACTAGATAGATAGGCCAGTGAAGAATGCTTCGTGGGCCAACAAAAGAATCTTAAAGTGTACCCAATAAGCCACAGACAGCCAGTGCTCAGAGAAGGAGGGGGGTTAACATGATTATATTTCTTGGATGTGTAAATTAATCATAGTTACCTTATGCTAGGGCCCACCTTGGGAGTCAGCACGCAAGGAAAAGATCTAGGTGTCATTTTTAGACAATATGCTGAAATCTTCTGTCCAGTGTGCAGCAGCAGCCAAAAAATCAAACAGGATGCTAGGAATGATTATGAAAGAGATGGTAAATAAGACCAAGAGTACTATAATGCCTCTGTATCGCTCCATGATGCACCTCACCTTGAGTATTGAATTCAATTCTGGTTGCCATATCTCAAAAAAGATATAGTGGAATTAGAAAAGGTTCAAAGAAGAGGGATCAAAATGATAAAGGGGATGGAACTTCTCTCATATGAGGAAAGGCTAAAGAGGTTACGGCTCTTCAGCTAGAAAAAGAGATGACTGAGAGGAGATATGATTAAGGTCTACAAAATCCTGAGTGGTGTAGAATGGTGTAGAATGAGTAGAAGTGAATCAATTCTTTACTCTTTCAAAAAGTACAGAGACTAGGGGACACTCAATGAAGTTACATTGAAATACTTTTAAAACAAATAGGAGGATCTATTTTTTCACTCAAAGAATAGTTAAGCTCTGGAACCCATTGACAGGAGAATATGGTAACAGTGTTAGTGTATCTGGGTTTTAAAAAGGTTTGGACAAGTCCCTGGAGAAAAGTCCATAGTCTGCTATTGAGATAGCATGGAATCATGCTATTATTTGGTTTTCTGCCAGGTACTTGTGACCTGGATTGGCCATTGTTGGAAACAGGATACTGGGCTAGATGGACCATTGGCCTAACCCAGTATTGTTTAAGATATTCTGGGCATGTTCTAGACTATTAAGTTGAAGGCTATAGTAAAATATGTTTCCATAGTCCAACCAGCTGAGAATTAGGGTATGCCCTAATCTGCTTAATGCCTTTTGGTCAAAATAAGAATGACTAGAATACATTTGCCTCAAGGATCTGTGACCAATAATATCTGTTGGTCAAACATGAGCAGAGGATCAAAAATGCAGCCTAGAATCTTCAAAGAGTCCATTAGAATGATGGGGGTGCTCAAAAGGATTATGGAGAGTGCCAGCCTACTAAGACTACCTGTTATCCACATTGGTAACATTTTGGGGGGGATTTAAGTTTATTATCAGTAACCCACTGGCCAATGGCTTTCAGGCAGCTAAGTGCATGATAACAGGGAATTGGAAGCCAGCATAGCAGGTTACCTGTCATCTGCAAAGTAATAGCCATTCATACCATATGCAATTTTATAACCATGCATACATACAAAGCATACGTGCATACTTTTCTCTGTGTGAAGTTTTCCAGATTTCAAAGTGAAAGTATGTGTTTATTCTGCTTTGAAAATTATGGCAGGAAAACTCCTTGAGGTGCACAGTTTTCTCAGTAAAATGATGCAAAGATGCTCACATTTTCAAAAGTAGCACATAAATACAAACTTCATCCCCCAATCCCCTTTGTGAACATCTGTCCAAATACCAGGCAAATTTGCACATAGAGGGGGCAATTGTATATAGAGGGAACCTACACATATGCACATAAGGTATAGAATACTAGCGTTTATTCACACATAGGTGCACATACATATGTAAATGCTGAGTAAGCAGCTTATGAACTATTCTATGACTATAAGCTTATCCCCTATAGCACTAAGGTGGGTGTTTACATGGGCGGATTCTGGGCAAATCACACATTCAAGGCTAGATTCTAAATATGGTGCCTGAAAATTCCACATTGAAAAAAAATACGCCTAGGCATATTCTGTAAAGTACGCTAAACTTTTTATAGAGTACGCTTAAATTTCCATACAGTATACAGAATAACACTGAGTGCCAGATTGTAAGCTCTTTGAGCAGGGACTGTCTTTCTTCTATGTTTGTGCAGTGCTGCGTATGCCTTGTAGCGCTACAGAAATGCTAAATAGTAGTAGTAGTAGTAGTGACCCAATGTAGTTGCGGCCATTTACGCCATGATTTACTTGGCGTAAATCCCAACACCTAAATTAGGTGCAGAGTGGGTGCGTTCTATAACAATGCTCATAGATTTTAGAAACGCCCACTTCCCACCCAAGGCCACATCCCTTTTTTAACTATGTGACTTAGAATGTAGATGCACCACATTACAGAATACGCTTAGTGAGCTGTGTGTGTAAATATTAATTAATGCCAATTAGCATTGATAATTGTTTGTTAACATCCAATTAACAGTGCTGATTAGCTAGTTAACCAATTAAGTTATGTGCATTGTTATAGAATACGCTTTGATTTCTATGCAGAAATTAAGGCACCATATATAGAATCCTTGGGTTACTGCAAATAGACACAAACATTTACATCTTCTCTATGGTTGGCCTTAAATATAGGCATGTATCTGACCCTATATGTTAGTATTCTATAGAGGAAAGTAGGCACCTATGTTTCTTTATTGAAGAGGTTCCAACCAGCACCTCTAGGCACTTATATTTCTTTATTTGGATTCTGCTCACACCTTTTCAATAGTAGCTCAAGGTGAGTTACATTCAGGTACACTGGGCATTTCTCTGTCCCTGGAGGGCTCATGATCTAGGTTTATACCTGAGGCAATGGAGGGTTAAATGACTTGCCCAAGATCACAAAGAGCAGCAGTGGGATTTGAACCGGCCACCTCTGGATGTCAAGACAGGTGCTCTAGCCACTAGGCTAAGAATAGCCCCATACAGGCTACTACTGAAAAAGGTGTGAGCAAAATCCAAATAATATAATATGTAGTCATAAGTTTATCTGCAAATCAAACAGGTAATTTTGTAACACTGCTCTATCCATGAAACTACTTTTGACTAGGAGTAGCCTAGTGGTTACTGCAGTGGCCTCATGATCAGGAGAACCGGGTTTGATTCCCACTGTAGCTCCTTGTGACTCTGGGCAAGTCGCTAAGGGGCTCTTTTAGAAAGGCATGGTAGGGCTACTGCAAATTAACCCTACTACCATGGTAGCGCAGCAGCCCAGTGGTAGGGAGCATTCTTTGTGCTAATTAGCAGTACAGTCACATTGCCGCATGCTGCCTGATTACCATGGGGTTAGTACATGAGTCCTTACCACCAAAGTAAAAGGCCAGGCACTAATTTGAAACATAGCGCCTGATCATTAATGCCATAAATAGAACTGTGGCATTTTTGCAGCTGCGCTAAGAGGTGGCCTGAGCGTACAGGAAAATCACATGCTAAAAATAGCACAGGCCACTTTTTAACGCATCTGTGTAAAAGGACCCCTTAACTCTCGATTGCCCCAGGTACAAAATAAGCACCTGTATATAATATGTAAACCGCTTGGACTGTAACCACAAAAAGGTGCATATCAAATCCCACCCCCTTATTTATTTATTTTTACATTTATATCCCACCATAACCCAAACTGGGTAATATTAAAACATACGTAATATCAGTTAAATTAAAAAAACTAACAATCATCTTCCTCCTTCCCTTCCCTATACCTAATATATGATGTGTGTGGTTTAATTGATTGATTTAATTAGCATTAAGTGTCTGATGTATTTGTTTTGATCTATGTGTTGTTATTACTACATTTTTACTTTGTACTTGTTTTTGGTATTCGTTGTAGATTACTTTGAACTAGTTTGTAACCTGGAAAAGGAAAGCATAAATATTTAAAAGAGAACCTCACAGTAAATCCTGCTAAGGAGAAAAAGTACATATTTAAATTGCAACACTGCCTATTTTGTTCTGTTAATATGCATAAATGTGTTATCATGTTTAAAAGCACATGACATCTGATCTTGCACATAATTTTTTTCATTGTTCATGACAATTTATGTTTCATTGATTACTGTAATTACTGTATCACGGAGAAATTTGGAGATATCTCTATTTCATTGTCCACAACTAATGGATTATCATCTAAATCCACATTTTAAGCCAATTGAATATGGCTTAACATGTTTGATCCCCTATATATGTGAATTTTATGCCAACTTACTGTCTTTATATGATACGTTTATATGATGTTTTATATGTTGTTTCTTAATAGGCTCCTGATGCAGGCCTGATAGGCCAAAACACAGCTGTGTCGAGTCTTGCTCATCGACCATCCAGTTGTACTTTTTATCTTTGATATTGTAGATTTATATTTTTATCTTGTTTATCGACCATCAAAATTTGATTTTTTACTTGATTTTTACTCAAAGTGTCGTCCTTTTTTATTTATTTTTTAGTCATCTTCGCTGTTTTGCTTCTGTTTACATTTTTTTTTTTGCAAAGACTTGTTTCTTCTGTTTTTGCCAATAGTGACTTTTGCCTAGGTACCTTCCGAGAGTATACTAAGCTAGAAAGGATCACCTATCTCAGTTTTAAACACAATCACACAATAATACGTTCATTAATATTCCAATATAGTTATAATATTTGCATATCCCATACATTTGACATAACTATAACAGATATTACCTCTTCATTTATAAACTTCATTATATCACAGATATCCATTATGCAATAGATATATGATAAAATTAAATGTTTTATTGGATAATAGAGAGAGATTTTGTATAATAGATATTTGTGATATAATAACGTTTGTAAATGAAGAGTTTTAAACACGAGAGATGATTAACACTACTGTGGCAAACACTGTAAGGTCAACATGTGTGGGAGTAAAACGTCTTATGGTTTCAGGAAATCTGAAGGGTTAGCTATAGCATAGTTAGTCGCTTGTGACTTTGGTGGGGTCAACTAGCACAAAGTTTTCGAATAATTTCAGCGAGTCTCTTTGAGATCTTTTTAGGCCTGCGCTGTCGTATATCTTTTCGAGTCAAATGCCAATTAACAACTAAAACAGTTAATAAAGAATGACGAAGAGTTCACGTTTTTGTTTTCCTGTTCACCAAATTGATCTGAGCAAGATGCCTATTTAATGGTTTTCCGATCTATCCCAGCAATGGTCGCTAGATGTCTCTCTTGTGTCTCGGAAACAACGGCAATCAGGGATTTTTTTTCCTCCTGCCCCTCCCCCAAGCTGTTTAGAAAAAACCAGACGAGACAGGCTGCATTTCCTCTCTTGTTCTTTCTCCCCATTGCTAAGAACATAATAGCAGCAATATAATGGAGTCGATGTATAGAAAAGCTGGTCAGTCTTGCTTTCTGCATGCTACGCTGCATCCATTCTCAATATTGCTGGGAAGCAAGGCGGAAGAAATATTTACTCCAGTTGCAAAAGCTCTGGGGGGAAAAAATGTTTCTGCTGTTGTATCTAGAGAGTAAAATGACAGAGTGGAACCTTTAGCTTGAGCATGACTCTCTATTAGAGGCATTTTATTTTCACAACCCTTTCCACTCCTCCCACTCAATCTGTTCTTTACTTTTTTTCCTCTCACCGTTTTGTGAACACCATTACATTCTGCAAGGAAATGTAAATGAAAGAAAATGGCTTTAAATTACACACTTCGTACTTAGGCGTATTTCTAACGAGGATGTTCCGTGTGAAATCTTTTTATTTTCACACGCTAGATGACTAAAACCGGATTAGCTGGTGAAAACGGAGGTATGGGAGAAAACGCATAACTGAATTGAGAATTCTCTCCAGTACCCGTGCATCGGCTGTCAGACAGCTAACTTCACGTGAACTATTTCAAGAAAGACAGAGCAGCTTTAAAAATGAGAGAGAAAAAAACCCACCCCTAACATCAGAAACCCCCCTTACACGTTTATCTCTTATTCGTCCCTGAATGCTGCTGCTGCTGCTCAGGATTGCTATGGAATTGCAATACAAAACTGCAGCACCAAAACAAGGGAAAGGTATGGGAGCTTGGCAGGCCACCAGGAACTCTGGAGCTTCTCCTCACTAGGGCGAGCTCGAGAGCTCTCTGGACTCCTTAGGAAAGCTTTTGGCTGTTGTGCCAGTACAAAGCCTGTCTCAGTGGTGCGATTGCAGTCACAAAAGGTAATGACATTATACAGGAATTGAATTATTCCCCGCTTTATAAAAGACAGCAGCAGATAGACATTCTATTAGCTCTCCCAAGGGACAACGGTATGATGCCAGTCTACTGTTATCTGGTTGTGCGCATTTTTTTTAAAGTGCCATTGCAAAAGTTAGTAATTTTACCTGAGTAATTCTTCCATTTCTAGTTACCTGGGGGGATTGATAATGGCTGAAGATTCCATTCAGCGTTTTTGCTCCAGCTCAATCAAATCTTGGAGGCGCCAGTTCACTTTTATTGATCAGTGGGTTCCTGACAGGCTTCGCCACAAGGAAGCATCACCATCATCCGTCGCTCAATTTAAAGGGGAACAGATCGCCGGCATGTTTCCTACTAAAAGCCTTTTACGCACCATAATCAGCATGCAAAAGCATCCTACCGAATTACTGTGCTGTACATACTGTTCTCTTTCAGCTGCCCATTCTCTATTAAGGCAATGCTCTCCGATATATCCTCTGAAATATATATTTAAGTTCCATTTTTAGAGTCATGCATGCCCAGGAGTACTTTTATTCACAGCCACTCATCCAGATTAAATTACTGTGATGAATACCACCAGCCCGCTAAAACAGACGTTTTCAGTTGAAAGAATGAGTACTCCACAAATGTATATCATTTAGCTTCTGAATAAATGTATTGTTTCTTAAAATTCCGGGTTTCAAAATGTTGCTTGCTCAAGGCCAGCATGAATTCCACCTGTAAACGTATAACTTCAGCAAGGTAACTAGAAACCCTGACAACAGCTCGGGTAGAAAGCAGGGAGATCTTCCTGAAGGATAGTCCCGGGCGACAGAGCTAAGATAGAGAATCAAAGGGTGACTGAACACATCTGAGATGTAGCTGTGCTCAATTGCCCTAACTCGATCATACTTCCAGTATGAAATATTTCGTAACTCAATAGACATTATTTCTTGTAGCTGGGTTGTCTTTTTTTTTTTTTAAAGCTTTGGACTCAATTTTCTCTCTGTCCCGTCCAAAGTAATAACTCCTACTAAGGCATACTCACCATTCGTCGTATGTAAAATGGTGTATGTTTTTCTGTGTTTTTTAAAAAATGGGTATTTCTCAAATATATTCAGTGTTCTCATCCTTTTTTTTTTTTTTTTTAACTCTTGAGCATTACATTTCAGAGAAAGATGATGTGAAAAAAAAAATAGATTATGACTTCATTTGCATTCAAATCATAACTCCAGGGCTGCAAAATGAATGCAATACTTAAATGTCTTGGTTACAGACATCTTGTGACTTTGTTTTGCCTCAAGTAATGCTAGTCTTTAGTACGAATTTAGTTTCGCTCTTTTCTATACAAGCCACGCCGGGATTGGACCTGTCATGAATCATTTGTGTGTTAACAGATGCTGGAAGTAACATTATTGCAGCTTCGCAATAAGCAGATGAGACGCTGGGCCAGATGTATTAAAGGTTTCTTCCCTTAGGCTCAACAGGGCGAAATCCCTGCCGCTTGGTACTCTATAGCTAACTTGCCTTGCCCTATTTAATCCCAAAGTAGCACTTAACTTTTTTATATTTAGGTCTCTATCACTAATTTTATAATCTTCGGTTATTAAAATTCGCAACTAAGACCATAGCACCCATGTTTTTTTTTTCTAATTACAGATTTGTTGGATGGACATTCAGCAATGTTGCATAGCCATGTTTTGATTTTACATGGGATTTTTTTGTTGTTGTTCTGATCTCGCAACTAAGCTGCCTTAGCTAAATATGGGATAAGGCTCTCTCTGTGAACCAATGATCCAAGAATGTCAAGAAACATGAGATTCGATTTTAAGCAGAAACCAAATGGACCAATTTAGTGTCGCGAGTCAGTACCTTTGCTTACTATTTGTATAGAAAATGCACGCTTAAGTATGGACGATGCAATGTTAGAGAAAAAATGTTTCTCATCTTTCCCTGTCCCTAATCCATTACACGCCCCTGCTTGGCATAGTGAGAAAATAGCAAAGACCTGCCTCCGACTTGTACTACTGTAGTATGGCAAGATTGATGTTAGTCATTCTACTGATCAGAAAAAAATATATATGTTTACAGCAAAACATAATGCTTGAAAAAAAATATACTTTTGAAAAATATGACCGTATCCTAGAGATTCACTCAATAAAGGTGTGCAAAGAAAGACAAGACGGCGGAGCTTTTATTTTAGCTGCCGATAACCCAGCGCGCAACAGCACTGTCCGTTGTCAATAAAAACTACTGCATCTGCAATCCCAATTTCTAATGCAAAACAGACGTCACAGATGAAGGATCTACGGACAAGAACAGAACTCCTCTAAAAAGCCCAGTGCAAACAAAAATGATCAGCTGAGGGATGCTGGGGAGGAGCAAAGAATCTACACACAAAACTAAACTTAGAAACAGCCGAACAAGATGTTATACGAAAAAAAAAAGAAAGAGAGAGAGAGAGCGATCGAGAGAAATTGCTATAATAAGATGCAATAAATCCATGGAATAAGAGCGAGGACTCAGGCTCTACCCCGACAGCGTTCTCCCTTTCTCTTGCTCAAGATAAGTTTCTACTCTGTTGGAAATGTCAAGCCGACTGCCCCCATTGGCACTTGCCCCACCCCTTTGCCAGTAATTCATTCCAGAGAACTGTCATTGGCTGCTTCCCGACTCGCCTCCGCCCCTGGGCGCGCGCTCTCCCCTTTCTCTCTCCTCCAGACTCTGTGGCTGGCAGTTTGCAGCAGCGGCGGCAGCAGCTATGTGCGAGGCGCTTGGGTCCAGAGAGTCAGGGAGACCAGCTCTAGCAGTGAAAGAGCATCCTCAGAACACAGAGCACTGGGATGGTGTTTGCAGAAAGAGGAAAGCTCGGATGCATCCTCAGCCTTCAGGCACTTACTTCTAGGATTCTGGAGCTCTAGATTTTACGAATGTATTTATTTTTTTTTTCTTTTTAACAAAACTTGCAAACTCCACCACCGGGAATATTGTCAAATAGAAAAAAAATGATTATAATAAACTTCAATGGCTTTCTTATGAAGCATGCCAGCAAATTATTCTGGAAGTAAAAACTTCATGCACAAAGATTTAAACACATTTTTCCTAGTGCTTAATTGCCAGCCAGACGAATGGTTGCAAGATAATGCTAGAAAGGATTTATCAGCAGTCTGGTTTCTACAAGCAAGGGGTGACTGGAGTGTAATCCGCACCTGCTTAGCACCCTGACTTTCCATCCAATACCATTCTTTTACCGGGATGGAACTTGGGCATTTATATTGGCAATAAATGGATTTCCTCTGAAACTTTGGTATATGCTTTCGTGTTTTGGGAACATTATGCTGACCGTGAGACTTATCAATTGCATTCTCTAATTTGCTTTGCATTGACTCCATGTGTGGCTGGGGAGGGACCGGTGGATGGTGTCTGAGGACTCGGGTTGATACTGCATTCGCAGGGTTTTTTTTTTAAACATTCTTCCTTCCCACGCTCTCTGCTGTCATGATTGGAGAAACGGCAGGGCTTTGCAGCACGTTTCGCCGCCTCTCTCAGCCCTGATCCGAGAGCCACTCTGCGCTAGCCATGAGGACGCGTTTAAAGTGCACATCCTAGCCACAGAGAGGATTTTTTTTTTTTTATTGTGGATTGAGAACATTTTGCCTGTCGCCCATTATCTGCTAAGAAATCTAGAAAAGCCAAGGAAAAAAACCAGAACTGCTGCCCCTCCCCCCTTTTGTTGCAGCTCTACCTGCAGGTTTTTCTTTTTTTTTTTTCCTCTTTTTTTTGTGTGTAAGTAATCTATGTATTTTCTGAAATTGTTTTTAACTTTATAGAGGTGAAATTGACTAGTAGGACTTTTTGATCACCTATTAGCACAGTGTACATGCTGTGCATGTTTTCTTCCCATACTCTCACTACCCTCTTTACCAAAAAATATATAACAATTGAGCGTGGGAGGTAGCTTTTCTTCTTTTAAAGTGTGTATGTTCATTCTTGGAAATGGATTCTTTTAAAATTCTGCTTTTGCTGAGTATGTGCTGGACTCGGACTCGAGCCCTCATCAACTTAAAATACTCAGTGGAGGAGGAGCAAAGAGCCGGCACGGTGATTGCCAACATAGCCAAGGATGCCAAGGATGCTGGCTTCGTGCTGGACCCCCGGCAGCCCGCTTTCCGAGTGGTCTCCAACTCGGCCCCTCACGTGGTGGACATTAACCCTTCGGGTATGCTGGTCACCAAGCAGAAGATAGACCGAGACCTGCTGTGCAGGCAAAGCCCAAAATGTGTCATCTCGTTGGAGGTCATGACCAACTCAATGGAGATCTGTGTCATCAAGGTGGAAATCAAAGACTTGAATGACAACGCCCCCAGCTTCCCCACTGACCAGATCGACCTGGAGATCTCAGAAACGGCCAGTCCGGGCACCCGCATCCCCCTGGAGAGCGCCTACGACCCGGACTCGGGCAACTACGGGGTGCAGACCTACGAGATCACCCCCAATGACCTCTTCGGCTTGGAGATCAAGACCCGCGGGGATGGTTCCAGGTTCGCCGAGCTGGTGGTGGAGAAGAGCCTGGACCGGGAGACGCAGTCTCACTATAGCTACATGATCTCGGCGCTGGACGGAGGGGACCCCCCGAACTTCGGCACGGTGGAGCTCAACATCAAGGTCATCGACTCCAATGACAACAACCCAGTGTTCGAGGAGGCAGCCTACGCGGTGAGCGTGCCCGAAAACTCGCCGCTAAGCGCCCTGGTCATCGACCTGAACGCCACCGACCCAGACGAGGGTACCAACGGCGAGATCCTGTACTCTTTCAACAGCTACGTGTCGGACAAAACCAGGGAGCTCTTTAGAATCGACCCCAAGAGCGGGGTGCTGTCTGTCAGCGGGGCCCTGGATTACGAGGAAGCGCACGTGTACGAGATCGACGTGCAGGCGAAGGACCTGGGGCCCAACTCCATCCCCGCGCATTGCAAGGTGACTGTCAACGTGCTGGATGTCAACGACCACGTGCCGGTGATCAACCTGCTCTCGGTCAACAGCGAGCTGGTGGAAGTGAGTGAAAACGCCTCTCCTGGCTACGTGATCGCCCTGGTCAGGGTCTCGGACAGGGACTCGGGGGCCAACGGCAGGGTCCAGTGCAAACTTCTCGGCAACGTGCCCTTCAGGCTGCAGGAGTATGAAAGTTTCTCCACCATCCTGGTGGACGGCAGGCTGGATAGGGAGCAGAGGGATCAGTACAACTTAACCATTCAGGCCAAAGACGGAGGCAGCCCCTCTTTGCAATCCACCAAGTCATTCACGGTGAAAATAACTGATGAGAATGACAACTATCCTCACTTCTTAAAACCTTACTACCAAGTCATTGTGCAAGAAAACAACACCCCTGGGGCTTATTTACTCTCGGTTTCGGCCAGGGATCCTGATTTGGGTTTAAATGGTAGTGTCTCTTATCAAATTATCCCATCCCAAGTTAGGGACATGCCTGTTTTTACATACGTGTCCATTAACCCAAACTCTGGGGACATCTATGCCTTGAGATCTTTCAACCATGAGCAGACGAAAGCGTTTGAATTTAAAGTCCTGGCCAAAGATGGAGGCAACCCATCCCTGCAAAGCAATGCTACTGTCCGAGTCATTGTGGTAGACGTTAATGACAATACTCCTGTGATAACCGCACCACCCCTGGTCAATGGGACCTCGGAGGTCTATATCCCTAGAAATGCTGGGGTAGGCTACCTAGTGACAGTGGTCAAAGCAGACGATTACGATGAGGGTGAGAATGGAAGAATTTCGTATGACATTTCAGAAGGGGACAGAGGATTTTTTGAAATAGATCTAATCAATGGAGAGATTAGGACCACAAGAGCTTTTGGGGAGAATTCAAAGACCACCTATGAGCTGATTGTTGTGGCCCATGACCATGGGAAGCCCTCTCTCTCAGCTTCAGCCTTGATTCTAATATATCTGTCCCCAGCTCTGGATGCCCAGGAGTCCATGGGATCTGTTAACTTGTCCTTGATTTTCATCATTGCCCTGGGATCTATCGCAGCTATCCTTTTTGTCACCATGATCTTTGTAGCAGTGAAATGCAAAAGGGATAACAAGGAAATCAGAACCTACAACTGCAGGTAAAGTAATTTTATTTTATTGTTTCCCTTAAATCAATTCTGACGTTTTTACTGATTTTTTTTTTTTCATTTACTTAGTCTGTACTGCATTAGATTTGCTCTTGAGTTTGGAACTGTTCATCACACCTTGTTGTAGCAACTCTCTTTTAAAGGAGATGTATACTTTTGCCATAGATTATGCTAGAAAAAATCATAGTGACCAGTACATTTTCAGCAAGTGCTGGCCAGTCAGGTCAGAATGCATTGAAATGCTAAACAAATCTCCAGCACATTCGAAAAGTACAAACAGATTTTAAAACCAAACTTTTAGTCATAGATTTTGTTGGGGAAAATCGATAAACGCATGTATTTTCCAATTCATGCAATTTTTTTTTCTAACAATATATAGATAATAAAAAGTACAAACTTACTTAAAAATGGTACCATGTGTTCCATCTGGGATGTTGGCCCTCATAAATCACAATTCTTCATTGAACTATCTATCTCTAAGCGTAAATTGAACAGTTGGTATGTGAGATTACAGTGTCTGGAACTGGGAAGTTCATGGGTGCTTGTGCCACTCAGACAGTTATATCATAGGGCACAGGCAGTTGTTGTAACTGAGGCTTTACTGGTGGCTGTAATGTTCCAGCCCTAGCACCACCAGATGGGGTCACTGTGGGCACTTGTACCACACACCATGGGGGAGGGGGAGAAGGGTGGACATCCGTGAAAAGTCAGATGCTGAAATAAAGCAAGATAAATAGAATTTTTATTATGAACAAAAAGGTGAGCATAAACCTTGGAAAATTTTCAATTAAGGGCAAGAGCTGGCTTTAAAATTCCACCTGTAAAGAGAAAGCAATGCAACCCCTATGGCGTTTATGTATGCATCAATGTATGTATATTTCAGATAATATTTTGTAGGTTACATTTAATCTGTGAACAAAACTTGTTACTGGTTAATTTTTTGAGAAACTCTGGCATGTGCTATTATATCCACAGTCCTTGCATTTACCATTGTTGCAGTCATTCTGCATAGTCTAAACTTGATATAGTGTGTGTTGACCATTATAAACCCCCTGCCTATGTAGTAACCATACAATTCTAATTTCCCCTTAGTGTCCTCTGGGTTACAGAAGTTTAGCAGCCAGACCCCAACCACACATGAATATCAATCAGACATCATAAAAGAGCAGCTGCAATGGCTCTCATAAGTGGTTTAATCCTGTTGTTGATGGAACAGCCTTCTGTCCTTGGTCTTTGAGCTGTCTCAGAAGGAAGAAGTGGGAAATAATATTGCTTTGCCTGGGAAATATAATATTGCCAGTGGCAGGTTTACAGTGAGAAAAATAGGCAATCTTTAAAATCTTATTTGTACAGCCACAGTGATTGAGAGCTCAGTTAACACTGGGTTGTCGCAATGCAAAGTGCATTCATTGGCCTTTCCCTTGTTGAAGAAGAAATCATTTCTATCCAGAAGCAGAGACTGCTTTTGATCCATGACTTACGTGTTGCAGTGCGTGGTGTGCCAACTGTGAGGCAGTTCAGGTGATTGTCACACTGGTCCGTCAAACAAACCAGAACAGCAGCTGAATGTAGAGACACAAATCTGGGAACTGGCAGGGCAATTGCACACAAACACATTATTTCATGTACCAGTTAGTTCGGTGAGATGGCAGGGGGATTAATGCGGTACAATCTAATTAAATAATTGGTCAATAAAGAGTGGCAGCAAAATAAATACCTTTGCTTAATAAGTGCACCAGCACAGCTTTGCACATTCCAAGTAAACAGGACCCTCTCCATCAACCTGCTGCGTGCACAAATGCAAGAAGCAGAAATAACCTGGGTTCTTGCAGAATACTTTGAGTTTCTGTCCCTTAAATCAGAACCGCAGTGTTGTGAGGTACAGTGGAGTCAAGCCTCGCTAAGGCTTGGAAAAAGTGTACTGCAGATGCCCAACTGAAGCCTCAGAGACAGAGGAGTCTTATTTAATGTGTTGTGTTCAAATGATGTTTGAATATGCCTGAAAGTCTTTTGATGTTTTCATCATATGTATGCTTATTGCTCTTCTCTTAGCACTGTAAGCATAAGCTAGTTCTAAGTGAATAAATGAGACTAAAAGTGGCTGTTGTCTTGTCAGTGCCCATAGCTGAATCACCCATCATGGATAGAGTTCATGTGCTGGATACATAAATGCTTGAGAAGCCTGGGAATTCACTGCATTAATGTACAGTTCCTTAAGATGCATGAAAGATAATCAGAAGGTAGTGGGCATTACCAATTGGACATCTCTCATATTATATGATTGTCTGCTTAAATCTAGCAGTTTAAGGAATAATATTGTTTAATTAAAGTTTATTTATTGTTATTTGTGCAATTTTAAACATATGTGATTCTAAACAGAAATTTCCTTATTTCCATGTTGATTTTCTTTTCATTTTCTACAATATCGAAAAGGATGATCTTATTAAAAAAAAAAAAAAAACTAACTAACTTGGGATGGCAGAGGTGGTGGTTGATATCCAAGCATCACTGATAAGGCAAGGGACTGTGCCTATCGGAATCAAATCAGAAATTTGATTGATGTTAATGTCAGCAGTGCATGCAATAAAGAAAAAAAAAAGGGCTAGATTCTTTTTTTTTTCAATGATTTGTTTATCAGCCAGGTGCCTCCTTTCCGTGTGGGATGACATAATTGTACGATGAAAAGCAATTTCTTGCCTAGCAGTTTCTTCCTGCGCCAGGGACCGCAGGCAGACACAACACAGAAGGAATGATCTTCTGTACTTCATTTCAGAGAGATAAAGAAATGCCTTCAGTTTAGCAACCCATCTAAAATCCTAGAAGATCTGGTGAGCTAAGATAATGTTTCCCTAAAGAGTTAAATAATCAAGAGCTGCCCAAAAAGTCCATGGTTATGGCTGACAAATATATAATGTTAAAAAAGCATCATGCATTACAATAGAAATACAGTGGATCCAGGCAGGAATGCGTCAGGGACTATTGCAGTGAAAGAAAACATTCAAACAGTAGCTGCTTTATCCTGGTGGGGGTAGGGGAAAGGGAGAGAGGGATAATGCAGTCTTGAGCACATCTTGTAGGCATCACCCTGAAATATGGCTTAAACCTTCACAAGCCTCTCTCTCCCCTTTCTTTGTCTAGCTGTCCACCCGTGTCTAGTCTAGTGTTGCAAATCATGAACAGCCTGTAGGTAATTAGTTATCATTATGGTTCAT
Source organism: Microcaecilia unicolor (assembly GCF_901765095.1). Classification (NCBI taxonomy): domain Eukaryota; kingdom Metazoa; phylum Chordata; class Amphibia; order Gymnophiona; family Siphonopidae; genus Microcaecilia; species Microcaecilia unicolor. The sequence continues at coordinate 76,310,380 of NC_044037.1, forward strand.
AGCTTTGTCATATAAACCTTCTTATACATCCAGGCAGATGACATAGGTTGCAACTAAATCCAGAACATTAGCAGCACACAGATGTGAGTTAAGAGAGTTTGAAGCTGTATTTGACCTAAATCAGAGGGATTTTTAGGGATGTCTGCAGGTATAAAGCAGGATCATAATCATCACAGATCTGTACGGCACCCTTCACCCTAGCAGGATCCCGATATTAGATTTGTGTTTTTTCTTTTCTTTCCCCTTTTCTCCTCTTTCTCATTACAGAATTGCAGAATACTCTTATGGCCACCAAAAGAAATCAAACAAAAAGAAGAAAATTAGCAAGAATGATATTCGCCTGGTACCACGGGATGTGGAGGAGACAGACAAAATGAACGTGGTCAGCTGCTCCTCCCTCACCTCCTCACTAAACTACTTTGACTATCACCAGCAGACCTTGCCGCTGGGGTGCCGCCGGTCCGAAAGCACCTTTCTTAATGTGGAGAATCAGAACACTAGAAACACAGGGTCCAATCACACTTACCAACACACCTTTAATAACCAGACTGCACAGCAGCCCGACCTGATCATCAACGGGATGCCACTGCCAGAGGTGAGTCTTTGCTCTTCAAAGTGCCCTAGTGAGGTTTTCTGCAAGGTTTACATGCAAGGAAGAGAAGTATTGACTTTGTTTAAGTATTGTATTAATATCAGAAATGCACTTTAGCCAATTTCTGTGCATATTGTAAAGCACATCCCAAACTGTGAACCACATTTTGGGAAATCCCAGGTGCCAGCAGCAATGACTAGTCGACTATTTGGGGTTTTTTTTTAGACTGACAGCGTTGTCCATGCTGATTATGCTCTCGGAGCAATTGAGACTTTATTCCATATCAAAGGTGCTACACTGTGACAGTACCACCTACAATTTTTGATCAGGATTAGCTGACCCCTGAGGCATAGGAGCCGACTCTGTGGGTGCTGTGGGTGCTTGAGCACTTCCAGTATTGAGAAACTTCCTTGTATGGGTTCAGGGAAGGGTTATTTCCATTGGGCTTAGCACCCCCAATAATTTTGAAAAGTTGGCTCCTGTGCCCTGAGGCAGGCGCCAGTGCGCCGAAACACGGCCCGTGTCGGGTCTATCCGTCAATTAATAAACAAGAGACTTTGATCATCTCAATCCTGAAGGCCCAGTGTTGCTTTTTTGTTTCTGTATTATTTTGTATGCTGTTTTACCCCCACCTTTTTAATAGCCAGGCTTCAGTTTTAAGAATTTTCTTTCTCGAGTCCACTTGTGAGTTGTTTGTGTTTTGCCGGTGATTAAAGATCAGCACAGTAGATGAACAGGAGGTGAGCTCACAAGTTTTTAAGTCCTGGTGTCTCAGGAATGGAGGCAAACTCAGAATGGAAATGGGGTACCTGAATGAATACATTCGGCCTTATTCACTGAAGAGACTGAATATTTTGTTAGAACTGCTGCCTTAAATATGGAGTTGGGCACATAATACTACTTGAACACTTGCCCACTTGCTCTGTTGTTAGACCATAAATTAATGCCTGTACACACCACAAAGCAAACTATAGGAAGGAGGGAGGGTGAAAACCAGGCACATAGCCCTTGGCTTATGCTGCTTTATTGGTTTCATTTCAGTGCATTGATTTTGGGACATGCACTGGGCATCATTCATCTATCACTGTCATACTGTGTGGGTGTGCAAAAACTGGGCAAGCCATGCAATCAGATCACTTGCCCAAAAGCCTAACGAACTGCTATTTTTCATTTGCATGAACAGATGTTTTGTGCACAATAGTGGGTCACAAAAGATTTGCACTTTGGTCTTAAAATATGGTAAACCCGAACCTACAAATGTTGCCTGAAGTGAAACAGACCTTCTATGCAGTAATTCTATGCAAGGTGAAGGTGTTTTGGGCCAATAGGATTTCTGACACTTTTGTTTTACTGTCTGCTACAGAGAGACAAGGGTTCTCCTTTACAATAGAGTAACATGTGCATAGATATTAGTCATGATTGACTTTCTAGTGTATGCTGTCACTCACAATAAGTTTTGGAATATACTTTGAGAGGGTAATTCATTGGTCTGTTACAAAATAACCTGTTTGATACCTGGGTAAACATAGCTTTGTGTAAGTTTACCAGTTCTTGAGGAGACATGTCTAAGAGTAGATACTTTAACCCAGAAAATTTGCACCTCCGAAGTTTCAGACATAATTATCTGCATACTGTTCTTCTGGATTAATTTTCAAAGTGAAAATATGCACATACGTTTGCTTTGAAAGTGTGGCAGAGTTTGCACAGACAAAATTACTTTTTATCCCTGAGTGCAGTTACAGAATTACTCCTGCAAAGCAGAGTCATTTTATGATAGTGTGTACTTTTGGTTGTAGTCCTTGAAGCATTAAGATGACTGATTGAACGCAGCATGGTGCAGCAAAGTCATAAACCTCTTCTTTATGTTAGAAAATTTGACTTGGCAGTCAGAAGTGATCCTAGATATACAGGAGAAAAAGTAAGAAATAGGGATATGCAATTGGTAGTGCACATTCGGTTCATTTGTGTACCTTAAAAATTTAGGGGCCTTCGTACTAAAACGCGTTAAGATCTGGGCTGTGAGGCATCATAATGCGGGACTTTCCTGCGTGTTAAACATATAGATTTTCTGTGGCAGTATTTAGGGAATTTTAAATAATAGTTTTTTTTTTTTTTGCAGGTCCTGTGCACATGGGACTTGCAAAAAATTTACCAGGAGGTGCTTCTGCGCTGTCCATGTTTTTCAGTTTTATTTATTTATTTATTGCATTTGTATCCCACATTTCCCCACCTATTTGCAGGCTCAGTGTGGCTTACATTATGCCGTAATGGCGATCGCCATTTCCGGAGTGAGAAATACAAAGTGGTATTGCATTAAAGTTCATAAGTATGCGTTATATATCTAAACAACTGTTCACACACACGGCCACGACCTCCGAACATGCGGCACCCCCAAAGGACAGTTAATGTGCACTAATCAGAACACGCTAGCTGGATAACACTTCCATGCCTAGTCCTGAAAAAATAACAACAGCAACAACAACAACAAATGCAATTAGCACGCAGTTACAGGCAAATTAGCACAACATCCTTTAATGCCTTTTCTGGTAAGCCTCTTTCAGGAGCCATTTTACCAAGCTGCTGTAAAAGGGGTCCTGCGGTGACATTGGTGCGTGGATTTTGCCCTGCACCAAGGCCTCTTTTACCACAGTTGTCTTTTTAAAAAAGAAAATGACTGTGCAGTAAATACAAAATTGCCATGTGGCCAGTTCCTGGGGGCGCCCTTACCGCCTCCTGTTTAGGAGATGGCAAAGGCTCTCATGCTAACCTGGTGGTAAAAATAAAAAAAGATTTCTGGTGGTGCCTGAAATGGTGCGCACTGAGGGTGGCATTCCCACTGGCTCCCGCAGTGGGCCAATGGTAGTGCCAGATTGGCGCGTGCCAACACCGCAGTAGTTCTACCTCAGCGTCGTAAAAGAGCCCTTTAGTGTGCTAACTGTGCGTTAGGGCTTAACACCTTTTAGTAAAAGGGCAGTTTTAGTGCAGATAAAATTATTAACATATGCTATCCTATGAATTAATGTATGTCCAGTCAATTTGCATGCATTACAACATTCTAATGTGTTAAAATATTTTTATTAGCATGATTATGGGAAAAGAACTGGGAAAAAGACTGAAATGGAGGAAGTAAACTGAAATTGAGCAACAATTCCCCCCCCCCCCCCCCCCCCTTGTGCACATCCCTAGTAAGAAAGGAGATCTGAAGATCAATTGCTTCTGTACAGTACACTTGGCTGTTTTTGTTCTTTTGTACTGAGCTGTGCTTTGTTAGTGAGGTGTCCTTTGCAAAGCACCTGTTTGGTGTTTGATTACACTAGTAATTAAGGCAGGAGGGGAAGCATATGCAGGAGATGTTGTTTAGTGATGCATAGCACAGCTGAAGGGGAAAATAAAAACTCACAAAACAGTGGCTGTTGTGGGAAGTATTAAGAAGGAGTCTGTGTGGAAGTTTTGCAAAGAAATGTATTAATGGTCGCAGTACTGCATTCTAATTTCTTCATGCTTACCAGGATTGATTTCAGAAGGGGCTCTTTCTTGGCAGCTTTTGGAACATGTCCTCCCTTTCCAGTCTAGAGCATAATTTGCATTGTATTTACCTGCTAAATGTAGCACACCAGAACACCCCAGAAATATATTACTGAAGGTGACCTCAGATAGCAGTCTATAAACTGCTCTCACTCCCCTGCCTAGGGATTAGAGTTGTCAACTTGCTGCAAATTTGTCCGACACTGTTGATCCAGGCCAGGTTTCACCCAATTGCAAGCAGGGACTTGTAGTTCTGATTTCCAAACTGAATTCCCTAAAGAAAAAAAAAGCAAGACTACAAGTCCCTGCATGCAATGGTGTAAACCCAGGACTGGATCAACCCTGTTTGGCAAATCTGGATCCATTTGGCAACCCTACTAGAAATGTGCACAGGGAAAAAAACGTTGGTTTGTTTTTAGTTCATCTCACGTATTGGTATTCTTTAATAAAAAAACACATTTACCCCCGGATTCCATATAGTGCAACTTGAGTTGCATGCACAAATCACGTCATATTCTGATTAGCGCGCACAACTTAATTATCTTAACAAGTCAATCAGCACCGATAATTGCCACTTAACAAGTAATTATTGACACTAATTATTGGCATTAATTAGAATTTACGCGCACAACTGTTTAAGCGTATTCTGTAAAATAATGTGCATAAATTCTAAGGTGAATATTTGAAAATGGGGCATGGCCATGGGTGTGGAATGGGCGTGTCGTGGGTGTTTCTAGAAACTAGGCATGTTATAGTATACACCCAGGTATCGGCATTTACACCGAGTTTTACTTATCGTAAATGCCCATGACTAAATTTAATTGCGCGGACGGTCACTAGGCATATTCTATAAACTGTGCCTAGGTGTATTTTTTTCAGTGCCAATTTTTAAGGTGCTGAATATAGAATCTAGCTCTTAGCATGTTCTAATTTGTGCATTAAGAAGCTCATTTTCAAAGCATATAGACTTAGTTACATTGGTTTTGTGCGACACAATTATAGAATTTGCGGATCATCCTGACACCCAAATTTTGGCACTCTTTTTTGAATCTACCCCATAAAGGGCAATTCTACAAATAAGCACCCGCAGTTAAGTGTCCTTTGCACACATAAATGTAGCACTTAACACACGTAGGCATCGGGGAATGCATCTACATTTAGGCACAGACATTATTCCACTGAAAACCTGGTGTAAAAATCCATGCATAAATATAGGCATGTTCTCCTGAATTCTATAACAATGTGCGTAAATTTGAGTAATGCCTGTACTCCTCCTATGGCTGCACCCCCATTCCAGCTAGGTGCATTAGAATTTATGCATGCCTCTTTTTAGAATACACCTAAAAAGAAGCATGTGTTAATTCCAATTATTGCCAATTAGTGATGACAGTTGGTTGTTATTGGCCAATTTTCATGGCTAACTGGCTCATTTACTCATTTGAGTAGTTCCAGGGCCACCTGGGGCGGAGAGGCCCGGCCTCCAAGGAGGACCTGGCACCAGCAATCAAGAGATTGCTCTGCTGGCCAGATTCAGACGGTAGCTCCAACATGACGTGCGTAGGTGATTATCACACAGTTAATGCGAGAGACCTTACCACTAAGTCAATGGCTGGTGGTAAGGTCTCAGACCCAAAATGGATGCGCCCCAAGTTTTATTTTGCCACACGTCCATTTTCGGCAACATTTTTAAAAAGGCCTTTTTTACAGGTGCACTGAAAAATGAATCTGCATGCGTCCATAACACATGCCTGCACTACCGCAGCCCATTTTTCAGCGCACCTTAGTAAAAGGAACCGTTAATGACAAATCTTGCAATCTGCTCTTGTTACACTTAGAACTAAACTGGCACTAGATGTGATAGATTAACCTTCTTTACTTATGCATGAAAGAGGAACTGATAATGTGTCTATGCCTTAATGTTAACTGTGGCTACAGTAGGTGTTTGTTTTTCCCTAAAACACAGAGATGTGTGGATTGCAAGCTTGGTTAAACAACATTCAGTGTGGATATATTTATGTCATAACTTGGAAATGAGTGTACCAGTAGCAATTAACAGTATAGGGCAGGTGACCTCTTTAAGAGGCAACATGTCACACAGATAGATCTCCAGGATGTTAGTGCGATATAAAGACTGAGGTTGTGTTGTATTCTGAGGCAAACTGCCTTGAATCGGATTGTGTTAAAACAATGGATGAGTTCTGGCACTGGGCTGAAGTAAAGTAGGGTGTGGGCAGAAAAGCAGATGGTGGCAGAGGGTGGAAGTGATAAGTAGATGTTGCTGTTCAAGGCCTTTTCCATGTGCTGCATTGCGTTCAGTTTGCTTTTGCATGTTGAGAGCGTCTTATTAAAGGAATGTTTTCAGCTCCTGATCCCACATTACAGGTTAAGCGTTGAATATAATTAGAACCCTGCATGGGCAGCTGGAGAGCAGCAGCATGGTAGTGTATACAGGGTAGGACAGAGAAGAAAGATGAAGTCAGGAAGACATTTGAGCTCTGCTGAGGATGTGAGCCGAGCGCTAGGCAGCATTAATTGATATACTTATTTCTCCCCAACAGCTGGATTATAGTTAAGCCAAAGGTTCAGTTGGGGTGAGCGCCAACGCAACTGTCATTATTATTTCTATTAGCTTGGAGCAGTGGGTACTTAGAAGGAGTGATGGAAGGTTGAAATCTCTAGTTCTCAGTTATATAGCTTGTGACTCCCTCCATTTAATCTTCATTCTGTTCTAGAAACTGGTCCTTTGAATATATATATATATATATATATATATATATTTTTTTATTTCTTGACCTTTCTTTTGAAGTCCTTGGAACAGTGCTTCTTAACCCAGTCCTCAGGGCACACCCAATCAGTCGGGTTTCTGGGATAGGCGCAATGAATATGTATGAGATAAATCAGCATACCAAAAACAGCAGTGCATGCAAATTTATCTAACTTTATTGCCAGGGCTTTCCAAAACCTCTCCTGGGGACCAAAAGGCTAGTTGTTTTTTTTTTTTTTTTGGGGGGGGGGGGATATCTGCAGTCAATATACGTGAGTTAAATTTGCATACACTGAGTCTTCAAGGTATGCAAACTTATCTCATGTATGTGTGGCTGGCCATCACTTAACCGGATAACTGCCGGTATTCAGCCGTTAATTGGTTAAGTTAAAGCAGTCAAAGATAGGGCTACTATTTATGCAGTCCTATTTGGCCAGTTAATTTAATCAGTTAAGAGCTGAATATTGACATTTATCCAGTTAAGTGTTGACACCACCCCAAGTCTGCCTTAAGACTGCCCACAAAACAGCCGGTTAAAACCTTAGCAATTAAAGGGGATGTTAAGCAGCACTATCCAGGTAAGTGCTGCTGAACAGTCACTCTGGGCCCACTCATTGCCAGTTAACCAGGCAGAAAGCTTATTACCCTATTACCTGGCTTTGGATATCGACCTCTGCTTGAGATTGAGTGGCACCATCCATTTAGATGTTATCTCTGAATATACTCATATAACCTCAACTGTTTCAATTTATATCTACTACTTGTGGGGCCTTCTTGGCAATCTAACTTAACCTTTAGCAGCTGAATATCACCACTTAGATGTATAGGTTAGACATCTCAGTGGCTTTATCCTAGGAATGCCCCCTTTTCAGACAGGTACTTTTAACAGTATATCAATTTGTATATCCAGAATTATGCACGCAAGCGGCCTGGATTTTCTTTAAAAAAACAAACAAACATTTAAATGATTAGTTTTGCTATGAACTGCATAAATACTTTTCAATATTAACCCTACAATGTACTAACAACTGAAATTTGAAATGTAGCATGAACAGGGGCACCTGGTTTGAGTATAACTCAGGCGGAGGCTTGGGTTAATTCCTTCTTTTTACTGGCTTCACTATTCCTAGCGCAAGGCTGGGGAAGCTTGTAGTCAGGGTCAGCATTAGGAGGGTTCAAATAGAGCAGTTACTGTGGCCCCTCCCCCCGCAGTGTGTTAAATGTGATGATGGTTAATAGAGTGAAAAAAAAAATATTTCGACAGCCATAATTGCTCAGTATTTGACTTGGAAATTGTTGACTTATGTTAACCAAATGCCTGTAGGCTGGATACATTTACTGTATATTTTTTGGGTAGTGGACAGTGTTATCCACTTCATGAAGGATCCAAACAACTTTATAATAGTTACCGATTATGGGAATAGAAGCAGGGTTGGACAAGTTCCTGTTTAAAAGAGAAACAGTTTATATTTCTATAGCTGTGGTTCAAAGGATCCATTTATGTTCTCACAACATTGGCTTGTCATATGATAATGATTTTGTTTTGCTCTTTTGGAGGGAGCTTGGCCCATTGCACACATCTTCTAACTTGCTGATCTGGTAAGTGAGAGCAATTTTGCGTGATTTTTTTTTTCTTAGCGGAAAAATGAAAATATGAAATGTTATAGTATTCCTAGCAAGAGGTTAAAATCATTGTAGCTCTAAAAATAATAATAAAGTCTATTGAAGAAACAGTAGTACTGACTGAGTCTACTGAGCTCTTGATGAACCTCTCACCCAACAGAGATAACAGAAACAGGAAAGCTCACCTGAAGGAGAATTGTTCCCATTTAGGAAGGAATTCATCAAGGTGCTCCTGGGCTGCCAGTGCAGGGTCCCCCAGGCCTCTGGCCCCCACGTCTTAACCCCCCGCCACAAGTCCTACCCATCCTTACAAGAACAAGCCCCCCCCCAATACCTCAGAGGGCTATCTTATCTCATTGGTTGTCCATCGGTGTCCTCGGGAGGTCCAGGAGGTTGTTCAGCCAGCAGCGATGCCCAGTCACTTCTGGCCAGTCCTGTGACTATCAATAGGGGACATATTCCCAGATAACGAAATATGACCTCCTAGTGGTAGTTGCATGAGACTGTTGCTAGGGGTGCCATTTTGAATGCGATGCAGAACTGGTCAGAAGTGACTGGGCATCACGTCTAGCCAAAAAGCACATAGAGCGGCAGATGAACATTATTTTTATGCCAAAATCTCCAAATATAACCCCAAGCTGTTCCAGCACAACTTTTAGAGCACTGTATAGAACAGCGTGGGGCTTCTGATCATCAGTCTGCCTGAGCGGTAGTTCTTTCAAACCCCCACCCCAACCCTTAGCCTCTCTCAACCTGTAACTTCTCCTACCTTCCCTTGAATAGCCATTTTCAATCCCTCATTTTCAACCCACTGCTCTGCTGGGATATCTCTGTGGCCAATCTACTAAAAATGCTGCCCCCCCCCCCCCATACATCTACTACTACTACTTATCATTTCCATAGTGCTACTAGACGTATGCAGTGCTGTACACTAAACATGTAAGAAATAATTCCTGCTCAACAGAACTTACAATCTAATCAAGACAGACAAACAGGACAAATAAGGGATAAGGGAATTACTTAAGGTGGGAATGATAAAACAGACATGGGTACTGAACAAGTGAATAGGAGTTAAGAGTTAAAATCAGCCTAAAAAGGTGGGCTTTTAGTATAGATTTGAGAATGGCAAGAGATGGAGCTTGACGTACTGACTCAGAAAGTCTATTCCATCTGTGCAGTGCAGCAAAATAAAAGGAATGGAGTCTGGAGTTTGCAGTGGAGGAGAAGGGTACAGGTAAGAGAGATTTACTCAATCTCTCTTATCTGTACAGAAGGGTACAGATAAGAGAGATTTACTCCCTACACTCCTCCCGGAGTTCCTGGGGAGGAGTGTAGGGAGAGATAAGAGTGGAGAGGTACTGAGGAGCTGCAGAGTGAAGGCACTTGTAAGTCAAATTGAGGAGTTTGAACTGTTTAAGGAAATGGATAGGGAGCCAATGAAGTGACTTGAGGAGAGGGCTAATATGAGCATAGCGACACTTTCAGAATATAAATCGTGCAGCAGAATTTTCAACAGATTGAAGGGGAGAGAGACGGCTTAGTGGGACACCTGTGAGAAGCATGTTGCAATAGTCTAAGCATGAGATGAGAGTGTGGATAAAGGTTTTGGTAGAGTGCTAAGAAAGATCTTGGTGATATTTCAGCAAAAGAAATGACAGGTTTTAGCAGTCTGTTGGATATGTGGAAAGAAATAGAGAGAGGAGTCAAAGATGACCCCAAGGTTATGAGCTGATGAGACAGGGAGGATGAGAGAGCTATCCACAGAGATAGAGAAAAGGGGGAGAGATGGGTTTAAGGGGACATGGCTTGTTTTTTTTTTTTTGGGGGGGGGCTTTTTTTTTAATCTGAAAATGGTCCAGAAAGAATGATGCACAGAGCACAAAAACATCAAATGGCCATTAAAAAAAAAAAAAAAAAAAAAAAGATGTTTTTCTGGTTCAAAAATTGCTATGTTTGCCAGTTGATTTTTGGACAGTTTCAGTAAAACATCCAAAATCGGATTTAGACGTCATATTGAAAATGTCCCTCCTTATGTCCAGTGTGATATCTGAAATTTGGATTAATCCATGTGTCCTCAGCAGCTTTTGTTTGAGAGTAGAACATGGATGACTAGGGAGAGTGCGTACGACTCAGGTCTGCTTGCATCAAACTGAAGAGAGAACTTCCCCTCTAACCTTCTGTAGCTTAAGCACTGCATGGCACCCTTGAAATATACTGAGTGTCCCAGGCTCCTTATCTACCATTTACCAAGGAATCAAAGCACATAGGTAGATAATAACGTGGAAAGCACACAGGGATGCCATGCAGTGCTTGCTTTCTCCTCTGGCCTCCGATGGATGCAGTCTGGCTGCCTGTCTCATTTTGTTTAGATGAATTAAGAATCAAGCAAGCTGTAAATCATGTAATTATATTAGCACCCTGTGTTTAGCCTATTTTTAAGCACTTGAAGTGAACCTCTGCAAATGACCGCCTGTCTATCAGGATGAGTTTGGATTGTTTTGATATGTAGCTGCTCTGCTCTTTAATGAGAACAGCTTTTAGTTTAACAGTTGAGGAGGCTGAAAGAGTGGTCCCCCAGGAGGAGCTGCTTGCATGAAGAGATGCTCAAGATACATTTCCTTTTTCTTTTTTAAACCACATCTTATCCGCAAATAGTGGACAATAGCTCTATCTTGTCTACGCAGACACCACAAAGAGTCAGTCATATTTTCCTGGTATTTATGGGATTTTTTTTTCAGTTATTATGTTAATGGTGTTCGATTAGTATCTCTATTTTATCATGTATGTACACTGCTTTAGGCATTGTGGTTTAGCAGTTTTTAAATAAGATTGGACTGAAATAAGTACCATCTCATCTTAAGGAGAAAGCTGCCTGAAATGGCACTTGTGTTCTCTGATTAGTTTTTCACAGAATATTCTGGAACTTCACCTTTGATATCAGTACCATGTACAAGATGCCACCCACTAGGCTCATCTTCTCAATGTGAATGACTTTTGAAGAGCCCTACAAGCCTCTGTACACCATCCTTTGTTGCTTAATGTCCAAATTAGCAATCTGCCATCTTTCACTCTTTGCTCTAAGGCAGTTCATCAATCAGTTTGTTCCATTTCATGACTTGTTGACTTTGTACAATGTTAACATCTGTTCACTTGAGCCATTAGAGCAGGCCTGTGACTTGGATGGGAAGTGCCGTGCACTGCCTCACAGACGGTCTCTGTTACAATGCCTGAGTTTCCCAAGTAGGTTAGAGATGAGGATGCCATAAAGGAAGCCTTCATAGCATCTGGGGAGAAAGGGGATCAGGGTCATTGGTTCAATGAGATACCTGGGGGCTGAATTAGGGGCCACAATTACAGGGTCTCTGGAAGGAACCCTGGTGCTTGGCTCCCATCTCAGGCTCATCAGTGCAATGATGACACTAGGGGGCCCTTACCAAGCTGTGGTGAAAAAGGGGCCTTAGCATGCCCTTATGCAGTAAAATGCTGTTTTTCTATTGCATTAATAACCACATGCTAATCTTACCATTAGCGCATGGCCATTAAAAAATATTAGTGTATGAGCCCTTACTGACACCTATTTTGTAGCCGATAAGGGCTCATGCGCTAATCAGTTAGCGGCAATGTAGCTGCGTTAACTGATTAGCGCAGAAATTACTATCTCTGCCTCCTCCCCTGGCACACTCTATGCAAAAATACATTTTTTAGCGCATGGTTTGTGTGTGCACATTGTGCTTTTGCCTTAGGATGCCTCGGTGAGTCCTGCAGTAAGTCCTTTTAAGCTGCAGTAAGCATGCGCTAGTACGTACTGCAGTTTAGTAAAAGGCACCTTGGGTACGCTGGGGTCAGAGGGATACAAAGTATGGGAGAAATCCAAGGGTAGCTGTAATTGAAGGCTCATAGTGACAGATCCCAGTCTTGGGGCCCTGTTTACTAAGGTGCGTTAGTGTTTTAACGCGCCTACACTTAGCGCGCGTGCTAACCATGTAGGTGCCTTTAGGGATATTGTAGGCATGTACATGGTTAACACACATTAAAAATGTTAACGCGCCTATAACGCTGCTTTGTAAACAGGGACCTTGGTTTCAATTGAGTCAGGAGTTTCTTGGCATCCAGAAGATGATGGAACACAATGTAGGAACATCTATATATCAGATAATCACTTACAGCAATTTTTGTGGACTTGTTCAGCACAAGGGGATGATCAGTACCTGAATGTGGCCCTTAGGCTCTTGTCAGGCTGTGCACCACAATGAAAGGAATAATGCCAGAATGGAAATATATTATTATTATATATAAAAAATAATTAGCAATATAGCCGAGCAAAATACAACAAAAATAATGCTATGTACACTAAAAATATATATTGATTATTACACCAATAGATATATGAATATATATATATATGTGTAACTATACAGCTATAATATTTTCCTGAGAAAAGATTACCACAAATCAGCAAAGTAAGGCCACTGACCACAGGTCTTGAGACAACCAATCAGTCACAGGCAAAACCAAACTAACTACACCCTGAAGCATAAGAGGAAAATTCCTGCCTCTCAACCTTGCAGTCCGTAGATCCCAGATTTCAGGTGATATGAAGAATTGGCTCCTCTTCTAGGCTCCAGCAGATAACCTGTAACCCCTTGTAGATCAGGAATACTCCAAGGTTCAGGCTCTGTGCAGCTCTTTACACAGTCTTTGGGAAAGCCACAGAGCTGTGGTTGAACTTGATCTTGTCAGCTCTTAGCACAAGGAATTACAGTTCACAGGTGTTTTGGGCAAATCAGTTTCTGTCTCCTCCGAGATAGGACTATACACCATGAAATCCTCGTCTCATCTGATTTTCTTTCTCTCTCTCATTCCCAGCATTGGCATTCCTCCAGGTCAGGTGACACACATGGACCCATCACCAGTCATGTACCTCTGCCAAGCAGATTACCCACAGTCATAACAATAAGGCCCTGTGAGCTTCTAGCAAGAATCTCCTATCAGACACAAGCCTGACAGTAGCAAACTCCCCTCCATGGTTCCCAGATGTACCAGAGACTCTATCGCTGTAAGGCACGCTGCTACACACCTTCCCAGAAGATAAGTTGGATGGCTAGTGCATGTAAACACATGTCCTTGGATGGTGAAGTCACTAGCACAATTGTGCCATCAAGTAGTTTTCCTTGAAGAAAGCTGATCTCTGTTATATTCAGGCCTCACCAAAATTTGCCCTTTCCTTTCTGAGCACACTACCAGAACCCTCATCCACACTCTTATCACCTCTCGCTTAGACTATTGCAACTTGCTTCTCACAGGTCTCCCACTTAGCCATCTCTCTCCTCTTCAATCTGTTCAAAATTCTGCTGCACGACTAATATTCCGCCAAAACTACGTATCATTTCTATAGCGCTACTAGATGTATGCTGCGCTGTACACTTGAACATGAAGAGACAGTCCCTGCTCGACAGAGCTTACAATCGAATTAGGACAGACAAACAGGACAAACAAGAGATAAGGGAATATTAAAGTGAGGATGATAAAATAAGGGTTCTGAACAAGTGAATAAGGGTTAGAAGTTAAAAGCAGCATCAAAATGGTGGGCTTTTAGCTTAGATTTGAAGACGGCCAGAGATGGAGCTTGACGTACCGGCTCAGGAAGTCTATTCCAGGCATATGGTGCAGCAAGATAAAAGGAACGGAGTCTGGAGTTAGCAGTGGAGGAGAAGGGTGCAGATAAGAGAGATCTACCCAGTGAACGGAGTTCCCGGGGAGGAATGTATGGAGAGATGAGAGTGGATAGATACTGAGGAGCTGCAGAGTGAATGCACTTATAGGTCAATAAGAGGAGTAGTAGTAGTAGCCTCAAGCTGTAGAATCCATATTAGTTCCGGAACAGATGGTTCAGGCCTTACGATCAAAGGTGAGATAGTAGGAAAAGACCCCTACAACAGAAAGGCTCAGTTTAACCTCACTGAATAAAAAATTCAACAGGCATTATCTCTCAGTCTTAAAATCTCTGCTGGTTAATCATCTCAGTAGGCCACGGGGTACATGAACAGGGGTGTTATCTGTACCTTGCCGGCTTGCCGAGTTGAAGGCTTGCCTAGCACCTGATTATTAAACCTGCAGCCACTTAAAGGGTTAATGGAAGACAAAAACCATAGCATCTTAGTTGGTACAGTATTGGGGTGAGACAGGGAATCCTTTGTAAGATTCTATACTCAGCCATCATTAGCTGGAGCAAGAAGGATCTCTGCTACTGAGATACCATAGCTCTTTAATATTAAAGTTGAAGAAAGTATTTTTTCTGATGTAGAATAAGTGCATATGATGAATTTCTGACCATAAATCCATAACTTCATAGCTATGTTCATCACTGTTGTATATTCACAGTGCAGAAAACAAACAAATCTTTTCCAGATACAGGGAAATGGTAGGACTAGAGGACATGAATTGAGGTTGCAGGGTGGTAGACATAGGACTAACATCAGGAAACACTTCCGCACAGAGTGGGTCGTGAAATGCCTTCCTGGTGGAGGTGGTGGAGACAAAACAGTGACAGAATTAAAAAAATGAGTGGGATAAACACAGAGGATCCCTAAATAGAAAGAGGATGGAATCAAAGCAAAACTTAAATGATCTCATAGCTGTTGATGTGTTATGCTGGTCAGGAGTGGGCTCCCCAGCAGTTTGGAAGTAAGTTCAGTGCCAGGCAAATTTTTGTGGTCTATGTCCTGCAAATGGCAAAGACTGATCAGGAGGGGCTGGAGTGAGCTTCAAAGGCAACTCTAGTAGTTGGGAAATAAAACCAGTGCTGGGCAGACTATTAAAGTCTGTGTCCCAAAAATGGCAAAGACAGATCAGGATCTATTGTTGGGCAGACTGGATGAACTGTGCAGATCTTCATATGCTGTCATTTACTCTGTATTACTAGGTTATTATGAAAAGCATCTCATCTTCGGTCTGTTGCTGGGGATAGCAACACTAGCAATGTTTTTTGGCTAAGTATGAAAACAAATACAACCTCTCCCAACACTATCTATTAATCTTTCCAGAAAGGGAGTTCCCAGTAAAATCCTGCTACTTCTAGTCCCAGAACGGAGATATGGCTGGATAGCAGGATTTTATCTTGAAGGTCACTCCCAGGGTGGAAGTTTGCTACTGCTGAGTCTTGTAATTTGACCTGCGTGGTTCTGGTTGATACACTGATTTACCCATTTACCTGAGAGCATTTCAAAACTCACAGGCCTGTGTTCTGATCTCATGTATTATGAGATCAACATCACCACCCTGCAAAATTTGATCATCTGTGCTTGCAGTATGTAGGGTTACCATACGTCCGGATTTACCCGGACATGTCCTCTTTTTGAGGACAGTCCGGGCGTCCTGACGGGTTTTGGCCAGCCTGCCCATTTGTCCGGATTTCTGGACAAATGGGCAGGCTGACATGCGGGCGGCGGACCTCCCTCCCCTTACTCACTATCTTCCCTGGTGGTCTAGTGACTTCGGGGCAGGAAAGAGCCCCCTCTTTCCTGTCCGGTGTGCTGCTCTGCATCCTATATGCTGCCTGTGACGGTCTCGGCGAGATTCAAAATGGCTGCCGAGAATTGAAGTCTTGCGAGGCCGCTTCAATTCTCGGTGGCCATTTTGAATCTCGCCGAGACCGTCACTGCCCCGAAGAAGTCACTAGACCACCAGGGAAGATAGTGAGTAAGGGGAGAGGTGGTGACGGGGCCGGGGGGAGGGGAGGTGAGGTGAGGGGGTGACCAGGGGGAAGGGAAAATGTGACAGGGGGGCAGGGTGAGGTGCGACAAGGGGTGGGAGAGGGTGTGAAAGGGGCGGGGTGATGGTGTGAAATGGGGCGGGGCATGGGTGGGGCAAGTGTCCTCTTTTTTTAAAGACAAAAAATGGTAACCCTAGCAGTATGGGCATTGTGTGAATGAGAGGAATGGCGTGCAGTTGGACTGTGCTGGCATAAATGCTGATGGTTTGCGAAATACTAGTTCAGTCTGATGGTTAGATTTGAAAACTCCCAAGATGTGGGTGTAGTATTTATTCTCCTTTAGACTTTTGTGACCTTAGTGTATAATATTTAAGCACCTTATTTTGACAGTGATAATTCAGAGCAACTGAAACAAAGCACTGTAAATCTAGAAGATGTGATATTTCAAACTGACAAACTAAAGAGTTGCACATCACCAGGACTGGATGGTAGTTACCCTGAAATAGCTCAAATAGGAAATTGCTAACTTGTTAACAGTAATCTGTAACCTGTAATTTCAAACAGCCAGAGGCCTATGTCATTTCAAAAAGGGCTTCAGGGGTGATCTGGGTAACAGGAAGTTGAGTCAAAGGGAGTGGGATGAATCCGAGAGAGTGCTTCGGGGTAGGCCGCAAGCAGCCTAGGAGGATTTCTCCACTGCCACGGCTTTATAGAAGCTGCTTTTAAAGGTACACAGCGAGGGTGGTGAGGATTGACACACTGAATTCATGGGCTGGTGGAGGGAGGGAGGGGAAGGAGAGAGGGAACAAGTTTGGACCCCGGAGGTGGAAGGGAGGGAGAGAGAGGTGCATGCCCAGCATCATGCTACTGATGGGATTGAAGGGGTGCTAAATTTTGTCAGCTTCATAGATAAGACAGCCATGGTTTTTTAAAAAGGGATTTTAAATCAGAATTTCTCAACTTATAGTCAAGTATGTACGGTAAATAGGGAATGGTAGTTTAACCTTTCATGTAACACTAAGCAATCGAACACCATGAAGCCAATGATCAGCAGACTGAAAACAAATCATAGAAAATATTTTTTCTACAGTATATAAATAAGCTGTGGAATCTGTTGCAAGAGGATGTGGTCAAGGTGATTATGGTAACAGGGTTCAAAAAAGGTTTAAATACATTTCTAGAGGAAAAGTCCATGAAAAATCTACCAGGTAAATTTGGGAAATCTACCGCTTATCCCTTGAAATAAGCTATGAGAAATGGGATCTGTTTTTTAATTTCTGGATTGGCCACTGTTGGAGTCAGGATGCTGGGCTCAATGGACTGCGACCTGACTCAGTATTGCTCATCTTCTGTTCTTATACTCTTAATTTGCTCACCTCTGATTTGGTAATAAGAACATCACTATTCTTCCTCTTTAGAGGTGTCTTGCCAGAACCAAGTGTAACCCTTGTTTGCCTGGTGAGCATCAGGGCAGGTTACTATAAGTATTTTTATTGCTGGTTTATGAGATCAGTGGCAGGATCAGTAAGTTGGGGGCTGAAAGGTACAGTAAATTCATTCACTCAGCACTATCCCCTCTCTCATTGAAGTAGCCCCAGTCAGTGTGCAAGCTCTAAACCAAAACCTTTACAGGAACTTGAATGCCATAGAAACAAGGGGACAACTTCTTGCTGCCAACTATTTACAGTCAGTATTAAAGCAGGTATAGTAATAAACACAGGACCTTTTTTATGAAACCACGCTAGCAGTCCCCCGTGTGACAATACCGACAAAGCCCATTAACTTTGAATGGGCTTCGTCGGCATTGCTGTGCGGGAACTGCTAGTGCAGCTTGGTAAGAGGCCCACAGTTTGGTTGTGACGCAAGTGTTATACAGTAGTGTATCCATTAAACTTATATCAAGGCTTCAGTTACTGCAGAACATGGCGGCGATATTGATTTATGGTCTGGGAAAATTCAAGAAACCTACCCCATTGTTAAGAAGCTTACATTGGCTCACTATAAAGCTTAGAATTTCTTTTAAGGTGGCTTTTCTAACCTACACGTTGTTACTTGGTATGAATTCTCAGACTCTTTCCTGGATGCAGCTTTGCTAAACAAACTATTCTTTGGCTCAATCATCTACTTTTTAAAAACTATCCTATAGTTTATAAAATTTGCTCTAAATCTGTTTTAGAACATTCTTTTGGTTATCAGAGTGTAAAAATATAGAACAATTTACCACTAGAAGTAAGATCTGTTTTTTCTTATTCACTGTTCCATAAAGTCTTAAAGACATCTGTTTTCAACAATAAGTTAGTAAGTCTTTCTGTTAACTGTTTAATTATTTCTCAGTTGTGTGTAATTTCTCCTCAAGTACGTTGAGGACTTCTTATTTGTGATCCACCTTGAATCTAATGGATAAAGGTGGAATAGA
Source organism: Microcaecilia unicolor (assembly GCF_901765095.1). Classification (NCBI taxonomy): domain Eukaryota; kingdom Metazoa; phylum Chordata; class Amphibia; order Gymnophiona; family Siphonopidae; genus Microcaecilia; species Microcaecilia unicolor. Next base: position 76,329,011 of record NC_044037.1, read on the forward strand.
AATTGCAGAATAGAATAGAATTACATATTTATTTATTCACAAAAGCTTGATATACTGCCAATTACACAGGATGCTGCTAAGTGGGTTACAAATAACAAGCATGAAAGAAAGAGAGAAATAAAAAATAAAGGTAGGTAGCGTGATCTGAAATGACTGGGATAACTGAGGTGAGCGTGGGGGGAAGAGGTGGAGGGGGAAATTAAGGTAGGACGTGGCCAGTGGATGCTCTGGGAGAAATCACTTTAGGTGACTGAATGTAATTTGAAATCACCAAGTTTTTATCTGTTTTTTTTTTTAATTTGGAAAAAAGAGGGTTTCAGTTGGGTTTCTAGTGGAAAGAAGTCTATAGTTGTGGGCCAAGGTAACAGAATACGGAGTTGTATTCTTTTGAATAGGAAGGTTCTGGTATGCTTCAGGCACAAAGTCCTCTTTAAATGGGCTCAGCTACACTGTTCCCTCTAAATTGAGCCGGAGTCCTCCACCTACAGTCCCGACAGTGGGGGGCGCTGTTTCACTTTCACATTTTCAATAGTAAGGGACAGGCAAGTTCTGCAGTACTCCAAGGAACCTGCTCGTCCTTAGTGACTGAAAATCCAATATGGAAAACACACCCCCTCCCCCACTTGCAGCGACGCAGTTGGAGGACTCCTGCTCAGCTTAGAGGAGATGGTGCTAGGACCTGCACTTAGACCCTCTCTCTCTTTATCCTCCAGGCACATCTCTTTACTGCTCCTTTCCTTATTCTCCTGGGAAGACAATGCTGGTGGTCTGGTCCCCATTTCAGATCTCACCTGGATTCAGTCTAGCATCTTTTGATGGCTCTGTTGCTGATTCAACATGCCTTCTCTCCCCCTTTGCACTGACAGTGCTAATCACAAATCCTCCCACCCCCCACACACACTTAATAGTCCAGTGGCTAGGGGAGCAAAGAGCCAAAGAAAAGGCTATGCCCATTGGGCATGGTATTGATACTAACACAGTTTTCCTTCAAAGAGTGTCTCCTCCTACCACTGTCAGTCACAGGTGGAAAGAACATCCATTGTTCTGGAAGCTGTGAGAACCTTCCAAGTCAAAAGTTCAGCAGGTATTATTACTGGAAGAGTTACTTACCAGAGGTCTCTGCTATAGAAATTAGAAGCAGAACAAGTCATCCCGGTTCTCAGGTAGTTTGATAGGTTCTTCCAAAATATTATAAAAGTAAAACACATTGGGATTCTATTTGGATGGAAAATACTTCATAAATTCCAATCCTTGTCTTGGATACCTGTGCTTCTGAAGTATGTTTCTTACAGAGCAGATAAGACAGGAATAGAATATATGGTGTCTTACTAAAAGGGTGAGAATATACGTTAGACATTAGAGATTTCTAAGCTCGTACCAAGCTTGCTGCTTTATTCTATATGTTTAATTCAAATGATTTTGAAGCAGGCGGGGAGGGGATGGGGAAAAGCATGAGATGTGGTTTTCTTTGAAGGTGACTTGTTCAACAGCGAGAATGGTGAAACGTGTCTCTGTTAATGGAGACTCCCACTGTGCAGTAAAAACACAGGGAATTGCACGTTTCAATGAAGACTGGGAGGGAACCCTTTGCCTTACCCAGTATTTCTTTTAAAAGCCATTTTGTTTCATATTTCAGGAAAATTAAATCTCTGTTGTTTCTCCATCTCATTTTTGCACTTGGCAGCTCTCTCCCTCCCCATGGCTTAGCACCTCCTCCGCTCCTTCGAGTAATACCTTGAAAAGATCAGAAAATAATGTCTGTAGAACTAAAGTTCTTGCCTGTTATACACAAAAAAGGATATTGAATTTATTGTGCTTGGTTTTTAAAGATCTGTTGTAAGCTGCTATAAGTCATTTTTCAGTAATAGCTAGACAGCTTTAAGTGGCATGCATTCTGTTAGCATAAAAACCAGTCAGGTATTCAGCTGATAATGTCTGTGTTGATATAAAAATAATACTCATTAGGTGTGCTGTCATTACACAAGAGAGTGGGAAATGTTTAGAAACTTCAGGCACTAAGCAAAAATGTTGAGAAGACAGGGAATTGTTTCATTTTCTCACATTTTTTGTTTTCTTTTTCCTTGGTTATTTTGCACATTTTTTTTTTCTTATTTTGCTCTTTGTCTATTTTTAGTTCTTTTTTTAAAACCTTTTCACTTCTTTTCTCTGTTTTTACTTTTTTCTCTTTTCTGTACTTTCAGTCATTATCCCCACTTCTATCAGCTTCTCCGGGCTCCTGTCCTCTCTCTCTCTTTCTGTTTTCCTCCAGACCCTCTTTCCTTTCACACTTCCTAATGGGGTTAGAAACAAGGATAATTCCTGGCCACAGTTTCTCAGTCGGAGTTCGCCAATTGAAACATTATTCATGCTTTGATGGGAAGCCAGTGGATAGCAGCCAGCAATGGGGATACATGGCCGAACCTTTTTCTTTAAAAATCAATCCAACTACAGTATTTTGTAGGAGTTATAATTTTTTCATGAGAACATGTTAGATCCCCGAATATAATGAACTGGAATAAGTTATCAGAGATATAATTAAAGCCTGGACTAACACAGCAAATTGACTTTCATGAAAATAAGGGCAAACAGTCTTCAGTTGTTTTAATTTGAAAAAGCACTTTTATAAATTATTGATTTAGGCCTCAAAGGTCAGAGCTGAGTCTAATATAAAACCCAGAACTTTGGAAAAGTTTGCAATAGTCAGACCATTATTATTCAAAAAATAGTGGATGGAGCAGTTGCAGACCATTTCTCAACCATAGAATTTTAGTTTTTGTAGAATTTAACTTTTACAGATTTCGAGAAGAGCAGGATTCAATCTTATTAATACAGGTTAAAATTTTTGATTGCAGTAGTCGTATCCTTATGACAATAAAAGTATCAACAGCATATGAGTACAGATACTCCCCCTTGCCCAAAGTTACTGATTTGAAAGAATGGATAAAAATCAACAAAATGCAGTAGTTACACTTTTCAGTGAAACTCTGCCGAAGCAAAGGAACGCTGAGATCCCGAGGTATACTAACAGACAGACAGACAGACAGACAAAGAAAGTGGGAAATGGACCAGGCTGACCAGGAACAAACGAATAGACTTCAAAAGATGGTAATGCGTTCATTGGTGAAGACTCAACACAGCATGTTTCAGCAGTAATGCTTGCTTCAGGAGTGTTCACTTATTGTAAAATTAATCAACCTCTGCTTGGAGCAGAGACAGCTCATTTATGCTACATTTTCTATTTCCCTACAAAGGTATTTTTCAAGACCAGATTTTCTCATCTACTTTTATCAACGGCCATTTACCAGTTGATAAATTTTACATACAATATATGAAGATTCCTGAAGCAGGCTTACTGCCGAAACACAATTCTGTAGCTACACTTTTAACATGGCAGCCACTGGGGGCATTTCCAACATTTTCCTTTATATGGGTGAGGTTAAATTTGCAGATGGAGTAAGCACAAAAACACCCCCAAATTTACATATGGTGCCCAAAATTATGTGTGCAAATTTGGACACATGCACAATTTAATTGAGTAATGAGCCAATTAACACTAATAATCGGCTGCTAACAATCAATTATTGGCATTAATTGGCAACAATTTTAAGTTGTGTATGCCTCTTGATAAGTGCTATTCTATAAAGATGCGTATGCAAAACTTTTAGTGCACTACTGAAAAGGGAGTGTGGCCATGGGAGGGGCATAAGCAAATCGCGGGAGGGGGGTCACTGAAGAAGTGTGCATTATTATAGAATTTGGGAGATCCGCGCCTAATTTACGCACAAGTGTTTACACCAGGGGCCCTGTTTACTATAGCGCATTAGTGTTTTTAATGCACCAACAATTAGCGCATGCGTGCTAACTATGTAGGCGCCCATAGGGATATTGTATGTGCGTACATGGTTAACGTCCGTACATGATTAACGCGTGTTAAAAATGCGAACACGCCTATAATGTGGCTAAGTAAATAGGGCACTAGGTTTCAGTTGGTGTAAATCCTGATGCCCAGAGTTGAACAGGGATCCTGTCACTATGTGCTATTTTGTTATTGGCGCCTAACTCAGAGTGCCATTTATAGAATTGCGCTCAACGCACATTTTTTTTGGTGTCCAAATTTGGGCACCATTTACTAAATGTAGTCCTTAGTGCCTCCTGTTTAGGAGGTGGTATGTGGTCCCATGCTAACTGCAAAAGTAGTGATTAGTGCATGCTATTTGCAACACACTAATCGCAAAACCTTTTCCACACCAGTTCTCCACCCATAACATGCTCCCTAATGTAAAAACATACTTGCTGCAAAAACACTGCCAAACCTCTTATTGTGGTTGTGCTCTAATAGTTATTAGATTGTAAGCTCTGTCGAGCAGGGACTGTCTCTTCATGTTCAAGTGTACAGCGCTGCGTACGTCTAGTAGTGCTTTAGAAATGATAAGTAGTAGTATCATGTAGTAAACCACACATTAATGAGGAGATTCTCTATATAGCACCTAAAAAATCAGAGCAGAAAACATTGCCAACTAAGTGTATTCTATAAGCGGCACCTAGATTTAGGCACGGTATATAGAATACTCATAGTTGATATCCCAGTGCCTAAAACTATGCACATCCATTTACACCAACGGAAATGTGATGTAAATCCCAGCACGTACATTTATGTGCACTGGGTCATATTCTATAACTACGAGTATAAATTTTGGAACACCCAAGAAACACCCATTTCCCTGCTGCTAACCATGCCACTTTTTGCCTGCATGTGTTAGAGCTTAGGTGCATTGCCAGAATACACGTGGAGGGGCATAATCGAATGGGGTGCCCAAGTTTTCCTGAGGACGTCCTCGCAGGATATCCCCACGAAGGGGCGGGGAAACCCGTATTATCGAAACAAGATGGGCGGCCATCTTTCGTTTCGATAATACGGTCAGGGACGCCCAAATCTCAACATTTAGGTCGACCTTAGAGATGGTCGTCCCTGATTTTCGGCGATAATGGAAACTAAGGACGCCCATCTCAGAAACAACCAAATCCAAGCCATTTGGTTGTGGGAGGAGCCAGCATTCGTAGTGCACAGGTCCCCCTGACATGCCAGGACACCAACCAGGCACCCTAGGGGGTCCTGCAGTGGACTTCAGAAAAAGTTTCCAGATGCTTAGCTCCCTTACCTTGTGTGCTGAGCTCCCCAAAACCCACTCCCCACAACTGTACACCACTACCATAGCACTTAGGGATGAAGGGGGGTACCTAGATGTGGGTACAGTGGGTTTGTGGTGGGTTTTGGAGGGTTCACATTTACCACCACAAGTATAACAGGTAGGGGGGGATGGGCCTGGGTCCATCTGCCTGAAGTACGCTGCAGTACCCACTAAAACTGCTCCAGGGACCTGCATACTGCTGTGATGGAGCTGGGCATGATATTTGAGGCTGGCATAGAGGCTGGAAAAAATATTTAAACATTTTTTTAGGGTGGGAGGAGGTTAGTGACCACTGGGGGAGTAAAGGGAGGTCATCCTAGATTCCCTCCGGTGGTCAACTGGTCATTTAGAGCACATTTTTGTGGCTCGGTCATAAAAAACAAGGACCAAGTATAGTCGGCCAAGTATTCATCAGGGACACCCTTCTTTTTTCATTATGGGCCGAAGATGCCCATGTGTTAAGCACACCCCAGTCCCGCCTTTGCTATGCTTCCGACACGCCTCAGTGAACTTTGGTCGTCCCCACGACGGAAAGCAGTTGAGGACGCCCAAAATCGGCTTTTGATTATGCTGATTTGGGCGACCCTGGGAGAAGGACGCCCATCTCCCGATTTGTGTCGAAAGATGGGCACCCTTCTCTTTCGAAAATAAGCCTGATAGTGAGTTGTGCACATAAATTTTAATTATTGCCAATTAGTGCTCATTATTGCTTATTAAGTTCTGTTATCAACGTTAATTAGCTTGTTAAGCCAGTTAAGTTACGTACGTTGATATGGAATATGTCTGGATTTTGGCACAGATCTCTAGGTGTGCTATATAGAATCCGGGGGTAAGCCCTGGATTCCATAAAGAGCGCACAAATTTGCACGTCCAAATTTAGGCATGATCCTGAGATGTGCGCACAACTAAATTGAGGAATGAGCCATTCATATCAATAATGCTAACAATCAATTATTGATGTTGGCACCAATTTGGATTTGTGTGTGCATCTTGCTACGCGTTCTCTATAGAACTGCAGGCCCAAATCTCATAGTGTACAACCCAAAAGGGGGGTGTGGCCATAGGAGGGGGCATTGGCGGATCAGGTACATTCTAGAAATTTGCATGTAGTGTTTTAGAATACTGCAGATGCATATCCAAATTGGGTTCCGGGAAATTATACCTAGTTTCAGCTGATGTAAGTTCTGGTGCCCAAATCTGAGTACAGGAATCTACAATACACGTTATTCTATAAAGGACACTCAACCCGGGGCGCCCTTTGTAGAATAGCACTAGGTGCCGATTTTTTCTAGCGTCCAAATTTGGACGTCATTTACTGAATCTGGCCCTAATTATTTAATGCATTTTAGTAAAGTGTCCCTTATTTGTTAAAAGAAGCCATACAGTTGTGAGAATGTGTCAAAAATATAAACAGCCTGAAACAAGAAAATAATTAAAAAAAAAAATCCAATAATCAAAAAACATTTATCTCAGTTAAAAGTGTCAGTTTCCTCTGAAAGATCTACAAAATGCAGACGCTATCATCAGTAAAACCCATGAAGCTCAACACGGCTTTTTGCAAAGCAGCCAGTAAGTACTTCAAACAGTACCGGCAATTTTCGACATCTATAGCTGCCTGTCTCTGGGGTGCAATTCAGTTTCCAACACTACTTCAAAAATCACTTGCATATGGAGGCCACCAGCTCTATCTTGTGGAAATTGCATCCTCAAACTGAAAAACTTGAAAATTTGTTTTAATCTGGCAAAATGCTGAATGAAATTGGGATTATTTCTGTATTTTTCTGATCCATTTCCTTGGTAGCTGCTATAGCTGCTAGTAATGATTCATTTTTGTATTTCATTTTGATTTAGTAGAATTATTGTTTTAGAATTATTTGATGTGTTTATCTCAGGCTGCTTAAATTTTTGAACTGTTCAAAACCGCCAGTTCAATATTCAAACACTACAGTCAGCAGAAGCAGCAGTGTGAATATATGTATACAGGGCCTTATTCTATAAAGGTTAAGCTCCTAAATTTACGCTCCTAAATTAGGAGCCTAATCTATTTCAGAGCATAGATTACGTTCGTAATTTAGGACAAAAATTTTAGGAGCATAAATTAGAAACATAACCTTTATAGAATAAGGCCCATAGTGGCTATTCCACGCTTTTCTTTTTTCTACTTCCTCTTTTAAGGATTTCAGGAATTTTTTAATTACTTGACTGTTGAGGGATAGGATGTATGAATATAAGGAATGAACACTGCTTTCCTGCATTTTACTTCCAGGCAGGGCTTTTTTTGAGGAGGTACTTGGGGGTACTGAGTACCGGCACCTTTTCCATTGTCTGTTAAAATTGATCCATGGACCCCAAGTTTTAATGATAGAGCTCAAGCTCTACACACCAATTTTGTCTTGTCATAGATTCTGTGACTGGTTGCAGGGGGCCTGGCTATTATGGGGTGGGTCTCTCAGTGATCACCCCAAACCTGAAGGATGGCCTAGCATTTGAGTACCAGCACCTTTTTTGCTAGAAAGAACACACTGCTTCCAGGCAATAATGTAACAAAATGTGAACATTTAGAAGGGGGTGGAAACTTCCTATAGCCACAGTGGGGGTAATTTTATGAGAGTGTCTAAGTCAAAATAAGAAAACTTTATAAAAGCATCATATAAAATAAGCAGCCCAGTAGCATGCAAATTTTCACACACAAATTTACATCTATTCTGTGTGTGTGCCCACGTATTTTTTATAAAATATGGAGGTAACTCTATAACTAGGTGCTTATAAATAAGCACTTAAGGCACCTAAAAGTCGTCACTGAAAACCACCCACTTAAGCAGAATTCTATAATCTGTACCTAAAGTTCAGCGCAGTTTATAAAATAATACTTAAGCAGAGAGGTCGCATGTAAATTTAGGTGCTGCCATTTGCACCACGTGTGGAACACCGTTATTCTATAATTACATGCGTAACTCAAAACCACTCCCCCAATCTGCCCATCACCCTCCCATTTCCACATCCCCTGTTTCAGAAGTAATTCCCAATTAAATCTAATTAGTGCCAATAATTGCTTGTTACAAAGCCAATTATTGGCACTAATTGGCTCGTTATTCTATTAAAATGTATGTGGACATCTGGGTACTCCTAAATTTGCGCAGGCAATTCTTGGCGACTTTTATAGAATCAAGGAGTTAGAGTGCTACTGTAGGAACCTATTCTATAAATGAACATAAGCGCTATTTTCCTTTATTGAATACTAGTGTAATAATGAAAATATGCACATATCAGTTAGGTCAAAACAAGTGTGTACTTCCTAATTCCAAAGATACCCGTGTAACTTATAGTACTCTATAAGTTACATGCATAGGTATGAGTTCCGCCAGTACTCCAACTATGTGTATGCCCAACTCAAAGGGCGGACTGACAGTGATCTGGGCCCCTGGTTAGTAAAAGTCATTGGGCCCCCCCATAGCCACTGCCCCCCACCACCATGCTGCCACCTTTCCCTCTCCCACGCACTACAGCCCCCCCTAGAGCCACAGCTGCACCCCTCTTCCACACAGTACAGTCCCCTGAGCCTCAGTGGGCCCTTCCCGGTTCTACCTTGAAGGGCCCTGATGGTCTAGTGCAGTGATGGCGAACCTTTCAGAGACCGAATGCCCAAACAGCAACCCAAAATCTAATTATTTATCGCAAAGTCCCATTCCCCCTCCCCCTCGTCCCCCATCCCCCCGAGTTCCAGGGTCCCCTCTCCCTCCCAGTTCCAGGGCCAGGATCCCCCTCCCCTCTCCCTCCCAGTTCCAGGTCCAGGGTCCCCCCTCTCCCTCCCTCCCACCCAGTTCCAGGGTTGTCATGGGAGGAACCAGAATGCTGCTCATTCAATGACTGAGCAGCCCGACCTCCCTCCTTCCGAGTACCAGGGCCCCCCTCCAAAATTTAAAAGTCATATCTGGTCGGGGTTAAACCAGCGGTGGCGGTGGCAGCAGCAGCAGTGAAAAGCGTGCTGACTCGGCGCGCCTTCAGCCTTCCCTTCTGTCTCTCAAACTCTGTGGTCCCGCCCTTGCGGAAACAGGAAATGAGGGCGGGACCAGAGCTTGAGAGACAGAAGGGAAGGCTGAAGGTGTGCCGAGTCAGCACGCTTTTCACTACTGCTGCTGCCGCCGACGCTGCCTTAACCCCGACCAGGTATGACTTTTAAATTTCGGAGGTGGGCCCTGGGGCGGGGGGAGGGCTGGAACTGGCTGAGACGTATATGTATATATGTCCATTCCATTTTTAAATGTTCTTTGCAACATGTAAAACAGGATTAACACACACACAAAGACTTTTGTTCTTTTTATTTATCTTCGATAAGAGATAAGATTATATTAATGGATAATTGAAAGGAATAATGAAGGCAATCAGATATAACTGACAGCAGAGCAAAGAGGGGAAAAAATGCTTCCAAAATCAGACACCGATACACAGTGACTGAATAACTCATGCTTACTTTCTCACTAACACACAATGTACAGTATACAATATATGACCAACAGCTACTGCTATGCGCATGCATCAGAGGCAGGACAACAACAGACAGTCCATGAGTATACATCAAGTTGACTGTCTTCACAAATGGGAAACAAGCAGATCAAAGCACAGCAGAAAAAAGCCCAAAGGGCCCCAGGAACTGGTGCGAGGAACAGAATTTATGAAAGGACCTGACAAAGGCTGTGTTTCGGCATTACACCTGCATCAGGGGTCAAGTAAAGAAAGTGTTCCAAAGCAAGTCGAGGGTTCTGCTCACTCACAGGGAAACGATAAATGCTGATCACCACATCAAATGCAGAGGCATCAGATGCAATGTGCATCAATCAAATAATCATGCAAGCTTTGTACTGCAAGCTAAATCTGCTCGTGGCAGGCCAAAAAAATAGCAAAGAAAGCAAAGCATGCGCCATAGGCAAGATGCATCTAGGGACCATTTCCCTAGGTGCAAATAACCTTATATTGTGAGCCCATTAAGAACAGAAAGTACCTGCAAAAATAGTATATAAGGAAACCCTCTTGACTGTATCTACAGAAAAGCACGTTACCCTGTTTCCCCGAAAGTAAGACATCCCCCAAAAATAAGACCTAGTAGAGGTTTTCCTGAATTGGTAGATATAAGGCCTCCCCCAATAAGACCTAGCAAATTTTTGTTTGAAAGTAGGGCCGCCGAGAACCGGACAAGGCCGCCCCCCGGGCCACCCCCCCCCCCCCCGAGGTCGCCAGGCCCCCCTTCCACCCACACTCCGTCGCTCCCGGAACTAACCTTAAACGCCTCCTTTCACCTTCACAGCAAGTAGCAGCAGGGCAGACCTCTCCTTCCTTCCGTGCCCCGCTCTCGTGGACGTTACCTTCGCTGCTTGCTGCGAAGGTGAAAGGAGGCGTTTAAGGTTAGTTCTGGGAGCGACGGAGGGCGGGCCAACCCCGATGTTTCCCCGAAAAATAAGTCAGCCCCTGAAAATAAAACCTAGCGCATTTTTGGGGGCAAAAATTAATATAAGACAGTCTTATTTTTGGGGAAACACGGTAGGTGTGGAATAAACATAAACATACATTCACACTTACAGACAGTCACTGTAGCATACTAGAATGCAAACAAAATTATAGTCAATGCCAGGCTCCATCTGATGTGCTAGAAGAAATTCTTCCCCCTCACTACTTGTAAGTTACCCTCCTATAGAAATTGAACTGTGTCTTATTCTTCATCTTGGAGGAGAAGCCTAGTGGTTAGTGCAGCAGACTTTGATCCTGGGCTAATGGGTTCAATTCCTACTGCAGCTACTTGTGACTCTTGGCAAGTCACTTAACTTTCCATTGCTCCAGGTACAAATAAGTACCTGTATATACTATGTAAACTGCTTTGAATGTTGTTGCAAAACCCACAGAAAGGTGGTATATCACGTCCCTTTCCCTTTCTTACCTCTCCTCTTTGACCATCCCCTATACCACGAATCGCCTTCTCAGACCCATTGATGCTAACTGGCTCACTTTACCTTCCCCCCCCTCTGCCCCCGCTCACTATGAGCCAACCCGCACCTCAGCTTTCTTTTTCATTGCCCCTAAATTCTGGACTGAGCTCCCCCTCCCTCCGGTTAATCTGATCTGAATCTTCTTTTTCTATATTCAAGTCCCTGTTAAAGACACACTTTTTTCAATTGGCGTTTGGATGTTCACCTGCGCTCCCCTAATTTGTACTTTTTTTGACCTTTGGCCAGGAACTTCCAAGCTCACTCAGCTTTTACCCCTTCCCATTTTCTGTGTGTGAGTTTGCTTTTCTATCTGAATTGACATTCCTTTTTAGTTATGTAATTTGTTTTTGGAACTTAAGTCTTTATTAAACAGGAACAATATCAATCCATAAAGGAACAATAACAACGACACAAATAAGCAATAATAAACTACTTGAAAATAAAATAAGTCTTAAATCTTTGAAATACATAACAATACACAAAGTTGAAACTTCAGTTTTGTTTTGTTTTTTATTATTTTGAAAGAAAACCCCAAGCCCCCCCCCAAAAAAAACCCAACCCATTCCCCCCACCTACCACCCAATAACCCCTTATGCTATTGCACTCAAAAAGAACAATGAATGTAATTTGTTTTTAACCTTATTGTTAACCTCTGTGATCAAATGGTTTGTAATAACGGTATATCAAATCTCTGCAATAAATTATAAACTATATCTATTTGTCATCCTAAATAAAGTCTGGATGCTTGTCTGTCCTGTTTTTGTGTGAAAAATACAGTGAATACTAACATTCAAACATGTCTGCATGTTTTAACAAAAATGTTACCTCTGATCATATCAAAAAATGAGGATCGCTATCAATCCTTTGCATTCAGTTCAGATGTAGCATAATTATGGTAAGGATATGCCCCAGCTGCAACTATAGAGCATAACTGCTTCTAAGCTTTATATCAATTTGAATTTTATAAAGCAAAATACTTACAGGGATGGGAAGACTCTCCAGAGTATACCTTTTGGGTTACCTTGTTGGTCCTGGAGCCCCAGATTTCAGGGGGACCTATGTGAACTGGCACAGTCTGTGCCCTTGCCACTAAACAGTCAGGCAATGATGAAAATCATCATTTGGAGGCCTGTATGTGTGATCACAAGGGGAATACTGCAGAATAATGTAGAGTGTCGTTCTTCATTTTATACAACTGATACGGTGAATGATTTCAGGAAATGGTTGCCTTTGAGTGAGAAGGATGCAGTGTATGATCACTGATTGCCTATCAGTGATGGAGCCATAGGAAATGTGAATGTGTGTGACTGAGTTATCTATTTGATTTATGATTTATTTTTTTCAGATTTCTGGCTTTAGACAGGATACAGTTTGATTTCAGATTATATCTGAAACATTTAGATTTGGATCTAATTACTCAGCTTGTCAAAGATAAGCTCGAAGCAATAAATAAATTCAGGTACAGTTGGTAAGCCTCTGCTCTGGAAAGATTACAGTCTAAGGGGTAGGGGTTGGGGGGGGGGGGGGGTTATCAAGGTGCAGTAAAAAGCAGGCTTTTACTGTACCCTTATTTACCATGGAAGTCACCAACATTCGGTACCTTAGTACTGCATATTGATGCTTCCTTTGGTAAAGGACAGATGCTGCATGAGAGACACCTGTGTTAGTCAATCATCCTGGGAGCACTGGGCTGCCAAGCCACAGCACTGTGCTCCCAGGCTGATGGACTAACGCAGGTGGCATTTATATTGATTTTGATGCTGATTTCTTTTCAATAAAAATTAAAGTTTAAAATTTCATGCCTACTTCCACAGAAAGCCCCTAGTTTCACCCCATCCCAGAATAACTTGCAGCCATCCACTCCCACCCAAGGTGCGACCCTCCCCACCTAGAAGCCTTTCCCTCCAAGGTCTTCCCCCCCCTACTGTCCCAAAGGCTGTCCTCCAACCATCCCTTTAAATATCCCTGGGGTCTGGTGGGTGGGCAGGAGTGATCCTTAGCACTGGGATCCAAAATGGCACCAGCAACCCCTAGTGGTAGTCTTGTTGTGCTAACTCCAGGGATCATCTTTCCATATGAGGGCTTCCTTGCCCTTACATGGAAAGATGACCCATAGTGATAGTACTGCAAGACTACCAATAGGGGTTGCCGATGCTAATTTGGGGGAGCCATTATTTGCTTGGGGGGCAGAAATTCCAGGAGGGGGACCTTTGGGAGGGAGTAGATGGTTTTAAGGTGACCTTGGAGAGGAGTTTAATTGGGGGTCTACAACTAGGAGTGGGGGCATGTGGGATTCTGACATTTTAACATAAGCATTGGGCTACAGCTTGGTGGCCTGATGCTCTCAGGTAGTAAAACTACCCCAGTCTTTAGCTGAGATTATTTTACAGGCTGTACTATGGCTTGTGGTGTGCGTCCAATGCATACTGTATCCGGTATGGGATTTACGTAGTAATGAATTGCTTTACATACATTTGCATGTTTTGCATCTCTTTACTGTGTAACATGGGGTTACTATTTTAATGCTGAGTTAGTGCATTATACCCAGCATTAGAACATTTTAACTTGAATTAAAGAGCAAATAATGTGGGTTTGATAACTTCTCTCCTAAGTGTGTATCTGAGAGAAATGGAGCGTGACAAGACTTGCCCAAGGCTACAAGGAGCATCAGTGAGAGAAGCAGGATTTGAATAATGACTTCCTTGGTTCTCAGCCCACTGTTCTAACCAGTAGCTTATTCTTCCACTGCATATGTGAGTCTGAAAGAGTGTCATATTTTTGGCTTGGACCAAAGGGGGAGATAACACACAAAAATGTCTCACTAGATGAGACATAAGAATGCATATCTGAGCACTCAAGTGTATTATTATTTATTGCATTTGTACCCCACGTTATCCCACCTTTTTGCAGGCTCAATGTGGCTTACAGAGTGTTGTTATGATATAGTCATTACATGATTTTAAATAGTCGGTAATAAGCTGAAGGTAGATGAGGATTTAAATGGAAAGGTGATGGGTAAGGTCGTGTGAGAGGTTCTTGAAGCACTTGGGTAGTTTAGGAGTGGTTAGTTTCATTACTGTCGCTAAATGGGTTAGTTTTCTACATACCTCACTTGTAAACCAGGGTACATTGGTTCAATCTCAGTCTCTCAGTTCACAGCTAATGCTTTTCTTAATATTTGCATTGGACCAAAGAGAGCTTTCTTCTGGAGCTCATAGGCTTCCATGTGGACAGACAGCATATCACGGAACACTTGAAAATTGTTTTAATCTGCTAAAATGCCCAGCAAAATTGGGATTATTTCTGTATTTTTCTGACCCATTTCCTTTGTGACTTCTGTAGCTGCTATAATTTCCCAGTGCATTCAATATGACTTGTACAGTGCGTGAGAGAGAACACGCAGCAGCTGGACACAGGTTGCTTCCTCACTGTGGTATGAATTTGAGGATGTACTGGGTGCTCTTTCTAGATGATCAGACTTTACTTGCTGAGTAGCATGCTTGGTAGGCCTAAATGTCTATTTGTGAGCACATGTACTCCTAGACAGGTATAGTATAGAATTAAGGGAATATTCATTCTTGATATGTGATGCTTCTGATAAGCCGATGTGGAAAACATTGTCCAAAAAAACCTCATCTGTTCCTTTTCAATGTATTTGTGATCCTTCTCTAACTCATTTGATTTATCTCTAAATCATTAATATTACACAATCCAGAGCTTGGTCCAATGCATATTCTTTCATAAATGGTTTTCCTAAGTTACATAGGATTTCAATGTTGGGTTTGCTTAACGTAGGGGGTCATTATTTTTGTTTGCGTTAGAAAGGAACTTCTTTGAGTCCCAAATTTGGATGAGTTGATCTCGTCTAGCCCCATTATGGTTTGGACTCCCAATGCCCTCCATTGACCATTGATCTTTACAGTTCAGTCCTTTAATCAGTATGCTTTCATTTTCTTCTTGTGTGCTGTCCGGGATTTCTCTAGGGTTCTAGGTTTTATAATGTGTACAGGGAAGAAGGAGGTGGCAGTAATCAGTCTCAAAAATGAGAATAAGGAAGCTGCTTGCCCTCTTCTCATTAGGGATGATAGATTTAGTTGTAACCACACTGTCATTTAATGTTAAAATCAGCAGTTCACTGTAGCTAGAAATATCTGGTATTTTATCACCTTCTGATTGCACGCAGATTTCTTTCTACAGAGGAAGGAGCAGAAAATGGAGCATAATTTCTCTAGTCAAATTCTGTGGAGGCCAGAGAGTAGTCACCAAACAAACACCAACACCAAGGAAAATAAAATCCCCTAGGGAGGAGTGTAGAACCACTGAAGAGGGAAGGGCATCCTCAGAGAGCAGGATGACCCCATGCTGAGGCATCAGCGCAGTAATTGCTGCCTTAGAACACTACATTAAGCTTCAGATCGCAGCATTCTAATGTACACATTTTTAAAAATCCCCTATTTACTCCTGATGAAGTAAATTACAACAGATTACAACAGGATTAAAAAATCTGCAGTGCCCAGTGCAACGCTCCCCTCCCATTATTTCTGAATCTGGAATCATGAGTGCGCACTCCTTCCCTGTACTGCATGCATGCACAAGTAGGAAAGAACATACATTGTTTCAAAAAGGTGCGTACTTTTCCTCAATTATATGCACTCTTCGCAGATACTTCAGGGTTTATATTTTCTGTTGTATTTGAGTTACTGTTCCTTTCATCTGTCTACTGGTACATCCTAAAAGTCATTCCCAGACATAGGGGCCAGCTCTGTGGGTGCCGGTGGGTACTGAGCACCCCCAATATTGAGCAAACACCTTCATGTATCCAGGGGTATTCATTTTTAATGAGTTTGGCATCCCCAGCCTGTCCTGGCACCCCCGGTCATTTTGAAATGTTGGTACCTACGTTGACAGAACTGCCAGCTGCGCACAACTAACTCTTCACTAAAGGTGTCCAGAATCGTACGTGGTACATGGTATCAGAATAGATCCTTTGACCTTCTGTAATGTTGAAGGCCAACATAATTGCCGTAAGCAGCTCTTTTATTCTTTCCTAAGGTCAGCCTTATCAAATTATACTGCTCCTAATGCAATCACTTCAAGCTGCCAGTCTGAAAGGTTTCATTTTAATGCCTTTCAGGCAAAGCTAAGTATTTTTGCTTGCGTTCATTAGAAGAAACTATTTCAGCCATCTTCATTTGTAGTTGAGAGTTTCTTGGGAGCACAGAGCCTGCCTTGTTATCACTTCATTCATTATACAAATCTGCAAATATTCCTTTTATTAAAACAAATAAAGAATGAGTTGTATATACTGTGATAAATAAAGTATTGAAGGAATGAGGTAGTGCCAGTCGCACATTCCTTTCAAATGAATTATGCATTATTTCTGTTAAAATGCATTTGTAGTGAAAGCCCTTATCATGGTTTTCAGGGAAAGCAGATTGAACTAGATGTGCAGAAGCTGGAAGGGAGAGGAGCTGGGGGGGGGGGGGGGAGGGGGAGCATTTCTGTGTAAAAACCAATATAAAAGCATTTTACCAGGTTCCTATGTATCTTGGAAGGTTATGCTTGCTGTCTTATCCACCCCTGGGAACAATTCAGATTTCGTCTGTAATCTGCACACCCTGAAAAACAAGCTGGCAAAAAAAAGCCATCTTCGCCAGACACACAATCAGCCTTTGCTGTGTAGTGAATAAAATTGTCTTAAGCGACCGAACAAGCCAATGAATCTAAACTCGAATGTCAGAAAAAAAAATTTGTGCTGCAGAGCTAAGATAATGTTACATTAATTTACATGGTGTCAGATTAGCGTGAACTACGATATAATGAGAAATGCTAATGGCGCTTACTTTAAAAAGTTATTTCTTGTATGGAGTAATTTACAAGGCAGTGTCTGAAATTTTAAAAGTATTAAATACATGCATGATCTGATTAAGACTTTGCTGCTGTGAGTGTAAATCCCTTCTCGATGTAGGCAGGAAGGTTATGGAAATAATCACTGAAGGCTGTAGCATTTCACCACTTGAAAAAATACTTATTTCCCCCCCCCCCCCCCCCCCATTTGTAGCAGGTATTTTGTTTCAAAAGAAAAGTTCCACAATCTTTAATTTTACAAACCTTTGTTAGCATATAACATTAATTCTTTATATTTTTACACTGGAATTTCCTTCCTGCTGTGATGCTGTTTTGGTCTGTTTTTGATTGTCTGCTAATGGCATTTGACTCCATTTCAGGTAGAAATAATACAAGGGAACTGATGGTAACCTAGCTGCATTTGCTGAGATCATTATATGCAAGAATTGTTGAATCAGGATAGACAAAAGCAAATGCTTGTAGAAAACTGCAGCATAAAATCCTTTAACATATTTATTTATTTTATTTATTGCATTTGTATCCCACATTTTCCCACCTATTTGCAGGCTCAATGTGGCTTACAGAGTTTGGTTATGACATAATCATTCCATGATATCAGACACAATTAGTGATGTACAAAGATTAGGTGAGGGAAGAGAAAAGGAAGGTGTTGGTAGGATATAAGGTGGACTGTAATAATTGGGTGAGTTGGTGAGGTAGTTTTGTAAGGCTATGGGTTCTCTTTGTATAGCTTTGCTGACCCATGCAAACAATATCTTTATTTAACAGGCAGCCATATGCATTTATTTCCAGGGTTTCAGTCTTATATTAGGTGCCCTTTTACCTAAGCAGTGCTAAGAAATAGGCTTACCCCCAAATTCTATATATCACACGGAAATCGAAGTATATTCTATAACAATGCATGTAACTTAATTGGTTAACCAGCTAATCAGCGCTGTCAATTGGATGCTAAGCAAGTAGCACTAATTGGCATTAGTTATGATTTACACAAACAACTCGCTAAGCATATTTTGTAATGTGCGTGGAAATTCCAAGTCGCACAGTTGAAAAGGGGTGTGGTTATGGGCGTGGAATGGGCATTTCTAAAATCTATGTGCATTGTTCTAGGCTACACCCTTTCTGTGCCTAATATATTCTTCAGGATTTACGACAAGTAAAACATGGCCTAAATGGACGTGACCAAATTTGCTCGCCTAGAGAGGTCCTTGGTGTATTCTATATACCGCATGGAAATTTAGGTCTACTCTATAAAATTTAGGCAGACTTTAGAGAATATGCCTAGGTGTAATTTTTTTTCTGCCTGGATTTTTCAGACACCATATATAGAATCTAGCCCTTAGCATGTCATTACTCGTGACTTTCCTGTGTGCTAAGCCCAATTTGGCATTTTTTTTATTTTGTCTTTTTCTGACCATGTGCTAATGTTAGCATTAGTGCATGGCCATTTCAAAAAATTAACAGAGGAACGTTTACTACCTTCTATTTAGGGGGTACTAAGGGCTCCCACATTATGGATGCACTAATCAGTTAGCAGAATGGTAATGTCATTCACTAGTTATTAGTACATCCACGCCTATTCTCTGCCCCTAACATGCCCCTTCCAAAAACAAAAATGTAAAAAATAAATACTGCATGCTTACCCCCAAATTCTATAAAAGTCGCTAAAAATTGAGCACACAAATCTGGGTGCGTGCCCAATTTGTGTGCGCAATTTAATTGAATGAGCCAATTAGTGCCAGTAATTGAGATCTTAACATGCAATTATTTCTACTAATTGGATTTAATTAAAATTTACATGTGGGTCCAAAAAGGGGGCAGTGTCATTGGAGGGTCATTGGTCATTCTATAAATGGCGCCCAACTTTAAATGCCATTTATCGAATAGAGCTAAGTGATATTTTTAGGCACCACTTATTGAATTTCGGGGCCCTGTATACTAAGGCGCGTTAGCGTTTTTAACATGTCTACAATTAGCGCATGCGCTAACCATGTAGGCGCCTATAGGGATATTGTAGGCGCTTACACAGTTAATGCGCATACATGGTTAATGTGCATTAAAAATGTTAACGTGCCTATAATGTGGCTTGGTGAACAGGGCCCTTAGTCCTTAGTGTGTGCAGATAGCAATACTAATGAAGAATGCTTTAGAGCGTCCTGCATTAGGCCATTTATCCTGTGTTAGGCATCTGTTAATACCTAATGAAGTTTAGTAAAAGGGCCTCTTAATTAGGGACCGATATAGCCTTGCTGTTTCACTTTGAGGCCCTTTTACTAAACCGTGGTGAGTTTTGCACTCACCGCATCTTAACTGTGGCAGAACAGGAGAGATCTCATTCCTCTGTCACCCAACTGGCTGCCAAAATTCAAAATGGTGCCTATAATCCCTAGTGGTAGTATTGAGGTACTACTCCTATGAGTCATCCAGCTATAGAAACCAACAATCACTTCTTCTATGGTTGCATCTACTATGGGTGACCCCTAGTGGCAGTATTGTGAGACTGCTGTTATGGGTCATAGGTATCATTTTGAACTCTGGCAACCAGAGGGTGGGAGCAGAATAAAAACTGTCCTGCCTTGCCATGCAAGACTACCAGGGAGCCCCCAAAGGAGATCAGGGGGTGGGGGTGGGAACTATCCTATTAAGGGGAGGGGTTGCCAAGATGGGTCTGCTGGGGAAAGATCACAGTTGGGGCTCTGCTCATGGGGGTTTAGGAATGAGTGAAATGCCGGGGGGGGGGGGGGTATGGATGGGGTATGGGGCCCTGTATGGATGCCCTGAGAAAGTCTCTCTGCCTGATTGTCATTTTATTTCTTTAAATTTGTCTACTGACTTACTTTGCCATGCTGAAACGCAAAGGCAAATTGTTGTGGGTCCACCCACCAGCCACAGGGAATCTCTCTCAAACAAATGGAAATTACAGCTTTCGTTCAAGCTCAACTGAGATTACCGGCTGTCTCGGGTGGGAAGAAGAGACAAAGCTTTGGAGGCAAAGTTTCACTTAGCCCAGCTAGACCCGTAGTTCCCTCGCCTTTTTGAGACCAGTGTGCTGCAGTACAACATCTGATGTTGTAACTAATGCCACTGAGTGTGCCTGAGGGTGGATCGCAGTTCCTGAGTCCCGTCATAGGTATTCCATCGATCCAGGTCTCTTCTTTGACTCCTGTGTCATCGGAGGAGCTAAAAACTGATTCTCTGCAGACTGTGGCTACAGTTCTGCCATGTTTAGTAAAACCTTCTGAAGTCTCACTGAATGCCTTCAGGAGCGTAGACAGAGATGACATGGGGGTGGGGAGTGGCATGGCACTAGGCATATAGGTGTGAGTTGTGCTTGGTATATTCCTAAATATTTATTTATTTATCTCATTTTTACCCCACAGTTTCCCAACAGTGTCAGGCTCAATGTGGCTTACAATGGACCACAGAGGCAGAGACCAATGCAGTAAAATGAAGCTAATACAGCAGAAAAACCTACAAGAGATATTGGGGAAGAGTAGGAATGGACGGAAGGATTAGGGAAACCTGGAGGGAAGAGGGAAGGGGAAAGTGTCCAAAATGTCTCTAAATCGATGCGCTTCCAACAGTGGAGACACATGCAGTGGCATTGGGATAAGCACTTGCAAATAACATGGTCTTTACAGATTTCCTGAAAGTTAGATGGTTGGTGATGGTTTTAATGGTCTTCGGCAAAGAGTTCCAAAGCTGAGTGCTGATAAAAGAGAAGGAGGTAGCATAAGTGGATTTGTACTTGATGCCGTTGCATTTTGGATAATGAAGGGTAAGATATGAATGGGAAAGACTAAATGTATTCCGGAGAGGTAGGATGATGAGATCTATCAAGTAGCCAGGTACCTCACCATATAAGATTTTGTGAACTAGAGAGCAGAGTTTAAAGATGGTTCGATCTTTGACAGGTAGCCAATGTAGTTTCTCTTGGAGGTGCGTGGCACTTTCAAGCTTTGACTTTCCACAAACCAATCTTGCCGCTGTATTTTGGGCTGTCTGCAGTTTCTTAATTAGTTGCTGCTTACATCCAGCATAGACTCCGTTACAGAAATCCAGATGGCAGAGAACGACGGACTGTATGAGGTTGCGAAAGACCTCTCTTGGGAAATATGGTTTAATTCTTTTTAGTTTCCACAGCGAGAAGAACATCTTCTTTGTGGTGGAGATAACATATTTTTCGAGTGAAAGTGAACGGTTAAGGGTGACTCCTAAAATTTTGAGGCTTTCTAGTATGGGAAGGTTTAGGTTTAGTATGTTGAAGGTCTGTATTTGTGCTGAGACGATAGTAAATAATGCCTTAGAGTGCACTTTATAATGGATTTCTAAGTAAAAAGTCTGTCCTACATCAACATAAACAACATGCACACTTATGGAAACCTGGGAAACACTGACATTTTTAAATGAAGTTGCATTATCCCATAACTTAAACTTTGCCATTCTAGTAGACCAGTGGCATTCCTAGGGTGGCTGACACCCGGGACGGATTGCCGATGCACCCCCCCCCCCCGGGTGCAGCGTGACCCCCCCACCCCCGGCGAAAGGACCCCCCCCGGGTGCATTTTTACCTGCTGGGGGGGGGGGGGGTGCCACATGCCTGTCGGCTTCGCTCCTTCCCTGCTCCCTCTGCCCTGGAACAGGAAGTAACCTGTTCCGGGGCAGAGAGAGCAGAGAACAAGCGGAGCCGACAGGCATGCGGCACCCCCCCCCAGCGGCGTGCACCCAGGGTGGATCACCCCCACCGCCCCCCCTTGGTACGCCACTGTAGTAGACTTGAGACTGGTCAACCTCTCAACATATATCACAGTATCCTGGAAAATAATTACTTCAGTGGCACATATCCCTCAACTTTGCTTTATAACAAATATAAAATGCCTTATTAAGCTATATTAATAAAATAAGTCTTCTTGTCCCTTCTTCTGGTTCTACTGCTTTCTGTCCCTGGAGTTCCTGACAGTGTTCCTTCTACCCCCTTCTCCCTTTACATGAGGAATTGTGATACTGAATAAATAAGTATATGTTTGTACTCCTAGCCATGCACCCAAAGGTTATATAATCCTTTCAAGTCAGTTAATTGTTTAACTCATTAGTGGAACATAACCACAGAGGCATGGTATGGTCGTATTTTCAATTTGGTAATACTAGAGCCCAGCTAAGGAAGTTTATTTTGAGTTAGTCTTCATGTGGCTTACGTTTGAAATACAATGAAACGGAATAATAGAGTTCAATTATATCATGCGAGCAAGTAGATGGATAAGTCTGAAACATTTAACAAAGTTGAGATTAGCATATATACACAACTGGACATTAAAAGCCTGTCCTTTAACAATGCTACATGTTCAGAAATCATAGCCATATGTATAGAAATGCACACACCAAAACAGGCATCCATACACACATTGCAAAAGTAAACAACAGTTTCTACACAGTATATCCAAAACTTAATTTTATTTTCTCATTTCCATCTTCCAGAATCCCAGACAGCAGATGTACAGATCAGTAGGACTCAAAGCACTCCAAAACAAGTAAAGTCAGAAACAACACAGTTTATACCTAATTGTTCAACCACCCTTAGGATTCACGTTTTGGTTTAAAAAGCAAAACCATGTGCATGTAAGGACTGGATAAATAAATTAAAACAAAGTTTAAAGCAAATGCACTTAATATGTAATACTTGGTAGCAATAATTAAACAGTGGTGGAATATTCACATAGCAAGCAGCCTGAGCCAAAAGATTTATTTTCCATTGAACATAATTAACTTTGTATGAACTTGGTGGCTAATAGTTTGCTGAACTGCCAATGTTGGCACATTTAGACTGACTCTGGACAGTTCTGCATGAGGAAAACCCTTCCCTCATTATTCAATACCTTCTCTGTGAAATAGTAGTAATAAAAAAAGGCAAGTGCGTTTTTTATAATATACCACTGCAATCCACAATACAAAAGGAGCAATTTCCCACATTCCATCTTTTTTCTTTTGATGTAGGTACATGAAAAAAAAGTTTTAAATGCGCCCTGGTCTCAACCTAATTAATGATTTTTCTTTTAAACTGTACTTATAAATAGTAAGTTTGTTAAGCACCTGATACACATAGAGGGGCATAATAAAAGGGACGACCAAGTTTTGCTGAGGACGTCCTCGCAAAATGTCCCGATGGAGGGGCGGGGAAACCCGTATTATTGAAACAAGATGGACGTCCATATTTTGTTTCGATAATATGGTTGGGGACGCTCAAATCTTGAAATTTAGGTCGTCCTTTGAGATGGTCATCCCTAGACTTGGTCGTTTCTGATTTTCGGCGATAATGGAAACCAAGGACGCCCATCTCAGAAACGACCAAATGCAAGCCCTTTGGTCATAGGAGGAGCCAGCATTCGTAGTGCACTGGTCCCTCTCACATGCCAGGACACCAACTGAGCACCCTAGGGAGCACTGCAGTGGACTTCATAAATTGCTTCCAGGTACATAGCTCCCTTACCTTGTGTGCGGAGCCCCGCAAAACCCACAACTTCACAACTGTACACCACTAGCATAGCCCTTACGGGTGAAGGGGGGCACCTAGATGTGGGTACAGTGGGTTTGTGGTGGGTTTTGGAGGGCACACATTTACTACCACAAGTGTAACAGGTAGGGAGGTAGAGGGGCATGGGCCTGGGTCCGCCTGCCTGAAGTGCACTGCACCCCCAAAACTGCTCCAGGGACCTGCATACTGCTGTGATGAACCTGAATATGACATTTGAGGCTGGCATAGAGGCTGGCACAAAATATTTGTAAAGATTTTTTTTTAGGGTGGGAGGGGGTTACTGACCACTGGGGGAGTAAGGGGAGGTCATCCCTGATTCTCTCCGGTTGTCATCTGGTCAGTTCGGGCAACTTTTTGTGCCTTGGTCGTAAGAAAAACATGACCAGGTAAAGTCGTCCAAGTGCTCGTCAGGGACGCCCTTTTTTTTCCATTATGGGTCGAGGACGTCCATGTGTTAGGCATGCCCAAGTCCAGTCTTTGCTGTGCCTCCGACACCCCCCCGTGAACTTTGGTCGTCCCCTCGATGGAAAGCAGTTGGGGACGCCCAAAATCGGCTTTCGATTATACCAATTTGGGCGACCCTGTGAGAAGGACGCCCATCTTCCGATTTGTGTTGAAAGGTGGGTGTCCTTCTCTTTCAAAAATGAGCCTGCTAATATCTGTTTTGGTGGCCCTTTACTAGGTGAAAACATCGGAATACAGTGAATCCCTATAACCAACCCCTCCAAATGACACAATGATTACGATTTAGAACTAATTACTACTCTAACCAATGAAACCAGTACTTCCTCTGTTTACATCTGTATGCTGCACAAGCCAGCATTTTGAAAAGTGTGAGATCAAATTAAAATGCCACCAGCAATAAAGATGGAGATGCTCATAGATTTGCTTGCTTTGTTTGGGTAATGGGCATGACGGCTGCTTGGAGGAACGGAAAAGTGAGACAAATCTCATGGGCTTCAGCTGTCTCAATATAACTGCCTTGGTTAGCTCTCTCCTACTTGCTCCCTTAATTCTGGTTCCCAGCACCGCTGCCATCTTCAATTTTCCGGGCCACTGGCAGCATCGGTGAGATAAGCACACTGCTTTTGGCGGCCCGGAAGCTCTCCCTCTGTTGTAGTGTCCCGCCTATATGTGGCAGGAAATTGCACCAGAGGGAAAGCTTCTGGGCCACCGAAGGCAGTGCTTACCTCACTGACGCTGCCAGTGGCCTGGAAAATTGAAGAAGGCAGCTGTGCTGGGAACCAGAACTAAGGGAGTGAGAGGGAGAGAGCTGGCCAAGGCGGTTATATTGAGGCTCATGTTCAAAGTTTTCTTTGTGTATATTGAAAATGTATTATAAAAAAAAATAGTTTATGGGCTGTGAAATGAAGTAAAAAAACACCACGTATGGTTTTGAAAATCAAATCTATGTGAGTTGTTTCCCTCTCCCCAATCTCTGCCTCCCCCCAAGAGTTTACAAGTGCATGCGTACTTTTCACTGCGGGGGGAGGGGGACAATTTATCCACTCAGCTATCTCCCTTTGAAAACTGTCCTCTGTATGCAATGTTTAAATCGAAAATACAAGAGTAATTCGGTCATTGTGGGCTTTCATAAAATGCCTCACTTGTGTAAATTAGTGCAGTTGTTGCAGAGGAGTAGCTTAGGCATTTGGACAAGATGATAGCCTCATTTATTAATCTGCATTAACATGAGTTAATGCACTGTATTTAATGCAAGCCCTGCTATTCTGCATAGAGCCTATTTATTCACATTAAAATGTTAATGCAGGTTAATAAATTAGACCGTGAGTTAGTTATATCCATATAGGTACAGGAAGGTGTATGAATGTTTAGTCTCTGAAATCACCTCCTACTTAGCTATAGCCAACAGCAGGAAAGAGCAGATGGAGAGGAAACTGTGAAGACTGGAGAAGGGAAGATAGAGAAGAACTTAGGAAAAGATAGAAACGACCCTGGGGAAGACAGAAGAATCTAAGTGCAGGGAAGACAAAAGCTGGGTCAGACAAAGTTCTATTAAGTCCAGTATCATATTTCAAACAAACTGGCCAATCCAGGTCACAAGTACCTGGCAGGATCCCAAAAAAGTAGCAAGACTCCATCCTAGATTCCCTCAGAGATAAATAGTGGCTTTCCACAAACATAGAAGGTACCTAATTACCTTTATAGAATATGCACCTATCAGGCACCCTCTGGACACCTATATATAGGCACACTGTTACAGAATTATTCACTACCCCTTAGGGGTAATTCTCTATCCGTGCACCTATTCTATAATGGAAAGCTGGCACATATTCTGTAAGTAGGAGTCTACTTTCTATTATAGAATATTAAATGGGTATAAACTCATATATGCACTTAGGTGTGAGCATTTACACTAGCCGTAGAGCTGGCATGTGTGCATCTAAGTTCCAGTGATATGCACCTAAGTTATCCCCAAAATTCTGTACATGGCGCCAAAAATCAGCACCAGAATTTGTGTGCAGATCAGAAATCCACGCGCAACTTAATTGGGTCAATTATTGGTGTTAAAAAGCACGTAATTGACACCAGTTGGGGGTTCCCTGTGGATCTCCAATCTGCACACTTCTCCACCATCCGTGCCTAAGTAGCCTTGAGCGATTCTCAAAAGGGGATGTGGCTACAGGAGGGGCATGGGTGGATCAGGGGCATTTCTCAAAATTAGGCTCAGTTTTACAGAATTAGGCCTATCCATGCCTAACTTTGGGCGTGGGAGTTACACTTACTTTTATGAGGCGTACATCCGTGTCCAACTTTTCTATAAAGGTCATACAACCTTTCTAGAATGGCTCTTAGCTTGGATCATTTCTGGCACCAGATATAGAATCCAGTCCTATGTGTATAAGTGTATGCTCTTCTCACACTCAGTGGAATCAGGCTCTTCAAGGAACAGACCAAGGATGTCCACTGCAAACCAGTGGCACCGAGAAGCCATACTCTACCTCACAAAGGCTTTTTTAAAGACCACAACTTTTAAAAAAAGATTTACTTCTGAAGACTTTGTCCACAAGAATTTTTTGTATACATTTACCATGACTCCTGAAGAAGGCACTTTCAGTGTCGAAACATGGTACCATGTTGAGTCTTCTTTCAATAAATTTTATTTCTACATTGGTCGTCCGGTCTGTTCCTTGAAGAGCTTGATTCTGTTCCCACTCTTCTTCTGCTCTTGTGACTTTGCGTGCGACATTGCTGTTCTCTCCACTTTTGTGGTCTGGTCGCTTCCCACACTCTGCCCAGAGTCCACTTGTGCTCATACTATCTCAGATATACATGTATTGACAGAATAGCATGTAGTCGCGTGTCCGGCATGAACAGTCATACGTGCACACATATGACTGTATATACTAGCATTCTACACATTTACCTGTATAACTGGTATATAAATATTAGCAACTAATTTACAGAATTAACCCCTAAATGCTATCATATTTAAACCATTTCTTGTCATATTTCATCCTGATGAGTCCCAAGTTGGGGCTTCCATAGTCACAAGCACAATGGAGCGGGAAGGGCAGTTCAGTTTGACCAAAATGTGCAGATTAATGTCACCATTAGATCAAATGTTTGCAATGATATCTCAAGTGTATTTGTGTAGTTCCTGAGGTCTCTTTCCCCCTCCCAAGCCAAGGACTGAATTTGTCAAGCACTTCTCTACCCATTAGTGAAGGTATAAACTCTTGGGTATTTGCTAAAAGGGGTTTCTGATTTTGTTTAGTTGGCAAGAAGAACTTCGCAGATTAATGTGGCATCGTTATCTTGGGCTCCTGAGCCTCTGGGATTACACCGTCTTTTGTAATGGCAGGTTTTGGCTACAGGGCAAGTTTATAAAAAACAAAACAAAACAATTCCTCTTGGTGAGATTGCATTAGCCCGCCCTAAATCAGGAATATAAAACTCCATTAAGCTTTAAGCCTCTGGCATTTTCCCAGCAATGTTAGATATTTGTAGGTTATGCTAATGCAGGAGGCTTGTCACCTATTAGTGGAGCTGGTGGTTTTTAAAATAAAAGCATTTATCTTTTGGCTAGGGGGTAGCTGCAGTGCGCCCGTCACATTTTGTGTGGAAAGGTTTTACATCATGCTTCTCTGAAACTAGGTCAGGAAAGGTTGATTAGAATACTGCTGTTCAGAGATAGATGAACTCCTTTGATATATGTATTTCTTTTTCTCTTTTATTGCCGAATATAATTATGAAATGGCGTCATATGTTAATTGATGAAAATGAGTTTGAGGAAACATTCAGTATTAATGTGTTAAGCTATCACCTTACCTTTTCATATAGTTCAAATAAATTTGACTTTATGAATATATACCTTTTGTCAACCCCTAGTTTTCAAAATCAAAGGGATAAAAATGCATGAAGACAGGCAAATGGTTTTAATATTGGTGATCTAATGGAAAAATAAAGTCAGGTCTGTTTGCAAAATAATTTTCAAAAGCTTAAAAAAGACAATTAAAATAGAGTGTTATCAGTTGTAAAATCTGTTGTATCTAAGGTTCCCAACAAGTGTGCCTCAAAACTTTGGCAGCCTGTACAAAAGACTTTGACAGGTTTGTCACTGTCAGCTGCAGAATCCCTTTTCTAGATGTGCGTAGTTTTAGGCGCTGGAATATCAAGTAAGTGTATTCTGGAATTTGTTGCCAGAGAATGTAGTAAAAGCAGTTAGCTTAGCGGGGTTTAAAAAAGTTTTGGCTATCTTCCCAAAAGAAAAGTCCATAAGCCTTTATTAAAATGGACTTGGGGAAAATCCACTGCTTATTTCTTGGATAAGCAGCTTAAAATGTATTGTTCTGTTTTGGAATCTTGCCAGGTACTTGTAATCTGGATTGGTCACCGTTGGAAACAGGATGCTGGGCTTGATGGGCCTTCGTTCTGTCCCAGTATGGCAGTACTTATGTATTTATATATACCGTACCTAAATCTAGTCACTGCTTATAGAATACGTTTAGGTGGAAATATGTACTGTGTGGATTTTTAGGTGCCTTATATAGAATCTGGCTCTGTGCACCTAACTGCCAACAGCTAGGCATGAGCATATACATGGCATAAGTGCTCACTCTTAAGGTTCAGTGCGAAACTGGGGTCTTACATTGTTTTTCTATAATGCCAGTTCCATGAAGAACTGCCATGATAGAATTCATGCTTAGCACACATCCTCCCAATGCTTAAAGTCTGCCAACCTTTTGAGAATTTACCCGTATACTTCTATATGCCAATACCCAAATTGCACGTTTAGGCAGTCATTTCAGAAAGCTTAAATGGCTTTGACATGTGTACATAGCAAGACTGACATGTGTAAATGACCAACATGTTTAGATTGTAAGCTCCTTTGAGCAGGGACTGTCCTTCTTTGTTAAACTGTACAGTGCTGCGTAATCCTAGTAGCGCTCTAGAAATGTTAAGTAGAAGTAGTAGTAGTTAGGGGCCCTTTTACTAAACCACATCAGTTTATGGGCTTAGCACATTTTAACGCAGGACTTTCCCACACACTAAGCCCATTTATAATGCAGCAGTACTGCAGGCATTTTTCAATTTTGTGTTTTTTTCAGGGCACATGCTAATGTGCGCATTAGCATGCATTACCTGAAACAAAGGTAATGAGGGAACACTTATCACCACCTATTTAGGAGGGGCTAAAGGCCAGATTCTATATATGGTGCCTAAAAAATCCGCATGGTAAAGATTAACACCTAAGTGTATTCTATACGTGGCGTCTAGATTTAGGCATGGTATGCTTAGGTGGAAATACTTGCGCCTAAAACAATGTGCATTCATTTAGGCCAGCAAAAGCATGGCCTAGATTCCTGTGCATAGACTTATGCGCACTGGGCCATATTCTATAATTGTGCATGTAAATTTTGTAATGACCACGAAATGCCTATTTCCTCGCACATAGCCATGCCCTTTTTGAATTGCATGCTTCAGAATTTAGGTGCAGTTCATTACAGATTACACTCAGCGAGTTGTGCTCGTAAATTCTAATTATTGCCAATTAGTGCTCATTATTGCGTGTTAAGTGCTTTTATCAATGCTGATTAGCTTAAGTCAGTTAAGTTACGTGCGTTGTTATAGAATACACCTAGGACCCTGTTTACTAAGGTGCGTTAGTATTTTTAATGCTCCTGCAATTAGCATGCATGCTAACCGTTTAGGTGCCTATAGGGATATTGTAGGTGCATAAATGGTTAACACGCATACATGGTTATTGTGCATTAAAGACGCTAACATGATTATAACGCGGCTTAGTAAACAGGGCCCCTAGATTTTGGCATGAATTTCTATGTACGCTATATAGAATCCGGGGGTAAGTGCTGTGTTAATCATTTTGCATGCGCTAATACGAACACGCTAGCTGGTTAACAATTCCATGCTGATTCTCCGCCCATGACACTCCCTAGTAAAGAATATTTTTAAAAAATAGTTAAAAGGCGAGTTAGTGCATGCTTACAGGCAAATTACTGCAAAATATTTTAATGCATTTTACGGTAAGCCTTTTTTCCTGCGTTAAGCATGCGCTTAGTAATAAGGCCCCTTAGATAGCTGAGATTTACATGTGTAGATCCAAAGCATGCACAGTTTTCAAGGGGCATGATGTGAGTATGGTTTAGGTAGGCCCTTAAAAGTATGCATGTGTTTCTGATTTTGCAATGAGAATACAGGTATACTTAACAAAAACTAGTCATCGGCATTTACACCTGCTCTGAGGCAGACACAAAGAGGGGCAAAATCGAACGAGGCGTCCATGTTTTCCTGAGAACGCCCTCGCAGAACGTCCCCGCGAAGGGGCGGGGAAATCCGTATTATCGAAACAAGATGGGCGGCCATCTTTCATTTTGATAATACGGTCGGGGACGCCCAAATCTCAACATTTAGGTCGACCTTAGAGATGGTCGTCCCTACATCTGGTCGTCCCCGATTTTCGGCGATAATGGAATCCGAGGACGCCCATCTCAAAAATGACCAAATCCAAGCCCTTTGGTCATGGGAGGAGCCAGCATTCGTAGTGCACTGGTCCCCCTGACATGCCAGGACACCAACTGGGCACCCTAGAGGGCACTGCAGTGGACTTCAGAAAAAGCTCTCGGGTGCATAGCTCCCTTACCTTGTGTGCTGAGCCCCCCCAACCCCCCCCCCCAAAACCCACTCCCCAAGTACACCACTACCATAGACCTTAGGGATGAATGGGGGCACCTAGATGTAGGTTCAGTGGGGTTTGTGGTGGGTTTTGGAGGGCTCACATTTACCACCAGAAGTATAACAGGTAGGGGGGGATGGGCTTGGGTCTACCTGCCTGAAGTGCACTGCAGCACCCACTAAAACTGCTCCAGGGACCTGCATACTGTTGTCATGGAGCTGGGTATGATATTTGAGGCTGGCATAGAGGCTGGAAAAAATACACTTTTTTAGGGTGGAAGGGGGTTAGTGACCACTGGGGGAGTAAGGGGAGGTCATCCCCGATTCCCTCCGGTGGTCATCTGATCATTTAGAGCACATTTTTGTGGCTTGGTTGTAAAAAAAAAGAACCAGGTAAAGTCGGTCAAATGTTCGTCAGGGACACCCTTCTTTATTCCATTATGGGCCGAGGACGCCCATGTGTTAACCATGCCCCAGTCCTCCCTTCGCTATGCTTCTGACATGCACCCATGAACCTTTGTCATCACCGTGACGGAAAGCAGTTGATTATGCCGATTTGTGCGAACCTGGGAGAAGGACGCCCATCTCCCGATTTGTGTTGAAAGATGGGCGCCCTTCTCTTTCGAAAATAAGCCTGAAAGTGTCAGCTCACTGCACTTTGGACTTGGATTTTGCATGAGTGTTATAGTACTTGTGCTCCCCTATGTGGTGTTTAAAACCACTTAAAAAAAATAAAAAGGAGAGAAAGAGAGAGAGAGAGAGAGAGAGATTTTTGCTTGGCTTCTTAATTGGCTCTTCCTGAATATCCAATTTTGTAAAACTCGGCACTTATGTGTTCAAATCCCAGTCATTGTACTCTTGTTTTAATGTACTTTTTACTAAAATGGCTGCTCCCACTGGACATGCCTGAACTTGAACATTTACTTCCCAGCATCCTTAGGCATATTTTACAAAAGGTTCCATGTTCAGCTTGGACATCTCAATGCCTATCTTGATGCCCTATGCAAAATCAGGCTTATAACTTCTAGGCATGAAGGTATGCATCTAAAGTCATGTACAGTATAGTAACATAGTAAATGATAGCAGATAAAGTCTAGTAAGGTCCATCTAGTCTTCCCAGTAACATAGCTAGAGTTGTACCTGCTGCCCTGTGCAGGCTACACTCCTCTATAACCCTTGTTTGGGGTAGTACCTGTCGTTCCATGAAGGTTACTTCCTCCTTGTATCTGCTCCTTGTACCTCATTACTTCCTCCAGCTGTACCCTGCTGCTTTATGCAAGCTACAGTTTGTGGTGGTATCCATTGCTCTATGCAAGTTACACCTTTATGTGCCCTTGTTTGGGGTAGTACCTGCCATTTCATGCAGGTTACTCCCCTCTGACCTTGTTTGGGGAAGTACCTGCCGTTCCATGAAGGTTACTCTCTCCTTGTTTGTGGCTGGACCTGCTGCTCTATGCAAGCTACACCCTTCTATACCCTTGTTTCAGAGGTGTAGCTAGGTTTTACGGTAAGGGGGAGCAGACTTTTGTAAAATAGGCGCCAGCAACGACCACACAACTGAACTAGCAGAAGTCAAATTGTTCTTTCTACCTTTGTTGTTTGGTCATTTTGTTTTCTTTTTCCCATCATGTTTGTCTCAGTCTCCAGTTTCTGGCTTTTCTTAACTTTCTTCACATGATCTCCAGTTCATCTGCCACTTCACCTCTCCCTTCCTGCCTTCTTCACTTTCTCTCCTATATCCACCTCTGAATTGATCTTTTCCTTTCAGCTTTCCTTCATTTAGTTTTCTGCCTCTTAGACTTCATTCATTTTTACTACTCAGTCTTCAATCTTCCTTTTTATTTTTAACCACATCTGCCTACAATTTTCATCGCCCTTACTCCAGCCCTCCCATTCTTCATCCTATTTCATAGTTTGTTTGTTTTTTTTTTGCTATCCCCTCTCTTCCATCACCATCTCTTTCCTCTCTTCTGTACAGCACCCTTTTTCTATTTTCACTCCTCTGACCAGTATATTCTCTTTTGTTTTCTCTTACCCCCCTCCGTCCAGGATGTCCTCTTTCCCTCACCTCCATCCAGCATCTCTCCCTGACACCCTATTCCCCCCTCGTATGCAGCATTCCTCCTTGTCCTTCTCTCCTTTCCATGTCAGCATCTCCCCTATATCCCTACTCCTCCCTTGTGCAACATACCCCTTCTTGGTCCTCATCCCTGTGTAATGTCCAGTGTCCCCCTCTGATTTTTTTATTCCCCCTTGTCCAGCATCTCCTCCATCTTCCTACTCATCTCATGTCTAGCATCCTCCAATATTCCCTCCCTCTTTTAAGCCAGCAATTGCCCTCACTCAACCCCTTTAGAGGCCTATCCCCTTCCATCCAGCTGGATGGAGTGTTAGGGAGAGATGCTGGAGGGGGTGAGAGAAAACAAGAGAGAATATACTGGGTAGAGGAGTGAAAATAGAAAGAAGGTGCTGTACAGTAGGGAGGAAAGAGAAGGTGCTGGAAAAGGGGGGAGAGTTAGCAAAAAAAAACTGTGAAATAATAGGATGCCCCTCTCTCCCCCCCTTCCATCTAGTGTCTGCCTCTAACCCTCTTCCACCTAGTGTGTGCCTCCTCTACTTTTTCCATCCAGCCTGCACTCTTTCCCCTTCCATCCAATGTCTGCCCCCTTTCTCCCTTCTCTCTCCCTATTTTCCAGAGTCTGTCCCTTCTCTTCCACCTTCCTTTCGCCATCTGTCCCCTTTCTAACCCATCTCACTGACCCTTCCAGCACCTGCTCCTTCTCTCTGACCATTCCTTCTAGTATTTGTCCCCTCTATTCCTCCTTCCAACCAGCACCTGTCCCTTCCCACTCTCCATTCAGTAACTGTCTCTTCCAGATCTTTCTCCTCCCCTTCTTTCTCTTTCTTTCAGGATCCCATCCAGCCCCTTTGTTCCTCCTTCCAACCAGCACGTGTTTCTTCCCTTTCTTACTCTGACCCTCCCATCCAGCTCTCTGCCGTCTTCCCCTTTCCTTCCAGCATACTAGATTACAAATTGGCTTCACCCTCTCTTCTGCCCGTCTCTCCCGTCTGTGGTCACTTTTTACTTCCCCAAGCGTTCTCCCTCCTGGGCCGGCGATTATCAGTCAGCCTGCCAGCGTCGGGGCTTCTGCTGCTTCTCCTCCTCAGGCGCACGTCCCGCCTACTCTAAGCAACTTCCTGTTTTGCGCAGAGGTGGGACGCACGCCTGAGGAGGAGAAGCAGCAGAAGCCCCGATGCTGGCAGGCTGACTGATAATCGCCGGCACAGGAGGGAGAATGCATCGGGAAGTAAAAGTGACCTCGTGGACGGGAGAGTGCCGGCAGAAGAAGAGGGAGCAGAAAAAAAAATATTTATCAGGTTGAGGCGCATAGGCGCCACTTTTTTAAACAGCTGTTTAGGGGAGCGACCACTCCCCCTGCACCCCACCTGGTTATGCTTCTGCCTTGTTTGTGGTGGTACCTGTCGCTCGATGCAGGTTACACCTTTATGTGCCCTTGTTTGGGCTAGTAACTGCCACTCCATGCAGGTTACACCCCTCTACGCCTTGTTTGAAGTGTCAAGGTCATTTAAGATTTGTTTCAAATGCATTCTTTTGTTATATATTGATCCTCTGTTTATCACATGGCTTTTTAAATTCTGTCAGTAGTTTTATCCTTGGAAACAGATAGGCAAGCAGTCTGCTAGTTCTAGTAAAATGGAAGTTGAAGAAGCAGACACGATAAAAGTAGATTTAAAAAGCCTTTATTGTAGAAAGGCGGATAAAAAGGTGCCCGACACGGCCACGTTTCACCCAGCAGGGCTGCTTCAGGGGCGATACTTATACTAATAAATATATAAAAACATAAGTTAGCATGAAAATGGATGTACACATACCTAATAAACATAGGCCCAAAAAACAAAAACATAATAACTAAGCATAATTTGAAACCAAATGACTGTTAAAAATGCCATATTCATTAGTATACCATGAACTTAAAATTAACATAAAAATTAAAAGTATACAGATAAATAAAAATATACTATTCACATACCAGAAATAAATTAAAAGGTGTCTTGGAACCAGTCATGGTATCGTTACATACCCTTAAGATATAATACTGCCACTTCATCCAAGGTAAAGCCCAAGGTGCAATACTTCCAATACACCCAGGTAAATTTGAAATAATGTAAAAGATATACATTTGTAGTTATCATCTCAAAGAGGGTATAATAATAATTAAAAAAGTGTATATGTGCAAGTCAGACAGAACATGACAGAGAAACTCACCAAAGTCTCCAGACACAGAGGTGATCTCTGCTCATTCACAAATCCCTATGCCTGACTAGAAAAACTGGCTTTAAACTGAGTCTGGGTCGTAAGCAATGTTGCCAGGTAGTCGTGGAAAAATAAGCATGTGTCCTATAAAGTATGTCCCGGGTGTCAGAAGGCAGCCCTAATTCAGAAGCGGTGTATGTAGTGATTGACTCCTTCCATAGCCAATGAGGAAACAAAAGAGGACAGGAAAAGGCAGGACTGAGCACCGGCTAACATACTTACATGTAGTGTTCTCACAGTGACAATTGTGGGCAAGCGGAGGTATATCAAGTCAAATAAATGAAAAAAGAATAAGCTGAAAAACATTGTTATAGAATTATTCCCTTAATGCACATATTTTATAAGGAAAACCTGGCACATATTCTGTAAGTAGGAGACTACTTTCTGTAGAATATTAAATGGGTATATACTCATATATGCACTTAGGCGTGAACACTCACACTAGTCTGTGTGCATCTAAGTTCTAGTGATATGCACCTAAGTTATCCCCTGAATTCTATATATGGTGCCAAAAATCAGCACTGAAATTTGTGTGCAGATCAGAAATCCACGCACAACGTAATTGGGTCAATTATTGGTGTTAAAAAGCATTTAATTGACACCAGTTGGAGGTTCCCTGTTGATCTCTAATTTACGCACTTCTCCACCAGCCATGCCTAACTAACCTTGAGCGATTCTCAAAAGAGGATGTGGCCATAGGATGGGCATGAGTGGGTCAGGGGCATTTCTCAAAAACAAGCTACCTACGAGTTGAGAAAAAACCCCGCAACTTCAAAAAATAACAAGCCCAAACTCTCGGGGAAATAAGCTAGGCTGGCAACACTGGTCATTGGACTTGTCGGCTACATGAAACATTCCAAAACATACATAACTCCCTCAAAACAATTTTTTTTTGAAAAAAAAAAAGAAAAACATATTCTTAGAGGGCACAACTTAGCATACAGAATCCACAAACTATGACAAAAACCATAAAAATCACAATTAAAAATGGCTTAAACAAAATGGCTGCTGTTTCAAAAAGCTCAAAACAACCTTCAAAAAACATCTTTTAAAAATAAAAAGACATTTTCTAGAAGGGCACCCTTCCCCTGCCTTGCACATATAAAAAAAAATTGAAAGTGAAACCATAAAAAAAATCATATTTCAAAATAGCAGAATCAAAATGGCTGCCAGCAGAAAAATGTTCAATAACTTCCTCAAAAATGCTCATTTTGAAAAAAGGTGTGACAGAACAGTGTGTTTTAAACCTGTAAAATTGACTTTATTAACTCTTAGAAGTGCATTTTTCTAGTTTGGCCAGCAGGCGGTGCATGTTTTATGTTAAAGAAAAGTGCATGCCCTCTTTTAGTTTCACTTTAGTGAAGAAGTGAATCTATAGTACTGTGAGCGGTATACTTTTAAAACTTGTTGACTGAGCTCTGATTGCGTGGAGTTTGAAATTACCCAGCAGTTGTTGCTGGTTGTTGCTTCATTCTTAGCCTGAGAGAAAAGACAGACTGATCTCTTTGCTGAGGCTTGGTGAATTATATGTCCTGATCTTCCCAGGTACTGTTTAGACAGTATGTAAATGTTTACTTAGCTTTATAATTGATCCATAAGTCAGTTACCTGTTATTGTTTGCTGATTGCACCGTTTATTTTTGTACATTGTTCCAGTGTGACAGTAAACCTGTTTAGTTTGTTGACTCTGCCTATCTGGACTGATATTAAATCCTAGTGGTTTGTGTGTTGGGTCTGTGAGTGCTTTCTGGGAACTGTGGGACCACTGGGAGTGTGGCTCCAGTATCCTAGAAATCACTGGAGATAATTGGAGAGTGGAGACTCACCCAGAGGCGGTTGTGACCCAGCCAGTGGGAAGAGGGTGCTAGTGTACAGCACAAGCAGCAGGTGCAGGCGGACCTGAGCTGTGCTGGGGATAGATCCTCTAAGTGGCTGAGAGTAGCCTAGTGGTTTGTGCAGTGATCTTTGATCCTGTAGAACTGAGTTTGATTCCCACTGCAGCTCCTTGTGACTCTGGGCAAGTCACTTAACCCTCCATTGCCCCTGGTACAAAATACGTACCTGAATATATGTAAACCACTTTGAATGTAGTTGCAAAAACCTCAGAAAGGCGGTATATCAAGTACCATTTCCTTTTCCCTTATATGGTGTATAGCCCCGCCCAGCGCATCCCAGGATACAATGGGCTAGACGCCACCATTTTGCTGCATTGCAGGAAGAGGAGGGAGGCAGGCTACCCTCCCTCCCCCAACACACAAGGTAGGGGGGACTGGAGACCCACCGGATCTCCAGCCCTCCCTGAACCTGGGGGAGGATTGTCGGGGGGGGGGTTGGTTGGTCACCAGGGACCTTTTGCTGGGGGAGTTAGGGGGGGCTGGAGACCCACCGGATCTCCAGCCCTCCCTGAACCTGGGGGGGAGGGATTTTGAGGGGAGGACCAGAAGTCCAGTGGACAGCCCGCCTGTCACTGGGGGGGGGGGGATTGGTTGGTCACCAGGGACCTTTTGCTGGGGGAGGTATGGGGGGGCTGAGACCCACTGGATCTCAAGCCCTCCCTGAACCTGGGGGGGATCATTGGGGGTCCGGAGGTCCGCCGAACCTCCAGCCCCCTGTCACTGGCAGGTTTGTTGTTGGGGGGAATGGGGCCTGCTAGCATGCAAACGCATGCTGGACAGGGCTCACCATTCCTCCCCAATGATCTGCAAATCCTATCGCCAGCTTGGGGCTGGCATAGGGTTTGTTGCGGCCAGCGACCCAATCTTTGGCGTGCTGGCCACTGATCATTGGAGATTAATATGTTTAGACCTGTTTAGCATGCATTTGCATGCTAGTTGCGTTGAGAGCTCTCAAGCGTGTTGTTTCACGCGCTCGTGGCCTCTGATCATGGAGCGTTAGTAAATGCCGGCGCTAGTATGGCACTAACAGCCTCTAGCGCCGGTGTTAGCTTCAGATCATCCCCCTGTAAAAGTCTCTTGTTGAATGCTGTTTTGTCTTACCAAATTACAAGAACAAATACTGTCTACAAGTTCATGGTATACTAATGAATATGGGATTTTTAACAATCAATTGGTTTTATGTTATACTTATGTATTATGGTTTTTTGGTCTGTTTATTAAGTATGCATACATCCATTTTCATGCTAACATGTTTTTATATGTTTAATTTTATAAGTATTGCCCCTGAAGCAGCCCTACTGGGTGAAATATGGCCGTGTTGGGTGCCTTTTTGTCTGGCTTTCTACAATAAAAGCCTTTAAAAATAAAATCTACCTTCATCTTGTCTGCTTCTTCGATTTCTACTATTTTTGTCCCCACACCTCCACTAGGAGGACATTCCAAACATCCACCACCCTTTCCATGAAAAAGTACTTCCTGATGTCGGATATATTTTTCAAATATAGAAGTGGAGGAGTGGCCTAGTGGTTAGGGTGGTGGACTCTGGTCCTGGGGAACTGAGTTCAATTCCCACTTCAGGCACAGGCAGCTCGTTGGGCAAGTCACTTAACCCTCCATTGCCCCAGGTACAAATAAGTACCTGTATATAATATGTAAGCCGCATTGAGCCTGACATGAGTGGGAAAGTGTGGGGTACAAATGTAACAAAAAAAAAAAAAAACAATTATAGGTATAAGGGATGCTGAGAACATGCACTTGTATAGTTATACTACATGATGTTTATATGGCCAGTGGCTGGTTGAATATCAGTCTCTGGCTGACTTGAACATATTATATATCTATCTGTCTAAATATGTGCACAGTGATCAATATGTGCAGTGGAAAGAGCAGTCAGGAAGCACTTTTTTTCCCCTGCGCTGCTGCTCTCATCTAATGCTCCTGCTGCCTCCCTCTAGTCTTCCCTGCATTCTCTTGCTGACAGCTATGGAATCTGGAAGGAGCCCTCCCCCTTTCCTGCCTGCTTTCTGCTGTGGCAGCTCTGGTTCCACTGCTGGCATCATACTAGCAAGATTTTCACAAGCAATACTGCACCTGGGGAAATTGGTAGCTGCTTGGAATAAGAGACTCCTGTGAGCCTTCTGCAGCCTGTCACTGTAGAGGTAGAAATGAGACCCAAAGAGGGAGCAGTAGAACCAAGAATGAAGTCAGTTTATGTTTGTTAATGTGTAGTTAGTACTGGTGCGTTGGGTTCAGTACACAGAGGGACCCAACTCCAAAATAAGAAAAGGGAAAGAAAAACAAGTACCTCTAGGTCCAAGAAAACCCCAGGGAAGGCAAGTGTGACTCTTAGGGGCTGATTTATCAAAGTTTCACTGCAGTGGAAGAATTGCTTTATTGTTGTCTTTGAACTGATTTTCCTCAGTAAACCGGGAGCAAGTTGTGCACAGGAGCAGAATTTTTTCATAAGGATTAGGTTAGTGCAGTCCTCTGGGCTGACCCAAGGATATCTAATACCAGACCAAACCTTCCGCTGTGCTCTTTCTCTCTCCCACCCCAGGGGTGTCTCAAGCCCTTTTCCATTGTGCCCAGCGTTGCCCCTTCTCTTTCCATTTCCTGTCCCAGATGTCCAGCATTTCCCATTCCTTACCATCTCACTGAGGTGTCCAGCATCTCCCCTTTCTTTCTGTCTCTAGCCTCACGGCTCTTCCTCTTCTTCTTTGCCTACATCCCTGTAACTGCACCTTCCAGAGCTCTTCTCCTCTCCACCCTTCTCCAAATCCAGTAGTTACCCCATACATTCACACCTAAGGCGTTCCTGCCTCCCTCCTGCTCCTTGATGTGGTTTGAAAAAGGCCATGTCTAGTGACATTTTTCTAAAATAAAAAAAGACCAGGTCAAGGCCAGAGAAAGCCTCCATTTTCCAGTCCAGCTGCAGTGGGGAAGAGGAAGAAAGTTCTAGGGCAGAACAACTACATAGGGATGGAGGCTGAGAAGGGGGAATAGTAGCATCACCAGGACATGAGGGAAATGGAAGCAGACAGAGAGGAGAGTAGTGGCACTGGAAGAATGAGTATGGAGCAGGGACGAGGAGAAAAAGTATTGACACTGTGAGAGAAAGAGTGGAGATATCAGCTGGGAGTTGGAGTTGATGCTGCAATAGACAAGCAGCATGACTGCAGACACTGAATGCCTTTGGTCCCAGTAGCTATTCTATCTTCTTCTGAGCTTCTTGTTTTTGTCAAGCTAGATGCAAAGCATTGATAGGAAAGGCTAAAAGAAAATATGAAGAAAAACTTGCAGCAGAGACAAAAACTCATAGTAACACCTTTTTCAGGTACATCAGAAGCAGAAAGCCTTTGAGGGAATCCGTGGGACCATTAGATCATGAAGGAGCAAAAGGAGCACTCATGAAGGTCAAGGCCATAGCAGAGAGATTGAATGACTTTTTTGCTTTGGTCTTTACGGAAGAAGATGTAAGAGATCTACCTGTATTGGAAATGGTTTTCAAGGGTGACGACGTGGACGAACTGAAAGAAATCTCATTGAACTGGGATGATGTACTAAGCCAAATCAACAAGTTAAAGAGTGATACATCACCTGGACCGGATGGTATACACCCCAGGGTACTGAAAGAACTCAAACATGAAATTACTGATCTGCTGTTAGTGATCTGTAACCTGTTGTTAAAATCGTCTGCAGTATGTGAAAATTGGAGGGTGGCCAATGTAACGCCGGTTTTAAAAAGGGTTCCAGAGGTGATCTGGGAAATTACAGACCAATAAGCCTGACTTCAGTGCCGGGCAAAATAGTGGAAACTATTAGAAAGAATAAAATTACAGAACACATAGATAAACATGGTTTAATACGATAGATATGAAGCAAAAAAAGTGAGGAGAATGAATGAGGATACCAAAACTGTATTTATTCACATAAAAAATGTGAATAACGTCATTTTTTATGTGAATAAATACAGTTTTTGGTATCCCCATTCATTCTCCTCACTTTTTTTGCTTCATATCTCACGGTTTCGTGAGGGTTTTTACCTCCTTTTTGTTTGGTCTTTAATACGATAGAATCAGCATGGGTTCAGCCAAGGGAAGTCTTGCCTCACCAATCTGCTTCATTTCTTTGAAGTTGTGAATAAACGTGTATAAAGGTGAGCCAGTTGATGTAGTGTATCTAGATTTTCAGAAAGATTTTGACAGAGTTCCTCATGAGAGACTCCTGAGATAATTAAAATGTCATGGGATAGGAGGCAATGTTCTTTTGTGGATTAGGAATCAGTTATTGGACAGAAAACAGAGGGTAGGGTTAAATGACCATGTTTCTCAATGGAGGGGGGTTAACAGTGGAGGGATCTGTACTTGGACTGGTGCTATTTAACATTTATAAATGATCTGGAAAATGGAATGACGAATGAGGTGATTGATTAAATTTGCAGATGACACAAAACTAAAGTTGTCAAAACATGCAGATTGTGAAAAATTGCAGGAAGACCTCAGGAAACTGGAAGACTGGTTATCCAAATGGCAGATGAAATTTAATGTGGACAAATGCAAAATTATTGCCATTGGGAAGAATAATCCAAATCATAGTTACATGATGCTAGGGTTCACCTTAGGAGTCAACTCTCAAGAAAAAGATCTAGGTGTCATTGTAGACAATATGCTGAATTCTTCTGCCTAGTATGTGGTGGTGGCAAAAAAAAGGAAACAGGATGCTAGGAATTATTAGGAAAGGTATGCAAAATAAGACCAAGAATATTATAATGCCTCTGTATTGCTCAATGGTGCAACCTCACCTTCAGTATTTTGGTTGCTGTAAGGTTCAAAGAAGAGTGACCAAAATGATAAAGGGGATGGAACTCCTCCCAAATGAAGAAAGGCTAAAAAGGTTAGGGCTCTTCAGCTTGGAAAAGAGATAACTGAGGGGGGATATGATTGAGGTCTATAAAATCCTGAGGTAGAAGTGAATCGATTTTTCACTCTTTCAAAAAGTACAAAGACCAGGGGACACTCAATGAAATTACATGGAAATAGGAGGAAATATTTTTTCATTCAAGAATAGTTAAGTTCTGGAACTCACTGCTGGAGGATGTGGTAAGAGCAGTCAACGTATCTAGGTTTAAAAAAATGTTTGGACAAGTTCCTGGAGGAAAGTCCATAGTCTGTTATTGAGATGTACAAGGGGTAAGCTACTTGCCCTGGGACTGGTAGCATGGGATGTTGCTACTACTTGGGTTTCTGCCAGGTACTTGTGACCTGAATTGGCCACTGTTGGAACTAGGATGCTGGGCTAGATGGACCATTGATCTGACCTAATATGGCTATTCTTATGTTCTTAAAAGAGGCCCTTCAAGTATAGAGATAGAGCCTTGTGGACCAGAAGAATTCTAAAGCCCAAATTAGACTGGTGTTTGTTTTAAGAATGTCAAAAATGCATACAGTTTGCAAACATCTCTATCATTTTTATGTTGTGTGTAGTGTAATCTTTTGACATTTGTAAGTAAAAAGAAATTATTTTCTAGTCATATTGTTTTTATTTTCCCAGGTGAAGTTTGCTATTATGTTAAGCATATACTAGTCTTCATTTAAAATACTTTTAAGCTAATCTTTTAGTTGCATATTTTGGGATGAGGAACAGATGAAATGTTCACATGTTGTGTGACTTGCCTTTACGTAAACCCAAAATTCATGTACTAAGCCCCTTACATATTTTGGACATATTGGACCAAATTCTGTAAATAGTGCTAAGAAAATAACGCGCTAAGTGCTATTCTAAAAATGGCATTGAAAGTTAGGCGCCGTTTATAGAATATGCTTAGCACCAGGATCGGCACCTAACATTAGACACAAGGATTTACACCAAATAAACCTTGTTGTAAATCCTTGCTTTTAAATTAGGTCTGGATTCCCCTTATTCTGTAAGAGCAGGCATAAATTATAGGAACAGCCCTGATCTGCCCATAATCCCCAAGGCCGTTCTCCCTTTTTGCGCAGATCTCCGTAACTAAAAATGCATGCATAAGTTTCAATTAATGCCAATCAGTGCAGATAATTGATGATTAGCATTCAAATATTGGTGCTAATTGGCTTGTTATTCAATGAAATTGCACACACAAATTGGGTACCTGACAAAATTTGAGCATGCAATTTTAAGCACCATTTATATAATTTTGGGGATAATGTCATATTCTTTTTACAAACAGTGGTCCAAAGAGGTGCTAAGTTGTTTTGTTAAACATACTGTTCATGGTTGTTGTAGGATGGTTGTGGCCTATTATTTTCTGACATGTCACCACTCATTTCAGGTGTCATCAACATAGGATCCATATAATCATTGGTAGAGACCATGGGACTCATTTTCAAAAGAGTAAAACGTCAATGGTATAAAATGGAATTTGGATGTTTTCTCCAAAACAATAGATGTACTGAGCACAAAAACATCCAGCAAATGGCCATTTTCAAAACATGTTGGACGTTTTTCTGGTTTTTAAATGGCCATGTTCACTACTGGAGTTTTGGATGTTGTCTGGAAAATGTCCAAAATCGGATTTAGAAGTCATATCAAAAATGCCCTCCATATCTCCCTCTGGGTGGCGTTATCATTGCATTTTCAGCTTTGTGTTCAGTCTTTGTAATCTATGGTTTTTACCATCTCAGCAGATCTACCAGTAAGTGGCATCACACAAAATACTACTGTTATAACGTAGGTACTCTACTGCACATATCATGGTGCCATGTTCTCAAATAATTGCCATCAACAATAAGACGATGGGTGGCATAGGCTTGCTGGATAGATTCCTCAGTGAGTACAGACCAGCAATGAGGGGTAAAAAAAAATGGTGGTTCTGCTTGTACACACAAAGGCTCAACCTCTGCCTCGTTGAACCATGGAAAGTGCACATTGAAGTTGGAGTCCCAATGGAGTCCCAATGGACCTCCTCTAGTTCCTTTGCTACATTGTCCTCCATTTGCTCCAAGGTACATTCCACCAGCAGTGAATGATGCCTAGGCAAGTACTGCCTGACATACGTTATGATGGTCACAACCATCGACTACAGAAAGGTTCATCTGAAGGATGTTGCAGAAAAGAGAGGTGTGGAAAGAACACTAAGTGCATGTGCGTCAAATGCAATAAGCACCTTCACCAGAAAGCTGTTTACTTAGTGCACATGTATGTGATTTTACAGCTAGTGGATTTAGTTTTATTTTTTTTTAAATATTTTTCTTTCACCTGCCTGCCAGGTGTCTTTCTGTCTTTGCACCTAGGGGTCCTTTTACTATGTCGTGGTAAAAAGT
This sequence comes from Microcaecilia unicolor, assembly GCF_901765095.1. Lineage (NCBI taxonomy): Eukaryota > Metazoa > Chordata > Amphibia > Gymnophiona > Siphonopidae > Microcaecilia > Microcaecilia unicolor. Next base: position 76,373,261 of record NC_044037.1, read on the forward strand.
GGCCTGCAGTAGTGTAAGTGCCTGTATTGGGTGCGCGCTAGACCAGTTTTTACTGCGCCTGCAAAAAAGGTCTTTTTTTAATGGGACAGGAAAAGGACATGCGGTAAAACTGAAACCAGCGCGCGCCCAAAACCAGCCTGAGTCCCAAACACCACTCATTGATCTAGCAGTAATGGCTCATGTGCTACACACACCATTTTTTTTGTGACGGAAAATGGACGTGCGGCAAAATTAAAACCAGCATGAGTCCACTTTTGGCCTGAGATCTTACCGACACCCATTAACTTAGCGGTAAGGTCTTACGCGCTAACTGAGCAGTAAGGGTTTGACGTGCATAAACTGTCGATTACCGTCAGGTAAGCGCCACGTGGTAGAAAATAGAAAATATTTTCTACTGTGTGTTTTAGGCACACAACAAAAATGGAATTACCACCCGGGGCACGCGGTAGCCAGGCGGTGGCGATAATTTGACGCAGTGCATAGGCACCTACGCGCCTTAGTAAAAGGGCCCCTAAATAATTAGCTTGGACTTTATGTCAGATTACGGGTGGAATGTCTAAATGTCTCCCTGAATTTTTTCAGAGTTCTTTAGAACCCTTACGTTGAACCTGGACAAGTATAATGTTACACAAAGAAGGCACCTATTAGTCTGAAAATCTTATGTCCCACTGATGGGTCTGGGTTAGAGTTGCCAACTTTTTGGCAGAGAAAAACCCAACACCTGCCCTGCCCCGCCCTATACCCCTCCTTTGTCCTTCCCCATGCCCCTCCCCTAGTTCCTTGCCACGCCTACTGTTGTACCCTTCTCCATCCCACCACCCAGCTAGGGTTGCCAGTAAAAAGTATTGAACTTCTTCCATTATTTATACTGTGTGGTCCATTCGAATGGAATAATCTGTCTGCTGATTTTAGGCTTGCAGGAAATTTTTGTGCATTTAGGAAAGTCTAAAGACAGTTTTTCCCCCCCTGTTTTTTTACTGAATGCACATATTCATCATTGATACCCCCAGCAAAAGACCCTTCTCTCCTCAACACTGGCCTTAGCCTCACAATGTGCCCTGTTCTCCCATCCCCATTGTCTGCCTCCTCCTTTCAGCCCCCCATATCAGACCCTTTCCCACCCCCAAATGGTCCCAGCTTTTTTATTTCGCTTCCTGCCCCCTCCCCCACCTTGGTTCATTTGATCATCTTAGTCGACACAGACAGCTGGTTATTGTCATCTGTTCATTATTCATGGGCAGAATTTGACAGCCAGATTAAGGCTGTAGAATGTGAGTCCTTTGCAAGTTCCTTGATACCTTTCACTAAGCTACCATGAGAATAACTGTATGACAGGTCGTTTAGGTTGAAGTCCGTTTTGAGGGTATTTTGCAAAGGCCTCACAAGACTTGTACATCTGTTCAGGAATAGATATATTTAGTCATATATTTGATAAACCCCATATGCACTTCAATTCTGCCCAGACCCCTGAACCCCTTATGTGTGTAAGGGTTTACATATGAAAGTCTAATTGAGAGCTGAGGTGGTAGAGGGACAAGTCATGTCTTTTGAAAACATCTTTCATCCACCCCCAAGTTCCTCCAAACCCCATACACAGTAAATATCACTACAAACCCTGGATCTCTCTATTTGGCATCCAGAGACTGGTTGAATAACAGGCAGTTAGGACGTTAAAATATTTATTTCATAGTTTAGACTTTTGTTTACTCAACTGAAAATTGCAAATGCCTCGTTAGAATGATGAAACCTTCTTTTGAGAGCATGGGGTCTACAGCATCTCCTCCCCTTCTTGCCCTCCCTCCTAGCATTACACTTTCTTGCCTCCCTCCCATGGTGGTCTATCCCCCTTTCCCTCAAGCTTAGCCTCCTCCTCCAGCTCCAGGACTGTCAGCACTGTGAAAAACAAAAACAAAAAAAAACAAACAAAATAAAGCAAAGGGCAGCTGGCACAGAGTCTGGTACTGAAGCTCTCAGTCTGGCCCTGACAGTCCCCCCCCCACCCCCCCCCAGCAGCAGGAAGTGTGCGTCAGAGGAGAAGGGACTACCAGAGCCTGACTGAGAGCTTCAGAACGAGGCTGTTTTTTTTACTTTATTTTATTTGTTTGGGGCGGGGGGCACAGTGCAGACAGTACTGGAGCTGCAGGAGGAGGGTAAGTTTGAGGGAAAAGAAGAGAAGAGAGAGGACCATGGAAGAGGGGGCAGGACCGAATTTGGGGTGGCATGTGCCACACCATTGCGATGCCTATGGATGGTGCTGGAGCTAAAGGTGGGCAAGGGAAGGCTGCTGGACCCGCGAGAGATATAGGAGGGAGAACTGCTGGACTGTGGGGCAGCAAGTCTGAAACACCAAAAATCTGTTTTTTTGGAGTGCTGGTTTTAAGAGTCTGCCGGCAGCTGGCCTGGCCTTTGCAAAACCGGCCGGTTGGTAACCCTAGCCTCGGTGGCCTGGGGTCCATGCACTTGGGGATCAGGCCCTCCCAAAATTGTCTCACCTTTGCTGGGTTGGGTGGGGGGGGGGGGGCGGGGAGGAATGATTCCCAAACGCTGCCAACTGAAGACTTCCTCTTCAGGTGGCCAGAATTCTTTCTAAGCTCGGCAGCCAGCAGTAGTGTCTTACTGCTGGCCCCCCCTGCACATGCTCGATTTTTGCACATGCAAACATGCATGTGGGCCAGCTTCAGTAGTGGCTCGGTGACACTGCTGCTGGCTGCCCGGCTTGGAAAGAGTTCTGGCTGCTGGAGGAGGAAATCTGCTGATGGGGTTGGGGAACCCTCCCTACTCAGGTATTTATAGTTTGCAATGGGGGGGGGGGGGGGGGGGAGGGCCAGAAAGTGAAGAGAGGACAGTGAGAAGAAAGAAAATCTCATGCCCACCCACTTTGGACACAGGCCCACCCAAAATTACCCATCTGGCTATGCCACTGTTACATACAATAAAATCTTTGGGTGATTCTTGGACTGGTTCAGTAAACGGTATCACAATCCACAGAGCAACCAGTTTTCTTCAGGAGCGATGCAACCACTGAAATGTTGCTCTGCCTAGTGATGAACTTCCTAAGATGGCAGGTCTTACCATTCACACTTTTTTTTTTTTTTTTTAATGGAAGTAGGGAGCATGTCTAAGGGTTGCTTGTTTTAATTACAGAGGCAGTTCCTTATTCATCCTGTAGAGTATCGGGTTTCCTTCATGCTAGTAGTTTGAATTCTCAATCACAGAGACTCGAGTCTATTAGACTGTCTTTCATGTATCACAGATTAATTTCCTTTAGAGATCATTGCTTCTTTGTATTTTCCCCATCTACATTGTAGAATATTAGGTTTCCTTACACACAGTAGGCTGTTAAAAGCCTTTTTTTTTCAATGCCAGCATATTAGGTTCCTTTTCAATATGTAATGCAATAGTTTTTGCATCTACGGGTATTAGATTTCCTTTTACACTGTTCTACATAACCTTATTTGTTTACTACATAATCATATCATGTGGTCTATAGGCTCGCTGTGTGCCATATTCATTGTAGATTTTATTTGTGCATTTCTAGGAACTCTCTCATTTTCTGTGCCACCTGACAACGCATGGTCTACTGCTATGTGCTAACGTCCTATACTAAAAACACCATACACACAGAGCAGCATAGAACACTAACACCATATCATGGACTGTAAAATTCCCAGAGTTGCCTGTCAGATCTTGTAGCCAGGAACGTCGTTTCTTTTGCAGTTACAGAATTAAGACTGACAAGAGGGTTTCGTTATGGATCAGAGCTGACTGAAATGTACTGTGCCTCTGCTGAACATATCCAGCAGCCATCTGTAGTGTGCTATCCAGGGATGAGTAATGTACCACAGACTGCTAGTATTGTCAGCCAAAGTTTGCAGAGGCTCCTGAGTTCTAAAGGACAGCATGCTCATTCAAAAGACACAAAAACACATTTAAGGAAAATAGATCCTAGGTAAAGAAGCAATTTCTTCTGAACAGTATTTATGTATTTAATATATACACATTGTGATAACCCTGGGTCCTGGGCTCCTCTAGCCCTCTGGTCTGCTGTATACCAGTCCCAACCTTGTGGTTTCCCCACCAGTTCAGGTCAAGTCCACAAAGTGATCTAGTCTAGGTTTTCTTGTTTTGTTAAAGCCAACCAGTATTCCAACTTATCCAGCAAACAAAGAAACAACAAACACACAGGTCCAACAAACAGAACTCAATATTCAGACTCATTGAACCTTGCGCTGTTCCCACAAGGGTTGCCAATTCCACTCCCAACAAACGTTTCTCAGCACTCTGTCCCTGCCACTACTAAGAGGCTGGCAGCTCACCTCCCACTGCATAACTGCTCTCTCTGGGGGCCTCCCACAACTGCCTTTTCAGTACCCTGAATTGCCCATCAGCAAGCGACCCATTCCTTCTCGCCACCTTCTGCTGTAGGGCTGGAGGCTCCTGCTTCCAGGCTGGCCATGCCCTCTGTGTCAGGAGAAGCTCCATGCCCTCCTTCTAGGTCCTTTTCTCTTTGCTCATCTTTGTTTGTTTTTCAGCTGGGCAGGTCACGGCCCCTCCCCTTTAGCTTCCCCTGAGAGGAGGAGTCCCTGGTCTTCATTCCTGGTATTCCCTCTGGTGGCCAAACAGGGTAACTTTGGCTCTAACCCAGAAAGAATAACCATATTCCCTTCTCCCTGAGAGTCTTCCTTCCTTCCCTTAGTACTAAGGTTGGGGAGTCCTGTACCTATGGGTTGGTTTACATGGAACTGGCTTCCTAGAGGGGATCTTTAGGGGACTATTTCCACACATATCCCCCTTCTTCCCCCAGTCTTAAGGAGATGTCCTGCTTTCCCTTACTAGCCCTGCAGGCTAACACTTTCCTGTTCAGTGTGCTCTGCCTGCTTCTGGATAACTGCAGCCAGAGAAAATTCCTTACCAATTCAGGGGACTCTGCTCCAGGTATTCTCCTTCCCTGAGCTTCAAACCCATCCTGCACTCCTTATGTGCGATTCTAGTGGGAAAAGGGCATTGGGGCGCTGGGACCATGCCTTCCCCATCACAACATGCATACACATTGGTACAGTATATATTTATATACTGATATATCTGTGTATGTGTGTGTCTTATACTAGCTGAAAGGGTCTGTCAAACATGATAGGGAAAAAGTCTCTTTGGCAATCCCCTCTTTGGCTCAAAAAGCTTAGACCCTTCCTCACATTCAGTCACTCTCCCACATTCCCTCTTCCACACAGTCAGTGTCACATACACACACAATTTTTGTCACATACACAGGGCCGACCCAAGGCAAGATGCCACCTGAGGCATAGCTTGCATGCTGCCTCACCCCCGGCTGAGATGCTGCCCTCCCCCCAGCCGAGATCCGCCCCCCCCCCCCCCCCCCCCGGTGACTTTCCAAGCCCAGCAGTGGCAGCGATTCCCATACGCTGCCTTGCCACTGCCGGCACCCATCTCTTCCCTTTACTGTGGCTACCTGAGCGAAACAGGAAGTTACTTCAGGTGACTGTGGTAAAGGGAAGAGGCGGGTGCTGGCAGCAGCAGGGCAGCGTATGGGATTCGCTGCCGCATCTGGGCTTGGAATGTCACCATGACCAGGTAAAACGCTGCGACCTGCCCCCCCCCCCCACTCGAGATTCTGCTCCTAAAGCATGCCGCCTGAGGCCCCCGCCTCAGGTGGCCTAATGGTCGGGCCACTCCTGCACATACAAGCCTCTGTGCTCCTCTGCCCTATTTGTCTCTACTATGCTGTCAAACTGCAGAGTGTATTCTGCGCAGAGAGGGGATAGTTCTGCAGCAGAGGTGTTAACATTTACACACCCATTACATGCATGAATGTTAAGAATAACTGTATTTACCTGAATGTGTGCAGATAGGTGCAGCTGTCAAAATTCCACTTAAGTGCTATTCTGTACACAGCTGCTTAACTTATAGAGGGGAAATTTTATAAATGGCACCTAAAAAATCAGCACCGAAAAAGCGCATAGCCGGTATTCTACAAACCATGCCTAAAGTTAGGTGCGGTTTATAGACTAGCGCTTAAGCCCAGGGATTGCATGAACATTTAGGCATGACCATTTGCACCAAGAAAAACGTGGTGCAAATGTCCACGTCTGTATGTAGGTGTGGTGCCCCTTTATTCTATAATTACGCTCATAACTAAAAGTCACACCCCCAATCCGCCCATGGTCCTCCCATTTCCACGCCCCCATTTCCAACTTGCGCATACATATTAATTGAATCTAATTAGTGCCAGTTGCTTGTTAAAAAGCCAATTATTGTTGCTAATTAGCTCATTATTCAATTAAAATTCACATACACCCAAATTTGTGCATGTATTTGTTTTAGCGCTTTTTACAGAATTAGGATGATTGTGTGTATTTGCAAGGGTAGGGCTGTAGACATAGGCAGAGCATAACTTAGCACATGCTGTTTGCATGCCTAATTGTGTTGTCAGAGCTTAATCTGAGTTATTGGCCTGTAGTGCACATTACTGGCTAACATACATGATACTAGGTTTCAGAGTGGGCTATGAGCGTACAGCTCATGGGACTTGCCTCCTGGACCTATAGGAAATATGTTAATTTGTAAAACATTATACCTCAGTTTCTCCATCAATATCCATCTCCATGATCCTATTTTGGTTGCAAAACAGTGAACATCTGTTCCTAAAGCCCTCATCTTGTGTCACTTTTCTGTGTGATTGACACAGTGACTAACACAGAAACCATAGCTAATTATATATACATCGACAATAAATAATTTTATCTTATGTGGTAGAAAACTGAGTTGTGTGTCTTCCTTCAGACCCTGCATGGCTTTGATATATGCAAGATTTTGAATAGGCAATTGCTAAGCATTCTTTCCGTTTATATTCCAACCTCTCTTGAGATATAATGTTTTGTTAAATAGAAAGGGCACTTCTATAAATTGGTGTCTAAAGATAGGGCACATACATTATAGAATAATAGCACTTACACAAATTGGTGCCACAAATTGGCATTTATGCATATAAGTGCTGGACACTATTCTGTAATATAATGCCAGAATTGCTCAGCATGTGAATTTGAGGGGATGCACACAGGGGCGTAGCCAGACTTCGGCGGGAGGGGGATCCAGAGCCCGAGGTGAGGGGGCACATTTTAGCTCCCCCCCCCCCCCCCCCCCGGTGCTGCCGACCCCCCCCCCCACCACCACCACCATTGCCAACGCTGCTGGCTGATCTGCAAGGCTTTGTTCTGTTTCTGTGAGTCAGACTCAGAAACAGAACAAAGCCTTTCACTGGAAGAAGAGGACCTTGGCTGGCGGGGGTTGGGGTCATTGGCAGGGGGGTCCAGGGCCAAATCTACGGGGGCCCAGGCCCCCATGGCCCCACATAGCTACGCCACTGGATGCACATGTGGGCAGAGAATGGATGGGTCAGGGGCATGTCTGAGTTATGCACACTTCGTGGCACAATTGGGTGCCAACACTTACGATTGCCATTGACTTGGCCTAACTGTTGACGTCTAACTGTAAGCATGCTAATGTCAGTTTATGTTCATATTCTATAACAGAATCTTCATTCCCAGATGCCGTTGAAGAAATGGCACTAAGCATTTGGCTTTGGGGCACCTAAATTATTGTGAAAATTTCTAGAATTGCCACCATGGGCATTTCCTTCAAACAAATGTAGCAAAAGGAGCTTTCAAGAATGCTATAGCAGTGTTTTTCAGCTGTAGGAAGCTCACATTCATGGCAGCACCTCCACTATTTTGTTTGACGCTCTGCGCCCTCTCTAGGCATTTTTGCTGTCTCAAGCTTTTAAAACAAGACTATTTTTTCACCGTTTGATCAAATTGAAGATTGTTTCTGGACAAGACCCCTGATGCAGGCGGTTTCGCCGAAACACGGATCATGTCGGGTCTGTTCGATGATTTGACGCCCCCTATTCTTGAAGGCTCTTTGTGCTTTTTTTTTTTTACTTTTGTCCTTTTGGGTGTGCTTTGGATTCCCTCTCTTACGTCTCTTCAATCAAACGTAGCGGTAAACATATCTGTCCACTGTAGTTCAGGACACAGAGGGCTCAGTTTACTAATGTCAAAGAGTAGAGAACACTTTATTCTCCCAGATGAGGGATGTTTTCCTGTCTTGAGTTGTATAATTCAGGACTTTTCTTTGTTCTATTCCACTGATGAAACATTGATTGAAGAACAGAACCCCTTCTATGTGCAAAATAATCTTCTCCCACTATCAAAGCTAATTTTCTTTTCCTATTTCTAGGTTCTTTGCTGGGGCTGGTTCCCTGCCCCGGACCAGCCTTGGTTTCTGCTTTTGAAGCTGCGACCCCCATATTCCAGCCATTAAGGTTGTCATGCAGCTTTGGTCTTAAAGAAGAATTATTCCTCTGCCCTCGGTCACTGGTTTCCACAAAGAACCTCCACAATCCTCCAGTCCCACCCTCTCTTGCAGACATAAAGCATAATGGTGCATATTCTGTACGCTGTCTATGAATCACATAATCAGCTTCTGAGAAGTGTCATTCATAAATTGTTTGAAAGTTTGGCACAACCTTTTGTACAGTAGCACTAATTATTATTACCACGGAAGCCCAGCAAACTAGACTGATAATTATCAGGGATTTATTTGGCTGTGCAGCTAGAAGAATTCTTGGCAAGTTTCTCAAAGCGGTTGCCATGACAGCCGTGCAAACTTGTCTTATGAATGGGTTGATTAGGGTGACTAATAATGTTGTTCTGTTCTTTCTTTTACAGAAGATATAGTTTAAATACTATAGGCTTCATCTTCATAAGGGAATCATTTTACAGATCAGAAACATTTCATGACAGAGCATCGTTTGTTTGAGCGTTGTAGCTGCCTTCTGCTGTGGCAGGGGCCCTCAAATGAGGTTCTATTATCACTGATCTATAGCAAATGAAACAGAAAATAGCTAATTATTCCCGATCCCGAACTACAGTAGAAGGTCTTGTGTCAAAAATGTTACAAATGTTGACTTTAGTTTTGTTTACTGCTACGGCAGTTATTATTTAGTTCATCTGAATTTTTACCTCATTTTTCTTATGCAAACATAAATAACAAATCAGTAGACACAGAGCATACCATCCATCATAATGTGTGAGGTAATTACATTATCCATCTTCTAATTTAAAAAAGTACATAAGTATTGCCATACTGGGAAAGACCAAAGGTCCATCAAGCCCAGCATCCTTCCAACAGTGGCCAATAAAGGTCACAAATACCTGGCAAGATCCCAAAAAAGTACAAAACATTTTATGCTGCTTATCCCAGAAATAGTGGATTTTCCCCAAGTCCATTTAATAATGGTCTATGGACTTTTCCTTTAGGAAACTGTCCAAACCTTTTTTAAACTCCGCTAAGCTAACCGCCTTTACCACATTCTCTGGCAATGAATTCCAGAGTTTAATTACACGTTGAGTGAAGTAAAATTTTCTCCGATTCGTTTTAAATTTACTACATTGTAGCTTCATTGCATGCCCCGTAATCCTAGTATTTTTGGAAAGCGCTTCACATCTACCCGTTCACTCATTATTTTATAGACCTCCATCATATCTCCCTTCAGCCGCCTTTTCTCCAAGCTGAAAATCCCTAGCTGCTTTAGCCTTTCCTCATAGGGAAGTTGTCCCATCCCCTTTATCATTTATGTAGCCCTTCTTTGCACCTTTTCTAGTTCCACTATCCTGCTTATTTTCGAAAGAGAAGGGCGGCCATCTTCCAACACAAATCGGGAGATGGCCGCCCTTCTCCTAATGCCGGCCAAATCGGCATAATCGAACGACCGGCTTCAACTGCTTTCCGTCGTCGGGACGGCGAAAGTTCAAGGGGGCGTGTTGGCAGAGTAGCGAAGGCAGGACGGGGGCATGGTTAAGAGATAGCCACCCTCGGCTGATAATGGAAAAAAGAAGGGCGGCCCTGACGAGCATTTGGCTAGCTTTACTTGGTCCATTTTTTTTCACGACCAAGCATCAAACAGGTGCCCGAACTGACCAGATGACCATTGGAGGGAATCAGGAATGACCTCCCCTGACTTCTCCAGTGGTCACTAACCACCTCTCAACCCGAAAAAAACAACTTCAAAAACTTTTGTCTTTTTTTTAAAAATATGTCCTTTGCTATGCTTCCGTCCCTGCAACGGCAGTTGGACGTCCTTCTCTGTGAGGGCATCCAAAATGTTTCTGTGAGAAGGACACCCCCTTTATTTATTTAGTTGGATTTTGGATCACAAGTAGCAGCAGTGGGATTTGAACCAGCCGCCTCTAGATTGCAAGACCAGTGCTCTAACCACTCTGCCACTCCCTTGAAATTTGGCCATCCCTGTGTGTGTGTGTGGGGGGGGGGGTCAGTATGCAGGTCCCTGGGGGGGGGGGAGGTATGTATGTGTCAGCGGAGGCATAACGAAGCTGTGGACGTCCTTCTTTCAAACATTTTGGACGTCCTCAACTGCCCCCCACAGGGATGGCCAAATTTCAAGGGAGTGGTGTAAACTGGAGGAATGGCAGAGTGGCCTAGTGGTTAGAGCACTTGGTCTTGCAATCTAGAGTTGGGCAATTCAAATCCTACTGCTGCTATTTGTGATCCAAAATCCAAATAAATAAATAAAAAGGGTATCAGAGGCATAGGAAAGGCATGGCTGTCCTCAAATAAATATTTTGGATGTCCTCAACTGCCGTCGCTTCCCCTCCTTTGTAAGGAAATCGTATGCAAATGAGCTACTAGTGAGCAGCTCATTTGCATGCAATTTCCTTCATGCATGCCCATTCCTTTCCAGATCGGTAAGCGAAGGGCTTTTTACATTCAGTTAGTGGGACCAGTGCACTATAAATGCTGGCTCCTCCCACGACCAAATGCCTTGGATTTGGCCGGGTTTGAGATGGCCGGCCTCGGTTTCTATTATTGGCGAAAACCCATGCCGGCTATTTCAAACCCGGCGATCTCAACATTTATGTCGAGATTTGGCCGGCCCCAACCGTATTATTGAAAAAAAAGATGGCCGGCCATCTTTTTCGATAATACGGTTTGGGACTGCTCTTTGTGGCGCCAGCCAAATAGATGGCCGGCGCCGTTCGATTATGCCCCTCTATGGCAACTAGTTAATGATGCTTTTCTCTCTCTCTCTCTCTCTCTCTCTTTTTATTCCCCCCTTAATACTAAACTAGGTCCTGCTTGCTTTTTTTTTTTTCTCTCTCTCTCTCTCACTCTCTCTCTCTTTTTTTATTCCCCCTTAATACTAAACTAGATCCTGCAGTGCCTGCTAGATTCTATCTGTTAATGCTGTGGTACAAAGTTTTTAAAACTAAGTGGAAAAGACTATGGAGAGTAGTTGATAAAATTTGCTTTTTATATTTTTATTTTGCCTAACACTAACCTACAATTCCTCCTTTAAACCCCAATCTTTAAGTACCCAAAGCACAAAGCAAAATAGCGTTCACTTACCAGAGAAATGTCCTCTTCTCTCGGAACTTCTCAGAAATGGATTAATCTGCACAACATGCAATAGAATTATTTTTTCATATTTTAATTTTCTGAATGCAGAATGCTGGTTTCATCAAATGATATAATGTAGAATCTAAAAATAGCAAGAAAAAAGTAGGTGGCCTAGTTTGTCTTTGAAAATCAGCTAACGTATGAAAGAAAAGAAAATAAATTGAGGGATGGGCATAGTGAAGAATGTGACTTTGGGGTGGGGGGGGGGTGTGATTAGAAATTTCATTTTAATTTTAATTCTAAAATTTTTATAGAACACCTTTCCTAATTTTCAATAAGCTTCTCTATCATAGAAGACTGATGCACCCTAGACACAGCTTTAGCCTTGCCCCCCCCTAAAATTATCTTTCAGTGTCCTTGCCCCACCCTCCAACAAGACTTTGATAATTAAATTAAGCATTATCCTTCCAGAATGATCCTGAAAAAATTCAGGGCCCCTTTTACTAAGCTGCGTAGGTGCCTACGCACGCCGAATGTGCGCCAAATTGGAGTTACCGCCCGGTTACTGTGTGGCCCTTGCGGTAATTTCAATTTTGGCACACATCCACTACACGCATCTGAAAAATATTGTTATTTTCTGGTGCGTGTAACGGACGCGTGCCAAGTGGCATTTGATGCACATAGGTCATTACCGCCCAGATTCTTTACCGCTAGGTCTATGGCTGGCGATAAGGTCTCAGACACAAACTGGATGTGCAGCAATTTTGATTTTGCCGCACTTTCATTTTCAGCAACAACAACAAAAAAAGAGGCCTTTTTTACAGGTGCGCTAAAAAGTGGATCGACGTGTGCCCAAAACCTGTGCCTACACTACCACAAGCCATTTTTCAGTGCGCCTTTGTAAAAAAAAAAAACCTCAGATTTGGGCCCATTATTTAATGGTATTTATCAAAGTAGCAGATGCTGCTATCTGGATAAACAGTGCTGACTGGTGCAAATTGTTCATTTTCAATGATATTATCAAGATAAGGCCCCTGACAATTATCCAGATAGTACCAGGGTGGTTCAGGTGCAAAGCTGAGGTGGAGGCGGGAGTTATTCAGATAGCAGCAATATTTTTATGCACTAAGCAGGTAACTATCTGCAGCATTAGATGGGGCCATTACCCTACTAATATTTTACCTAACACAACATCAGCAACTTAGAGAGTTTGGAGGTGGGGTTGGAGATTGATTTGCTTGGTCCAAGAAACAGTCATGAAAGTGGCGGACTTGGTACTTGCGTAAAGGACTACCTTTATCTTTACTTAGGGCTTGGCAGTGAAGAATCAATCCAGAAAAGTGTAGACTCATGTGATGCATTTAGGGTGCAGAAAGCAAGGAAGTGGTATATGACAGGGGTTGAAAACCTGATGTGCATGATTTAGGGGAGAGACCTTGGAGTGACACACCTTCACAGTCTTAAGACAGCAAACAGCGAGGTGGGGCAGACAGAGGGATGCTGGGCTGAATAGGGAGAGCAATAACCAGCAGAAAAAGAGGAAAATAATACCTCCATGCAGGTTGTTGAGGAGACCTCACCTGGAGGTCATATTTCTGAAAGGATATACATAAGCCATAGGCGGTCCATAGAAATGCCACTAAATTGGTGTATTTGCACCAATAACCCTTAAGTGAATTCCTTCAAAAGGGCAGTAAATAAATCCAAATAATAAATAAATAAATAAATAAACCATATGCAGCGAGACTTAAAGTCCCTAATATATATATCCTGGAATATATAAAGACACTTAAATGCTTGAAAGGTATTAATAATACACAAGAACTGTCTCCTGTCTCATTTCAATGGAAATAAACTCCTAAAACTAAGGGTCATTATCACCCTAATCTATATTAATAATTCTCACCTCCAATTCTGAAGCCCTGCACTGTTGTTGCCTGTCAGCACCACTCATTCTCACTGTCACTCATACACCCGCCCTCAGCCACGCCCCAGCCACGCCCCTTCCGGACATAATTCTCTACCTGAACGTTCCATTGAGGCCACAAGCTCCTGCCACTTCCGTGAAGGGTTCGTAACTTCATGGTGGTGAAGCCTCTGTCTGGCTGTCACGCCCTCGCGTACAACGTCGTTACGTCGGGGGCGGAGCCATTGCGCCAAAAGCGTGACATCGCAACCAGAGCTAGAGGAACAACAGGAAGGCAGGCAGAGCCATTTCGCTGAACGCGTGATGTCACGGACGCAACCCCCTGCCTCACAATGACTTCTCAGTGTGCCAGCGATACACAAATGGCGCCCACCACGACCTTCGAAAACGCGACGAAACGAAACCTGCTCCTCCTGTTTTCCCAGGTATGTTAGGTGCATCACCGGGACACGAGAGGGGAGCAGCGGTATTCACGACCTGCATCGGGGTGGAAAGGAGGTGCAGTTGGTGCGGGCACTCGAAACCTTTCCCTCAAATCCCCTTGCTAACACCCGTTTCATTTCGCTCAGAAATGGGCCTCTTTTACTAGTTCTATATATGGTGCTTAAAACTGCATGTGTAAATTAGGACACACACCCAATTTGCACATGCAATTTCATTGACAAAAGAACCAATTAGGGCTGATAACTGGGTGCTAATCAATTATCGGTGATAATTGGCATTGATTTAAGTTTACTTGCACATCTTTAGGTGCCCGGATCTACGCATAAATTTTAGACGTGGATCAGAAAAGGGGCTGTGGCCAGGAGAAAGATATGGGCAGATCAGGGGCATTCCTGGAATTTAGTTGGTGTAAATCCTTGCACCAAAAACTGGGCACAGATCTCTGCACCAAAGGCTATTCTACAGATGCCACCCAACTCTGAGCACTGTTTATAGAATAGCGCTTACCGCTAATTTTATTGGCACCCAAATTTGAGCACCATTTATAGAATTTAGTCCTGTATGAACCTATAAGGTGGTAAGCATATAAGACTGGGAGACTGGGCATCTAAATGGCAGATGACGTTTAATGTGAGCAAGTGCAAAGTCATGCATGTGGAAAAGAGGAACCCGAATTATAGCTTCTTAATACAAGGTTCCACGTTAGGAGTCACTGACCAAGAACGGGATCTAGGCGTTGTCGTTGATGATACATTTAAACCCTTTGCTCAGTGTGCAGAGGCGGCTAAGAAAGCAAATAGAATGTTAGGTATTACTAGGAAAGGAATGGAAAACAAAAATGAGGACATTATAATGTCTTTGTATTGCTTCATGGTGCAACTGCACCTCGAATATTGTGTTCAGTTCTGGTTGCCGCATCTCAAAAAAGATATAGTGGAATTAGAAAAGGTACAGAGAAGGGTGACTTCCCTATGAGGAAAGGCTGAAGCAGCTACTCTTCACTTTGGAGAAAAGGCAGCTGAAGGGAAATATGATAGAGGTCTATAAAATAATGAGTGGAGTGGAATGAGTAGATGTGAATCGCTTGATTACTCTTTCCAAAAATACTAGGAATAGAGGGCACGCAGTGAAGCTACAAAGTAGTAAATTTTAAACGAATCAGAGAAAATCTTTCTTCAGTCAACATGTAATTAAACTTTGAAATTCGTTGCCGGAGAATGTAGTAAAAGCAGTTAGTTTAGCGGTGATTTTAAAAGGTTTGGATTGCTTCCTAAAGGAAAAGTCCATAGACCATTATTAAAATGGACTTTGGAAAAATCTACTGCTTATTTCTAAGATAATCAGCATAAAATGTATTGTACTTTTTTGGGATCTTGCCAGGTACTTGTGACCTGGATTGGCCACTGTTGGAAACAGGATGCTGGACTTGATGGACCTTTGGTCTTTCCCAGTATGGCACTTATGTACTTATGTACTTATGCACTTAAACTCAGCAACAAAAGTTTTCCATGGAATGGTTGGAGGATGTGTGGAATGTTCTAGAATGAGTGCTGGAAACTAAAACAATAATGAAATTCAAAAGGATGTAGGATGATCATTGAGGGTCCTGAGTTGCAAGAAAAGTCATGAGAAAACAAAAGTATGATGTCATTAAACTGAAAGTCATGGGGATAATCAGGTTGGTACCAATAGACCTCAGTTCCCCAGAGATTGGCCAATTTGGTGCAACATGTTGGTGGAGAGATTAGTGTGAACCTGCAGGCCATTCCATATTTTGGACCAAAAAGCAAGCAACCTATAGAGAGAAGATAGTGATAACATTCAGGACTATGTGGAATCAGATGGGATCAATGGATACCAGGTTTAGTATATGAGAGAAGAACTGCATAACCTCTATATCTCATTCCTTTTTTATTGATTTCCTTAATATCTATTGTAATACTACAAGAAAATGAAATAAAACTTATAAAATAGTTTCATATACAAAAAGAAAGAAATAGTATACATTTAGACCATATTACAGGAACTGAAAAGCAACTTAAGGTCTCACTTCATAAAATAAAAAAGTAATATAGTTCTGGCAAAACAGGCAAAATCCATTTGATAACAATAAATTTAACTCATTATCCTGCTTAACAAGAAAAACATATTTAAAGTTCATTTCCTTGAAGAACAGGTTTATCAAAAATAAACATTTCTAAATGAGAGGGATCTGCAAATATATATCTATTATCGCCATATGTGAGCAGACATATATGGAAAAACTAAAAAAAAAAACACAAAACATAGCATGTACAGCAAAACTTTAGATTTCAGCTGAAGGAATTACTTCCTACAAAGCTCAGTTTCCCTGGCCACATCAGGAAATATATTTGGCAGTAGACCACAGAAGCGAACCTGTTACATAGTAAAAATGCAATTTCAAAATAGCATTTTCTCAATATCAGAATGAAAAACTGATAAAGAGCTCAGGGGGTCTTTTACTGATTTTCTTCCTCCTATTCTTTAGTCACCCTAGAACTTCTAGAAATATAATAAATTGTTCTCAACTCATAATTTATCATTCTAAGGATTCTGCAAAATCTCTTACAAATACATTTTCAAACGTTCCAGAGGAGCCAAATTATGTTACTGGCAAATTCAATATTCTAAGATATTTAGCACAAAAATGATTCTTTATATTCTCAAGTTGGATATGTAGCAAACAGCTATCTTTTATGTTAGACACAACAGCAGATTGAAGAGTAGTAATAGAGGAATCAGTTTTTTGTAACCATCCTTCAGTATCTGACAGTCTTTTCTCATTTTCTAAGAACTTGACTGCACCATCGTGAGAAAATGTACATAGCTGTGGTAGCGTCTTCTGCGTAGAACATTCAATCTGTTTCACAACCTGCCATATATTCTGCAGTGTATCTTACTTTTCTTCAGAAACAGTTCCCTCATCTATTAGATCCAATATCTTCTGGACAGCAGCAGGAAGAGACGCCTTAGTCAAGCTCTTAACCTCTGTATTTTAATCCAGATGGTGCACTTATAGGAGAAATGAAAACAGTGGAGGAAGTATTACCCCCGGAGTCTATATACAGTATGTTACCAAAAAGTGTGTGTTGAAATTTGTGTGTCAAACTTTTGCACAAATCAAAGATGCCTCCCAAATTAATTAGCTAATGAGCCATTAACTTGCAATAAATTGATGTTAACAGTCGATTATTCATTTAATTATTTATTTATTAGGATTTATTTACCACTTGTTTGAAGGCATTCATTCAAGACGATGTACAGCAAGAATAAGTCAAATATAAGCAATAGACAATTACAGCAGTAAAAATATTCAAACCACATAAATAGGACCGTATAAAAGTCAGTCCTATCTTTATGTGGTGTTATTACAGTTAATTGACAGTAATTGGAATTTGCACACACATCTTCCTGTATGCTACTCTATAACACTGAGCACACAAATCCACTAGAGCACAACTCAAAAGGGGACATAGCCAGGGGAAGGTCAGGGGCATTCAAAAAAATTGCATGTATTGTTATAGAATAGCAGCATTCCTGCACCTAAATGCCAATAGTTGTGTGCTGGCATTTACACCGGCTGGCGTAAATACCGGCGCCCAGCTTTGGGTGTAAGAATTGGCTCTAATAAGCATTGTTCTAGGGATGGCATTCAACTCAGAATGCTGTTCATAGAATTTACTCCCTTCTCTCCATTTAGAGATATCTCCACCACCAAAATAAGTATTTCCAGGTTGAGAAGATAGAATTCTTTCACCAGAGCTAAGAGAGTCTGCAGCAGGGAAGAGTACTCACAGTTCCAACGAGAGGAGATCCCAAGTCCAACTACATATGTTTGGACTTTGGGCTGTGAATTGTAGAGGTAGGGGCCTTACCGGCACCTTTTATTTTCTTCTTCCCCATTTTTTTTAATGGTAGCCTTCTGCTTCTCTGGGCTCCAAAGGGGCTTGGAGTGCTCCTTTGGTCACACTGAGACTTGGCTATCCACCTAGAATCACCTTGGAATCCTGGTGTGCTGCTCAATCTAGCATTCTGTGGCTGGTGCCTGGCTATCAAGCATCTCAGGCCCATTAGATGTCACCAAAGAGGTGTCTGCAGGAGGACCTGTCTGCTTGGAAATATGTTGAAGCCCTGGTGTGCTTTTCAATCTTAGAGGCAAAAACTTTGTGGCCTGCAAGGGAGGTAATCTCATACTAAGAACTGAAAAAGCTTAAATAACAGTCTTGGAGTGGAGGAGTAGCCTAGTGGTTAGTGCAGCAGACTTTCATCGTGGGGAACTGGGTTTGATTTCCACTGCAACTCCTTGTGACTCTGGGCAAGTCACTTAACCCTCCATTGCCTCAGGTACAAATAAGTACCTATATATACTTCGTAAACTGCTTTGAATGTAGTTGCAAAAATCACAGAAAGGCAGTATATCAACTCCCATTTCCCTTTCCCTTAGTCAGCCAACCTAGAATTGTCTGTGGTTGGACATAAACCTAAGCAATGAGAAACAGAATTTCTATGAAAGCAGAATATAAGAAAATCAGCAAATATTTAAACTTGTTTAAGGAAAATAACAGAAGATGTAGATGAAAGTTAAAATGATAGAATTAAACTAGTAGCTTGTTCTGTCTGGCAGACTGTGAATATAGTATAAACAATATCAGAGGGAATCTCCTATAAAGTTTACTTGTAACCACCTGCCTCCACCTACCCTCCTCCTTCCTGTACACAATAATTGATTTAATTTGCTTACTTTATTTTTTGTCTATTAGATTGTAAGCTGTTTGAGCAGGGACTGTCTTTCTTCTATGTTTGTGCAGCGCTGCGTATGCCTTGTAGCGCTATAGAAATGCTAAATAGTAGTAGTAGTAGTAGCAATATCTAGAAAATTGGGAGATTCTGAGCATAGAGCATAGGTATGTCCCAGCAACATATTCAATCTTAGGAAAAAGATATTATATATATATAAAGAGGAAAGGCCTCAAGAAGCCCCCAGCATAATTTTTAACTTCGGGGGCTGGACTTCTTCATCACCGGCCGAAAACCTCTTAAAGCTCTTTAATTCTCATAGATCTCTTAAATCTTGAGCTCCCTATTATTCTTATCAGTGCAAAATCTAAGTTACTTAGCTTGTCTGCTATTTTCTGTTGTGCGGGTCCTTCCTACACCTGATATCTGTGAATATAGTAACAACTACTAGCCTTAGTGGAAACTCAGGTGTTTGTTTTCTAGGTCTGTCTGGTAAAAAAACATGCAGGGGGCCAGGGAGGGTAAACATGGGGAGGGAGGGATTGTCAGGTGTAAATACATAGATAGTAACATAGTAACATAGTAGATGACAGCAGAAAAAGACCGGCACGGTCCATCCAGTCTGCCCAACAAGATAAACTCATGTGTATATCTTACCTTGATTTGTACCTGTCTTTTTCAGGGCACAGACCGTATAAGTCTGCCCAGCACTATCTTTGCCTCCCCACCACCAACCCCTCTTCCCCCCACCGGCTCCACCACCCAATTTGATCTTGCATGCTTATCTGTTGAAAGACAGCAAAAACTATCCTGGATAAGGGACACCCTGTCAAAGGGTCACCATAAAAGGCCTAGCTCTAGAGGGCTCAGATGAAAAAAACAACAACAAACAAACCAAAACAGAGCTAGGTTAGTCCAGGGAAGAAAGAAACAGCCTTCCAGCGTATGCTGCCTCTACTTAAGTCAATGTATTTATTGTTCTTTATGGCTCTACTTCTCAGTTATTTATTAATATGGTTTCTAAATCACTGTTTGGTTATTCTTCTTGTTTATAAGACCAACTAATTATTAAGCCCTGCTATCTTTAAAAAAATACATTTTCCAGGGCTGTCAATATGATTTTTTTCTGCTGTTCTTATTCCATTATGGAATTATTATTTGTTACATCTTAGGACAGAGCGGAATTATTTGACATTTCAAAAAATGTTTAAAACATATTTATTTGAGCAATCTGAAAGATAGCAACTTACCTGGACACTCAAGATATTTTATACTGTGCAATTATTGTTCAATATTGATTTTGTAACTTTTATTTATTTTTTTCTTTGCTGTATACTACTACTACTACTACTACTACTACTACTTAACATTTCTAAAGCGCTACTAGGGTTACGCAGTGCTGTACAATTTAACATGGAAAGATAGTCCCTGCTCGAAGAGCTTACAATCTAAAAGACAAATGTACAGTTAATCTGATAATTCAGACAGATTGGGGCAACCTATATGTTCGAAAGGTACCTTTTGAACCCTAATTTGGGGAAAACTGAGGTTTAAAAGTAGCATATTGAGAATGACCTTAACACTGACATATGTAAAGTATCAGAAAACTGGCCAAGGTAGGAAAAGGTCCTTGTCTGAACACTGTGAAACTCTTGATTTCTGTGCCCTGGTGAACCTCAGGCTTTTTCTTGTTTGTTTTCAAGCTGATATTCCTGTGCACACTGAATTACCAGGCCTGTGAACCCCTTGTATGTTTTATAGAAAGCCCAATTAAAGAGTCGTGTTTTACTTTTATGAGCGGCTTGGCTGTGTCTGTGCAGGTTCTGTGCCCTACCCTCACTCACACCTATCACGGGGTGCTAATCTTTGAGGGGGAGTCACACTTTATGATCAGCAGCTGGGATATATCCATCACAGTGCTGACAGACATAATGAGGCAGACTGGATAAGCTGGTCGATCTATTTCGTTATCATCCACTCTGCTACTGTGTTACTATTGTGTATCTATCTCTTCATTAAAATTAGTGTACTAAATGTAAGTGTGAGTAGCGTGTGGGTATGTTTGTGTACGTTACTCTTTTCCACCAGTAATATTGTTCAGGGGACTGATTCTCCTTCAAATGGATAGCCAAGCTATTCTTGGCAAGCTCATCAAAGCAGTTGCCATGACAGCCACAAGGACCTGTCTTATGAATTAGGTTAATTGGGGTAATTAATAAGTGTTGTTTTGCCCTGTTTTCATGTGGTGCCTCCAAAGCAGTTTAGCATCCGTCAAGAAAGGGCTGTGAGAAGGCATGGTATTCCAGCAAAAACTGCTGTAATCTACTGTATAGCTACTTGAATTAAAGCATGCCCATCTGCTGAATTAACTTGGAGGCTCTGGAAACCAACCGCTCTCAGTATAAAAACTTTCTGCTGGTTCAATAAAAGACTTCACGATCTACAAAGTGTCTTGGTTTTTCAGGAACCAGTATCACAGTAATCATTGTTTCCTTTCCCGTTGAAACTATATAGAAAATAACCACATAGCTGTGTGCAGGGCAAAAACGTTTATCCTGTTTAGTTTCCTCTGCGGTTTTTAGAATTTTTCATTTGGTTTGGTTGTTAGTTTTTATTTCATGGAGCAAAGTCATTAATACTGCAAAGAGTGCACATTATTAACAACACAAAAAAAACAAACAAACCACAATTTCAGTTTTGGGCTAAATCAGTATTAATGATGTATTCAATGGAACATACATCATTAATACTGTGTAGCTTGGTGCAAGGCAAGGGGGAATGTATACACACAGGATGAAGGTTTACAAATTAGCCAACCTGCTAATTCTTGTTTAAACTTTTTTTTTTAATTTACTTAATTCCATACCATTACTTTTTATTCCTAATTTTTCCCCTATATCAGTAGAGTTTGGTTAAGGTTGATAATGGAAGGGGAAAAGGGATGGGATTTGATATACTGCTTTGTGTGGTTTTCAATCAAAAGCTTTTACACATTATAGACAGGTATTTATTTTGTACCTGGGGCAGTGGAGGGTTAAGGGCCTCTTTTAAAGAGCCACACTACCGATTCTCGGTGTGGCAAATGAGAGGAAGCCCATTCAATTCCTACGGGCTTCCTCTCATTTGCTGCGCAAGAATCACTAGCTTGGCTTTGTAAAAGAAGCCCTAAGTGACTTGCCCTGAATAACAAGGAGCTGCAGTGGGAATCAAACCTGGTTCCAACGCCACTGCATTAACCATTAGGCAAGTCCTCAACGCTTTGACATTTTCCTGAGTCTATTTGTTGGCAGCAGAATTGGATTCTAGAAGTTTGGAGTTGGCTTCATATGTATTTTGGTTTATTTTTAGTTTCTTCTGGTCTTATGATTATTTTACTTATTTGTATGATCAGTGTTTTAATGAGTATGTTTTGTTGTGTTTTGCTCAGAATTTTAGTTGATGTGAGTTAGAAATTCTTTTAAATAAATAAAACAGGGATGATTTTCAGGACGGAGGGGAGAGTCTGAGAAACAGATGAACCTACCCAGCTCTAGTGAAGTTTATTCTGATAATATTGAAGATGATGCCACCGAATGATATGCTGGCAAAAGATGCAGGGATGAGAGTGACTCTCAAAGTAAGGGTGCTGCTCTCTAAGGGCCCTGTTTATAAATGCGCGTTAGCATTTTTAGTATGCCCTAACTGTGTGGATGCCCATAATATTCCTCTGGGTGTCTACATAATTAGCGTGCGCTAAAAACACTAGCGCACCTTTGTAAACAGGACCCTAAATAAGGGGAGAATGGGAAGATCTGGACTAACATTTTAGGCCCTAGATCAGGGATGGGCAACCTTTATATAGAGAGGGCTGTATGAATGTCAATACTAACCCTAGTGGGCCACAACATTATGTAATGTCAGAACCAGAAATGCACACAGCACAATAGATCTTCTGTGATACATAAATAAATAAGTAAAATAGTAACTAAAAACAATGGAAACAAACTGCTAGAGTGGCTATTCTGAAAATATTTCTGAAATACAGTATTTAAAATAACCAAACTGCTGGTTAATTACATTTTCTATGTATACGTCCTACGGTCTTGCAGGCCAAGTAAAATTCAATGACAGACTGCATTTGGCCCACATGCCACAGGATGTTCCATTTATATCATTGTAGTTAAAGGCACACATTGTGAGCAGGGCTAGCCTAAGCACTAGGTGAACAAGACAATTACCTAGAGTGCCAAAATATAGGGGAGGATGAGGTAAAGCAAAAAGCCACTGTGGGAGAGGGAAGGAGGAGAAGACTGGGCTGATCATAGCCTGCAGAGCCTCCGCCCATCCCACAGGTGTGGCAAGGCTAAGGAGAGCGAGCTAGTAGTGGTGTGAGTGTGGATGAGGAGCTGCTTCCTGGAATACGTGATGCAGTGGGTGGGGGAGGGGCTGGGGAGAGCCATAGCCAAAGAAACCACCTTAAAAAAGGATTGGGGACACTAAATCCAATGAAATTATCCCTCCCTGGACACAGTGAAAGAGTTTTCTCAAAATTGGGAGTACTCAACTACCCACATAGCCGGCTACTATGGCCATAGCCACCACTGCTGCTATGGCAAAGTGTCTTCTCTCTGTCTCCAGCATATAGAGGGAGTCAGTGAGCAGTGCTTCTCATCTGCTGTAGCTCTACCTCTCTGTCAGATCACATGGAGCCAGTGGATCTTAACAAGGCTACAGGCCCTCATGCATTTCTGACTTTATAGGGAAGCAGCAGCCAGCAAAAAAGGAGGCAGTAGCAGATAAGGAATATTGCTTCTGCCAGTCAGAGGTAAACCAGGGATTGGAAAGGGTGGGTGATTACCCATATGTCAGGTATGTGAGTAGGCAGTGGTTCCCAAACCTGGTCCTGTAGGCACTCAGGTTTTTAGGATATCCACAATGAATATTCATGAGAGAGATAGGCATGCCCTGCCTCACTACATGCAGATCTCTCTAATGAATATTCAGTGTGGATATTCTGAAAACCTGACTGGCCGGGGTGCCTACAGGACCAGGTTTGGGAACCACTGCCCTACTCACATGCCTGACATATGAGAAGGATACAGATATGAGAGGTTTACCCAATGAACGGAGTTCCCGGGGACGAGTGTAGGGACGGATAAGAGTGGAAAGTTACTGAGGAGCTGCAGAGTGAATACACTTGTAAGTCAATAAAAGTGCGATGGGAGAGTTAAGAAGAAAACCAAGAAAGAACAGAGCCCTAAAATCCAAGTGAGGACAGCTTATCAAGGAGTAGGTAGTGATCAACATTGTCAAAAGCAGCAAATAGATTGAGAAGGATGTGGATAGAATAGAGACCTTTGGATCTGGCCAGGAACAGGTCATTGGAGACTTTAGCAAGGGCTGTTTCAGTTGAGTGAAGAGGGCGAAAGTCATATTGAAGTGGATCAAGAATAGCTTGAGATGGAAGTCAAGACAACGGCAGTGAACAGCACATTCAGGTATCTTGGATAGGAAAGGGAGTGAACCACTGGGTAGGAGGAAGGTTGGAACACAAAGCAAAATACCCTTGCATGTACCCTGATTGCCAGTATGTAGAGCAAATGTAGTGGAGGAGCAATGTGATGGCTCTCTTGCCTTCAGAGGTCTCAACTGCAGAATGAGTTCAGCTATTGACACCTGTCTTCATCTAGCTTTACAATGCATACAGAACATGCTAAAGTTGTATTAAAGTCTAACCATAAAGTAAACTGGACATACTGAAAACATCCATGCAAACAATAGTCTCCTGGGTTTAGAAGAACCCCCTTAAACTAAAGTGGATTTGACAAAGCTGTACAGCTCAGTGGCTAGGACAGAGCTTTAATGAAGAAATATTTTACACTGTTCTCCTTCAACCTAAGGGCTAATAGCCTGGAACTGGTACTTTGGCTCCTTAAAAAAAAGTCCAATAAGACAAGCCAATTATTGACTCTGAAACATTTTATTTTTAGTTCCTTATAATAGCTTTACATCCTTTTCTATGGTACATTAACCGAGAGAGTGGGGAGAAGGGGGGATGGTTTTGCAACTGTTGTAATAACTGATGAACTGTTTGCTAGATCACCATGAATGTGGAAGAAAAGCAGTTTCTTTGCAAAATGGCCTATTAAGGGTCTTTGCTAAGATGGAAAGTGAATTCAGATCTGCATTTTTCAGCTGAAATCACTGAATTCTTGCTTTTTCTTTTGGCATGGTTTTTGTATTTGCAGAAGCCTCTGGCAGCTTGGATGTTTATGCTGAGCTCTGCATAGTTTGGTGTTTGGGTTGTTACTTGGCTGAGCTAAATAATTAAGTTATATAGAGACTCAGCAAGCAGGAGGCACACCTGTGACATTCTTCCACACAAGCTGACTGGTGAGAAACCCTACTGGGAAATATTCTCAGACTGCCTAACCCTGTTCTCTGTGTGGGTAGCTCTGTGGTAGGAAGTACACTAGGAGGCTGCACTTTTGGCCAGTACTAGTGTACAAAGGC
Organism: Microcaecilia unicolor; assembly: GCF_901765095.1. Lineage (NCBI taxonomy): Eukaryota > Metazoa > Chordata > Amphibia > Gymnophiona > Siphonopidae > Microcaecilia > Microcaecilia unicolor. Next base: position 76,398,315 of record NC_044037.1, read on the forward strand.
ATGGAGTTCATCAAGATGTCTCATTCAGGGCAGAATAAGTTCTGGGAGATTTTGGTTGCCTTTAAGCATGGGGATAATTCAATGATCCAAGGGGAAAGGGAGCATTATTTAACATCTTCATGCCTCCACTGGCCGGTTTGATTCAGACATTAGATTTAATGCCATTTATTTATGCTGATGATGTTCATATCTTGACCCAGGAATGATCCTGTCAGCCCTCAGGGTCTTCTGTGCCTCAAAAATAAGCTTTCAGCCATGGCCAAATGGTTGATAACCAATAAGTTTAAATTAAATCCTGCTAAATTGAAAGCGCTCATTTTTTCTAGAAAAAGGAAAGATGATCTCTCTATGATTCACTTTGGGACTCATTTTCCAAAGAGAAAATGTCTAAAAATTGGCATAAAGCAGCATTTGGATGTTTTTCTCACCCAAACATCCAAATTAGTATTTTTGAAACCCATTTTCCAGACATTAGTACATAAGTACATAAGTACATAAGTAGTGCCATACTGGGAAAGACCAAAGGTCCATCTAGCCCAGCATCCTGTCACCGACAGTGGCCAATCCAGGTCAAGGGCACCTGGCACGCTCCCCAAACGTAAAAACATTCCAGACAAGTTATACCTAAAAATGCGGAATTTTTCCAAGTCCATTTAATAGCGGTCTATGGACTTGTCCTTTAGGAATCTATCTAACCCCTTTTTAAACTCCGTCAAGCTAACCGCCCGTACCACGTTCTCCGGCAACGAATTCCAGAGTCTAATTACACGTTGGGTGAAGAAAAATTTTCTCCGATTCGTTTTAAATTTACCACACTGTAGCTTCAACTCATGCCCTCTAGTCCTAGTATTTTTGGATAGCGTGAACAGTCGCTTCACATCCACCCGATCCATTCCACTCATTATTTTATACACTTCTATCATATCTCCCCTCAGCCGTCTCTTCTCCAAGCTGAAAAGCCCTAGCCTTCTCAGCCTGTCTTCGTAGGAAAGTCGTCCCATCCCCACTATCATTTTCGTCGCCCTTCGCTGTACCTTTTCCAATTCTACTATATCTTTTTTGAGATACGGAGACCAGTACTGAACACAATACTCCAGGTGCGGTCGCACCATGGAGCGATACAACGGCATTATAACATCCGCACACCTGGACTCCATACCCTTCCTAATAACATCCAACATTCTATTCGCTTTCCTAGCCACAGCAGCACACTGAGCAGAAGGTTTCAGCGTATCATCGACGACGACACCCAGATCCCTTTCTTGATCCGTAACTCCTAACGCGGAACCTTGCAAGACGTAGCTATAATTCGGGTTCCTCTTACCCACATGCATCACTTTGCACTTGTCAACATTGAACTTCATCTGCCACTTGCACGCCCATTCTCCCAGTCTCGCAAGGTCCTCCTGTAATCGTTCACATTCCTCCTGCGACTTGACGACCCTGAATAATTTTGTGTCATCGGCGAATTTAATTACCTCACTAGTTATTCCCATCTCTAGGTCATTTATAAATACATTAAAAAGCAACGGACCCAGCACAGACCCCTGCGGGACCCCACTAACTACCCTCCTCCACTGAGAATACTGGCCACGCAATCCTACTCTCTGCTTCCTATCTTTCAACCAGTTCTTAATCCATAATAATACCCTACCTCCGATTCCATGACTCTGCAATTTCTTCAGGAGTCTTTCGTGCGGCACTTTGTCAAACGCCTTCTGAAAATCCAGATATACAATATCAACCGGCTCCCCATTGTCCACATGTTTGCTTACCCCCTCAAAAAAATGCATTAGATTGGTGAGGCAAGACTTCCCTTCACTAAATCCGTGCTGACTTTGTCTCATCAGTCCATGTTTTTGTATATGCTCTGCAATTTTATTCTTAATAATAGCCTCCACCATCTTGCCCGGCACCGACGTCAGACTCACCGGTCTATAATTTCCCGGATCTCCTCTGGAACCCTTCTTAAAAATCGGAGTAACATTGGCTACCCTCCAGTCTTCCGGTACTACACTCGATTTTAGGGACAGATTGCATATTTCTAACAGTAGCTCCGCAAGTTCATTTTTTAGTTCTATTAATACTCTGGGATGAATACCATCAGGTCCCGGTGATTTACTACTCTTCAGCTTGCTGAACTGACCCATTACATCCTCCAAGGTTACAGAGAATTTATTTAGTTTCTCCGACTCCCCCGCTTCAAATATTCTTTCCGGCACCGGTGTCCCCCCCAAATCCTCCTCGGTGAAGACCGAAGCAAAGAATTCATTTAATTTCTCCGCTACGGCTTTGTCCTCCTTGATCGCCCCTTTAACACCATTTTCGTCCAGCGGCCCAACCGACTCTTTGGCCGGTTTCCTGCTTTTAATGTATTTAAAAAAATTTTTACTATGTATTTTTGCTTCCAACGCTAATTTCTTCTCAAAGTCCTTTTTTGCCCTCCTTATCTCCGCTTTGCATTTGGCTTGGCATTCCTTATGATCTATCCTGTTACTTTCAGTTGGTTCTCTTCTCCACTTTCTGAAGGATTGTTTTTTGGCTCTAATGATTTCCTTTATCTTACTGTTTAGCCACGCCGGCTGACGTTTAGTCTTTTTTCCCTTTTTTCTAATACAGTTCATCTGCAGTGCATCCAAATCTCAAGGGTGTGTGTCAGGACGTGTAAAGGGAAGGATCTGGGCATTCCTAAGACCTGGGTGTTTTTCAGCCATAACGGAACAAAACCCCTAGTGGTCACTGACCCCCTATCATCACCAAAAGATGTTAAAAATCAGTACATACCAGTCTCTATGACAGCCTCAGATGTTACGGCCAGTCCTATCAGAGCAGCAAGCAGGTCTCTGGAGTAGCCTTGTGATCAGAGCAGTGCACTATAAAGAAGATGACCCAGGCTCATAATCACTCTTACTGTTACCCTTGTGGTGGAAAGTGTGAGCCCACCAAAAACCTATAGTACTCACTTATAGGTAACACCTGCAGCTATAAGGGCCATTGTAGTGGTGTACAGTTGGGTTCAATAGGTTTTTGGTAGCGTTTGGAGGGCTCAGTATACAGTATAAGAGAGCAACAGTGATATACCTGGGAACTTTTAGGTGAATTCCACTGCAATACCCCCTTGGTTGCCCCACTGCTCTGCTGGGATGTCTGTGTGGCCAGTCTTCGAAGAATGCTGGCTCTTCCTATGTTCCAATGGCTTGATTTTGTGCGTTTTTCACTTGGAATTTTTTTTTTTAATGGACCAAAAAGATAAAAGCACAAAGCACAAAAACATCTAGCCATTAAAAAAAAAAATAGACATTTTGCTGTTTCGAAAATCGCTATATTTGCTATTTGGATTCCAGACATTTTCAGCAAAACATCCAAAGTCGGACTTAGACGTCATATTGAAAATGCCCCTCCTCTTGTAGCAGGGGCTAAATTTGGGGAGTAACTTCAGATCATGAATTGAACTATCACCCTCATCTTTTGGACCTGGTGAGAAAATATCTACTTCCTAGTTGATATTCAAAGCATTTATACCAGCCAGAAACAGCTCCTGGCTGGTTAAATCACTTGTTTGGGGCTAAACAGTCATTTTCAGTGGCACTTATCTGGTTAGTACTTCTAGCACCTATCTGAAAACCAGCTATTTTGGAGGTGTTCTGGGTGGGGGGAGGGAGTCAGCACTTGGTAGGTTAAGTGCAAATATTCAGCACTTAACTAGCCAAGGTAACTGCATAAATAAGGTTGCATAAAAATTAGTCCTATTTTTAGGTGGTGCCCCATAGCCAGTTAAGTGCTGAATATTGCACATAACTGGCAACACTTTAGCTGGCTCCACAAACCTGGATATATATTTATTTAGATTTTGCTCACACCTTTTTTCAGTAATAGCTCAAGGTGAGTTACATTCAGGTACACTGGATAGTTCTCTATCCCAGGAGGGCTCATACACTAAGTTTGTACCTGAGGCAATGGAGGCTTAAGTGACTTGCCCAAGATCACAAGGAGCAGCAGTGGGATTTGAACCGGCCACCTCTGGATGGCAAGACCAGTACTGTGACCACTAGGCCACTCCTCTGCTCATAGTAAAAGCTGAAGTCCGGAAATGGTCCAGCATTGAAGTTCCAGACATAATGCTGCGTGCCATAGGCTGAATATTGGCCCTTTCATCTTTAGAATAATTTGCTCTGTCAGAGGCATGGAATGGTGGAATGGTGGAATAGAGTAGTGGTTAGACCACCAGGCTGACAAGTAGAGATGGGCAGCCCACACAATTTTCCATGTCATGTGCATCATTGTTCATTTTGTTTTGGTTAGACTTCATTTTTGTTTCCAGAGTAATGCCATTAAGAATGTGCACTCTTTGCATAGAGGGTGCACTATTATTTGCAAACAAACCCCCCACACACACAAAATGTAGGGTTTTTTTTTGCTTGTTTTAATTTACTAATGGCATACAACAACTTGGGATATTTGACAACATTGACATTTCCTATGTCAGTGCAAATGACAGCCCATCTCTACTGACAACCAACAAAGCTGCTTTTTATGACCTTTGGCAAGTCACTTAACCCTCCCACAACTTAGGGGCCCTTTTACTATGGTGTGCTAATGATTAGCGCATGCTACATGATAAGGCACCCATTATATTCCTATGGGCATCTTATCATTTAACGCATGCTAATCATTAGCATGTGCTAAATCTGTTAGCATTAGTAAAAGGACCCTTTAGATTGTAAGCCCTCCAGGGATAGGGAAATATTTGGAGGGGCATAATCGAAAGGGGCACCCAAGTTTTCCCGAGGATATCCTCGCAGGATGTCCCAGCGAAGGGGTGGGGAAACCAGTATTATGGAAACAAGATGGGCGTCCATCTTTCATTTTGATAATATGGTCGGGGACGCCCAAATCTTGAAATGTAGGTAGTCCCTAGAGATGGTCGTTCTTAGACTTGGTCGTTTCTGATTTTCAGCAATAATGGAAACTAAGGACTCCCATCTCAGAAACGACCAAATGCAAGCCCTTTGGTCATGGGAGGAGCCAGCATTCGTAGTGCACTGGTCCCCCTGACATGCCAGGACACCAACCGGGCACCCTAGGGGGCACTGCAGTGGACTTCAGAAAAAGCTCCCAGGTACATAGCTCCCTTATCTTGTGTGCTGAGCCCCCCAACCCCCCCTAAAAAAAACAACTACCCACAACTGTACACCACTACCATAGCCCTTATGGGTGAAGGAGGTCACCTAGATGTGGGTACAGTGGGTTTGTGGTGGGTTTTGAAGGGCCTACATTTACCACCACAAGTGTAACAGGTAGGGAGGGATGGGCCTGGGTCCACCTGCCTGAAGTGCACTGCACCCACTAAAACTGCTCCAGGGACCTGCATACTGCTGTCATTGAGCTGGGTATGATATTTGAGGCTGGCATAGAGGCTGGCAAAAAATATTTTTTAAATTTTATTTGAGGGTGGGAGGGGGGTTAGTGACAACTGGGGGAGTAAGGGGAGGTCATCCCCGATTCCCTCTGGTGGTCATCTGGTCAGTTCGCGCACCTTTTTGTGGCTTGCTCATAAGAAAAAAAGGACCAGGTAAAGTTGTCCAAGTGTTTGTCAGGGACACCTTTTTTTTTCCATTATGGGTCGAGGACGCCCATGTGTTAGGCACGCTCAAGTCCCGCCTTTGCTACGTCTCTGACACGCCGCCAGGAACTTTGGTCGTCCCCGTGACAGAAAGCAGTTGGGGACGCCCAAAATCGGCTTTCCATTATACTGATTTGGGTGACCCTGTGAGAAGGACGCCCATCTTGTGATTTGTGTCGAAAGATGGGCGTCCTCTTTTGAAAATAAGCCTGATAGTGTACCTGAATGTAGCTCATTTTGAGCTGCTACTCAAAGTGAGTTAAATCCATATATATATAATAAAGAAGACCCTCTCTGTTCTAATACATGCATCAGTAATAAGTCATCTAGATTATTGTAATGAACTGTTTTCAGGATTGCAAAATACTGACATCAAGCACTTACAAGTAATTCAAAATGTCGCTGTGAAACTAATACAAAGCAGACAAAGGGTGGAAGTAAAACCAAATCCCAATGAACAGCCCAAACAGGAGAGTAAGAGCTTCAAAACAAGTTTATTAGGACCCAACACGGTCCGTGTTTTGGCAACAAGCCTTCTTCAGGGGTCTGAATCCACAAAGTACACAGTCAAGGGGAAACAGCCAAAAAACTAATTACAGGAGCTTAGACTTTCGATCATGTCACCTATCTGATGAAAGATGAACATTGGTTACCGATTTCCACAAAACTATCATTTAAAATTAAGACTTTAGTTCATAAGATACATTACTCCAAATTACCTTGTTTTTGGAAATGAAAAAAATAAAGTAAACATGTGGAAGAGGGTTGAGGAGGGAAGGGGAGCATGCCATTCCTGGAGAGTGCTACTTGAGGTCTCCACCTCAGTTGGCCTAACGGAATGGCCACCACTGGTTCTCTATAATTCCACGTATGGAGTTCTTTCCACAAAAGCCACCTTCCAGAACTGGAGTGTTACAATAAAACATAAATTCATTTGCACTAACCAGAATCAAAAGATTAAAATTGCTTTCATGAATCTTCAGTTCCTTCATCTTTAATCACATGACCAGATTCTTACCACACATTAACACTGATAAAAAAAAAAAGGTACGTATACAGTCTCTTAACTATGTGTTCACTGATTAGTACCTGCTAATAGTGAAAGTGCTGGGAGACCTCCAGAACTGTAATGTATCAAACCTTCGTAAAGGCAGAAAGCAAAGTCGAGCCAGTCTGTAATTAAAACTCTCTGGTTCCTCATGTAAATGTTGAAATTCAACACTACAGAAGAGATTCTAGCAGATAGGTATTAAAATAGTTCCCCCTCATCAAGGTCTTAAGAACTAATAATACCACACAACAAATTTCAGCTATATTTCAACATATTCCTGTCGGTATCTCTTCCTCTAACGGGTTATCTGCATGCATGGCGTGTGCTACCAAGACCAGCTGGGTTTCTGCAATAGGCCTCAATCTTAATTTAATTTTTTTTTCTCATTTACAGAAGCTGATAAAAAACAAACAAAAAAAAAAGCCCTTGCTTTGTTCTTCAAATCTTAGTGCACTTTGGTTTGCAGATTAAATGAGAAGTGAAATGTGAATTAAAGTGGATTGTGCTCAAAATGCTCAGAGCATGAACTGTTGGTATCTCCCCTGTTTCCCCCTGCTCCCCCCTTCCAAAAAAACATCCATCCACCCATCTCAGCAGAAAAATACAAAAGCCCACATTTAATAAGCATTCCTATAGGTAAAATGTTCCTGATGCCTTCAAACATGCCGTAGTCATACCACTCCTTAAAAAAAACCTTCATTGGACCCTACCTGTCCTTCCAACTATCACCCCATCTCTCTCCCTCCTTCCTTTCTTATCCAAGATACTTGAACATGCTGTTCACTGCCATTGTCTTCACTTTCTTTCATCTCAAGCTAGTCTAGATCCACTTCAATCTGGCTTTCGCTCCCTTCATTCAACTGAAACAACGCTTGCTAAAATCTCCAATGACCTGTTCCTGGCCAGATCCAAAGGTTTCTATTCTATTCCCATCCTTCTCGATCTATCTGCTGCTTTTGACACTGTTGATCACAGCCTACTCCTTGATATGCTGTCCTCACTTGGATTTCAGGGTTCTGTTCTTTCCTGGTTTTCTTCTTATCTCTTCCATCATACTTTTAGTGTATACTCTGGTGGATCCTCCTTCACTTCTATCCCACTGTCAGTTGGTGTACCTCAGGGATCTGTCCTAGGACCACTTCTTTTTTTCCACCTATACTTCTTCCCTTGGTACTCTGATCTCATCCCATGGTTTTCAGTATCATCTTTACGCTGATGACTCCCAGATCTACCTCTCCACACCAGAAATTTCAGCAGGAATCCAGGCCAAAGTATCAGCCTGCCTGTCTGACATTGCTGACTGGATGTCTCACTGTCTGAAACTAAACATGACCAAGACTGAGCTTCTTATCTTTTCTCTCCTCTTCCCCCATTCTCTATTTCTGTGGATAACACACTCATCCTCCCTGTCTCATCAGCTCGTAACCTTGGGGTCATCTTTGACTCCTCTCTCTCCTTCTCTGCACATATTCAGCAGACTGCTAAAACCTGTAATTTCTTTCTCTATAATATCACCAAAATCTGCCCTTTCCTTTCTGAGCACAGTACCAGAACCCTTATCCACATTCTTATCACCTCTCACTTAGACTATTGCAACTTCCTTGTCTCAGGTCTCCCACTTAGCTCTCTCCCCTCTTCAATCTGTTCAAAATTCTGCTGCATGACTTATATTCTGCCAGTGTTGCTATGCTCATATTAGCCCTCTCCTCAAGTCACTTCACTGGCTCCCTATCCGTTTCCGCATACAGTTCAAACTCCTCTTATTGACTTATAAGTGCATTCACTCTGCAGCTCCTCAGTACCTCAAGCTCCATCTCTGGCCGTCTTCAAATCTAGACTAAAAGCCCACCTTTTTTATGCTGCTTTTAACTCCTAACCCTTACTCACTTGTTCAGTACCCTTATTTTATCATCCCCACCTTAGTAATTCCCTTATCTCTTGTTTGTCCTGTTTATCTGTCCTAATTAGATTGTAAGCTCTGTCGAGCAGGGACTGTCTCTTCATGTTCAAGTGTACAGTGCTGCGTATGTCTAGTAGCGCTATAGAAATGATAAGTAGTAGTAGTGGGATAAAGACTTTCATGAACATCTTGGGCCCTATTACTAAAGGTTAGAATGCTGACGAACATTAATGCGTCCTAAATGCAGTATGTCCTGTTTTATACATGTGGGCCATGTGGCCTTAGTACACGCTAATGTCCGTTAGCGCATACTAAGCTTTAGTAAAAGGGCCCCTTTATTTCCTACAGAAATGAACTCCTTTCTCTAATCCCTCTTTTGAAGATCTGGTCAAAATGTGACTTTTTTCTTGCCTTTCCTGTCAATTTTCATTTACAAAATGAGCAAGCACTTTTGGAGCATGAAGACTGGCTTAGTATGGACTAAATATATCCATTTTCACACATTGTTCACACTCCCTGTTTTGCCTACACTTTACAACCCAATGCCCTAAGGGATAAACCCAGTCCTGATTTTCCAGCATGCTTTTATTGCAGGGCTTCTCACATCTGTCCTGGTGATTATAGGTATAGTTTGTGGTGGGAATGGGGAAGAGGGTGCCTCCCAAAATGTTGCAGGTGCTAATGCTGAATTGGCCTCCTCCCCCCATTGCCAACATGATTTCATTACCCTTTGTCTCCATCTCTCCTCCCAAGAAAGGCGAACTCCACTTGTGCCTGGTGACCCTCATAACCGGTTGAGTTTTCAGGATCTGCATAGTGAATATGCATGAAGTGTATTAGGTCTCCTCTATATGCAAATTTATCTGGTACAGATTTGTTGTGGAGATCCCGAAATCTGGACCGGCTCAGGAGTCTCCAGGAGAGCTTTGAGAAACCTTGCATTAGTTTCTATTATTTACCTATCAGAAATGGAAGATTTTACTCTGCTGCAACGTCTGACATTTGCAGTGTCTCAGTCCATGAGCCTGTGTCTGAGAATTATTGATCATCCTACTCCATTAAAACTGAAATCAGTACTTAAAATGTCAGAAATAAATACTGTCCTCATCATTCTTGTGATAGAAAACTCCTTGTTTGGTCATCCTGTCTTTGAACTCCTTGCTCCCAGTGCTATGGGGTTTTTGTTATGATAATGGGAAGGGGGCTGTCTTTTGATCAAAGACTGGGAAATTCTATGCACCATTCCATGTAAGTACAAAAGGGCAATGGTTGGAAACTATTGGGTTTATTGTTTTGAAATGTTTACGATTCTCCACTATCCAGCCCTGAGCCACTTTGCAAAATCCAAGTTTTGTTCTGCCTGAGAAAAGTCCACATTAGGGAGCATGCAGCTTCAGCGTTTGCTAGGGCTTGCTCTCAGCTGGAGCTGTGGTTTCGCTTGTAGTGAATCTACCATTGTGTGAGACTAATTCACAGTGACTCCTCAGACCCGTTCTGCTTTGCTAATACTTAAATTGTAGAGTCTGCGGTGTAAGCGTGGGAAGTGATGGATATACAGGGCGACAGCTTGTCTCTGCTTCTTTTTTTTCCCCCTTTGTAGCTTTTTTCTTCATTGTTTCTTTGACTACCAGTTGGCTGCTTCTTGAAGCTGCTACAGGAGGAACATTCAACCAAGAGACTGTTGTGTTATCAGAAGCATCTATGCTGAAATTAGTGCTCTAGGCTGCCCTGGTGACTTCTAGCATATAGGTACTTACTATTGCTGTTTGAAGTTAATTTTATTTACTAGAAGACAAAGCTAAACATGCGTTCCTGTTGTAGCAAAGGCTGTCATATGCCATCACTAGGCAGAATCATTTCTAATGGTGAAAGAGTGCTTTCATGGTTAGATCTTGAAACTAAAGAAACCAGGATTAAAATCCTACTCCCCCCCCCCCCCCAACTGATACTTCACATGACCTTGGCAAGCCACTGTATCTCCCATTGCCTCAGGTACTGTAAGCTCTTTGGGAAGAGATTTGTTATATCTAAGTACTTCTCACCATTTTACATCTAATAGCACTATACAAATAAGTAGTATTATTCTGTAAAATCGGCAACAGAACACAGCTTGAGCTTCAAATGCCATTTTCCCTATACAGTAACCATATGCAAAAGTAAATGAACAGTGAGCTGAGAAAATCAGGGCTGCACCTCATTACAGCAGCCATCCAGAAGTAAACTAGAAAACTCCTTTATCAACTTGATTCAGTTTTTTCAGTTTTCACTCCTGGCTTGTCTCCATGGCAAGGGTTCTCAACCCATTCCTCGGGACACACCTAGTCAGTCGGGTTTTCAGGATAGCCACAAAGAATATGCATGAGAGAGATTTGCATACACCACTCCCATTCTGTGCATATCTATCTACCTCATGCATATTCATTGTGGGTATCGTGAAACCCTTACTGACTAGGTGTGTCCTGAGGATTGGGTTGAGAACCCTTGCTCTATGGCCATATTTTTGGTTTCCTAGGCCAGTGGTTCCCAAACCTATATTGGGGGAACCCCCCCATCAGTCAGGTTTTCAGGGTATCCACAATGAATACTCATCTCCTCCCAAAGCATGCAAATCTCTCTCATGAATATTCATGTAGATATCCTGAAAACCTGACTGGTGGGGGGTTCTCCCAATATAGGTTTGGGAACCACTGTCCTAGACCAAAGCAGGGGCTTAAATCCATGCATACAAGGAAGCAAAGATATGGTTGGTTGAGCATGTCGTGGAAAAAAATGGAACCATTTGACATACTTAATTTTAAAGTGAGTTTTCTCAGCCAGGGCAACTAAAATCAGGGGAGTCACCGCAGCTCTAATTCTCTTGGAATACCTAGAGGAAGTCTCACCATGTGCTCTTCTCCCTGCAGAGATTTAATAATTTAGTGAGTTTGTGAGACCATTTCTGTAAGAAGAATGTGCGAGTTTCGTGAATAATGCAAGGATGGCTGCAGATAAATAATTTTACCTGTAAATTTTTATACAATAGAGTGACCTCTAGGGGGAGATATCACATGCAGTAGTCAGTGATGTAACATTTTAAGTAAACTAGTTGAAATATATATTGTTAAGCTGTAATCTTCAGAACACTTCTAGCATAGCAGTTAATATCCTGCCTGGAGGGGGGGGGGGGGGGGGGGGGGGGTCATCTTGGACTTTAACTCAGAAGTGACATTTTTTTATTTTTTTTTCTTTTGTTTTGGGAGAGAGGAAGAACAGTTGTGCTAATATATTTTTTAAAGATAAAATGGTGCAATGGTGCAGAATTTGCATCACAAACATAGTACATGAGACCTATGGAATTTAAACATATTTACCCTGCAGGGGAGTGAATGGGGGGGGGGGGGTGTCAGAATATTTGAGGTATAAATAAAGTATTAAAGCTAGCATATTTTGATAAAGGAATTTCTAGAACAAGAGACCATAATTACAAGAACAGTAGGGCCAGATTTAAGATTTTGGCATCCATAGGCAAGAGCAGACAGTATATCCCAAAGAGCGGGGTGTGGAGGCTCAGAGATCCCAAAAACTAGAGAACTAGGATGGGTGCGGATGAATGGCTATTATGCTACAGTAGCATCTTTTTTAAGTAGCACATGTGCTTTAAACAGGAACAGGCTTCTTTATGGCCCAGGAATTTGGCACCTTGAAAATATGGCACCCCTAAACAGTATCCTATATTACCTATGCCAAAATCCGGCCCAGGAGACTAGTGTATTCAGAATAAAGATGAACGCATGGAGCAGCCTTCCAGTGAAGGTGGTGGGGCAGTTTGACAGAATCTCAAGAACTGCATGGAATCCTTTGTCACAAAACAGAGATCAAGCAGAATCTGCCTTATATCTGTTGAAAGTTGCAGTCTCTGACTGCATTAACTCTGAACAATTGAAGCCAGTGAATCAGGGCATTTCTAGGATAATAATGCATAGTATTCCCACTATTCTGATTGTCGAAAATCAAAATGAACGTTCTTCTGAGTCTGTGATTGAGAGATAAGCCTTGACAGACTAGTTGGTATGATATTTATAGGGATAACGACACACCTCATGTGTGGTTTTGTCTCATGCCTTCAGCACTTAAACAGTGACAATATTTCTGTACAGCTTACTCAGAGCTGCTGAGTTAACCAATTCTAGGAGGGAGAATTTGGGTCAGTTCTGAATTTCTTTGTACTAATCAGGGTCAGGAGAACGATGAAATCACACAATGCTGTGTGCCATCGAAAGTCAAAACCCTGGTTATGAGGAGCAGTGCCAATCTTGGCAAATGCCATTCTCTTTCCACAGAATTTATGGACATGAACACAGAACTCTCAGCTCTGTAGGAGGGCAGCCAGGCTTCAGCAAGCAGTATGAAGTCTGAACCTGGGTCAGGAGAAACAGTATCACATCACCACCGTCATGGAGCGCTGTGGCTGTCTTTCCATCCCACTAACGTTTTCTTCCCCTGATTGTTATTGTCCGACCTCTGCAATTATTACTATTATTTTCTATAATACTTAACAGATACACATAAAAGATAGCCCTCGTTTGCGGAGTTTACAATCTAGTCATGATACAGTGATAAAAACAAGTAACAGAGAAAGTGATGGCAGTTAAAGAGCTTACAGCCTATCCAGTCCGTCCATCCATATCAACCACTAAGCTCTATAATCCCTTCCTCTCTCTTAAAGATCCTCAGTCCCTGTCCCGTGCTTTCATGTATTCAGATCAGTCATCATCTGCACCATCTCCACTGTGAGACTATTCCATGCATCCACCACTCTTTCTATAAAGAAGTATTTCCTTAGATTACTCCTGTCTGCCCCCTTTCACCTTCATCCTCTTGTGTATTTATGCCACTGAGGAATTGAAATGTCTCTGTCATATCATCCTTCTCCCACTTTTCTTCCAAAGATTACATCTGTTTCCATATGCTTTATGGAGAAGACCACTGATCATTTTAGTAGCCACCCCCTGGACTCACTTTCAGTGCCATACCAAGTGTGAATGTTGCGGGCAGGCAGGGCGCAAATATGGAGGGACACAAAAAGTGCTCCTAGCCAACTGTTGCTTCTCATTGGTGGTCAGAGGCGGCCCGACCATTAGGCCACCTGAGGCGGGGGCCTCAGGCGGCAATCTTCCGGGTGTGGCATCTCCTTCTTCCTTCCTCCACCCTGTTCCCTGAGTTTACCTTCTTTTTATATTTTTAAAAAGTTGACATCGGCAGCGATTCCCATACGCTGCCCTGCCACCAGCACCAGCCTCTTCTATTTACTTCAGCCCACCTCTGATGTAACTTCCTGTTTCCTTAGAGGTGGCCGCAGTAGAGAAGAGGCTGGTGCCAGTGGCAGGGTAGCGTATGGGATTTGCTGCCACCGCTGGCTTTTGAAAAATGGAGAAAGAAGGTAAACTCATGGAAGGGAAGGAGGAAGGAAGGGGGAGATGCCAGAACTTGGCCCGGGGGCAGCATCTCAGCCTTGCCTCAGGCGGTATCTTGCCTTGGGCCGCCCCTGTTGGTGGTAGTAGCTAAACAGGCATGGCAGGGGGGAGGGGTACCAGTGGGTGAATCATGCAGAGCACAACTATAGCTCAGTAAAATCCTGCTGTCTCCATCCGGTTTATATCCTTTTCAAGCTGGAGTCTTCAGAATGGCATACAGTATTCCAAATGATGTCTCGCCAGAAAATTTTACAGAGACACCATCACCTTCTTTTTCCTGCCGGCTATTCCTCTCCCTGTATACCCAAGCATCCTTCTGACTTCTGCTGTCATCTTTTCTACCTGCTTGGTCACCTTATGATTACTAGATAATGCACACCTCCAGGTACTGTTCTTCTTTTATGCAAGAAAGAGAGGTTTCAGGAGATGCATTTATTATAATGAAAATTGAGAAGGCCTGAGATCTAGAAGAGCCAGTGTTTACAATGTACAAACAACCACTAAAAGGTGAGCATTTAGCTGGGACTTGAGTATGGCCAGACAAGGAGCATGATTCATCCACACAGGAAAACTATTCTAGGCACATGGCATGGCAAGGTGGAAAGTGCTGAGACAGGAATGGACAGTGGAAGACAAGGGCAATGAATAGAGGTTATGAGGACATGTAGAGGGGAAGAAAGGAGAGGTAACGAGCAGCTGCAGAGTGATGACACTTATAGGTGAGTCGGAAAAGCTTGAACTGGATGCCAAAGTGGATGGGGAGCCAGTGAAGAATCTCAGAACAGGAGTTTCATGGTCAAAACAGCACTAGAGGAAGGTAAGTCCCCTTACCCTTTCCCAAGATTTCTTATACACAATTGATTTCTCAAAATGGCTACTCCGTTTGTGTACATATTTCAGTATTAATTCAGTGTCCTAAAGCAGGGTACTTACAACTGATTAGATACAAGTACAAGTCCAATAGTGTACCCAGAACTGAACATTTTTGGGGCTAATGGTTAATATGGGTGGCACTAAGCACCCCATTTCCTCTGTCTGTTTTTTCCCTCTTCCCTTCTGCTCATCTCCCCTCCCTCAAGAAAACATTAAATTTGAAATAACTTAGCTGGCAGGGATACTGAAGCCCAGGGATCCTCAAGCCACCAGCTGAAAATATCTAGAGCTTCCCCGAGTCTGTAAAAGTGAGGCAGTCAGTAGAGGCCAATCGAAACTGAACCTGTGACAGAATTTTGTCGCTCGGTTTTGGCTGAAATGGAAACCGTAAACGAAACCACACTGCCCCTCCTCCCTCCCCCCCCCCCCCCCCCCCCGAACAGGAGCAGCTTACCTCTGAGGCCTGGCCAACTCCCCTGCGAGGCCCAGCCCCCCGGCACTCCCAGAAGAAAGGTGAGGACCCCCCAGAACAAGGCAAGACTCCCACAGACTCTCTCCCACCGCCTGTAGGGCTGGACTCCCCCCAACCCCAGGCTCATCTTAAAAGCATTGGTGGTGCAGTGGGGCAGGAGCGATCTGCACTTGGCCTTTCCCCTTCCGACTCTATTGTCAACATGCTTGCTAGGACTTAAAGCTGCAGTCTCACGAGACTGCTGCCAGAAGTTGTGGCAGCCATTTTGAGATTGAAGCTGGTATGGATAGGCAATCAGTCTGCCTGTTGAAGACCCAGCAGCCATGTTGACAACAGAGCCAGCAGGGTTAGGAGTGAGTTTGGATCTCTCCTGCCCCCCACTTCACCAATGCTTAGCCCCATGGGGAGAAGGGTTGGGTGGGACTTGTTTTTGTTCTGGGGGGGGGGGGGCTCGGACCTTAGACAGGAGTTGCTCTGGGGGGGGGGGGATGGAGGGAGCAGGGGCTGCACCAAGTTTTGATTTCAAATGAAAATACATTTGTATTTTTGGCTGAAACCAAAAAAGAACCAAATTAGCATTTCGGATTTGTTTTGACACCAAACCCGAAATTCAGTCGGCCTCTAGCACTCAGCAACAGTATGTTGACCCACAAATGCCAGCATTGTGAGCATGCTCAGTTCTCACACATGAACTGAGCATGTGTGAGATCTGAGCATGCTTGTGGTGCTGACATCAGTGGCTCAACCTTCTGCTGTTGAATGCTGCACTTTACTTGGCTTGGGGCAGCTCTGGATGTTTTCAGTTGGAGGGGCTTAGAAATCACTACTAGCTACGTGATTGGTGCATCTGGGTGCTGGGTGGGCCGCAGACAAAAGTGAATGGATCCAGACCAGCCCATGTCTACCTGTGACTATGTTCCTGGTACAGGTCCCTTAAAGAGTGTAGGATCTGTGTGGGTAGCTGAGCAAGGGAAGACAAAGTGACTTGCCCTAGATGGCAATGAGTGCTAGTGAGAGAAGCAGGATTTGATGATTAAGGGCTGGCCTTAATTGAACATTCTTAACAACCTCTCTACATAGCTATGAAGAAGAAATGGGTGGGGGCATAGGGCTCTTCAAGGCTGACTGGCTATAGGCAATTACTAACTAGCTCTTAGGATTCTGAAAGGAAAAGATTGAATTCATTGTGTCATATTGTCTGTTTGTTGGGGGATGTGGCCTTGGGGGGGGGGGGGGGGGGGGGGGGGGGGGACAGCTTTTGAAGGCTATAGGAGAGGGGGGTAGTTCACCAGAGGGCAGACAATTCATTAGCATGCACTCTGCAGGAGGCCTGCAGCCACATGAAAATGCTTCCAGATTACAGCACAGTGTGCTGTTGAATAGCTCTGCCAGGTGCGGAAGCCAGGCCTTTTCTTTACAGCAATGGCCATTGTGTTATGCATACACGCCCATGAAAATTCTCTGATTTGTGTGCATGTGGAGAGGCAGGGTAGCGGGTGGGAGGGAGAGGCACTGGAAGTGGGGAGAGTATCACTCTGCATCTTTTACTGCCAGTTACAAATTCAGCTGTCTTTCATTGGCCTGAAATCCTGAAACAGTAAGGGTTAGTCAAAGTTTCATTTGTTTTGGAGGTTGCTGTGTTTTCTGTGGATGCTGTGTACTTTTCTGTGTATATATGATTATTAACCAAGCCTCTGTATCTAACTGAGTCTTGAGATTGGCTGTATCCAAAATTATAGATTAATACTGCAGAAAGTCTACCAGGTCCTTCCAGTCTGTGATCTCTGTCTGTACCTTCATGTCAGAAGTAATTTAGGATGAATATCAGAGAAATATACTTGGATATAAAAATCCATGGTAGGATCCTGTATTTAAACATGAAGCCTTTTTATCTATATGGAAGTCTTGGGTGCACAGAGTGATATCAATGGATCTCCCTCTGTCCACAGCTGTGCACAGAAGGGCTGTCTGGTGAGGTTTGCCTCTATGCAGATGATACCAAAATCTGCTTTAGAGTCAGTGTGTTTTTTCTAGCAAAAAAGGTGCCAATACTCAAATGCCAGATCACCCTTCAGGCGTGGGGTGATCATAGAGGGACCTACCCCACAATAGCCAGGCCCTCTACAACTAGTCACAGAATCTATGACAAGACGGAATTGGTGTGTAGAGCCTGAGCTCTTTCATTAAAACTTGGGAACCATGGGTCAATGTTAGCAGACAATGGAAAAGGTGCCGGTATTCAGTACCCCCTCAAAAAAAGCCCTGTAAAGAGTAGATAATACTGATAATATAAATAGCATGAAGACAGATCTAGCGAAGCTTGAAGAGTGGCCTATAATATGGCATCTAAGATTCAATGCTAAAAAAATGCAGCGTTATATATCTGGGCTATAGAAATCAGAGGGAGCAGTAAAGAGGACTGAGACATGGGGGTGATTGTATCAGATGATCTTAAGGTGGCCAAACAGGTAGAACAGGCGATGGCAAAAACCAGAAGGATGCATAGGTTAGGAATAAGCAGGAGAAAGGAGTGGCAGTGCTGCTTTATAAGTCTCTGGTGAGACCCCATTTAGAGTACTGTGTACAATTCTGGAGACCACACCTTCAAAATGATGTAAACAGGATGGAGTCAGTCCAAAGGGCAACTACTAAAATGGTCAGTGGTCTTCGTCATAAAGTATATAGGGACAGACTAAAAGATCTCAGTATGTATACTTTGGAAGAAAGGAGGGAGAGGGGAGAAAAGATAGAAACGTTTAAATAATTCTGTGGCTTAAATGCACAGGAGGCAAGCCTCATTCAACTGAAAGGAAGCTCTGGAATAAGGGTGCATAGACTGAAGGTGAAAGGGGAGTAATCTAAGAAAATATTTCTTTATGGTAAGGATAGTGGATGGATGGATGGAACGGTCTACGGTTGAGGTGGTGGAGACCAGAACTTTATCTAAATTCAAGAAAGCATGGGACAAAAACAGGATCTCTAAGGAAAAACATGAGATAGTGGATGGTACTTAATCTTGAATGGAGAGGTTATCGTGCCCTGGTGGTCTAGTGGTCTCTTCGGGGCAAGAAAGGACCCCATTCTTTCCTGCCCAGAAATGGCACTCCCACTTGCTGCTGGCACCACTTCACAATGGTTGCCAAGACTTCAAGTAGTGGCTTTGCAATGCATGGCTATTGGTATCCTCTTTTTTGTCAAGGCAAATATGGTAACCCTGAATGATTCCCATGAATGGGATGCAACCATACCAAGCTATATTCTTTTGTAGGAAGGATAGGGAGGAGGTGGAAGAGTGGTGCTGTATGTGAAAAACAATATCACAGCGGCTGAAATGCAGGGAACCTGTGGAAAAGAAGAAGCTATGTGGATCACCCTAGAAAGAGAATATGGAACTTGTATCTACACGAGTATTATCTACAGACCTTCAGCAGAAATGGAGAAGCTGGACAAGGATCTGATTGAAGATATCCATAAGCTTGGAATGAAAGGGGAAGTGCTATTATTAGGAGATTTCAAATTGCCTGATGTTGATTAGAATATCACATCAGCAGAATTAGAAAGAAGCAGAGAAATCATGGATGCCTGCCAATGTGCTTTGCTCAGACATGGTGATGGAACCCAAAAGGCTATACTAGATCTAGTGCTCACAAATTGTTTCCAACATCCAGGTGGTTACTTACCTAGGTAATAGTGATCATCGCACAATATGGTTTGATATGTGTCTGCACTCCATTTAATTTCAGACATGTTGATTTTGGTACATTGGGGAGTACCTGAAGAAGGGGCTGGCAGCATGAGTAAGCACAGGAGAAATGGAAGGACAGAGGTCCAAGCTTAGAGCTGCTATAAATATAGAAACAGATCTTTATATAAAGAAAGACAAACAAGAAAAACAGGAAGCCGATATGTTTCTCCCAAGTGGCTGAAAAAATAAGGGGAAAAGAGGCTGCGTTCAAGAAATACAGAAGAACGCAGCAAGAGGACCACGGAACAGATTATCGGATTAAATTCAAAGAAGTGGCTAGCAAAAGCATAGGTGGAAGAAAAAATGGCTAAAGATGTAAAGAGAGGTGGCAAGACCTTTCTCAGATATATTGTGGAAAGGAGAAAGTCTAGAAATGGATTTGTAAGAGTGAAAGATGCTGAGAACAGCTATGTGGAGAGTGATAAGGATACAGCAATCATGCTAAACAAATACTTCTCTCTGGTGTTCACGGAGGGTATATTTGGAAATGGAATGGATATTGAACTGTTCACAGAGTTTTTAAAAATCCTGGTGAACATAAGAATAGCCATAGTGGGTCAGATCATCTAGCCCAGTATCCTGTTTCCAACAGTGGCCAATCCAGGTCACAAGTACGGTACCTGACAGAAACCCAAATAGTAGCAACATTCCTTCTACCAATCCCAGGGCAAGCAATGGCATCCCCATGTCTGTTTCAATAGCAAACTATGGACTTTTCCTCCAGGAACTTGCCAAATCTTTTTTAAACCCAGATACTCTAACCTCTTATGGATTTATTTAATAGATATTTAGAGATAGGAGTGGTTCCATGGGATTGGTGATGAGTGGATTTGGTCCTTCTTCACAAAAGCAGTGACAGGGAAGAAGTGGAAAATTACAAGCCGGTAAGCCTCATGTTGGTGATAGGAAGAATAATGGAGTCGCTGCCAAAGGAAAAGACAGTTAATTTTCTAGAATCCAACAGATTGCAGGATCCAAGGCAACATGGTTTTACCAAAAGAAAATCCAGCCAGACGAATCTGATTGATCTCTTTGACTAGGTGACCAATCAACTATATAAAGAACATTAGCTAGATGTAATGTACTTGGACTTTAGCAAAGCCTTTGATACAGTTCCTCATAGAAGACTCATGAATAAGCTAGTTGACCAACAGAGGATAGTGCTAAATGGAATTTGCTTGAAGAAAAGGAAGTAGTGGAGTGCCTCAGTGATCGGTACTGGAGCCAATTGTGTTTAATATATTTGTGAGAGACATTGCTGAAGGGTTAGAAGGAAAAGTTTGCCTTTTTGCGGATGACAAGAAGACCACCAATAGAGTGAATACTCTAGAGGGAATAGAGAACATGAGAAGAGATCTACAAATGTTAGAATAATGATCTAATGTTTAGTTGTTAAAATTAATGCAAATAAGTACAGTATGATGTACTTAGGGAGTAAAAATCCAAAGCAGCTGTATGTACTAGGGGGTGAGAAGCTGATATGCACGAACCAGGAGAAAGATCTTGGGGTTATAGTGCCTAGATCCTGAGGCTGTGAAACAATGTGACGAGGTGGTGACCATAGCCAGAAGGATGCCCGGCTGCATAAAGAGAGGAACCACCAGTAGAGAAAAGGTATTAATGCCCTTGTAAAAGTCATTGGTGAGGCTCGACTTGCAGCACTGCTGTCAGTTGTGCAGGCCCTTATCTTGCTAAGGACATAAAAAGAGTTAAGCGGTTCAGAGAAAAGTGCTACAAGACTTATGAGAAGTGACTTGATGACCTGAAGATGAATACCCCTGAGGAAAGAAGAGATAGGGGTGATAGGATACAGAAATTCAAATATTTGAAAGGTATTAATACACAAACAGATCTTTTCCAGAGATGGGAAGGCAGTAGAACTAGAGGACATGAATTGAGGTTGCAGGGGGGCTGACTCAGGAATAACATCTGGAAGTACTTTTTCACAGAGATGGTGGTAGTTACCTGGAATGCCCTCTCGCGGGAGATGCTGGAGAATTAAAAAATGCATGGGATAAACACAAAGAAATCCTGTATGGAAAGAGAATGGAACCAACCAAACTTAATGAAATGAACTTAGCAGTATTTAGATGGCAACGCCAGTAATTTGGAAATAAAGCCAGTGCTAGGCAGACTTTTATGGTTTGTGCCCTGATCATGGCTGGACTGATCTGGATGGGCTGGAGTGGGACTTCGATGACAGTTCTAATAGTTGAGGAACAAGGCTAGTGCCAGGCAGACTTCTATGGTCTGCGCCCAGAAATTGGCTTGGACAAAGCAAGATCAAGTATGCATATTATTGCATCATACCATGTGCTATGAGTTTAGCTTGTTGGGCAGATTGTACGGGTCTTTATCTGCTGTCTTCTTTTATGTTAAAATGTTAGTGCGTTCAGCAGTTGTTACAATGAAGACTGGCTTCCAGAGTGTTCCCTCCTTGGAAAACAGTGGAGATCAGTGGTCTCTAGAACTATTACTTTATTTTTCATGTTCTCAGTGTTGGCAAAAAACACTTCCTGTAGAGTAAGAATGCCAGATTTTCAACTCCGTCCTCATCTCACACTTTCACTAGAAATGTCAAACTTATTGTTACTCCTTTTTCTTTTTTTTTTTTGCCTTTTGAATTGTTATTTTTCTAAAGGTGAATGAAGTTTCTGAAACATTTGAAAGGCGAGCCTCTTCTGTCAGCAATGTATGCCTTTGGGAATTTGTAGGATGTTAGGTAATTTTGTGGCAATTATGTGAGAACAAATCCAGAAGAAACTGGCAGCCCAGCACTGAAAGCTGGTGTAAATTGCTTTGTTTTTGGAGGTAACATGTTGGCTTTTTTAAAGAGACAGAGATAAATTCCTCTGGCAGAATGGGTAGTTAAGGTCCTCAGGGAGTGTTTCAGCTGTCAATACTGCAGGGTTATTTTTAGTGTGGACTCACACTTTTGAGAGCAGAACTGATTCAAATCTGTCCCAGAGCCTCCTCAGAACCATTGTGCATGAGGATGAAAGGGCGCTTTTGGTGGGGAGGGGCTCTTTTGTCCTTCCATGCACGCCCGGCCCGCCCATGCCATTGTGGTTGCTTCTTTGAATCAGCGAGGAAACCAAAGATATTCTCTTCACTAGAAATGGCACATTTATTAAGTTACTCCTTTTTTTTTTACCTTTTGAGCTTTAATTTATTGTGAAGGTGAGTGAAGTTTCTGATGCATTTGAAAGGAGGGCCTGTTCTGTCAGAAATCTGTTTCTAAATGGAGGCACTGCTTTCCTGATTCTCATAATTTCAAGGCTGTATTAATAAGCGACCACACTGTATTATCCTTTAAAAAATACTGTATTCCCCCTCTGGTTTATAACTTTCCACGCCATGTTTTCTTTGATTGTTGAGTTGAACAATAGAAGAGGAGCATTTAACACTAGGGGTGTGCATCCACTAGAGTTCGCAGCTGCCATTTTAAACTTGGAGCCAGCATGGACAGGACAGATAGGGATTCTGTCAGCTTTCTCAGCCTATCCACCTAGACCATCAGGGACCTTAGGATAGGACTTGAGGACCTACAGGTGGGTGGGGTGTGCTTTTGGGGAGGGGCATCAGGAAGGGAGAGGAAAAAAATGATCAGGCCGCTACCCAGAGGTTTTCTGGGCACCAGCTGATATTCAGTACCAGTGCCGAAACAGCTAACCGGGCAAAGATAGGACTGCTTTTTATGTGGCCCCCTCTGCCTGGTTTGCTATCTGGGTACTGACACTGAATATGGTTGGTATCTGGATAACTGCTAGCTCTGCCCAGACTCTGTCTCTGGACAGCCCCAGCATTACCCAGATAGTGTGGAGGTGGTCAGTTCTGACGTTCAGCTGCACTGTCCTGTTAACTGCCACTGCATAACCAGGAGAAGCTTCTTGTGCCCAATTAAATCATCTTGAATATCTGTCTCATATAAACAAGGTTAAAATCATTGTGCATCTGAAACCCCAAATCTGAATGTTGATGGGACTATAGAGATCTTCAGTAAAGTTAACAAAAAGAATGAAGGGAACCTTTGTGTAGCTGCATCAAGATTCTGGAGGACTTCAACGGTGGGGATGGGGAAGGAAGTTAAAACATGGCTTTAGAGCCAGCCTTAGGGTAGGTGGTGCCCTGGGCAGGGGTGTTGATGGACCTATTGATGGTGCTAGCCCTCCTTTGGATGTAGGATGCTTGTTCACATGTGCTCTGGATGAAGGGAGCTGGTTGAGTTGGCAGGATGACCATGCAGCACCCTTTGTCACACGGTTCCCCAAGTGATCTACCTGCTCACTCTTCACTAAAGCCATCCTTTTTTGACTTGTCTCTAATGATGGAGAGATTCTGATTGAGTAAAAGATATTTATAAGTCCATAATGTTGAAATTCCTGTCACATCGCAAATTATAAACAATTATTTTTCTATGAAAAAGGTTTTTTTACGCTCATTCTACTGAAATGACCTTGACAGATACCAGTATTCTCAAAGGAGAAGGGCACAGAATATGCATTCCTGCCAGCTTCCTTTGCAAGTCACTGTAACCTGCCAACTCTCGAGTCAGTCCATGTTGAATTCATTCAGACTAGTTAATGGACTCGGCTAGCTTCCATGTGTAAGCAACTCACACCTGCCTGCTTCAGTTGAGGTCTGCAAACTCACTGTTTCTAGATTATTTGGATTTGGCTCACGTCTTTTTCAGTTGTAGCTCAAGGCAAGTTACATTCAGGTACACTAGGTATTTTCCTGTTCCCAGAAGCCTGACAATTGAAACTTACATTATCTGAGGCAATGGAGAATTAAGGGTGTGTTTTACTAAGGCACGCTCACGTTTTTAGCATGTGCTAAAATTATGGGCGGTCTAAACATTAGAGATGCTCATAGGAATGCACTGGTGTCTCTAACGTTTAGCGTGCCCACAATTTTAGGTCTCACCAGAAACGTGAGCGTGCCTTAGTAAAATACCCTCTGAGTGACTTGCCCAAGATAAGACATAAGACATAAGCATCGCCCAGCACCCTGTCTCCGACAGCGGCCAAAAGAACAAGCATTTCGTCCCACCCATCCCAGAAATAGTGGATTATTCCTATGTCCATTCAATAACATTCTATGTCCTTATCCTCCAGGAAGTCGTCTAACCTTTTTTTAAACTCCGCTAAGCCAACCACCCCAACCACCTTATCCGGCAACGAATTCCAGAGTCTAACCATTCTTTGAGTGAAGAAAAACTCACAAGGAACAGAAATGAAGTGGAGGAGTGGCCTAGTGGTTAGGGTGGTGGACTTTGGTCCTGGGGAACTGAGGAACTGAGTTTGATTCCCACCTCGGGCATGGGCAGCTTCTTGTGACTCTGGGCAAGTCACTTAACCCTCCATTGCCCCAGGTGCAAATAAGTATCTGTATACAATATGTAAGCCACATTGAGCCTGCCATGAGTGGGAAAGTGTGGGGTACAAATGTAGCAAAAAAAAAAAATGAGATTTGAAACAGATATCCCTGGTTCTCAGGCCACTGCTGTATCTATTAGACTGCTCCATGTTTGTACTTGTTCTGCTCAGCACACCACAGAAAAACATAATGCAGTGTCAGCACTACCAACCAGCTCTAGATCCTTCACACTAGGTTGGCCTAGCCTCAGTTTAGCTCACTGCATGCAGGAGCTTGTCGTTCATATTTTCCAGTTCACTTACCCCAACAGAGCAAGACCACAAGTCCATGCATGCAGTGGGGTAAACCTAGATCTGGGGGAATGTAGGACAAGTTGATAACTCATGCCTGTATGCAGACTAAGCCTATAGGGTTACCATATTTGCCACAACAAAAAAAAGGATACAAAATAAAATGCAGTCCTACCCTCCACTACGTGCCTACCCTGCCCCCCACCCCCTGTCACACCCGTACCCTACCCCCTGTCATGCCCTACCTCCACCCACCTTATTTTTACAGCTTCCCACACACCCACACGACTTCATCACCTCCCCTCCTGTACCTTATCATACCCTGGTGGTCTAGTGGCCTCTTTGAGTCTTCAGGGCAGGAAAGAACCCCTCTGTTTCCTGCCTGGCGCTGCCGTGGACCCGTTCGCTGTCTGCGCCACTTCAGAATGGTTGCAGACATTTCAAGCGGTGACCTCACAAGACTTCTGGAAGTCTTGTGAACAATGGCATAGCTACAGGGGGGGCATGGGAGCCTGGGCCCCCCCCCCCAAATAGCTCTGGGCCCCTGGTTTGTCTGGTGGGGGTCCCAACCCCCATCAGCTGTAGCCTTTGTCCAGTTCTGGTCTCTGGTGCCTCTGCATTTCTTGCCCTTCCCTGTCCTGCGCGCATGCTCAGTTTCATTAAAGGGAGTATGCCGGATGTGAAGGGAAGAGAGAGCAGGGCAGGCAATGCAGCGGCGCTGGAGATGAGCATTGGGCAAAGACCAGTGCTGGACAAAGGCTTCAGCTGGCAGGTGTTGGGGACCCCTGCCAGCCAAAGTATGTGCAGCAGCTGCAGCGGGTGGGGAGCAGCAGGGCGGTGCCAGTGGTGGTGGGGGGCAGTGAGATAGCAGACCAAAATGTGCCCCCTCACTTTGGGCTCTAGCCCCCTCCCACTTCGAGGTCTGGCTACACCCCTGCTCGCAAGGTCGCTGCTTGAAGTCTCAGCAACCATTTTGAAGTGGTGCTGGCAGCGAGTGGTCTGTGGCAGCACTGGGCAGAAAAAAGTGGATTTCTTTCTTGCACCGAAAACTCGAACAGGCCACTAGACCACCAGGGCATGATTACAAGGTACGTGTTGGGAGGAGGGCACCCCGAGGCCCGCCAGCCAGCCAGCCAGTCCACCAGCCTGCCCGCAAACCCACACAAACAGGCAGACTGGATAAACCAGCCCGGATGCCTTGCAGTGCCTCCAAAAAGAGGACATTGTAACCCTAAGTCTATACCCAAGCCTAATAGAGTATATATATATAACAATAAATCCGTTATATCACAGAAAATGTTAATAGACAAGACATAAACAGAGAAGTCCCTATTACAGTCTGAAGCTTCTCTTATCCTTATCTCCCTGACTGTCACTCAAGAGCTGGAACAGACTCTTTAATAAAACTAAAGCATTAACATAAAATTACACATTACATAATTAAATCAGCCAGTTTCCATCCTAGTATCTTAACCATACATCCGTAACCTCTTCTTTGTATTTAACACCCTACCCCCCTAAAAAAAAATAATTTAGTAGGGCTGCACTTTAATCACAATTAACTCTGCAATTAATGTATTAAGGGGGTCTTTTACTAAAGAGTAGCTCAAGTTATCTGCAGTAGGGCCCATTTTATTTCTGTGGGCCCAGCTGCAGATAACTCAAGCTAATCTTTAGTAAAAGACCCCCTAAATCATTAATCGTGATTTAAAAAAAAACAACAAAAAACTTATTAAATTGCAGTGACTCCTATATCTTCCAAACATTTCTTCTGCTCTCTTCCACTCCCAACCTCTGCTCTTGGTGCAATCCAACATCTTTTCCCCCATCCGCACTTCAATATCACCCCTCCCCCCCCCCCCCCCCCCCGTGGCAGTCTACGTTAAAGGTGATCTTCTGTTGATCATCAACAGCGGCAGCATTACACATATGCTGCCTGGGCTGAAGTTTTCCCTCTGACCTGTCCTGCCCAGGCAGAAACAGGAAGTGATGTCAGAAGAGGTGGAATGGGCCACAGGCAGCATAATGTGCAATTCTGCCACTACCAGGACCAGTAGAAGACCACCTTTAAGGTAGACTGGGGGGTAGTCGGGGGGGGGGGGCAGATGCTCATTACTGGGTAGAGGGAGAAGTGTGAACTGCTGACCCACAGGCAGAACTGGTGGGGTCACCAGTGGAAGCTATGACTGAGGCAGTTAGCTCCAGAAGCCACGAGAAGAGCTTGGTGCTGCTCACCACCATGTTTATGTCGCTGCTCATGGGGGTGGAGGGGAGGGAGGGAGGGAGGTAAAGGAGCTGGACAATGGGAGGGAGGAAAGGAGAGAGAGAGAGAGAGAGAGAGAGAGAGAGAGAGAGAGAATAGTCCCCAGGAAAGAAAAAGAGATAATGGACCTGGGGAAAGAGAAGAGAGAGGGAAGTTTGAGAAAGGGAGAGGTGTTAGATCTGGGGGGGGGGGGGGGAAGGAAGGAGATTATCAGTCCTTTAGGGAAGAGAAGGGGGAAGAGATTTGATATATCGCCTTTCAGTGGTTACAATCAAAGCAGTTTATATATTATATACAGATACATATTGTGTTCCTGAGGCAATGGAGGGTTAATTGACTTGCCCAGAGTCATAAGGAGCTTCAGTGGGAAATAAATACATAAAATACCTTTAATTGTGTGATTAATCAAGTTTTAAAAATGTAATCGAAATGCAGTCCTAATATTTAGACATTGATTATTTCACTTCCACAACACTCTTGAAGATCCCTTGTAGTCTCTTAATTGGTATCCTGAAATGACATCTGTTCAGTGAGAAAACAGCAATGTGTCTGAGTTAAAAGGGAGAAAGTGTCGGGGATTGATTTCTTTCTTTTGACCATCAAGTTGGTCACACCATGTGCTCAAGGCCACTGCCTCCTAGTCCTGCTTCAGGATAAAAGCATCTGAGCACAAGATACTGGAATGTATTGGACAGTGCATTTTTTTCTAGCAAATAAGGTTCCGGTACTCAAATGCAAGGCCACCCTTCAGGGGTGGGGTGATCACTGAGGGACCCACCCCACAATAGCCAGGCCCCCTGCAACTAGTCACAGAATCTATGACAAGGCAGAATTGGTGTGTAGAGCCTGAGCTCTTTCATTAAAACTTGGGGTCCATGGGTCAATTTTAGCAGACAATGAAAAGGTGGCGGTACTCAGTACCCCCTCAAAAAAAGCTCTGGTATTGGATGATGCAGAGAAAGCATGAGGATGTTCTCCAAGACAGAGTCAACGATCCCTGAGCAAAGTATCTTGGCACAGTTTAAAATCGTTTTCACTTAGAAGGTCCCCACTTTTCACCATAATCCAGGTTGTGCCTCTGTTAAAGCCTTTTGTAAGCATATCTCTGATGTACATTTGTACTTGTCCTGCACAAAGTTCTCTAGTTATCTCAGTTTTCCTAGCCAGCAGGAGACCAGCATTTCAAAGGGAGGGTGGGTGGTGGCTGAGTGGCTCTCTGGCCATTGATAGTTCTGAATTCTTCAGCATAGAAAGTACCTTTGTAAACGGCAGTAGTAGCCACTCTTCTGATAACAATGGGGTTTCACTCCACTGTAGGCTGTCTTCTACCTGAAAGTGCCTGCTTTTCTAGGCAAAGCTAGCCCATTATAAACCATAAAATAGTACTGCTTTGTCACCCTCCTATCTCCATGCATATCTCCCTGTCCCTCATCCACCCCACTCTTCCTGTCTCTCACCTATCCACTCCCATCCTGTTAGACTGTCACTGGAATGCTTTGATGTTTCACTTATATATATTGTCATCTACCAACATTTGCTTATTTCCGATCTGAAGAAGAAGGGCAACCTTCGAAAGCTAATCAAGAAATGTATTAAGTTATGTCCAATAAAAAAGGTATCATTTTATTTTATTTTCCATGTTTTATTTTATTTTATTTCTATTAATTACCTAGGCAAAGCTGAAAGTGTCTTAAAGGGCTCCAGTTGTGCTCCTGAACTCATACATTTGGCATATAATTTGTATACCATGGGAAACTAATAACCAAGCATGGACATCTATTGCCAAGGCTCATTCCCACCTGCTGGAGAGATCTGTGTTGCAGATATACTTCTCGGCATCATGAACCTTTCATGTAATGAATTAAAATCAGACGTATGAGTGGTCGTCTTGGCGTTTACCGCCAGCTGATTTTTACAACGAGCTAAAAATGCTACTGCAACTTAGTAAAAGAAATCCTAACCTGACCGCTTAAGGGCTGTATACCAGCACTTAAGTGGCCAAGTGCTGATTCCGCCCCCTCGGGTCACCCCCAACATAGCCAGCTTTGAGTTAGGCACTAACTGCAAATTTCAGCGACTTTTAACCGGTTAAGTACTCCTGAAAATTAGCGGCTAGTCCTGATCATGCGATTTAACCAGTCAGTGGTTGGCTAAATCACTGACTATTGGTTGGAATATTTTCAGGATTGCTTAGTAATTGTTCATTGTATCCATTAATCACGCTAGATAGAAGGTCTACAGTGTATATAAAATCACAAGCATTTCTCACTTCTGTTACTTTATATGATAAAAAATTGTAGATACGCTCTTTTAGTTTGATGGGGGAGTTGGGAATGAACCAAAATGAAAGATAGTTTGCTAAAAGTATTAATTCTATTAAAAAGATGCATTGGAGCTAAATCACAGTTTGCATCTCCCCCCAATGCCAGTAACCCAGGGCACTTTTGCAAAGAGTGTTTTATTAAATTCCAGCACTGTTTGTGCAGTCTGGCACCCACTGAAATCCCCCCTATAAAAAGCTGTTTAATTGGGCACAGGAAAAATCTTACCTTCTTCAGTTACCATTTTGTAGCCTTTATGAAGGAATGTGCAGCATTAGAAAGGAAAGTGCCATATAAAGGCATAGAACCAGCAGTAGTGTTAAGCCATACTGGGGCCCCAAAACCAGCCAGCACCCTGTATCTCAGTCAGCTTCAGGCAGCTTTTGGTCCCTCTCTGTCAAGAGGGCCCAGGATACACCCTCCTCTAATACCCGCCCTACCAGGAACTCCTGTTACATCAGATAATAGCATGTCCCCTGTTTTAAGGAACTTTATTCTACTGCTGTACGTATAAATGATTGAATTTTGGGGTGTTCATTTAAAAAGATGATGCTTCCGGGTATCTCTGTGTCTTGTCCAGTTGTAGCATTAATTCTATGGCTGCTTTGACAGCCAGGTGACCTTTTTGGTGGGTGGGATTCTGTCTTTGAAATTATGTCTTGTAGCAAGTACAGGTAGTTGAACCAACAAACCATCACAAGTTAATGACAGAGCTCCCAGGAAATCCACTTCCAGTGGTGGGTGGATTTATGGTGACAGGACAACTGCCTATGGGCAGTTACAGTCTCTGTTTATTGGAAAGTCTGCTCAGATCTTATCTGTCCATCTGGACTAGATTGTAACCTCCAGGGAACAGAAACTGATTGTAAAGTGCTGCATCTGCCCAGTAGCACCATGCAACAATAATTATAATATTTGGTGCTTGATGGACTCCTCAAGTGTTCTTTCCTCGGGCAGGGAGTTGTAAGCCATGTGCTCTGCTAAGGAGTTGAGCAGCTTGTCAACTGAATCCTGACTGCAGGGGGTCTGGATGGTGGAACTGCAGGGAGCGGCAGTCTTTGCTGTAAATCATGCCACAACTCTGCAGTACTAATTACTGGGTGAAAGTAATAACTGAGCTGTGTGGTGCACAACTGCTTCTACCCCCCTCCCCTGCTCCCCGTCTTCAGCAGTCTAACACGCTCCTCGCAGGGAGCCTGCAGTTTGTTAAATTAGATATTGTATTTCGGGAAAAGGTCACTTTAAGCCAGCGCTGCTTCGACTTTATTATCTCGCTGCGCCAATACAACCTCCACAGGAGTAGCCTGTGTGTTGACGTGAGATTAATTGCAGCACCCGTTCGGTATCCTCCAACAGCATCTCCAATTCTCCCAGCAGCAAGTTGTCTCTCTCCCTTTCCCCTCAGGTTCTTTGTTGTATTTATTGCCACACTAAAAATGCTAATTTTGCTTTTAAGTGGTACCAGCTGTACAAATAAAATGCAAGAATTATTTATCTTGAAAATAGGAAATTAATATGTAAAGCTGGCAATATTTTAAAGTGAGTAACCTAGCGATGGAACCAGATGCTACTGATTTATTGCAAAAGAATACGTTGATATGGCAGTAATGCTCAGAAGAGATTTTGCTGATCTGATCACCTGTAAGGTGACATCGGTAGGTAGATGTTGCTTCTGCTAGAGATGTTTGTAGCTGTAAAGATACACAGGGTTTCATACACAAAGCAATTTTCTCATAGACAAGTAATGGGAGAAAACCTTGAGAGAGCAATGATGAAAGCCTTTTCCACTGATAAAATAGCATCTCACTCATGGAAATCAGGGCTTAGAGTAGTGCTGAAAATGGCCACAGGTAGAGGTACCTACATTGTTCAACAATCCAAGTACTTTATCCCTGGGGAGAATAGGTGTGTGTGTGTGTGTGTGGGGGGGGGGGGGGGTGGAAAAAGGGTAAAGATCAGGGCAACACAGAATATTGATTTTACAGAACCGTGCATGCTGTTTCCAAAGAAAAAAATTGCCTACAGAAAAAAACAAGCAGAACGACTTTTCCTTAGGCATTAATGAAAGTAACGTGGCCTAGTGGTTAGAGCACCAGTCTTGACGTATCCTGTTCAAATCCCACTGCTGCTCCTTATGATCTTGGGCAAGTCACTTAACCCTCCATTGCCTCAGATGCAACCTTAGATTGTGAGTCCTCTAGGGACAGGGAAATATCCAGTGTACCTGAATGTAGCTCACCTTGAGCTACTTCTGAAAAGGTGTGAACAAAATCTAAAAGAAAGGTTGTTTGATTATCCATTCCTTCCTATATAGGCCATTAGGAGCAGATTCAGAATCTATTTGGCCATACTGTAAGCATCTAGGAACCCTGAAGAAGCTATTCAGATCAGCTGCTCAGAAGTCCACACATCTGTAACTCGTCCTGAAAGGCCAACTTTTTCTGTTTGAATTGTTTCAACACAAAATTGCAACAGTGGTATTCTGAACAATAATGAATCTTATATAATTGGATTTGGCAAATTTAGGGGTCCCTTTACAAAGGTGCACTGAAAAATGGCCTGTGGTAGTGTAGACTTGGGTTTTGAGTGCTCGCAAAATCATTTTTCAGTGCGCCTACAAAAAATGCCTTTTTAACATTTTTGCCGAGAATGGACGTACGGCAAATGAAAATATGGAACTCTCTACCTATTGCCATCAGAACTGAAAACAGCTACCCTAGCTTCAGGAAGAGGCTAAAAACCATTCTCTTCCCAAAGATGGCTTATAACAATCCATTGACTTCTACCTCCTAGTATCATCCATTTTCCTTTCCTATAATGTTTTTGGTCTCATGCGTTACACCAGTGTTCTCTAATTGCTCTCATACCTCACACTAATATTACTCATACCTCACATTAATATTATCGTCTTTTGTGTCATCTAGAATGTAAACTGCACTGAACCCTGGAAAGGGGATGTTAGCGGTATACAAGAATTGATTTGATTTAAAACATGCAAAAATAAGAAAAACTCTGTCCGCTGCCAGTATAACCTGCTAATATAATACAATTACAGCTGCCCTTATCCCAAATCACATAAATGCCTTAACAAACAGGTATGTCTTCAAATAAAGTTTCAATTAAAAAAAGGAGAAGGAAAAAACTCCACGTTTGGGACAAACCAAAAGTACAAGAAAAAAGTGGATCCAGGCAATGAAGATCGGAAACAGATAATTCTTTTTTTGTACTTAGCTACTGAAAACAAGAATCACCCGACACACGCCAACAGATGGATCAAGTGAAATGCACATCTCTGTCTCACATCTCAAAGACCTACTAGGATGATAAATACAGAAACAATCTTTCAAATATTGTGGAGCTGGCAAATAAAGTGCTTGATACACAAAACAAAGTACCTTAAGCTGTATACGAAAACTGACTGGCAACCAGTGCAGCAGTTTCAAAATGGCTGTAATATGTGTCATCCTAGTCAGACACACCACTAACCAGTCTTCTGCATCCTGTACCATTATTTTTGCTGAATAAATAATCAAAATATACCCTTTTGATCTGAGTAGTTTACTAAAACTTGATATACTGCTTGGCCTTTATGGATCAAGGTGGTTCACAATAAAACATATAAAATATTAGAATAGAATGCCATAAATCTTGAAAGGAAAGACTTAACTCGTTCACCTAAAAGGAAAAGAATAGGGCTATCTTTTTCTCTTATCAGGGTTTAGACTGGGACCTTATTGTGTTTTTCATATAAATTGTGCTAACAAAGGGGATTCACACAGCACTGTAAATGGTGTCAGAGAAAAGGTGTGGTCTTATTTAGGGTACTGCCCGCCAGGTACTTTCTGAGGAGGAGTGTTGTTTTTTATTTTTATTTTTTTCAGTACACAGTGTAGGAGCCCAGAAGGTTCCTTTAGGTTTTTTTTTTCTTGATTTCTCTCCAGAAAGAGCTCTCAGGATGCTGGAGAGAGAGAGAGAGAGAGAGCCTGAAGTCTAAGGGAGATTTCTGAGGAGGGAACCTGATGTAATGTTTAGTTAATGGTAGTTCATACCTAGTTTTTTGTTCTAGTGGAGATTCCAACTACATTGTATACCAGTTCTAGGGCCTTTGAGGTTCCGCTGTGACTCTGAGAGCCAACGCATTTATCCTGATTTTCTAATCCTCCCCCTTTCCTATCTATATTGTAGTTCTACCCCCTCCCTTGATAGATTTGCCCATAGGCAGGATAGAAAGTGCTAAATAAGCTTGAAACATGTATTACTTAAGTGAAGCTCCATTCTGAGCTAGAACAGGTACACAGGAGTGTTGACCTGCAAGAGGAAAGATTTTGCAGCAAGGATTTGTAGCAGGACTTTACTCTGGTGATCCATAATAGGAATGTCAACAAAAGAATTCTTAAAGTGGAGATGAGTCAGCTCTCATTCTCTCAGACCAAAGAAGTGTCCAGTTTCCTCTTAGATACCACATACCAATATGGGGATAGTCTCTAAAGAATATTCCATGCGGGGTCTGTGAGTCAGAGCAAACCTCTGCTGTTGATTATGGAAAAACTGCAGTCTATTGATGGTTTGTTTTAGATTTGTGATTTCAGTATGGAGGTTACTAAAAACAAGTGTTTTGGCCCCCCTGTTAGTTGGGGCTGAAAGTTACCCCAGAGCAGTGATGTGCTGGAGTGGGCTCTCACAGGCTCGCAAGAGCCGTTTGTTAAGTTTTTAAGAATTTTGGGAGCTGGTTGTTAAAGTAGACCCCCCCCCCCCAATGGGTACTTTAACAATTGGCTCCCAAAACGTGGGCATGGCCCCCTCCTGAATTCTCTTTTACTTTGCTGGCAGGGATGTTGAGCCCTACCAGATGACTACTGTACTGGTCTTTATCTGCCATCATCTACTATGTTACTGCTGCTTCCTGCTCCTTGTTTCTAGCTCTGAACATCAGCATGGACTTGTCACGTGTGCAAGAGAAGTCCAAGCCTGCTGCTCAGAGCCAGAAACAGGCAGCGGGGCGTGGTGGTAGTCCGTTTATTGGCTGGTGGGCCTTGGCATCCCTGCAAGCAAAGGTATGCCAAGCGTGCCCGCGTGAGGAGGAGGGGGGAGAGAGAGGCATGCATAGCTTCTGCCAGTCCACCTCTCCCCTTCCCCAAATTGCATGGTTGGCTACACCCAGAGAGAGAGAGCCCATTGTTAAAAATGTACCAGCACACCCCTGCCCCAGAGGGAGGTACACAATTGATTTGTGATGTCTATGGCCAAATTTATACTTCTACCCTCTTAACTTGAACTCATAGTACACAGACTGCAAAGGGTTTCCTTCTAGTGAGCTTATACCTGTATAAATAGAATATTAAAAATAGGTACAGTGAGGAAATAGGCAAAAAAAAAAAAATACTGCAAGCAATAGTTTTCCCCCACTCTACCCTGCTCTAGTTTCTCTCTTCCCTCTACTCCCTCTCCTTGTCCAGCAACTGTCTTCCTCTTCCGCCTCCCGTTTGCTCCAGGCTTCTCTCTCTCTCTCTCTCACACACTCTTCCCTCTGCTTCCCTCCAGGACCAGTATCCTTTCCCCTTCCCTCCCACTTCTCAGGTTTGGCATCTCTCCATCACCCACCTCCCCTTCATGGGTCTAGTGTCTCTCAATTACCCCCCCCCCCCCCTTGTAATCCTCCGAACATGTGGCGGGTCACCAGCAGAGGCAATGGTGTAAACAGGCTGTCTCTGACCGGCCCTACAGAGGCATCTCTTCTGCTGTATCCCGCCTACAGAAAGTTGCATCTGAAAGGCAGGATGTGGTAGGGGAAAGGTCTCAGTGGAGCCATTCGGAGACAACCTGTTTACACTACTGCCTCTACTGGTGACCCGCTGTGCATTTAGAGGATTGGCAGGGGTGAGGGTTAGCTAGAGAGATGCCAGACCAGCATGGTGGCAGAGCGAGGCATAGCCAGGATTCAATTTTTGGGGGTGAACTGGGGGCACTGCTTTTTAACTCTATTCTTCCCCTCCTACCGCATTAATAAGTTTATTTTTGCTGGCAGGGATGTCCATTCCCCACCAACTGATGAGATCCACTACCTGGAACTGCCCTAGTGCTGCCTTAGCAGCAAAGACATTGATGGCCTCCTTTCCAGCCCCGATGCTGGTGGCACTCTTCACACATACTCAGTTTGTGTGCATACTTCTCCTCTGCATGCTCCTTGTTGGACACCCTCTGTGGGAGGACCACCTGGCTCCTCCTTGTACTTAAGTTCTTATACTGCCCTTCAAAGCTCAAGCTCAGATACTATTGGACCATAGTTTCAGAACAGACCCCCTACTATTCAGATTCATGCAACCGCATTGCAAGGTACATTTGGAGTCTTACTATATAAGTGTATATGTGGAGGGGTAGACTAATGATTAAAACAACAGGCTGTGAACCAAGGAAGCTGAGTTCAAAACCCAATGCAGCTTCTTGTGATCTTGAGCAACTCACTTAACCCTCCATTGCCTCAGGTAAAACTTAGATTATAAACTCCCTATGTAGAGGAAATACCTAGTATACCTGACTGCAGCTCACCTTGCGCTACTACTGAAAAAGGTGTGAGCTAGATCCCTTTCCTACATTATACTTATTTCACCAGCATCTCAATAAACATATTTTTGGAACATCACCAACCCTGTGTGGTTTGCAGAACAAGATACTGAAGAAGTCCAGACATCTTAAGGGCTCTTGTAAGTTGTCATTTTCCTTCTGTTGGAGGAATCTAGGAGCCACAGAGGGAACATAATGGCTTTATAGCTCCCAGCTGTGCCTTTATGTCATAGGAGAAGCTGGATTTGTTTGTGGTCCCACGTTTCCCCTGCATCTAGCAACATTTAGAGGCCTGGAAAATAATCCCTGTTTGATTTTTATGGGGAACAAGTACTGTATTTTTGTGTATATATCCCATGGGTTATACAATTTTTTTTTGTAATTCCAAGGAGGAGGTGCAGGGTTTTAAGTGGGTGCAGGTTAACCAAAAACACTCACACCTGGCAACATCATGGCCATTCATTGTCAGGCTGCAACCAGAATGGGTGGGCCTGGGGGCTGCCAGCCTGGGCCAGATGAAGCCGAATGTGTGAGGAAGTTTTTGGCAGCAGGGCAAACAATTAGGCCCTCTCTGGGGAGTGACACTGGTCCAGTATTCAGCAGTGCCACTCTTTGCCCAAAGACACATATGGCGAGCACTCTACAACAAGGGTACCTCTGATTAGCCAAGACGCTGCGCTTCACTCTGCTCTAACATTCTTCCTTATTGCAGTGACTATTTCCAGTTGCATAATAAAATGGTGTGGAGTGGAGGAGTGGCCTAGTGGTTAGCACACCAGTCTTGACATCCAGGGGTGGCCAGTTCAAATGCCACTGCTGCGCCTTGTGACCTTGGACAAGTCACTTAGACCCCCTCTTGCTAAGGCCTATGGGCATTGGCATCTCTAACGTTTAGCACGTGCCCAATTTTAGCACGTGCTAAAAACGTGAAAGCACCTTAGTAAAAGACCCCCTTAACCCTCCATTGCCTCAGGTACAAAATTAGATTGTGAGCCCTCCAGGGACAGAGAAATACCCAGTGTACCTGATTGTAACTCACCTTGAGCTACTACTGAAAAAGATGTGAGCAAAATCCAAATACATAAATATCCTGTGGGGAATACAAAGGTATAGGTTATGCAGATGAATGGGGTATATACACAAAAATACAACTTTTCACTTTGCTTTCAGCATGTATACAGCTCTCGGTAACCTTGAAGGCAGGTGTGAAGAAATTTGAAGCTGCAACAGTTCAGGCTTCTGGTCTCTTATCAAGGTGCTGAAGTGCCAGCTCAGATCAATTGAATGTGTATTGTTTTGTACTCTACAAATTTAAAATATTTTGGTGAGGTCTGATATACAGGAATCAACGAAGAAGAAAATCCAGTGGTTATGAGAGAAGACTGAGATATTTTAAATAAAAGACTGTACTGGCAGGGCTTTATTAAGTAATGTAAAAATCTGACCACTTCTATACCAATGCTTCTTGTTAGCTGTTGTGTGTGCTGCAGAGCGAGAACATCTCTTCGGGTGCTGTCTAGTATAATAACCTACAGCAAAAGCAGAGCCTGAAATTGAAATCCAACTGGAGACAGACAGCTACCTGCCTGCATTTACATATCTATGCAATAAATATTTCAACATGTTAATTATACTCTGGTAATAAAATACCTTTCCATTTCGTGTCAGGTTTGAAAAGGGTTGCACCTGGGAATTAAAAGCAATTAGTTTTGGAGCAGGCTGCGGTCACATTGTTTCTCCTCTGCAAATTGTTCTGTGGTCACCCCAGGACCAGCTATCCATTTTCAGCCTAGAGTTGCTTAGAGGGAAGCCTGTCAGTGCCCCGAGTGTTCAGCTGCCTCCGGAGACTATACAGTATTTTAGAGGCCGTGCTTCACATTGCAGTAGAGCACCTATACTTTTCTCTTTCGCTTTCCAGTTAGCTTATTTCTGCTCAGAAAATCTGTCCCCGTGGCTTGCATTTCCTCCATCTGTGTCAATGCTTGCCTGGATTTAAGCAGCAGCAGTAAAAGCGCTAGTTTCAGCTCATAGTATGCCAGGTTGACTGTTTCTGGTTTTTTTGGTATGAGAAGCTTTTTTGTTTGTTTGTTTGTTTTCCTAATGTTTTTTTTTCCTTCTATTTTCATTTTAGTGCAAACTAATAATCACTGTCTTAGTCCTGGTGAAAACTGAAATATTTGTAGGTGGTACGTTTGCTAACATTTTGAAAGAGAAAAGCCTGACACATGCCCTGCTCACAACAAATGATTGCAGTTGAGGGCTGCAGTGCAGGGTTGAGACCCAGATGCACAAAGGTCCCCGTACAGAATCTGTCCGTATTGCCACCTCGGTAAAAATTACCAATTTGGAAATACAGAGGGAGTCCCAAAGTGAATCGCATACAAATGAGCAGCTTGCTGCTTTTGCAAACAGGCTGATTTGCATATGATACAAGGGAAGCCAGTTGTTCAGCTGAGCGTGCACGAGCAGCCAATCGCTAAGCGCGGCTGCTCTACATATGCCACAGACGGCTTTCATATACCCAGTCAAGATGTATGTATGAAAGCAGTAGAGGTAGCCTTTTTTTTGCAAGCACAAGTGTCGTTTTTTTGGATACGGGAGGCATCATTTGGCAGCAGCAGCAGCAGCGGGGGGGAGGGCAGCACTGGTGGGGAGGGCACTGGGGTGGAGGTACCAGCCACTAGCCCCCCCACCGATGGAGTCTCGCTCAGCCTGCAGTATTTGCATGTTCAGATAAGTTTCTCTTTCTTTCGCTGTGCTTTATCCCTTCTTCCATTCCGTGTTTCCTGATCACATTTGGCAGGCAACCACCAGTACAGGCAAAAATTAGAAACTTTAGATAAGGTGGCGGCTGTCTAGTTTGTAATCATATCTTGAAGATATCTTCCTGGAAAAAGCACAAAATAGTCTAATAATACATCAAATGGAAAACTAAAATAAATGTCATAGCTCTGACGGGCTGTTGATTCTTCCCTCCACCCCTTCCCTTCATTCAGCTGTCATTCTAGGCAGAACCAGCAGCTCCTAACCACCCATTAAATTTTCTGCGGTAAAGGTAGGAGCTGCTTCTGTGCATCATTCGGAAAATGGCTGTGCATCGCTTAGCATGCACATTTGCTTACTAATTAGCTCATTATAATAGCTTTCCATATAATTCTCATTAGCTGCTACCGTGACAGGAAAAGAGCTCAGAGAACCCTTTTGTTCATGTCTTGCTGTACTCCTTGCTCGTTAAACTGGCTAGAAACAGTATAAAAACCACGTTGTTGGCTCGTTAGGATTTGTGCATTTGGACCTCAGTACCTACAGGCTACATTGAGGATGGGGGAGGGGAGCACAGCAGGTTGTACTCTTCAGCCCCTATTGAGCCACAGGTCCCACTGTGGGTCCTCCACATACAGTGGTGGAAATAAGTATTTGATCCCTTGCTGATTTTGTAAGTTTGCCCACTGACAAAGACATGAGCAGCCCATAATTGAAGGGTAGGTTATTGGTAACAGTGAGAGATAGCACATCACAAATTAAATCCTGAAAATCACATTGTGGAAAGTATATGAATTTATTTGCATTCTGCAGAGGGAAATAAGTATTTGATCCCCCACCAACCAGTAAGAGATCTGGCCCCTACAGACCAGGTAGATGCTCCAAATCAACTCGTTACCTGCATGACAGACAGCTGTCGGCAATGGTCACCTGTATGAAAGACACCTGTCTACAGACTCAGTGAATCAGTCAGACTCTAACCTCTACAAAATGGCCAAGAGCAAGGAGCTGTCTAAGGATGTCAGGGACAAGATCATACACCTGCACAAGGCTGGAATGGGCTACAAAACCATCAGTAAGACGCTGGGCGAGAAGGAGACAACTGTTGGTGCCATAGTAAGAAAATGGAAGAAGTACAAAATGACTGTCAATCGACAAAGATCTGGGGCTCCACGCAAAATCTCACCTCGTGGGGTATCCTTGATCATGAGGAAGGTTAGAAATCAGCCTACAACTACAAGGGGGGAACTTGTCAATGATCTCAAGGCAGCTGGGACCACTGTCACCACGAAAACCATTGGTAACACATTACGACATAACGGATTGCAATCCTGCAGTGCCCGCAAGGTCCCCCTGCTCCGGAAGGCACATGTGACGGCCCGTCTGAAGTTTGCCAGTGAACACCTGGATGATGCCGAGAGTGATTGGGAGAAGGTGCTGTGGTCAGATGAGACAAAAATTGAGCTCTTTGGCATGAACTCAAATCGCCGTGTTTGGAGGAAGAGAAATGCTGCCTATGACCCAAAGAACACCGTCCCCACTGTCAAGCATGGAGGTGGAAATGTTATGTTTTGGGGGTGTTTCTCTGCTAAGGGCACAGGACTACTTCACCGCATCAATGGGAGAATGGATGGGGCCATGTACCGTACAATTCTGAGTGACAACCTCCTTCCCTCCGCCAGGGCCTTAAAAATGGGTCGTGGCTGGGTCTTCCAGCACGACAATGACCCAAAACATACAGCCAAGGCAACAAAGGAGTGGCTCAGGAAGAAGCACATTAGGGTCATGGAGTGGCCTAGCCAGTCACCAGACCTTAATCCCATTGAAAACTTATGGAGGGAGCTGAAGCTGCGAGTTGCCAAGCGACAGCCCAGAACTCTTAATGATTTAGAGATGATCTGCAAAGAGGAGTGGACCAAAATTCCTCCTGACATGTGTGCAAACCTCATCATCAACTACAGAAGACGTCTGACCGCTGTGCTTGCCAACAAGGGTTTTGCCACCAAGTATTAGGTCTTGTTTGCCAGAGGGATTAAATACTTATTTCCCTCTGCAGAATGCAAATAAATTCATATACTTTCCACAATGTGATTTTCCGGATTTAATTTGTGATGTGCTATCTCTCACTGTTACCAATAACCTACCCTTCAATTATGGGCTGCTCATGTCTTTGTCAGTGGGCAAACTTACAAAATCAGCAAGGGATCAAATACTTATTTCCACCACTGTACATATGCTTCCCCCATGTGGTATTAAATCAAAACATGTATTCTGCATCCACAGAACCACTCAGCCCTTCCCTAAGAACTGGTGCAGAGCAGAGCTAAGACGTTTCACCTTAAAACTTGCCTTATAAAAAATACTTATTTCTAATATAATCTCAGTCATAGCAATATAAACCCTCTCAGTACCAGACAGATGGTGAAATAGTACAAAACTGTACAGAAATTCACTCAGGACCTTGAGTAAATCTGCCATTCCAGGATCATCTGGAATTTATGCACACTTCTATTTAGGTGTATTCTAAAAGCGGCACATGTAAATTTCCACATGTGCAGCCAAAAAGGGGGTATGGTCATGGGACGAGTGTGGGTGTGTCAGGGCCATCAATCACATCTACACACATAGTTACAGAATTCAGGGGAGCACACTTAGATTTAGGCACAGGCATTTATATCAGCTTTTCATTGGCCTAAATGACTGCGCCTAAATCTAGGCGCATCCACCCAACCTGTGTACTAGTCTATAAACCACGTCTGAATGTAGACACGGCTTATAGAATACCACTAGGCATGTAAATTGGACGTGACTAGATCTTAGTCGCCATAAATAGAATCCAGCCCTCTATGGCTATCTATAAAGTCAGCCTGTTTCTGGTATGAACTCATTAAAAAAATGTACTTAACAGGTTTTGAAACTCGACAATTGCTCTGGGCCCCCAATGCAGAAAAAGCCATATAGGTGTGAAGCTGAAGAAGGCACAGCCTGTTAGTGAGCTTTGGGGTCCCCTCCCAATTTTCTACCCTAGCCTTTAGCCAAGATACCAGCTCTGTACATTTCAAAAACTACTATATTCCATTCACTAAATAGAAAATAAAATTCTTCTTTCTACTTTTGTTGTCTGGTCATTTTACTTTTCTGCATTCATCTGTCTTCTCTTAACTCTCTTTATACTGTACTGTACTATAAAATGTCTTATATTCCACATTTTTCTTTTAGGATTCAATATGGGTTACAATAAAAAGACCCCCCCCCCCCTCACACACACACATACGGAGTGAATTACAACTTACACTAAAACAATGCACATTAAACTACTTCATCATTTACAGAAATAAAATAAGTTT
The DNA here is from genome assembly GCF_901765095.1 of Microcaecilia unicolor. Classification (NCBI taxonomy): domain Eukaryota; kingdom Metazoa; phylum Chordata; class Amphibia; order Gymnophiona; family Siphonopidae; genus Microcaecilia; species Microcaecilia unicolor. Next base: position 76,440,356 of record NC_044037.1, read on the forward strand.
TTTAATTTTTACAAAGCAGCTGATAAGAGCTTGATCTTCTAATCTGAATGGCAAACTATTCCAAATTTCTGTACTTAAGTATCTAAAGAAATGTTCCATATATATTTTTTCAATCTAACTCCTCTAAAACTTGGAAAAGCCAAAGTTAAATTTTGTACAGAATGGTAATCAATACAATTATTAAAAACTACACAACACGTCTGTCTTGTTGGCTTCCTAGATGTGGACTAAAAAGATTTTGTTTTCTTGTGTTTCTTATTATAATTGTGCTGACTTCTTGGGTCTCTGTACAGGCCACACAGATCTTTGTTACCATAAGTCCAAGTGAGGTTTAATGAGAGAGATTCTGATCCTCGCTTGGAGTAACGAAGATCCAAGAAACTCGGGCAAGGCCATTTGGCCTGTACAGAGACCCAGGAAGTGAGCATGTCCAGACCCAACCTCAGACAGCTTTTCAAGTGACTACCATTGGCTACATTCTTCAGTGAGTTTTTCAGACAGACTCCTGAGATAGGCTTTTTTGCCGAAACACAGTGCTGTGTTGGGTCTCTTGAAGAATAAAAGCTTTATTTTCCTAATCAATCGTCCTGCTGTTATCCTTACAGAAGAGCCTTGCTGGTTGCAGTACTCCTTTCTTGTGTACTCTCTACGTGCTGCCGTCACACTGGCCTTCCCCTGCCATACACGCTCAGTTTTCGCAGATGGGCGAAAACCGAGCATGCACAGGGGGCAAGGCAGTGGCAGTACGTGGACTGTGTCGCTGGCTGGAGCAAGGAAGAGAGGGAGCTGTTCTTGCCTCAGAAGGAACTTTGCAGCTGGTGGGACTTGGGGATCCCAACCAGCTCAGGTATTTTGCTTACCCAGAAATAACTCTTGTCCTTTCACACTTTTAGCTTGCTATCTTCTCCCATCACCATCTATGCAACTCTGTGAAAAATTTTTACATACCATAGTTGATTCTTCTATTCAGTTTTCTGATCGTGTTATTGTTGGTGACTTTAATATATATGCTGATGATGTCTATTATTCTTGAGTCTTCTCTTTTCTTATTTTCTTACAAGATGTTCAATTCATGCAATTAGTTAATGTCCCAACCCATGTAGTGGGTCATTTACTTGATCTCATATTCCAGTAGTTAGATATAAATTTCTCGATTGTGTTCACCCCAATTCACACTATAGGTGTTCCTTGGGCTGATCATTTACTGCTCCTAACTTCTTTAACCTTCCATCTGCTGATTCCCCAATGGTAAGAGATAGTTACCCAAAGATAGTGTCCACCCATCCCCCGTTTCAAATCTTTGAACCCCATGATTTGTCAACCGCTCTCTTCTTTTATCCCTGATGATTTTTTTAACTTATCCAGTTGAAGATGTGGTCTTAAGCTGCAACTCTTCCCAGGCAGCTCAGTGCTGAAGTTCCAATATTAATCACTTATCCCACTCAGCAACCCATTCTGTTCTAATGTTTCTTGAAGGTTTAGGAAAGCTCCTTGATTTCACCATGGTTTTTTTTTTTTTCACTAAACGCTAATTATGTCATTCAGAGCATCACAGGAGAAAATGTGATGACACTACCCACCACATTTACCATGACTTAGCCCAATGTTATAATCATTCAGTTCAAAAAACTAAAAAGGATTTATATTCTGCAGCTATTAGTGATTCAGATAATTCCACAAGGAGTCTTTTTTTAAACCATTTCATCATTATCTCATTACAACTCAGCCCAGCCTAATCAGATCTTATCTCCAGCTGACTCACTAGCTTCTCACGTTTGTAATAAAATTTTGAATCTTCAAAAGCAAATTATTACAACCCCAGTAAATCTTTTCCCAAATGTTCCACATGTGAACTCTAGCATCTCAGATCATGCTTCGTCTTGGTCTGCCTTCACAATCCCATCTCTAATTACTTTAGAAAAAAACATATTCATCTTACATCTTGCGCTCTAGACCCTTTTTCCATGTGACTGACTTAAATATAATCGCCATGGTTTCACTCCTTATTTTCTGCATATGGTCTGTCAAAGCCTTTCAGACTGGGTTGTACCCAAACAGTGGAAGAAAGCAATCATCAAACCAGTTCCCAAAAACCCCTCTGCAGATCTTACAGACCCAACTAACTATCGTCCAATTTCTAATCTTAGCATTGTCTCAAAAATAACTGAAAAAATAGTATATTATCAACTCCTTTCCTACACTGAATAGTCCATGATACTTCACCCAAGATAGACAGGTTTTAGGTCTTTCCATAGTACAGAAACAGCCATCACTGCTCTGCTTAGTGATCTATGTTCTACCTTAGAATCTGGGGAAGACATTCTTCTTGTCTCATTAGATCTATCATCCAGCTTTGACCTCGTCAATCACTCTCTTCTGGTTGCTCATCTTCAGTCCATTGGTTTAGTAAATATTACTCTTAGCTGGTTCACTTCATTTCTTTCTGAAAGAACATAGTAACAGCTCCTAAAGATCAATCAGAATAGATCCCCCTTACCTGTGGTGTACCTTAGGGCTCAATTCTTTCCCCACTTCTTTTCAATATTTTCATTAGCCCTCTAGCGACACTGCTGCAAGATTCTAATATGTGATGTTTTATATATGCTAATGATATTCTCTTGATTTACCCTACTTCTCCCTTATCACCCAGTCTATTTCCCCTACAGACAGCTCTTTGTTCAATTTCTAATTGGTTAAAATCACAGAGACTGGTTCTCAACCCCTGAAAAGCAACAATTTGCTGGATCAGCAGTTCTCCAAATATCCCATCTTACTCTATTTTTCTTTTCAATTTGATGCCTACTCCAATTAGTTCATTCCACTATTTAGGTATCATCATTGATTCCTAACTTTCCTTTTTGTAAAACAAATTTCGAAAGTATTTAAGAAAGGATTTTTTTTGGCTCCATCGACTGTACTCTATTATGTACTTCATGGACTTTTCTTCAATGCATACTCTAATACATTCTTTTGTAATTTCTTGACTCGATTATTGCAATACCATTTATGCAAGATTACCGCAAATACAGTTGCCTCATCTCCAAACACTACAACATTTCAACTATACATATGCTTTGTAAGGCTCACCGTTTCGATCCAGTTACTCTACTCTTCATTCAGTTACATTGGCACCCTATCAAATATTGCATCTGGTTTAAGGTACTTATTTTTACTCATAAAGGCCTTCATCTAGGAAACCCCTTTTATCTCTCTTCATTGGTCATCCCATATACACCCTCCTGTCTGCTCTGATCCTTTGACTCAAATTGACTAGTCCTTTCTCCCCCTAAGAAAGCATATAATGAAGCCATCCGTAATTTTGCTTTTTTTCTTCCTTTCCATGAGACTCTGGAATGATCTCCCCTCAGATATTAAGGCTGAACTTTCCCCCAAATTTAAGTTGTGCTTAAAGACGTATTTTTTTTCAATTAATATTACGTTACAGTGAGTGTGTCCTGTGGATGAAGATTAGAGAAACTGAATTTCTACTTTTTCTTTCCTTATTCTCTCTTTTCTTTAATAAATGATTGAGTTGTATCTTTCCTATACAAAATGGCATTCCTTTTCTTAGATTTTATGTTTTATTTATAAACCACTTTTGTCTCCAAAGAATAAAGATGGTATATCAAGTTTTAATAAACATAAACATTTTGAGTTGGCTTGGGGGGGGGGGGGGCATGTGGAGACTACATGTGCCCATAGGAACCAGTTCTATGGGTGCTGTGGGTGCCTGAGTACCCTCAATATTGAACAAACTTCTTGACTGTGTCTAGGAAGAGGTAATTTCTTTTGGGTTTAGCACCCCCAATAATTTTCAAAAGTTGGTTCCTATGCACGTGCCCACCCATTTTGCCCACTAGCTTACCCAAAATTTCAGGTCTGGTTATGCCTGTGGTTGGACAGAGATCTTTATGCATTTAGGAAGAAGTTAAAGACCCTTTTATTTAATGAGCATGTGTGGCAAGGTGAAGCAAGGGGTGGCTGATTTGTGAAGATGGGGGATGATCAAGGTGGTCAGGAGTGTGGGTGTTGGTTTCACGTAACACATTAGCGTTACCCCTAGCACCCACCAGGGGTTAACCCTGTGGCTACCTGGAGGGTCTGGCCCAGCACTGCCCAGGGCCTCCTGCATATATGCATGTGCCCCTATTCTAGCATACCCTCCACTCGCCTGCTGGGTCCCGCTTGCCTCTGGACAAGGTCTCCCACCTGCAAGTTATTTCCCCTGTGTTTTATAGGGGCACTGGAGCCACAATCCTAGGGGTCCCACAGTTCCTAGAAAACACCCACAGACTGAGAACACAAACTACCAGGATTCTTAGTCAGTCCAAGACAACAGAGCTAACAAACTAAAAGGTTTATTATAAAAAAAAAAGTAGAACAGTGAACGGTAAAAGTTTAATCAGCAAACAGGAACAGGTAAAATAACAAGGATTTGGTGTTAAATCTAGCTGAACACTTTTTACTACCTAAGTAGTACCCGGGGAGGTCAGGAAAAGGAAACTGCTCACAGAAATTGAACAGGATCTCAGCACAGAGGTCTACTCCCTCCACACTACCAACTGAGACTGAGGAGTTCTAGTTTCTAGCACATTTTGGGCCAGGTCTTTGGCTTCAGAACCAATCAGGGCACAGAGCCTTAGCATTAAGGATGTTTGACCAATGACACTGCAGGTTACTTTTCCCTTTTTGGGGAATGTAGCTAAAAAGAAAAAAAGACCTCTGTGACAGCTATAATGAAGAGGTCAAACACCACCTGCTGACCAACCAAGGAAAATATGCTGAAGGGAAAAAGTGTTATAGTTCAGCAATACAAATCACAAAACATAGAAGTCCCCTGTTCTGTCACAGTTAGCATATGGCTTTATCCTTATGTAAGCTGGATTTTTATTATGGTTGTGCATTGCAATGAGTGTATTGATTATAAAATAAACAAAAAGAAATGAAAACAGGGGACTCCCACCTAATGCAGGAGACTGAATGGGGATGTGCAACTCACAGGTTTAGAGGGCAACTGTTTACCCCATCATTTACGCACTTGTAATGTGGCTGGAAGAGAGTGTTAATGTTTTAGTGAAAGAGGAATTTTCTTTCAATCTGTTTATCTTGTTGGCATCTGTGTTTTGAGAGAAAAAAGTGGTTGCAGGGCAGCAACCTATACCTGTTTCCACTGTGATATTCTATTAATTATGAGAACTGTCTTGTGAAAATCCAAAGCTGTATACATAATGGAACAGGTCGCAGATCAGTAGGTTATGTGATGTCGAGAAAAAAACTGAGCCTGGGAGAGATAGCTATGAACCCCAAGTTACATTTCCTTTAAGATTCCTCCCCAGGCTTACACACCTCTTTTGTATGTTGTATTAAAGAAAACTGGATTGTGTATATGTGTTTCTTTTAACATACCTTTCCTAGCCATAGCTGGTATGTATACAGCTCCGGATTGCCTTTCAAGGTTGGTATGCTGCTTTGCATCTAGCCCTTTGGGCTGGTGTCACCACTTACAGATTCCTATATAAAGAATGACAGGGTGTGCATTGAGACAGCAGCCCCAAAATGAGGGCTTCACTGTACTCGTGGTCTTTATAGCTCTCATGTACATCAAAGAGCTGTGTGTGTAACTCGCTCCCTCTCTCTTCTCTTCCAGACTGAAAACTATTCATTTGATTCCAACTACGTTAACAGCAGAGCACATCTGATAAAAAGGTATATGGTTTATTTTCCTTCTTAATTTGTCAGCTCACACAGGGATTCATTCATAGCTTAATGGGTAATTTTATTAAGTCTTTTTTACACATATGTGGTCAGATACATACATAAGAAGCAGTTCAGCGGAAGGTAACAAAAATGGTGTAGGATTTACACCAAAAGACACATGAGAAGAAACTTGAAGACCAAATTGTGTGGACCCAAAAGGAAAGGAGGGACAGAAAGCAATATGATACATATTGAAATACTTGAAAGGTATAAATATTCAAACATCTTTATCAGAGATGAGGAAGCAGTAGAACTAGAGAACACAAATTGAGGTTGCAGGGCAGTAGGCTTAGGAGTAACATCTGGAAGTACTTTTTCACTGAGAGAATGGTGAATGCCTGGAATCCCTGCTCCCTCCCCCACACCACCACCACCACCACCACAGGGGACAAAAAAAGTGATAAACACAGAACATCCCTATACAGAAAGAGCTTGGAATCAAAAACAAAATTATATGACCTTCACACTTTAAACAGGGCATAGAGGGGGTGTAAGCTGCATAGAGCAGCAGGTTGGCTGCCTTGTTGGGTAGACTGGATGGACCATACAGGTCTTTATCTGCCATCATCTACTATGTTACTATGTAAGAGGCCTGTTATAAATTACCAACTGGCTTAAATGTATATGCATTGTCAAGAAAGTGTGGTATAGCTGGGGGCATGGTCTTGGTGAAGCATGGGAGGTGTTTGCAAGGAAATAAATTGATTATAAAATAAGTAACACAAGTATTAAACTTAGATTGTGAGCCTTCTAGGGACAGAGAAAGTACATGTATATAAATATGTAAACTGCTTTGGCTGTACCACAGAAAGGTGGTATATCAAATGCTTTACCCTTACCTTTCACATGTAATTGTAAACTTTACGGGTTAATATTTACACCTGCTCTCAAGGAAGTGTAAATATCTATGTCTGCATTCGAGGCACAATTTTTGCTTGTATTTTACAAAGGCACGTAGGTGCCTATATGTCTTGAAAAATAGCACCTAAACATGTCCTCGTAACCTAGGTACCCTGCATGCCCATCCTTCCAGATCTTTATTAAAAATAAGACTGATTTTAAATGCTCCCAGTTCTCGTTAAAGATGCCAGTTTGTTTTGTTTCACTTTGTCCTCCAGGAGATATCAAGGACTTGGTGTAAGCTTAAGAGCTTGTTACCTTGACAACTTTAATAAGCATTGCATATTCTGTTTGAATGCATGATAATATAAGGATGCCCCTCACTTTAGGAATGCTTTCTGTATTTCTGTACTTTGTTTTTGTTTTGCAAAGCTATAAGGAAGAGGGAAAGAGAGAGAGAGAGAGAGAGAGAGAGAGAGAGAAAGACAGAGTTCTTTTCTCACAATATTGAGTAACATGAACTGTTTTCAGGTGTCAGTGCTAGTCCTGTGCTCACTGTACTGCTGTACATAGTTCAGGAACTTCCATTGCCCTTATAGAGATTTGAAAATTATAACCAAATCTATGCATGAAACCCCATAGTGTTTTCTAGAATTAAGAAACCCCAATCCCATTCCCACCCTCACCAGAATAAAACTGAATGTAATTGTGGTACTTCAGGGGTTTTGCATGTTAACAGTGTTCCAAAGGACAGGGTGTAGCTTGGCTTTAAAACTGACCTCTTTAGCACTTTAAATAACCATAGACATTAGACAAGTGCGGTTTCATATTGCTGGTTTGTGGTATGGTGCAGGATGCAGGTAATTGTAATACTTATTACTGTGACTCCATACAGAGTGCTTCAGTAAATGATCTCCACCCAACCACTCCCTTAAAAAGCATTAACTTGCCCATCCAGCAGACAAAGGAAGCAATTTGGGTTTGTATAGCTTCCTTTATGCCAAGGGTATCCTTAAAAGCTTTGCAGGTTTTGATTAGCTACTGCTTTGGAGGACTATGGAAGAAAGGTTAATAAAACCACAGAGAGAGAGAGAGAGAGAGAGGTCAGGAGGGACTGTGGATAGCAAGGAGGGGGAAGACTTTTCCATACTCTTCTGGCCTGATGGAACAAATGGTCACATTATGAGTGATACTCAATTGATTTCTCTACATCAGATTTTCAAAGAGCAATGATTCTAGACAGGCAGCTGGCAGGTTATGTTTTCAAAATGCAAATAGAATTTAAAACCCATGTGGGAGGTAGCTAGAAGATGTGCTTATATGGCAGTTCATAAGAACTTAAAGAGCTACTCTACTGGGTCAGACTAAGGGTCCGTCTAGTCCAATATCCTGTTTCCAAGAGTGCCAATCTAGGTCTCATGTATCTGATAGATTCCCAAAATGTAGCAAGATTCCATGTTACAATCCCAGGGATAAGCTGTGGCTTCCCGTAGGTCTACTTTAACTGTTTATAAACTTTCCCTCCAGAAACATGTCCAAACCTTTTTTTAAACACAGCAGCACTGATATAAATATGTGAATGGCAGTATTTACTTATGTAAAATGCAAATAATGCTTCTAAAATGAGGGCCAATAAAGGACAATACGTTTAAACTCACAGATTCCCAAAACCACACTATAAAAGTTCTCATTCCTATCTTTGTCATCTAGTTTATTTTGTGCTGTCCTAATTTTTTTGTTCTCATCTTCATTCTCATTTTTGTCCTTACTCTTCTTCTTGGATGTCCTTTCTGTTTTCCTATTTGTTCTGTGCTTTTCCTTGGGGTGTGGATAAGCAAGAAAAATTCAGTTAGCTCTATTTTTTTTAACAGATTTTTCCTATTTTTCAGATTCTTTTTAGCTTAGTTTTACATGTTTAGTAGGAAATTTTTAGTGTGCACTAAATTGATTAAGTGCATACTAACTGATCAGTTAAGGCATACTAAGTTGATCAATGTGCATGAAATTTAGTGCACACAAAAAATTTTAAGGCACAGTAACAAGCCAGATGTGCACTAATGAATGCACACAGTGGCATAGCTATGGGTGGGTCCCATTCTTGGTTCAGGCCCATCCAGTGACGGCATCCCACATCAACATCTCTCTTCCTCTGTGGTGTCCCTGCATCTGCCCCCTGCCAATGAATTCCATCCCTCTCCAGTATACCTTACAGGCATCTCTGGCATCTGCAAACAGGGTTTCGGCATGGACCCTCCTGCGATTCCTGGGACACCTAGCTGCATCAGTCCACGTCATTCCACTAGCCAAACTATACATGCGGACAATCCAGTGGCAGGTATGCAGATGGAACCAGCACAGCTAGCTCTTGTCGTAGCTCCTTCTGAGTTGTGAAAACCGTTTGGAGCAGAATTGTGCGCACTTGCATTGTCTTCGCTGGCGAAGAGGTCGATCAGCAATGTGACCCATCGGTGGAATAGGTCCTGCGTAACTTCTGGATGGAGGGACCATTCGTGAGGGTCTAGTTTCCAGTTGAGGTTGTCCGCAATTGTGTTGTGAAATCCCAGCAGGTAGGTTGCTTGTAGAAGGTATCGCTTGGAGAGAGCAAGCTTCCAGATCCTACACTCCTCTCTGCAGAGGGGAAGGGAGCCCTTGCCACCTTGTTTGTTGATGTAGAATGTGGCGACCTGGTTGTCTGTCTGTATCAGAATGTTTTTGTTGGAGATCCAGTGAGCGAAGGCTTGTAGAGCATTTCTGATTGCTGAGCTCCAGAGGTTGATGTGATGGTTGGTCTTGGAGGAGGACCTTGTGTCTTTGGTTCTTAGATGGAGGAGATGGGCTCCCCACCTGAGCTTGGAGGCATCGGTGGTGACTGTGAGCTGGTGTTGGGTAGGCTGGAGGAATTTTCCCTTCTAGATATTGCAGTGATTTTGCCACCACCTGAGGGAGTTACGGGCAGATTGGGTGTTGGTGACCTTCTGGGACAGGGGTTGACTGTGCTGGTTCCATCTGTGTAGGTGCCACTGGAATGTCCGCATGTGCAGTTTGGCTAGTAGAACAATGTGGACTGATGCAGCTAGGTGTCCCAAGAAGCGCAGGAGGGTCCATGCCGAAACCCTGTTTGCAGATGCGATGCACTGCGCTGCGCCAGGTGTGATATTGCCTGTCCTCTAGGAAGGGACAGGAAGGCCTTGCAGCATTTCATGCAGATGTTCGCTACAATGAACTCTAGAGATTGAGTTGATTGCAAGTGGGATTTTTTCTCATTGATGAGAAAGCCGAGTGACTGGAGGACAGTGATAGAGGTATTGACTGCAGCTGCCATCTCCAGAGGTGAGAGTCCCATGAGTAGCCAATTGTCGAGGTAAGGGAAGACATATATACCAGCCTTGTGAAGGTGGGCTGCTGCCAGTGCTACACACTTGGTAAAGACCCTTGGTGCGGTGGAGAGTCCGATTTTGGAGGTTTCTTTCTATTTATACACATTAATCAGCAGTGCCTCTACTGGTGGTCAGATTAGCGCATGATATAATGGTCTTTCTCATCTGCAAAACTGAATGTGTGGGATTATGTATCAAAGTAAATATACCTCAAGCTACCACAAATATTTGTTCACAGTTTGAGGAAATAAAATACTGTGAGACTGAACATTGACAACTGTTTAGCTATTATATTTGGATTAGTAATCTAGAAATTATTATCATTTTGATGGTTCTCATAATTAATAGAAAAAATGCTCCAAATATTAAGAATAATTCTTGAGGATCCAATTTAGATATGTTCACCAATGCATTCCTAGATTTTTCTCTTTATAGTGCCTAGACTCGCTTCTCTTTCCACATTAGTACCTACAGAGTAAACAGGAAGGGTGAGGAGAAAGACCTAAAAATATTGCACATGTGCGCTGGCTAGAGACTGAGAAGGAAGCAGGCCAGCCTCTAAATTTAGCAGGACAAACAAAGAAAGATAAACATTTTCAGTTCAACACTGACAAATATAATTCAGATGATTGAAATAAAGGACCTGCCCTCTGATGAAGAGGACCTGTTTTAAAGCTTTTCTCAGAATTTCTCTAGGAGGCACTGTTGCTTGAACAAGGATAACTTTATTTATAAGGGAGCATATAAAACTGTGTTGATTAGTATATTCTCACAGTGCTCTGTGAAACGGAGAATGGCGCACGGGCCCCTTGGTTGCCATGGAAATGTATAAAATAGCTTTATGGTAAGTGCTTGCAGTTCTGCAGGCCTTGTGGTCTTCTCTGTAATTTTAATACAGAATATTAGACTATATATTGAATGATTTGAAGAGGCATCTTTCTAGATAATTATCACTGTATTTTCCCTGCGTATTATAGTGTAATAAATGATATGCAAATTTGTGAGCAGTAACAGCAACCATTAAGATTTCACCCTTGTATGAATTCACTCCTTTTGCATTTGTAATTTGTGTCCAATATCCCATTTTTTCTATAACTTGGTGCCGCTAGGTTAGCGCAGGAGCTCTTACCGCCACCTCAGTGGGTGGCGGTAAGTGCTCCCCCTCACGTGGCCACATGGTAAGAGCAATCTTACCGCATGGCCATTGCTATTTTCAGCCTTTTTTGCCTGCTGTGGTAAAAAGGGCCGCAGCATGTGGCAAAAACAGACCCCACCGCTAGCACAGGACTCTTTTTACCACAGCTTGATAAAAGGACCCCTCAATGCCCGTGCCTGTACAAAGCCTGGCACTGAAAATTTGGGTTTAACGCCGATGGTGGTCAGCAAAATGCTGATCACTGCCAGCTGAATATCGGGCCCTTAGTGAAATTTTAAGTGTAAATGTAGACACTGAACTCTAATAAATATTCAAAGATGCCAATTTAAGAGCATGACATAAAATTTAGGAGCATAAATCCTTTGAATGTTGGGTTCTTCATATTTAGGGCCCTGTTTACTAAGCAGCGTTATAGGCACGTTAATGTTTTTTAATGCGTGTTAACCATGTACATGCCTACAATATCCCTAGAGGCGCCTACATGGTTAGCGCGCATGCTAAGTGTAGACGCGCTAAAAACACTAACGCACCTTAGTAAACAGGGCCCTTATTTTGTCTAGAAAGCACAATGAAAGTAGGAATCTTCATTTTATTTACTTTGACTACTAGTTGCATTATCTTACATGTATTTATGCTGATAGCATTACATTTGGATGTAGGAGCTGGATTCTGGTTTTAGGCAACGTTAAAATATGCATAGAAAAGCGATGCCTTTAAGAGTTTGCTAGGACCTTTTGCTAATTCAGCACCATTTTGGTGTCTTTTGGACCTCTAGAAGCTGCAGGGAGCTTTCTTGGCTCACAGTTTATGGTCATGTGAAAAGGGGAGGTTTCTATTCTAATATGGCTTCCTTGCTTCTTATCATTGTTGCATAGGGCTGACAGAGTCTAAGGTGCTGTGCAAGGTAAATTGACATAAGTCAAGATAATGATACAGAGGGATGCCTTACATAAATTCTACAGCTACCTGAGACAAGAGTTCCCTGCACCCAGAGTCTCTTCCATTTCCACATAATGGGCACAAAGTGTTCAGTAATCCAAGCTTTCTGGGCATGTTTTGTGTTTGTGCAGTGGCTGGCTGCTGCGTCTGCTGTCAGACAGAGACCAGCCTGCTGGACTCCAAGCTTTTCAGCCTTTGCCTTGTGTTTGTACACTGTTGGCTTTGTTTGTTGTTAGACAGAAAGCATCTGCTGGACTTTCAAGCTTTTTAGCTGCCTCTCTGGTATTTGTGTACTGTCTGACTTCTGCATTTATTAGATAGCGAGCGCTGGACTCGGAGCTTAGTGCTCTTTGTCAGGAGTGTTTGCTGGCTGTCATATTTGCCAAAATTCTCTCCTTACTGTTGGGTACAGAATACTTTGCAGAAGTATTTTCAAACTAAGGCATTCACCCATTTAACTATGTGGATTCCAGCACTGAATATTGCCGGCACCCACATAACCCCTGGATCCTTCCCAACGCTGCCCCCGTACCACCCCTGACCTACCCACTTTTTTTAGGTAGTCTTTGGAGATATTTAATGGCACTGTCCGGTTAATGGGTCGATAATCAGAAGCACACGCAGGTGCTAGAGGCTGTTAGCACCATAATAGCACCTGCATTTGCTACTGCCCCATGATCAGAGCCCCTGAGCGCGTGAAAAAAGGTACTCGTGGGCTCTGAACGCAACTAGCATGCAAATGCACGCAAAACAGGGCTCTTAGTGCAAGAAGCTTGTAAAAGCATACTAATTGTATTCCTCCCCAATGATCAGCGAGCAGCGAGCCAAACATTGGTGCGCTGTCTGTTGCAAACCCTATGCCAGCTTGGAGCTGATGTTAGGGTTTGCAGACCATTGGGGAGGAATGGTGAGCCCTGTCCAGCATGCATTTGCATGGTAGCAGACCCCCCATTGCCCCCAATGCAGCGCCCCCCCCCCCTCGCAGGAGCAAGAACCTCAACCTGACACCCCCAATGACACGGGGGCTGGTGGTCCGGTGGACACAAGTTTGGGGGGGCTGGAGATCTGGTGGGTTTACAGCCTCTAACCCCCCCTACATGCTCACATCCTGGGATGTGCTGGGCGGGGCTTCACACCATATAAGGGAGGCTCCTGCCCACTTAAATCTCTTTGAATATCGGCCAGAATATGACTAATTTGGAATCAGTATGTAAAACAGTAAGTGATCCCCTAGTTTCCTTAGCACAATTGGCTAAATAGAAATTAGGTGCTTAAGTAATTGGTTAACAAGCAAAACATCTTGCAGAGTAAATCCGGAGGATAGTTTTGGCTTCTTGTCCTTCTTGTCCTATGTAAATGTCAAAAGGTTTTTGAGTGTGGTCTTCCTAGAAAAAGTTAATGGGAACTCATTACACCATGATGGAAAGAATTTCAGAGGACCTACAAGCAATCCATGCCCATCTGTCTATGAACTGAGGACTGGGTTGAGAACCATTAGTCTAGATAGATATATAACCATTTTTAAACATTTGGGGTTCGATCCATCCACTGTCAGACATACAGAGCCCTGTTTTACATTGAGATCAGAACTGAGACATCCCAATCGGGATTTAGAAAAGGATCTGCCAACGCAGGGCCTTTTCTAGAATAACCGTAGGAGTGCACGTGTATTCCTGTTACATGCAACGGGAACAAGCCTTTTTACAAATATACATGTTGAAAAACATGTACGCATGGACCCAGACACTTTCATCCTGAAGAATGTCGCAGCAAGATAGCTGAAATGTTGGTCAAGCACACTCAGACGTGGCACCAGCTGGATACCTGCAAGAATCGACGTGGTGGTTTCACAACTTCCGTATGTAAATGGGACCACTTCTACATGTACATTAGCTGTCTCATTTTACAAGCCTACACATGTAAGAGCTGCCAATTAAGTAACGAGGTTGCAATTTTAACATGGTTTGATTTTGGAGGAAGAAATAAACTGCATGGCATTAAGGAGAATCTATGTAAAGCCCTGGCCAAAATAAGCATGTAAAAAAAAAAAAGTACCTCTGCATGCCTTTCAGCTGTTGCAAAACCTGATGTGAATATTTTCCCCCATACAAATGTTACCCTTTCAGAACAGGGAATACAAATATAGGACCCGATGTTCGTCTGGTGGCACTCAGCATTTTGCTGACCACTGCCAGCTCCAAACCTGTATATTTAATGTTGGGGGTCCAAGAAAGCACAAAGGCAGACGGTCTGCAAGCTCCAAGATGGAAAATGTACAAAGCAGATCGTTAAGAACGTAATTTATTAATACAATTTAAAAAAACATATAAATACATATAAAAGATTAGCCCGACACAGGCCGTGTTTCGCCCAGCAGGGTCTGCTTCAGGGGCTACAAGAAATCATAACATAAATATAATTATTAAACAGTTGCTCTTCTAAAATCATAATAAAATAACGTGTATACATAATTAAAAAGACACTTACTAATCACACATAAAATGAAACGCATATAAAGGTTTGCTATAAATTATATATATACACATGTATATGTATATAGCACCAAAACCCACAAAGAAAAGGACATATAAATAAATATATATGTGTATACAGTCAGACAAGTATAATAAAATTCAGAAATACATGTATATATTAAAATAAATCAACATTCGATAGGGACATGTAAATGAATATATCTGTATATACTATCAGACTGATATAATAAAATAAATTACATATATATATATATTTTTTAAAAAACATTCAATCACCCGAAATAGTTCATTAATACATAAACGTTATATTTTAAAAAAACGTTATATTTTAAAATTCATTGTTTTTTTTTTACAGATATATTCATTTACATGTCCCTATCGAATGTTGATTTATTTTAATATATACATGTATTTCCGAATTTTATTATACTTGTCTTTTATATGTATTTATATGTTTTTTAAATTGTATTAATAAATTACGTTCTTAACGATCTATTTAATGTTGGGCCATGTCTAACATATAGCCAGTGAATTGTAATATTTATTCACCAGCCAAGTGCTGACTCTGCCCTTGGAACGCCACCAAAATAGCCAGTTTTCAGTTTGGTGCTAACCAGTTAAGTGCTGCTGAAAATGACTGGTTAGCTATAAACAATCAATTCAACTGGTCAGGAGCCATTTCTGGCCAGTTAAATTGCATTGAATATTGACCCCACCCCCACCCAAGCATTGCTGAAACCGTGTCCAAACCACGTCCCTGCATGGTACGAATCTCCATGTGTAAACAGTGGCATTCTGAAATTGATAGTTACACATGTTTGTGATACCACTATTTACACTTGGATATATTTCTAAAATAATGCCTAAATCTATATAGCCTTTAAAAGTTAAGGACTGCAGTACTTCTACTTAGGAGGAGTTGTCCAGCCAAGACCGCCCTGAGCATATTAGCAGTTTCATAGGTAAGTATATACTTATGTGTATACGTGGCAGCAAAGCAACTAAGGGCCAGATGCACTAAGGTCCTTGGAAGAGCCCTTCCCTTACCGATTCCATAGCGAATCGGTAGGGAACGGCCATGCATCAAGGAAACGGAATGCAAATGAGCTGCTCATTGTAGCTCACTTGCATTCTCTATTCCCTCGGAAGCCAGTCGGCTGGTTGGCCGGTCGAGCATGCACAGAGCAGCTAAGTGTTATGCTGGCTATTCTGCGCATGCCAAGGACGTCCATTATGGACGTCCTTCACTAAAAAAAAACAAACAAAAAAAGGACGTCTCTGCTGTGGCACACCTTCTCTCCCTGTAAGGCGTCCCGCCAGTGGCAAACTGCATCTGCAAGCCGGGGATCGGGGAACCGATCTTCTACTTTCCTCCTTGTCCGCAGTTCAGAACCTCTCTCTCAAGCCCCTCCACACCGTGTCATGAAACTCATACCTTGCAGCTATCGGCGGCTTCTGCTCCGGCCACCTTGTGATTGGCTGAGAGAGACCTGGAGGTGGAGCATAATCGAAAGAGACGTCCTTGCACCCATCACAAAAATCTGGGGGAAAAACATCCAAGGGTTCATCAGGGACGTCCTTTTTTAGTGAAGGACGTCCATGTTAGGCACTTTAGAAGGACGGCCCTGACGAGCACTTGGACGTGGCTAGGCAAAGGTTTCCGGCTGGTTGTTTTAGTGAAGGACGTCCATAAAGGATGTCCCTGACGAGCACTTGGATGCTTTTTTTTCTGATTTTTTTTTTTTGTTAAATTTATAAAAGTTTTTAGAGGCGAATAAATCTCGCGCAGCCCCAATGAGAGGTTAGGCAATCGGAAAACGGTAGTGCATCTCATTACAATACGATTTATACACATTGGGGTACTAATTTGCTCATCTGCATTCCGTTTTCGTTAGCTGTTACCGTGATCGGAAAATGGCTCGGAGAAGCCTTTTGTGCATGCCACGGTTTACTACTTGCTCGTTAATGGCTCGTTAAGTTTAGTGCATCTGGCCCTAAGTCCTCTTCTTTAATAGTGCACTGAAGTGGCATAGCTCATAAATGCAAGTGGAATGTTTACAGTTATGCATGCCCATTCTGCATTCAGAACAAGCACAGAACCACAATCAAACACCAGACAAACAGCACAGTGGAGGTACAGGGAATATAAACAGATGAGTAATATTTTAAGGTTTTTGTATTTGTATTATTGAATATTGTAAAACATATTGGTTATGATGTTTTGGTACGTCTTTGGTATCTTTTGTTGTTTATTATTTTATGCTATTTCTATTTATTTCTATATCTATTTTTAGACTCCTGATGCAGGCCATGTAAGCCGAAATACGGTCGTGTTGAGCCATATGAAGATTATTAATTAAAATATTTCCTGCCATTCTTGTCACCTCCACTGTGTTGTTTGTCCACCCCTACTGCATTTATACGAGCGAACCTATGCCAGGTCTATGGCTGGTATATCCATGGATGCGTATATGTAGGCACACAGATGTCTGATTACACTAATACAGTATTCTATGACATAATCCGTCAGCCCTTATGCCATTATAGAGTAAGCTGTCACCAGGGGCATAGCCAGACCTCGAGGTGGGAGGGGCCACAGCCCAAAGTGAAGGGGCACATTTTGGTCTGCCTCCCTGCCACCCCTCTACCGCCGCCCTGCTGACTCCATCCACCACAGCTGCTGCTACACATGCCTTGGTTGGTGGGGATCCCCAACCCCCACCAGCTGAAGTGCATTTTCCAGCGCTGGTCTCTGGCACCACTGCATTTCCTGCCCTGCTCTCTCTTTCCCTCACATCATGTCTGGCATGCTCGTTTTAATGAAATTGAGCATGCGCGCATGCTCAGTTTCACTAAAATGAGCATGCCGGATGTGAGGGGAAGAGAGAGCAGGGCAGGAAATTCAGCAGCACCAGTGACCAGCGCTTGAAAAAAATGCTTCATATGATGCACATACCCCCGCCAGCTGAAGCACCGCCACTGCTGCCACACATACCTTGGCTGGTGGGGGTTGGGGACCCCCGCCAGCCAAACCAGGGGCACAGATCCAGTTTGGGGGGCCAGGCCCCCATGGCCCCCCAGTAGCTACACCACTTGCTGTCACTGTGTGACATTGGGGCACCTAAAAAGGCGTTCTCACTTATAGAATTGCCCTTATAGATCCCACCCATATCTGGGCACCGTCATTGAATATCCAGATCTTTGATGGCTCCCAGAACTTACTGATATTCAGTGCCGGTACCTGGATAGCTATTTGAGCAAGTTAGGATTGCCCTGTATGTGGTTCTTCTTGCTCAGATAGTTATTGGGCACAGGCACTGAATATCAGCAGGGCCTGGATAATTACCGGCTCTGCTCTACCCCCAGACTACCTTGGCACTAGCTGAATTGTGCTGTGGCAGTCACACATGATATTCAGCAGCACTATCTAGTTAAGTGTAGCTGAATATTATGGGGGGGGGGGGGGAACAGATTAGCAGGGGTTAACTTGGCAGACGCTGCTCCTGCCCGATTAACTCCCTTTGAATATCAACCCTTTAGTGTGCAGTCAATCAGATTTTTAGTGTGTTAAAATGTGATAATGCACATTAGAAAGTGTTAATGTGTGAAATGAGCTAAAAAAAAACCTTGAAAATCTGGAAAAAAGCCAAATTAATCTGAAATTTTGCCCTGTGCACATCCCTAATTATTGGAGGTAAATATGAAATTACTTTATGAAAAAGAATATATTCCTAGAATTTTTTTTCAGAGAACTGTTTAATATCCGACCATGATTTTCTCTCAGAATTTGAATTTCCAATTATTTTGTAAAAATGAAATCCAAGCCTACAAACCCTGCCAAAAGATCACTCCATTTATTGTTAGATGCCATTTTTTTTTTTTTACTTGTAATACAAGAATAATTGAACTCAAGTGCAGAGTCAGGCAGTAATTCCATCACAGGGCTCTGGCAGGATTGCACTCCATCAAATGGAAGCTCAAGTAATTTATCATTGCCAGGGCTGTCCCAGGAAGAAACTCTGGACCTTTCACAACATTCATTTACATTTGAAACATGTGCTGTTTTGTTATAGTTTCTTATACTTGTTACCTCCAGGTTTTACCATCCTGAAACTGGATTGGTAAATTCACAGGGCCCGATATTTAGACTGAGGGAGGTAGCCAGGCTGACTCTCGCGGTTGGCACCAAGCCTGGATATTTAATGCCAGGTTATTTCTGGTGACCAGCATTGAATATCCAGGTGTTTTTTGGCTGGTTTCAACTTAACCGGCCAAGCTGATATTCAGCACTGGTTGGTTAAGTTGAAACCCGCCAAAGATAGGTCGCGAAACTTACCCCCCTGTTTACTAAGCCACTCCAACTGCTTCTGTGTGCTAATGCCGACACAGCCCACTCACTTTAATTGGACTGTGTCGGCATTGCCGCGAGGCAGCTGCTAGCACAGCTTAATAAAGGGGTTAGCTAGCAATGTGCTGAATATTAGCGGATAGATGGTGATATCACGCAATATAACCGGCTACCTGCTAAGCGCTAACCAACAATATTCAGCGGGAGATAACCAGCGATCTCCCACTGAATATTGCCAGATAGCCAGTTAAGTGCAATTTAACTGGCTAGGAGCCATCCCTTGTCCTTCCCCAAGGTTTAATCTGTTCTTTAGCCTATCCAGAATCAGCCAAGATAGATGCTTCTCACTCAAAGGTTTTGCAGCATAGTTTAGCACAAACACAATGTCCATCCTAAGAAGCCACCAGTCTGGTCCAGGCAGCTAAAGCAGAATTTCAATAGGCCAAAAGTTTGCTATGTAACAGCCATAATGGACTTGTGAACATGATGGAAGGAGGAACAATATAAACAACCAGGGGTGTAAGACTTTGATCATCACCTACAAAAGGAGAGCTTGATTTATTGCATAGAATATCTGGCCCAAATAATATGAAAACCAACAGTAATAGACATTTCTTTAACACCCCACAAATCTTCTCTCTGAGCTACACCTACAGAGTTGTATTCCGTTTAAGGATTTCTGTGAGTCGTCATATGAGTGTAATCTTAAGGGGAGGTTATGCATGCAAGAGTTCGCATGTATGTGTATGTACAGTGTGTCTCAGGAGCAGTGGAACACCTTTTTGCTGAGAGGAGTCAGATAAACCAATCTTTGGTCCTGCCTCCAGGGTCTTTAGTTGCTGATGTTGTGCTGGTCAAAATATTAGTAGGGCCATGGGGCAATAACCCACACAATTCTGCTGCTTATGGTTTGCTTACTGCTATGGCATGTGTGTAAGAGAGAATGTACCTATGATGTTAAACAGCAGGGATGTCTGATGTGAGTGTGTGTGTGTGTGTGTTTGGGAGGAGGGGAGAGGTTCTGTGTGTATCACAGACCAAGGAGAGGGGTATTGGATACATAGTGAAGGTGTAGATGAGGGAGGGGGGTCTGATCTGGGACAGTGATGCAGTGGGGGCTCCTCATTTTGGAATGCAGGGATGGTGTCAAAAGTGCAGTGGTGTGTTCAGGAGAACACTCCACTCCATTTTACTCCCTCCTCCTCTCCTTTCTGCCCCCACCATGGGCAGATAAAGCCTTTACTGAGTCTGGGGCACTGGCAGAAGGTAAGCGTGCCACCACGCAATCTCACTATTCAATCCCCCATGCAGCCCCAGGAGAAGCATTCAAGTGCATCATCTCCTGGTGGCACAGTATGAGCCATGAGGTCACTTGGATTTTATTGTGAGACTTAGTCCCTTGGCAGCAGGAGATGATGCATTTAATCATTTTTCCTGCAACTGGGTTGTACAGGGTACTGAACAAGATTGGGAGGTTGTACAGCAACAGTGATTTAGCCAATACAGTATCTGCCATGCTCACCTCTATGCAGTATGCTGCCACTACTACCACTTCTGTCCCCTAAATTTTGGTTAAAAGAGAACCCTAAGTGCAGTCAACACAGTGGCAGGCCTCCACGTCCCTTTCAGTGGGGGGGTCGAGGGCTCTTTACTGGGCTCGTGCAATGTTGGTTGTGCCCCTGGCTATTTGCCTGCCGTTCACACTGACGGATTAGCCCACATACTGCAACATTGTAGCTTATGATGTCAATAAATGTGCATCTATATGTATGCAGTCAAAGGGTGCCTATTCTATAATGGAAAATAGGCACCTACTTTCCTTTATAGGACACTAGTGTAAATGCTTACATATATGCATACGCGCTTAGGCGCAAGCACTTACAGTGGGGGAAATAAGTATTTGATCCCTTGCTGATTTTGTAAGTTTGCCCACTGACAAAGACATGAGCAGCCCATAATTGAAGGGTAGGTTATTGGTAACAGTGAGAGATAGCACATCACAAATTAAATCCGGAAAATCACATTGTGGAAAGTATATGAATTTATTTGCATTCTGCAGAGGGAAATAAGTATTTGATCCCCCACCAACCAGTAAGAGATCTGGCCCCTACAGACCAGGTAGATGCTCCAAATCAACTCGTTACCTGCATGACAGACAGCTGTCGGCAATGGTCACCTGTATGAAAGACACCTGTCCACAGACTCAGTGAATCAGTCAGACTCTAACCTCTACAAAATGGCCAAGAGCAAGGAGCTGTCTAAGGATGTCAGGGACAAGATCATACACCTGCACAAGGCTGGAATGGGCTACAAAACCATCAGTAAGACGCTGGGCGAGAAGGAGACAACTGTTGGTGCCATAGTAAGAAAATGGAAGAAGTACAAAATGACTGTCAATCGACAAAGATCTGGGGCTCCACGCAAAATCTCACCTCGTGGGGTATCCTTGATCATGAGGAAGGTTAGAAATCAGCCTACAACTACAAGGGGGGAACTTGTCAATGATCTCAAGGCAGCTGGGACCACTGTCACCACGAAAACCATTGGTAACACATTACGACATAACGGATTGCAATCCTGCAGTGCCCGCAAGGTCCCCCTGCTCCGGAAGGCACATGTGACGGCCCGTCTGAAGTTTGCCAGTGAACACCTGGATGATGCCGAGAGTGATTGGGAGAAGGTGCTGTGGTCAGATGAGACAAAAATTGAGCTCTTTGGCATGAACTCAACTCGCCGTGTTTGGAGGAAGAGAAATGCTGCCTATGACCCAAAGAACACCGTCCCCACTGTCAAGCATGGAGGTGGAAATGTTATGTTTTGGGGGTGTTTCTCTGCTAAGGGCACAGGACTACTTCACCGCATCAATGGGAGAATGGATGGGGCCATGTACCGTACAATTCTGAGTGACAACCTCCTTCCCTCCGCCAGGGCCTTAAAAATGGGTCGTGGCTGGGTCTTCCAGCACGACAATGACCCAAAACATACAGCCAAGGCAACAAAGGAGTGGCTCAGGAAGAAGCACATTAGGGTCATGGAGTGGCCTAGCCAGTCACCAGACCTTAATCCCATTGAAAACTTATGGAGGGAGCTGAAGCTGCGAGTTGCCAAGCGACAGCCCAGAACTCTTAATGATTTAGAGATGATCTGCAAAGAGGAGTGGACCAAAATTCCTCCTGACATGTGTGCAAACCTCATCATCAACTACAGAAGACGTCTGACCGCTGTGCTTGCCAACAAGGGTTTTGCCACCAAGTATTAGGTCTTGTTTGCCAGAGGGATTAAATACTTATTTCCCTCTGCAGAATGCAAATAAATTCATATACTTTCCACAATGTGATTTTCCGGATTTAATTTGTGATGTGCTATCTCTCACTGTTACCAATAACCTACCCTTCAATTATGGGCTGCTCATGTCTTTGTCAGTGGGCAAACTTACAAAATCAGCAAGGGATCAAATACTTATTTCCCCCACTGTATGTCAGCCATAGAGCCGGTGTAAATGTGTTCACCTCAATGCCGAGATAGGTGTGTAGGTTATAATATTCTATAAGCTACGTATGTAAGTGTTAGCCCTGCCCCATGCTCCGCCTGCATGTTCACCTACCTGTAAAATATGCGCTATGTAAGAAACAGGTTTTTTGTATGCACACATTTGTAAGTATATACCATTATTTTAATCATTTAGATACGTATATACCATTATTCTAATCGGGTGCATAATTACCTCCTAAGGGCCAGAAAACTCTGTGCGGAATAAATTTCCACCCAAGTGTTTTCTGTAAGCAGTTATATTTAGTTGATATCACAGCCATTAAAACTATATGTATCCATTTACACCGAGGGAAATGTGGTGTAAATGCTGGCATGTAGATTTAGGCGCACAGGGGCATATTCTATACAGTGCACATAAATTTAGGAAGGCCCACAAAATACCTATTTCCCTGCCCATCGCCATGCCCCTATTTATTTATTAAGATTTTGCTCACACCTTTTTCAGTAGTAGCCCAAGGTGAGGTGCATTCAGGTATTTTGGATATTTCTGTCTGAGGAGGGCTCACAATCTAAGTTTGTATTTGAGGCAATGAGAGGGTTAAGTGACTTGCCCAAGATCACAAGGAGCAGCAGTGGGATTTGAACTGGCCACCTCTGGATTGCAAGACCAGTGCTGTAACCACTAGGCCACTCCTCCATGCGTTAGAATTAGGTGTGATCATTTCAGAATACACTTAGCAAGTTGTGCTCGTAATTTCTAATTATTGCCAATTAGTGCTCATTATTGCTCGTTAAGATCTGTTATCAACTCTGATTAGCATGTTAAGACAATTAAGTTGCGCGTGTTGTTAAAGAATACACTTGGATTTTGGTGTGGAATACTAGGCGCGATATGTAGAATCAGGGGATAAGTGGGGATTTTGTACTATGCCACTCTGACCGAGATTTTGTAGTCAAGATGAAATGCTCAGGGAGTATACGCTTCATGGGTGCTGCGACTTAGCTCATCTTCTCAGTCCTTCTCAGGTGTATATCAAAACTGTGACAAAACCTACCATTTTTATATTTTTCGTTTTATCACCTTCAGTAAATCTCACTTAATTTTGTCCATTCAAGTGAATTTGGAAATTGGTTCCAGCCATTTAACACAGCAAAGTGAGCCATCCTCAGTTGTCTTACTGTATATTTAAATGTGTTTGAGGTTTGACTCAGGAATAATATGGAGAAAGTGTATGGTAAAAAGCAGGTGCACTTTCACTGTAAAGCAAATGTAAGGGCTTGTGTTTACTAACTTTAAAAGATATCAGCATAGTTCATATACTGGAGGGCAGCCGCCATGGCAGTGCAAAACGCAGCAGATACATCGTTGATTCTATGAGTTGGGACTTCAGCTCTCAGGATCACTAGAGGCTGAGGATGCTGTGAAAGTCTGAACTCTTACCCTTGGGGGAGTAGGAGAGGGAGGGGGAATCACAGTCATTTGCTTAAGGGTCACACCTAGTGGGCGGATTCAGAGCCCATGATAGTAGGTTAATGGAAGAAGGCAGGGTGAATGGCTTCCAGCCAAGGCTTGTCACTACAGTGACTAGGCTATACATGTTGCTTGGGATATAAAATGGTGTAAAAGTTTCCAGGTAGCTTCCAATGAAAGCTTACGATACCAGAACACAACCTCTGGTTGTGACTTACAAGAGACCCGAAGAAGTAGAAATCCCTCAAAAGACCAGCTCAGCATTCATTACCTCAAGGATTTCTTTTGCTGTATTGTAGTAAAGTCCTTCAGTTTTTGGTTTTTTTTAATAATCAGGTGATTGATATATGAGTTCTACAGTCCTTGAGTATATTCACCCTCTGTTATAAACTTTCAATATCCGAGTGGCACCTTTCCTGTGCAACTGTTCCTTGAAGAGAGAAAGTTCACTTAGACCTGTAATGTAAGCTATTTGCTCATTTCCTGCCAGGTGGACTTTCTGTCCCCTGGCCTCTTTCATTTCCTGTGAAGTACCTAGGGCAAGGTGGCAAAACCTTTCAAGCTTCATAAATGTATGTGAATTTGAAATGTTGACAAGGCAGTAGAACTTCATTCCTGGCCAGTTAAATAGCACTGAATATCAGGCCCCTTGTTTCCAGTAAGGATTTCAAAGCTCCTTGGACATCCCCACCATTATAAATCCAAGAATATTAAGATATCACTCTGAATGAATCTTGTTTTTGATGAGCTTGAATACAGCATAAACTATGAAGAACAACTTAAGAATACAAGTGATGTGGTCTGTTGCAGTTAGTATGCCTTCATACTTTAATAATGTAGGAAGAAGTAACATAACCTTGATGACAAGAAAAAGGAGAGCTATAAATAAGACGAACAGGAAAGATGATTTGCGAAGGAACACATTGCATAGTCTCTTGAGGTGCTAACATTGAGGTCTGTAGGTTTTAGTATGTGCAAAGTCAAACCCTTAATGGCCTCAGTAACCACAATGAATATGCATGAGCTAAATCTGCCTATTGGATACCCAGTATATGCAAATCTGTCTTATACATATTAATTGTGTATATCCTGAAAACTTTGCTGGCTGTGGTGTCAGGAGAACAGGCTTGGGAATCACTGTTCCAATGTACCCAATTTTGCTTTTTATTAGCAGCAAGTTGGGATGGAGCAGCACTACTGAAAGTCTTGACTGGCCAGTAGTGGTAGTGGCACTTTCAAATGATATTTGAACTTGAAATTGACTTTAAGGTTTGTTTTGCCTAAACAAAGCACCTATTGGGGAGGGCCCATCTGTCTGTCTCTCCATGTGTACATACATGGAGAGACAGACAGATGTGCAAACTAACATACATGTTCCAATAAAGGGAACCTCCTGCAGCAGCCAGTCATGAAGAAAAGAGCAGACTGGTGGGGATCCCAAGCCCCACCAACAGTAGAAATAAAAATGGTTTAATGGTGCCGAAGAGGAACAGCACCTGCCAGGGGAACCCCCATCCCAACAGCAGAAGAAGGAAGGAAAATGGAGGTGGTTCGGAAAAGTAGCTATCAATGGGGACCACATCCCCTGCTGGAAGAGGCGGATAGAAAGGCTGTATCATGGTGAAGATCAGCAAAGGCTGCTGGCCAGAGATCTCAATAGGCACTGAGGTACTGGTACAGTAAAGGAAGGAAAGGTACAGCAAAGGAAGGAAAATACTGAGTGAAGTGGAACTGGTAGATGTGAATTGCTTGTTTACATTTTCCAAAAATTCAAGGACTATGTAGCACGCAATGAAGCTACTATGTAGTAAATTTAATACATATCAGAGAAAATATTTCCCTAGTCAACATATAATTAAACTCTGGAATTTGTTGCCAGAGAATGTGGTAAAAGCAGTTATTAGTAGGGTTTAAAAAAAGGTTTGGCAAGTTCCTAAAAAACAAGTTATTAAGATGGACTTGGGAAAATCTACTTCTTATTTCTAGGATAAGCAACATAAAATCTATTTTACTCATTTGGGATCTTGCCAGGTACTTCGACCTGGATTGGCCACTGTTGGAAACAAGATACTGGGATTGGTGGGCCTTTGGTCTGTCCCAGTACGGCAATGTTCATGTACTTATGTATTTATAAGACTGAGGTAGTGCTGAAGAAGAGGAGCAGCTGCTGGCAGAATTCATCTAGGCATTGATGACTGTGAAGATAATCATAGTCTGTCACCAGGAGCCCCATCCGTTGCTAACAGAGTAAAGTACAAGGTTGTGGCAGCAACAACTGCCAGTAGGGACTCTATCCCCCACCAGCAGAAGAACTGACCACTACTTTAGTGCCCGTTAGTGGGGGATGAGGTCCCCACAAGCAGACACTAGTATAATCTTCACCATGGATCCAGTGAGGTTGATGTATTCCTTTGCTGATGGGGAACCTGCAGAAAGTTGGGAGTAAGGGAGAATGGGCAGGGGGAGAGTTCTGATGGAAAAGGGAAAGGACAGAGTGTGAGGGTGAAGGGAAAAAGTAGGAGATTGAGGAGGGAAAAATTATGGAGAGGGAATGGAGGGCAGTGGGGTCAGTGAGATATGGCAGTGGAATGAAAAGACTAGGGGATGGAAAAAGAAAGAGAATATGAAGGTGGCTAAGGGGGAAGAGCTGGAAGAGAGAGGGGAAAGAGAGAATATAGGGTGAGATTGTGGGCAGGGGTGGCAAGATTGTGGAATGTGGAGGATTTGAATGCTTGGGAGGAAGAGGGCCATAATGCCTTCATGCCAAAACATACACACTACCCACCTTTCACCCCACCCCACCCACATGTGTGTGTGCACATGCTTCCCACCCACCCACCTACAGTGTGTGTGTGTGTGTGCACCCTCACCTACTTCCCACCCCACCCCTCATCCACATACAGATACACACTCCCCACACAAAGTCACATTCCTCCAAACACACAGCCACACCTTCACACACACAATCACATACCTTCCAGCCCCCCCCCCATATGATACCTCCCATACACCCAGCTGTACACACTACCAGATCCCCTATACACATCCATCCTCACACTATCACCACCGACAGACATTCACCCTCCCACACATACCCCACACTGTACCTGCACACACATCCCACCCACAACACCCCCCTCACATACACATTCACCTACACATCTATGCCACACATCTGAACCCCCAACCCAACCTACACATTCCATAAACACCTACCCCATCCCTCACATACACACCCTACCCCACACCCCAAATCCCAACCCCCCCCCACATACACTCCAGATCTCCTCCCCCCACACCACTGCTCACAGCCTCCCCTCCCCCTGCCCCCTACACAGACCAACTCATAGGGGAACTTTATAGCCCCTGTTACACTGAGACACACTTTGCCATATGTCTTCATACTTGGTTTCCTCACAGATATGAATGAGTTTGCAAATGGAAGAAAGAGGAAATGCACCATTATGCCACACTATAAGAGTGCACTTGCAACGTGTTATAGCTCATGCTTACGATGTGTGTTCTCATTATCCTTTTAGATCGACTATAATTACCAAATTCTAATAAGATTGCATCTTGCTCTAATTCACTTAGAAATAAAGCTTTTCAAAGCATGCTGTGTAGAAGTAGGTCACATTTCACATGCTTCAGAAAGACAGATGATGGTAACCAAAACAGGTTCTCCTCTATTGTTTTGATTATTTTTTTGTATAGCTAGCTAGTTTTACGCATGGTTGCTGGCACATTCCACATGAAGGGCTAGAAACAGTTACATGAACATAACGTATTCTGTGTAATATGAGTTGTGTACAGTCAAAATAATTTTCACTTGTTTTGTTTCTGCTTTTAATTTGTTTCATTATTTTTGTGTATATGTTATTTTGGTGTTTACTTAAATTTTTAAGTGCACTAAAACCTTTTTAGTGCATGTTAACATGTAACGATGTGCACTAAAATAGGTTTAGTATGCATTAAAAATTATACTATAGTGGAGGGCAATTCTATAAAGGGGCACCTAGAGGACACCTAATTGGAGCCTATTCTATAAAGAAAAACAGGCACCTACTTTTCTTTATAGAATATTATCATAACGAGGTATTTATGCCTCAAAGCCATTGTGTAAATGCTTGTGCCTAGATGACAGAGATGTGTGTATAATTTATAGCATTCTATACGTTATATGTGTAAGTGTGAGTCCCACCCGTACTCTATCTAGAATCTGCACATTGTATGCTTACTTGTAAAATATGTGCAATGGAAGATATTTGGTTATGTAAAGAATAGCGCTTAGGTGGAATTTTATCATTTACACATGTACATGTTCACATATGGGACAAGATTCTGTAAATGGTGCCCAAATTTGAGTGCCTAAAAACCGAGCACTGAGCGCTATTCTATAAACGGAGCTTAGAGTAGTGCCAGGATCCGTGCCCCGCTTCGGGTGCGAGGATTTACACCAAACAAAACTTAGTGTAAATCCTTGCGCATAAGTTAGGCACGGATCCCTCAAATTCTAGGATACTGCATGTATCTTTAGTGAACACTCCTAACCTGCCCATGCTCCTCCCATGACCACGACCCCTTTTCAGTTGCATGCTAAAACATTTACGTGCGCATCTTTATAGAATAGCGCTTAGCAGGTTGAGTGCAGAAATCCACATTGTTGCCAATTAATGTCAATAATTGATTGTTAGTGCCCAATTATTGGCACTAATTGGCTTGGTACTCAATTAAATTGTTCATGCAGATTGAGCACATGCCCACATTTTGCATGCAGTCATGAGCGCCATATATAGAATTCGGGGGATGCTGGTATGCTAGTCATTTGTTTTATAGAATTACCACTTAAATAGTTAAGGGACAATTCTACAACTGGGCACCTGCATTTAAGTATCCCAAGGCTGTGCAGAAAGGGCCTCTTCTATAATGGCACCTGGGTGCAATATAGAATATTTGTCTAACCCGGCATCAGTGTGCCTACAGCCATAAACCTGGCATAACTGTGGTTGCCTAAGTGTGTCAGGAATGCAGGCAGACTATAGTATTCTGTAAGTTACATGCATAAATGGGATCCCCGCCCCTGCTGCTCCAAGGTGTACACCCTCATGTATTAGTTAGATGTTCTAGTACAGAATAATCACTACAGAATCTTCTCCCAGGCCTTTAATGGAAGAAGTAACTAACTTGTTAGTTACACACATACACACACACACACACACACACACACAAACACAAGGAGTGACACCAGCTGCACATACTAAAGCAGGACATGTTTACCCCCTCCTACCCTAGCTAAGATAATATTGAAGCACCTTTTTGACCTCATGTGCAACTGTCTTTAAATTAGTCACCTTACTCTAACTTATCTATGTGTTCTTTCTTTGCTTATACCCTATGCTGTCTATGAAAATGTTTTATTACGTATTGTGTTGACTTTGTAATATAACATTCTATTCTATACTTTGTATTGTTGCTTGAATATTTTTATTGCTGTAATTGTCTATTGCTTACGTTTGACTTATTCTTGTTGTACACCGTCTTGAGTGAATTCCTTCAAAAAGGTGGTAAATAAATCCTAATAAATAAATAACGCTAAGTTGTCACTTTTGTGCATAACTGTGGTTGCCTAGATTATACAATAGAATTGCCCTTTTAACGCACGGTAAAGCACACGAAATGAAACAAACAAATGATAGCACACCCATAATATTTAGTTAGAAGTTTGTGTTTGTGTTTTTATTTCGACTTTTTAGGGTTGCGAGATCATTTCTAGCAAAAACAGACCTTATTGTGTGAGAATTAACCTGACAGTAAAACGTTCTTCCTCCTTAACCCAGCAGTTCAACATTCAAGGACTTGGAGGGCAATAGTCTCAAGGACAGTGGACATGAGGAGAGTGACCAGACAGACAGCGAGCATGACGTCCAGCGAGGCCTGTACTGTGACACTGCTGTCAACGATGTGCTTAACACCAGTGTGACTTCCATGGGATCACAGGTCCCTGAACAAGGTACGTTGCCTTAGCAGAAATCGGATAAAGGAACTCTGCAAGAAGAGCCTTTTACTTGTAAATCATGGAGAAAGTCTAACATGACCTTGTGTTTGTACATATGAAAGGCTGTGGATTATGGTTAGGCATACATTCACCGAGTTCTGAAGGTTAAGCACACATATCGGAATGAAGGTCAGAATGATATGATGTGAATGTATGTCCACAGGCTGTTCATCTTTTCTTTGGATGCCTGCAGGGGCAAGATTGGAGGAGATTGCAGCTGACATGTGAGAAAAGTTCAAGTTTTAAGACTCTGTCTTTAGTGTGTAAGGTTTTCTGCTTGGGGCATGATTTTGTACCAATTTCTCCCTTCTGCTAATGTTCCAGTTGTGAATGTCAGTCTCAGTCGGCTCATACTCATTACAGATATTTGCTATCTTTAAAATTTGAGAATAAAGAAAGGAATTGGATTATTCAAATGAGTTAGACCATTCATCAGGTAATAGATGCAGGCCAACCATTGAGATGAGATCATTTATTGCAGTCAGATCAATTAAAAGACTCAGATCAATCCAGGAGGATCATAGTTTTTTCAATGAATTAATCAAATAAGGTTAAATATCTGAATAGAACATTTGACAAAGTATACCTTTATGTCCATTAATGTCCACCATGAGGCTTGCTTCCTTGGCTGTGTATTGTTATCCCTCCATATCTCTAGAATTCCTAAACAAACCTCTGGTTCTACTTCTGAGTTTGCCTAGATAGATGCCAGATCAGACACAGACAGCATGAACAGAAACCCTTTTGCTTAATTTAAGTGCAAGCTCCCATTTGTGTTTGGAGTAGATGTGGTTTTAATGTTTTACTGATGCAAACATTCTATGCAAATATCTTGTCTTTTTCAATTAAGAAGTTTGAATTCATCTTGGTGCTTAGGCTTAGTGAAGCCTCAGGGTGCTTGGATCTGTCTTGAGATAAGCTGTAGCTGAGGCTCAGCTGGAAGCTCCACTGCTGGAAGACTTCACAATGTGAAAATCAAATTCAATGATATGTGCACGGGTCTGTAGCTGTTTAATTCGATTCACGGTAAACAAACATCATTAAAAGTCTTTGTTGTGATTTCATAAATGAATCAGATAGAAAAACTGAAGTTTTACAGTGCACGTCTCCCAATATCGCATGCATTATGCATGTTTAAATATCTCCAACTGGAAAACATTGCTGCCGAATTTGGTTGAACTGGCACTTGCTAAATGGCCATTTTTAATTTCTTAAAAATCTGGAATCTTGCGGAGATCATTTATCAGCACTGCAGTGCTTGTAACACTAATTGACGATTGGTGACATGTAATGAAAATGTCAGATTACCTCATTATGATAGAAGATGCAAAAATTAAATTTTAATGCATCAAAGCAATGTCAGGTTGGCTGTCAGAGGTCTCACAAGATGTCATAGAATTCAGAGGGATACTCTGCATGGATTTTTTTTTTTATAACAAAACACATGCTTTCTCTTTGATTTTGAAGGATTTGTTTAATAAAATTCTCACTAAAATAACAGATGATGCCTGGCAAAGATAATTCTAATCTACTGCCATTTTAAAAAAACTTTTTATGTATGTATTTCTTTATTTTGACCTGCAGTTCTCTGCTTCTTCTGGTTCTTGCAAGTCACTGAAAACCAGGCTGAAAAAAGCTGCCATTCATTCATGCTACCTGGTGATTTTCCACCTCCTGCCTTCTTTTTTATATTTCTGTCCTCCTTCACACACCTTTTAAAAAATTTATATTTGAATAACTTTATTGAATGCTCAACATGAACAATAAAACTGCAGTGCATACTATTTTCCCTTGATTCTATACATACTGATGCAGCCTTTGGAGTGACATGGTTGGGCAGGAGGATATGTATTTTGGCCTCCTTTGGAACCTACTGACCAAGAACCCCACCCCCCTTGTCCTTTGCAGAAGCCAGCCTTGGCTTATTTAGGGAGTGTAAGTCTTGATCCAGGAATTAAACTGGAGCCTTCTACCTTGAAGCTCACAGCACCTGCCATGTGAACTATAGGACCAGCCTCTATTGCCCTTTTCATTGCTGTTAGCTGTTTCAGCTTTTGTTTTCACTGCTTTGTGCAATGGAAGAACATAAATAGGGGAGACAAATCAAATTCTAGGACTGATTTTCTCAGCTTATATATTTTTTTGGTCATCTTCCAATTTGCTAGATGGTAACTAGTTGCATGCCGGTCTTTGGAGGAAACAGCAAACATAGCTACCTTTACATACAATGGAGCACCGCAGTTTCATTTATAGAAACAGAATTTGATGACAGATAAGGGCTGTAAAGAGTCATCTAATCTCCCTGCTTTCATCACCATAGACGCTTCTTTGAATTTAGGGATCCTCTGTGTTTGTTTTTATGATAGCCCTTTCTAAGCAAATATTTATAGTGAATAAGAACACTGTTTTTAATTAGAGTAGAATGGATGTCAAGGAGTGAAATTATAATGTCACTCCATCACCAATGCACACCTAGGTCATTAAACTTTTTTCCTCAATTAAAATGGTACTTTTCTACAATTGAGTGACAGTTTGTTAACCATAGGCTTAAGCATTAAATATGGATATGGGGAAACCTTAAAATGGCTGGTTGAGGAAACACTCATGGCCTGATATTCAGAAGTACCTATCCAGATAGTAGAACCTGCTCTCCGGATAACTGCTGCTGACCGGGACTATTCATTCATATTCAGGAGCACTATTCAGGTAGGGTGTAATTCTCTACAGACCACCTAATGATGTGTGCATAAGAGCAAATTCGATATCAGCAATTACGCACAGTGACTGGTGTAAATGCTCATACCCAGGAGCGGCCCAAGACAATCTGCCGCCTGAGGCAAGAAATGAGCAGCAGCCCTGGCTTCTCTGCCACTGCCCCCCCCCCCCGCCCTTCACACCCCAACACCCTTCCCCAAAATGACCTTTTCTATTCTATTTTTGTTTTTTAAAAGACGGCGGCAGCAGTGCTACTACTACTACTACTACTATTTAGCATTTCTATAGCGCTACAAGGCGTACGCAGCGCTGCACAAACATAAAAGAAAGACAGTCCCTGCTCAAAGAGCTTACAATCTAATAGACAAAAAATAAATAAAGTAAGCAAATCAAATCAATTAATGTGAACGGGAAGGAAGAGAGGAGGGTAGGTGGAGGCGAGTGGTTACAAGTGGTTACGAGTCAAAAGCAATGTTAAAGAGGTGGGCTTTCAGTCTAGATTTAAAGGTGGCCAAGGATGGGGCAAGACGTAGGGGCTCAGGAAGTTTATTCCAGGCGTAGGGTGCAGCGAGACAGAAGGCACGAAGTCTGGAGTTGGCAGTAGTGGAGAAGGGAACAGATAAGAAGGATTTATCCATGGAGCGGAGTGCACGGGAAGGGGTGTAGGGAAGGACGAGTGTGGAGAGATACTGGGGAGCAGCAGAGTGAGTACATTTATAGGTTAGTAGAAGAAGTTTGAACAGGATGCGAAAACGTATAGGGAGCCAGTGAAGGGTCTTGAGGAGAGGGGTAGTATGAGTAAAGCGACCCTGGCGGAAGATGAGACGGGCAGCAGAGTTTTGAACCGACTGGAGAGGGGAGAGGTGACTAAGTGGGAGGCCAGCAAGAAGCAGATTGCAGTAGTCTAAACGAGAGGTGACAAGGGTGTGGATGAGGGTTTTGGTAGAGTGCTCGGAAAGAAAGGGGCGGATTTTACGGATGTTGTAAAGAAAGAAACGACAGGTCTTGGCAATCTGCTGGATATGAGCAGAGAAGGAGAGAGAAGAGTCAAAGATGACCCTAAGGTTTCGAGCTGAGGAGACAGGGAGAATGAGAGTGCCATCAACAGAAATAGAAAACGGGGGGAGCGAGGAGGTGGGTTTGGGGGGGGAAAATGAGAAGCTCGGTTTTGG
This sequence comes from Microcaecilia unicolor, assembly GCF_901765095.1. Taxonomy (NCBI): domain Eukaryota; kingdom Metazoa; phylum Chordata; class Amphibia; order Gymnophiona; family Siphonopidae; genus Microcaecilia; species Microcaecilia unicolor. The sequence continues at coordinate 76,474,173 of NC_044037.1, forward strand.
TCATATTTAATTTCAGGTGGCATTGAGACATCCAGACAGCAATGTCAGACAAGCACGCTGAAACTTTGGTTTGGATGCAAGGTGAGATATCAGGGGTAGAAAGGTAGATTTGGGAGTCATCAGCATAGAGATGGTAGGAAAAGCCATGGCTCCCATAGGCTGCCCTGCTGCCGGTCCAGGCTCCTACTCTCTACTGCGGGTGGCCCGCCTCTGTGATATAATTTCCTGTTTCATCAGAGGCAGGCCACCCACAGTAGAGAAAAGGAGCGAGGACAAGTGGCAGGGCAGCCTATGGGAGTCGCTGCCACCATCTTCTTTGGAAAAACAAGAACAGAAAAGAAAAAGGTAATTTCAGGGAAGGGGGTTGGGGAGGGATGGGCAAGGGGCGATGCTGCCTCACAAGAATGCCGCCTGAGGCCCCTGCCTCTGGTGGCCTAATGGTAAGGCCGCAACTGTTTGTACCTAACTGTTGTCAGTTAGGCATCTAACTGATAGTATTCTATAACCCACATACATGATTGCTAGGCATGCCCCTCCCAGGTCCATGCCCCCTTACAGTTGCACACTATCCACAGAAATGGCTGTTGACTGGTTAAATAGTGTTTTCTATCTTAATTCAAGCAAGCTTGTGACAAGTACAGAGAATCTTGAAGGAAGAATAAGGGATAGTAGATAGTATTATAGAAACAGAATGGAATCAAAATAAAACTTAGCAGTGCGTAGACAGTAACTTCAGTAATATTAGTCCCTTATTGTTTTACTCCTGTTATTCTATCTTATTTATCTATATGTTCCATCTTTGCTTACACCCTATGCTGTTTATTAAAATGTTTTATTGTGTATTGGGTTGACCTTGTAATGTAGTATATACTATGACATACTTGTACTGTTATTTGAATATTTTTACTGCTTTGTCTATTGCTTTTGTTTGATTTTTCTTGACGTACACCGCTTTGAGTGAATACCTTCAAAAAGGCGGTAAATAAAGCCTCATAAATTTTGGCACCTAACCGCTAATATTCATGTTGAGACAACTGGTTATCTTCACTGAATATTGGCGGTTAGCACCGAAAAGATAACCAGTTATATTGCGCGATAACCGGCAGCGCTGACCGGCTAAGTTTAGCGGTCAAATTGGACCACCTAAAATAGCAGTCCTATCTTTGCCTGCTATAAATGTAACCAGCCAGCACTGAATATTGACATAGCTGGATAAGTTTGAGCCAGTCAAAAAACTCCCCAGATATTCAATGTTGGTCACTGGAAACGGCCCGGCACTGAATATCCGGAGTCAGCGCTGATCGTGGCACTTAAGCGGGCTGCCTCCTGCATGCTGAATATTGGCTTCTATGGGTTTTGGACTAGACTCAGTAAATGGTGCTCAAATTCGGGTGGAGCTCTATTCTATAAACAGCACTCCGAGTTGTACGCCATTTATAGAATAGCGCTTAGAGCCAATTTCTGCGCCAAATTTTGGATGGGAGGACTTACACCAGCTGAAATCTGGTATAAATCCTGGCACATAAGTTAGGCATAGATCCTGCTATTCAGTAATACTGCGTGCATCTTTAGTGAATGCCCATGACCCATCCATAGCCCTCCCGTAGCCACATCCCCTTTTTGGTTGTGCGCTAAAAATATTTTGACACTGTGATCACTTTACCCCCTCCCCCTCTCCATCTCACTCTCTGGGCGAATCCTGTCTGTGCTGGTTCCAGTTGCAAAATGACTGTCAGGACCTCCTGTGTCAGTCTCGGTAGCCATTGCGTCAGATTAACTGCATGGGTCAGGAACGGGTTCTTCCTGCCCATGAAGAGGCCACTAGACCACCAGGGCTTCTTAAGATAGAACCAGGAAGGGCCTACAGGTGATTGGGTGGGATGGTGGGTGTGGAGAGTGATTGCAGGGGTGTGGAGAGAGGGAGGTGGGCTCACGAGGGTGGCTTGTTTGGGTGGATATGTGTGTGTGTGGGGGGGGGGGGGGGGGGGGCTGCAATTTCATTTATGGTTTCAGTTTTTGCCGAAACTGAGTGACCAATTTGAGTTGCAGATTCAGTTTCAGCAGAAACTGAAGATCCTGGGTTCAATTGGGTTCTATGAACAACTTGAGATAGAAAAATTGCTGTCCGGGTAGTTATTCAGACCACAAAGTTGAGTATAGCTATTACTATCCAGATATTCGGCACTGCCATACAGATAGTGTTTCGTGCCAAGCATGCAGGAATACTTTTAAGTGCTGTGGCTGGTGTGTAAATGAAATGCTGACTAAGGAGTTTAAATAGTGACCCATCAAATTAAGCTATGTTTGATCCAAATAGAGTGAGGATAGAATTAAAGGAGATAGTGAAGAGAGTGGAGCAGGTGGATAATGTGTTTCAGAGATGGAAGATGAGCTTGGGATACTAAAGTGTGACTTTGGCACTGAATGCAAAACTACGCAAAAACTCTTGCAAAAAATAGATGACTTAGAGAATCGCTGTAGGAGATTCTACGTGTGTGTCATTGGAGTGTCAGAGGTCTGGAAAAAGAAAACACAGTGCTGTTCCTGGAAAAGTTATTAAAAGAAGTATTTACTTCACCAGCATTGCCAGACAACATCATGATTGAAAGGGTTCACAGAGTCCCAGGGAGACCTCCTACGCTGAAGGAAGGCCCAGGCTGATTCTGGCAAGCTATGTCATCATAATCAAAAGGAAATAATATTGACGTGGGCCAGGAAAGAAGGTGTGTTAAAATACAAGGACTTAAGTGTGGACTTGGACAGAAGGTGCCAACAGGTTAGAGAGGTTAATTGTACCCTGACACACCCTCCCTATCTCAGACAGCCTGAAAATACTCGGCGTTACAATCGACCACAGACCTCACACTCGAGAGCCAAGTGAACTCCACGACAAAGAAAATGTTCCACTCAATGTGGAAACGTAAACGCATAAAACCTTTCTTCCCAAGGGAAATATTTTGCAACCTAATACAATCAATGGTACTAAGTCATGCGGATTATTGTAACGGAATATATGCGGGATGCAAAGAACAACTGACAAAGAAACTCCAGACCGCCCAAAACACAGCAGCCAGGCTGATATTTGGTAAATTGCGATTCGAAAGTGCCAAACCCCTACGAGAAAAACTGCACTGGCTTCCAATCAAAGATCGTATCACCTTCAAAATCTGCACCCTGGTCCACAAAATTATCTATGGCCAAGTCCCAGGATACATGATAAACCTCATAGACCTACCAATCAGAAACATAACCAGATCATCTCGAACATACCTAAACCTCCACTACCCAAACTGCAAAGGCCTTAAATACAAAACAACCTATACATCCTGCTTCTCCTATATAAGCACCCAACTATGGAACGCACTGCCAAAAGATGTGAAAACAACCTACGACCACCTAAACTTCAGGAAATTACTAAAAACCAACTTGTTCAAAAAGGCATACCCCAACGACCCAACATAAAAACCTACACCCTGCAACACAGCAAAACCAAAGCTCATAATGGACCCTTCTCAACCCCTATCGTACTTGAAATACATATACCTTTATCCGACCTAAATATCACCTTGTATTTGTTTCTCTACCTTTTTGGTACTATGTAAGCCACTTTGAGCCTGCAAATAGGTGTGAAAATGTGGGATACAAATGTAACAAATAAAATAAAAAATAAAGACCCCATCCCACTCACTGTGCCGTGGCCACTGCAAGAGAGACAATGGATGGGGAAACGATATTTGTGCCCTGCCTCTGTCTCCATTGTAGCCTGTGGGGGAAATTCTATAAATAGCGCTCAGAAATGGAAATCGGAAAATATCAGTGCTAAGCTCTATTCTATAAAGCATTTGCACCGCTTATAGAATAGAAAGTAGTTCTGATTCCCATGCCTAACTTTGGGTGCCAGACTTATGCTTGCTGAAACCTGGTATAAATGCTAGTGCCCAAGTTAGGCATGCTTTCCCAGTATTCTGTAACTGCACCATAAACTCTTCGGAATGCCACTGACATGCCCATGCTCCTCCCATGGCCACATCCCCTTATGGGATATGTGCTATGGGAGTTAGGCACCCTGCCATATAGAATATTGTGCAGCCAGATGTGCATGCAAATTTTAATGAGCACCAGTTAGCATCAATAATTAGTTATTGCCACTCAATTATTGATGATTAAGAACTCATTAACCATTTAATTTGCATGCACATCTTGGAGTGCCCAAATTTGGGTGCCATATATAGAATCTGGGGGTATGTGGCTGCATCACTTGCATAGCCCTTGAGACACCCTGGTTGCATTTTCATGGAATGCAGCAAGTCATAGGCCCCAGAACAGGAGGAGCCACAGGTGCCATGGAACCCCCCCAAAGTTTGCCACCCTTCCTCTCTCCTCCTGAGGCTTTTCTTCTCTTACCTTGCATCTGCACATACGCAAGACTGGCTGGCTGGCCGGCTTCCATCCCCTCTGAAATAGGAAGTTTGGAGGGGCGGGAGCTAGCAGGCCTTGAGCATCTGAAAGCCCTGCATTGGGCTAGCCGTGCAATGTCTCCATTTTAACTGATATAGAAATATAACAGGCTACAAACAAAGTACTATAAGACTTCATGATAAATGTTCAATTTATGCTTTCTTTGAAGGCTAGTCAAATGCCCTAATTGCAACTATTTTAAATGACAGATGCCATGGTGGTGGTGGGGTTGTTATTTGGACCAACCCAGAAACAATATCAAGGTGTGAAATTGTCAAAGAGTCATTGATAATATTGGAGTGGAGGAATAGCCTAATGTTTAGTGCAGTGGGCTGAGAACCTGGGCAAGTCACCTAACCCTCCATTGCCCCATGAACAAAAACCTAGATTGTGAGTCCACAAGGGACAGAGGAAGTACCTCCATATAATACATGTAAACTGCTTTGGTGGTAACACAGAAAGGCCTACTTTTGATGGTTGGTTTTGTTATATTGGGTGAATTAGAATGTCAAAAATAGAAAGGATGCCAGGTGAAAGGGTCAGAGTGTTTGCTCACATGCCAAAGGACTGGATTTTGGATTTGATGGGAGAAGATGGGTGAGTCAGACTGGGCAGTGTGTAATATGCGAGGACTGATGGAACATTTATTATTAGTTTATTCTATTTCACTTGGTATACGCAAACTACATTTGCCTTAAAAATAATGCTAAGAAAAGAAATGGTTGTTAAATCTAGCTCAGGTTTTGCACTGCAGCAAATCTACTGCAAGATGTTAATAAATGAGCTCCCACATTCATTGACATGAAAGCAGCTTGCTGTTGACTGGGAAGAAGCTGACTCACCAGTGTAATGAGAGACTTCTTTTTATTGCATCTGATGCTTTTAGTGATGTTAATCTTCAAGCTGGTAAATAGCATAATTTTCTTATGGAATGATTCCCTGTGCTAAAACAAGAGGCAAACTCCATAGCTACACACATAAAAAAAAAAGCAGGAAACCAATTTCAGTTCTCAGGAGATGACCTGATTGACTTAGATTATCTCGCCAGCATGTTTGGGTATTCAAGACTTGAAGAGGAGAATTAGTTAACAATAAACCCCTGGTTAGTCAAAGAAGTGACCCTTATAACAGAAGGCCGTTTTTTTCTCATTACTCTCTGGATGGTTGTCTGCTAACAACTGGGAGAACAGTAATGGCAGAAATCCAGTGGTAAGATGAAGGGCGTTGCGTTCATGTGGCCTTGGAGAGAGTGTTTTCCTGGCCTAAACAAGGCACTGGGAATTTTTTTTTGCTTGGAAAGGCAGGTGATGAAAAGAGAGAAAAATGTGTTCGCATGGAAGAATTTATTGGACCTTGTAATTATATTTGGCACTCTACTGTAACCTTGAAGGCTAAGATGAAACACATAGCGAAATGTGGTTCATTTCCAGAATGAACACCATGAGATTTCATCACTATATCAAGTTGCTGGAATGGGGCAGGAAGTTGTGTGTATGGAAATTTTGCTTAAAAGAAAGAGATATTGAGGTCTACAATGAAGAGTTCTTAAATTTACTAATTGCAGGTGCTTATTTTAGAAGCATTATTGGGGTTTTAGACATGCATAAACCGGCATTTACTCTTCTCTTCTCTCCTTTCCTGTCTAATATTATAGTTCTTTTCTTGTCCTTGTTTTGTATGTTTAAATTATTGTATACCGCTTTGCATCATCCACTAAAGGTGGGATATTAAAAACAAACTATAAATATTGAAATCACAATTTTACAAAGGCGGGATATACATCTCTAAAACTAAACATGCATATGGCAAGAGGATGTATGGGCATGTTTTGAGCATGATTACAAGTTAGCAAAAATGAATGGGTACATGGGAGCCAGCTCTGTGAATTTCAGTGAGTGCTGAGCACCTCCAATATTGACCAAGCTCCTTCATTGTGTACAGCGAGGGGTGATTTGTATTCTGTTTGGCACTCTCAATCATTTTTAAATGTTGGCACCTATGAACATGTTATTTCCCATTTCAGAAGGGAAAGGCATGCCTTTTTTCAAAAAAATCAATGTCGGAATTTACATTTGCTACCTGGGATGTCAAGGTTTCAGAAAAGTGTGGTCATCCTCAAATTCCTTCAGTGGTTGATGTCCCACCTCCCCCCCCCCCCCCCAAAGCTGGCAAGGAATATGGGACAATGATACAGCTTTGGAAAAAATAAACATTTATGTGCCCATGTTGCCTTGATAACATTTTAGACGTTTATGATTTTTAAATGGATGCTCCTGCCTCATATAACTGGCACATAAACATCCATTTCACCATACATTTTAGAACAGGCTCTACAACCCTGTTCTATAATACCAGTGGAATTTGAGATGTCCTGACTTGAATGTCTCAATTCTAACATGTACAGCCGTTCTAAAATGCTGCTGAGTTTGTAATGGGGGGAATGATTGGCCCTTTAAGCTGCATAAACAGAAAATTCTGGCATGTGTTCTGGAGTGTGTTTATGTAGAAGCTTTTGTTTTTCGGAGGGCGAGAGTAGCGGAAAAAGTAGTTTGTTCTGTTGAGATGCTCTGAAGATATGGGTTGTTTGTAAGTATCTCCCTGAGGAATTAAAGGCAGCTATTGTTATAGTGTATTACAGTTGACACGATTTCAAAAGTAACGTAGAAAACAAATGATGGTAGAAAATAGCTTAGCAATCTCTACAGCAGAGTTTACCTCATTTCAACTTATTTTATCTTTCAGTTAGTGTATAGTCTCAGAGACTGAAGCAAAAGGTTCAATGTGAGGATCTGTGAGGGGTGGGTGTAACAGGCATTGTTAGATTTTGTGGGAGAGTAGGGTGATTTATTATTTAAGTAAAATTCAGGTAGGGGAATGATAAATCGGAAGCATAGACTGACTGACAATTCAGAAAACATCTTTGCCACAGGACAGCAGAGCGTGTTGATGATGGTTGATTATTCTAATCAGAACTGGACAGTTAACATATAGGTCATCGTATATAACTAAATATCTTTATAACCAAGATACACCGACGTGCAAGAATCTATATAACAAGGTATTGAAGGGAAAAAAGCTAGTTATTTGAATTGAAAATTTGGTCTGGAAGGAATTGTAAACGTTTGGAAAAGTTACTTGTCTGGTGTAAAGACAATCTGAATTCCAGGTTATCTGCTATACACTGCTGGCCTGGTATTTAAAAGGAGTTATACCATGGTTTTTAACCCTGCCCTTGGGACACACCTAACCAGTCAGGTTTTCAGGATACTCACAATGAATAGTCAAAAGAAATACTGTCTGCAGTAGCAACTCCAGGAGGCCCTGCAGTAAAAATGTCAAGGAGTACCAGTATGGCAACAGGATAAAATTTATTAACATATCGAACCAATGCAGCCATATTTTGGCATCCGCCTGTATCGGGGTAGTAAATATTATTGTACAAAAACAGTGCTTTGGCTATCTATGCTGACTGAGAATCTTTTAATGTTAAATAGTATTGTAGAACTTCACAAAGTGTATAGCTGGTTTTCATAGGCAGATGCCACAACATGGCTACATTGGGTCGACATGCTAACATTATCCTGGTTGCCATACTGGTGCTTATTGGTGTTTGTACTGCTAACTTTCCTGGAATTGCTACTCCAGGCGGTATTTCTTTCCAGTGTTTCTTTCACTGTCTCTTCAACATCTCTACCCACAATAAATATGCAAGAGATAAATCTGCACGTATTATTTCCATTGTATGCAAATCTATCTCATGCATATTCGTTGTGAATATCTTTACTGACCAGGTATATCTGAAGGACTAGATTGAGACCCATGGGTTATATGTTCAGTGACAGCTGTTAGATGTATTAACCTTCTATTGATGAATATTTAACTTCAGACCACTCTGGCACTATGAGGGTACTTCTACAACGGTGCAGTGGCGTAGCCACAGGTGGGCCTGGGTGGGCCAGGGCCCATCCAACAGTAGCACACGTTTAGTGGTAGCTGGTGGGAATCCCAAGCTCGACCAGCTGAAGACTTCCCCCTGATGGTAACAAAAATGCTACTCTCCATGATACTGGCACCTGAGCATGCTCATTTTTCAGCACATACCTGCTGCAGACTGCCAAGGTAGAAAGAAGCGTTTTCCCGCCAGCTGAGATATTTTTTTGGTGGGGGGGGGGGGGGGGGGGAAACACTTGGTGCCCGCCCACTTCTTGCCTAGGCCCACCCAAAGTCTGTTTGGCTATGCCCCTGTAACGGCGTACCTATTTTTTAGGTGGGGACATAAGGACAGTGTCGGGCAGACTTCTTCAGTCTATGTCCCAGAAATGGCAAAGAAAGATCAGGATTAAGTATTGTTGGTTTCTTCATGAATTGATAATGAGTGTGACTGTTGGGCAGACTGGATGGACCGTTCAGGTCTTTATCCACCATCTTCTACTATGTTACTATGAACACATATAATTGACCAGAGCATCAGCATATATGAATGAATATTCACACACTTCTGCATAAATGCTAATATTCTGCTTACACGCTATTCTCTAACCTGGTTCTTAAATTCAATGGTGCATAGCTTAAAGGTGAGCATACACATGAGTGGAGGCTGGACAGAACATGGGCAGGGCACACCATTATGTGAGGATTCTATAAATGGTGCCTAAAAATCTGCATATTCTATAAGCTGCACCTAGATTAAGGCACTGTATTTAGAATACGCTTAGGCGCCAATTGTAGCACCTAAATCTATACGCATACATTTACATCAATGAAAACGTGGCACATAGATTTAGGTGCAGAGGGCCAATTTCTTATACTATACGTGTAAATTTCAGAGTGCCCACGAAACACCCATCTCCCCATCCATAACAATAGGCTGATGTGCAGAGGTGGTACGTGGAGCGTTACCCAGCTAACCTAAGACAACCTTTTAAAAATGTCTATTCTGCCAATCACATTGATCACAAGTAAAACAGTATGCATTACATAACATAGTCCGACTTCTCATATATACGCCTAGCTGTATCTACGGCTAGTAACAAGTGGCCACGATGTTCTTACTACAATACTCTTGTTCAGTTGAAGCCAGATGAAAGTGTAGATCATATATATGTAGAGCAGGGGCATAGCCAGAACCCCAGTTTTGGATGGGCCTGAGCCCAAAGTGGGTAGGCACAATAACTCTGCTCCCCACCCAGCAGATCTCCCTCCCCTCCCCTACAGGCAATTGTTTTTCTATTCACTGTTAGTGAGCAGGGACTCATACCTGCTGTTCACAGGGACTTGACTCATACCTGCTGTTCACGCTGGCCCCAAGCCTTCCCTCTACCACAACCTTCTATTTCCCAGGCGGAACTAGGTCAGAGGGAAGGGTTGGGGCCAGGGCAAACAGTGTGTATGAGTCGCAGCTCACTGCTGGCGAAGAACTGAAGGCTTTAAAAGGTACTGGGGGGTTGGGGGAGTAGTGGTAAGAGACCCCCAACTATCTGGAGAGATGCCGGGAGTCATCTATCAGGACTCGGGGATCCCCACTAGCCACATCACAGCTGTGCCACTGCTGGGTGGGAATATATGGGCATCTCTAGCATTTAGCGCACGCTTATTTTTAGCATGCGCTAAAAATGCTAGTGCACCTTTGTAGCAGGACCCCTAATGATTAGAGCATGAGCCCTTACTGCCTACACAATGAGTGGCGGTAGGGGCTCACGTGTTAAAAGCCACATGCTAATAGGAAAATTAACACGTGACCATTAGTTTACAAAAATAGAAAAAGCCTCCATTTTACCCGTGCGGGTAAATGGCCTTAACGCATGGGAATGACCCGCGTAAGGACATGCTAAAGCCACTTTTTACCACAGTTTGGTAAAGAGCCTCTAAAATAGTTGCTGTTATTGTGGGTTTACTTAGTGCCTCTGTGCTAATTGCAACCAAGTATAATCACACAAATGAAGTTGTCAGTGTGGTAATTGCAGAGGTCATACAGGGCACACCCCAATAATACCACACAACCTTTGCACTTAGGTGCCCTTTTACTAAGTTGCGGGCAAGCGTTAATGCATGTAAGCAAAAAAATGGATTACTACGGGGCTTGCTGAGGCATCCTGCAGTAATTTTGGCATGTTCACCTGTGACCCCCGCACTAAAAAAAAATATTTTTTTTATTTTAGTGCTGGGGGCAAGTCTGGGGGTGGAGAGTGGGCATGATCTGTGCTAAATGGTTAGTGTAGCTACATTGCCACATGCTAACCGATTAGGGCATGCTTAGCATGTGAGCTCAGCCTCATACCGCCTATATAATAGGTGTCGGTAGAGGCCCATATGCTAGTAACCATCCTCTAATGTCAACATTAGCAAGTGTAGGGTACGAGCTAAATCAAAACAAAAGGGGGGAGATCCCTACACAATAGTCAATCTACATAAATATATCCACTAGGGATACTGGTGCCAGGGTCTGACTTGCAAAGTTATTAAGGAGCAATAGGAGGAAAAAAGCCTCAAGAAGCTCCCAGTGTTATTAAACAGCGGGAGCCAGGACTGCTTCATCATCGGGTCAAAAAAACCTCCTATTAACACTATAACACCCCTTAATGTAAGGCCAAAAAGTCACGGTCTCTACTTGTGGAAAAGGAAGTACTATATTAAGCTAAGTAAAAGCTGAAATTACTATCTTTATGTACTTAGCAGTGGGCTCAAACATTACAAACTTTTCGTCCGTGGATAATGTTTGGCTGAAGTTTTCCTTCCTGAAGCAGCAAGATTTGTTTGTGAAACCAGACGTTTTCTTAAGTAGTGGGAGAAAGCACAGTAGAAAAAAGCCGGCAGGATCAGTTGACGGTAGAGGCTTCAGAGCTCTAACTGAAAAAATCGGCAGGAGCGGGTAGGAACAGCTGATGATAGTAGCTTCAGAGAGCTAGCTGAAAAAACTGGCATGAACAGCTGATGTTAATGGTCCGTCGGAGAGCTAGCTGGGTGGAGAAATTAACACATACCAACTACCAACTATACAACAACCTGCCAGCAAAGTGAAGGACTATCGAATAAGATAAGTGGATATTTGGCTGTGAACTATTGAACTATTGGAAAGTTTAATGTTTGAATATTCTCTACAGCAGTCACTGACAGGTTCTTGTATAAATAAGAAAGTCAGTGAAAAGTTAACGGTTGACAGATTTCAACGGATTTTTTCATTGAGTATTGTTCTCTCAGTATTGGAATATATATATGGGATGTAGGTCTCGTGGGCCAGTGGTTTTTCCTCCTACGTTTTGGTTTTTTTTTACACTGACCTGTGAGCACTAGGTCCTTTTATGAATAAAAAGGAAATGGACCAATGATAAGATTAGCTCCAGTAATAACGTTGGCGCTCATATAAATATTGAGAAAGTGTGATCTCTTGGAGGCCAGTCAAGCTTGGAAGCATTGAGGTCCAATTGGATAAGTTTAGTAATTTAGATACAAGCTGGGAGAGTAATACTCATGTACCAACCGGAAAATATAATAATGCATTCCAAATCATTCTGCATTCGCGTAGAACCTATTACGTCTTGGTAAAAGGGCCCCTTAGGGATTCATTGAAGCATACAGGGGACCTTTTACTAAGCTGTGATAAGCACTGACATATGCTTACAGCAGGGTAAAAAGCTCTACTGCGGGGTATGCTCAGGCGTCCCGTGGTAGTTTCAGGATCGGCATGCACTTCCCATGCACTAAAATACAGAATTTGTTTTATAGCGCTTGGGGGCATGTCTGGGGTGGAAAGTAGGCATGCACCATGCTAATTGGTTAGTGCAGCTACATTGCCGCATGCTAACTAATTAGCGGAGGATTCGTACGTGAATCTTTACTACCTAGAAAATAGGTGTCGTTAAGTGCTGGTGCGCTAATGGCCATTAATAGGGTAAGTGGAGAATGGGGCCATTTTACCGCCATGCTAAAAGTGGCTTCAGCGTGCAGAAAAGCCCCGTGCTGGGGATAGCACTGGCCACTTTTTAGCGCAGCTTAGTAAAAAGGCTCCATAGTTTGTTGTGGGGTGGCTAAACCTTTGCAGACAAATATAGCAGTTGAAAGTCATGCAATGAGTGTGTCATCAGTACATGGGTATCTGCAAAAGGAAGAACATAGACATTGCTGTATTTACTTGATCTTTGGTTTGGCTGCAACTGTCTGAAATCGACAGGAACTTAAGTGTAAAACTGAATAGGGTGGCCAAATCAGTTTTTGAAAAGATAGTGACACTTTCAAGAAATAAATATCAAACAGAACGCAATCTTGTTTGGTTCCATTGGCGATAAAGAACCTGATCTCTTCCCTTTTGTTAAATCTGCAACATTTTTTCTTTAATTGACTTGTAGTAATTATCCCTTCTGTCTCCCCCCAGCACAGAAGCCAGGCTGGCCCTCAAGAATGGCTGTTAAATGCTTTGACAGCCCATTAAGAAAGACACATGCAGGGATTTTGCCAAATAGAGATAGGAAAGTAATACCAGGTTGATCACAGCATGCTCAATCACCTTTTAAATTCAGGTGTAAAGGTGATTAAACATTTCAGATGACAGATCATGCTCACCAGGTGCTTTTCAACGTAATAGCTACTTGATGGTTTTCAGCATATCTTCTTGCAGTGGAGGGCATGTCAGGTATGACGCTTCTCCCCACTGTGAAATTTCATCAAGCATAGCGTGATCAGATGAAAAAAGCTGGCTGAGCACTGCATGGAAGTGCTGTTTCTAATGGTTTCAGATCTTGGCACGGTGATTGATCAGAACAGATCTAGCCATAAAATTTGCCAGCAATATAGGGTCTCCACCCATATGAAAACAATAGCATATTCTAGGCATCAAGGTGATGCTTTCATAGAATGTATATCGCAGCTTGAAAGACAAGAGGTTAAAGCAGAAAGATCAAGGGTGGAGTGTTTTGAATTCTGCTTAGCATCTCTCCTGTTGACTATTGCAACTTGCTATATGTTGGAATGCTCACAAGTCTCACGTCTATGTATGTTGCAGTTGCTTGACTCTACAGCCACAAAATTGGTATGTTGCAAAAAAAAAAGAAAGAGGAAATAACTGTTAGTTTCATTACATTAGTTGCTGATGGATCTGAGAGTTGCTTTTAAATTGGTATGTTTTGTTTTTACTGCCCTGCATTCTACCTCCTAGTGTCATCCATTATCCTGTCCTTAATGTTTTTATTCTCATGCTTTAATCCAATGGTTTCTAATGTTTCTCAAACCTTACACTAACACTATTTGCTTTTTGTCTCACCTAGAATGTAAACCGCACTGAACCCTGGAAAGGGGATATTATCAGTATACAAGAATTGATTTGAATTTGAATTCTATTGGATTGGATTATTTGTAGCCATATGCATAGGAGCCAACTTTTCAAAATTATTGGGGGGTGCTAAGCCCAGTGGAAATAAACCCTCCCTGGACACATACAAGGAATTTTCTCAATATTAGGGGTGCTCAAGCACCCACAGAGTTGGCTCCTATGGCCTTATGTATCAGGCTACATATTGACAAGATCTTTACGCTCTCAGATTGAGATCGTTTGGCAATTCCATTCACAAAGTTGGTGAAGATAAGTTGTTCCAGGGCTTGTACAATCTCAGGTACCACACCACATTGGTGGAATGCTTTACCAGGAGAATTGCAACAGGAACAAAATTATCTTTTGCTTTAGGAAAATGTTAAAAGGTTGGCTATATGAGAAATTTATTAAGAAAGAACACTGTTGATAGTTATAGCTTCTTCTTGCTGACAATAATCCTATTTTGTTAAATTGAATTATCTGTTTCATTTTCTGTTATATGCATGGTATGTATAGGAATGTTGTTCTTTGGATAGTATGTATGGAGCTTTTATTTGATTAAAAAGAATGTATTTAAATTTTTTTTTTTTTTTTGGGGGGGGGGGGGGGGGGGGGGGAGAAGGCATACCTTACTGACCCAACTTAAATGCCTGAAACCTGCTACACAAGGAAACTTAAACTAGTAATGGACATAACGCAGCTCTTCCTGTATATGATTCCCAAATGTGTCTGTAACACATGAACCTTATTCTACCATAATACCACTTTGTATTTGTTTTTTACCGGCATGGCGAAAGCCTTACGGTACTATGTAAGCCACATTGAGCCTGCAAATAGGTGGGAAAATGTGGGATACAAATGTAACAAATAAATGTAACAAATAATTGGGGGTGACAAGGGTTATGGGAAGATAATTGTGTTATTATCGTTGTATGTTTTTAAATATCTGCATAATTTGCATGAAAGTGTCTATAGTGCAGGAGATAAATAAAAAGGTCCTCAATCTTGATTGACTGCACTTTTTGTCCTTTAGATTGTAAGCTCCTTTGAGCAGGGACTGTTCTTCTTTGTTAATTGTACAGCGCTGCGCAACCCTGGTAGCGCTTTAGAAATGTTAAATAGTAGTAGTAGTAGTAGTTTACTAAGCTGTGGCATGCACTACTGCATCCATGCTCTAGCTTAGAGTGGCGTATTGTGGAACTTTCTTAGGCATCCTGCAGTAACTGCCAAATCGGCACTCGTTAACCGCGTGCTAAAAATACTTTTCATTTTTTCTTGGAGGGGACATGTCGGGGGGGGGGGGCAGAGATGGACATTCCTATGCTAATCAGTTAGCATGGCTACACTACAGTGTGCTAAACTGGCTAGTGCAGGATTATCGCGTAAGCCCTTATCACCTACAAAATAGGTGTCATTAGGTGCTTAAATGGTCATTTGGTTTTATAGCCGCTCACTAATGGCAAAATTATCTGCAGCAATTCATGGAAAAATATATAAAATCAGCCATTTTACTGCTGGGGTAAAAATGTGTGAGAAGATCTGCGCAAAAGTGTGTACGGCCACTTTTTACCACAGTGTAGTTAAGAGATCACAAAGTAAGCTAAACTAAACTGTAGCAGACATACAAAGGGTAAGTAAATATCATATATACGTAAATATATGCTTATTGGAGTATAAGCTGAGTTAAGTTTTCCCTCAAAAAAAGGTGTGGGGGGGGGGGGATTATAAGCCGGAGGCACAGTGTTGGGAAACACTTTTGGGAGAACAGCAAGCCCCCCTCCACAGCCTTCACCCACTTTCTCTAATGCCCCCCTCCCCAGCCTCTCCCCTACTTTCTCTTCTGCTCACTTCCCCAGCCTTCACTCTCCCCCTCATTTACTTCTATAGCAGATTTTTTTTCTCATTCCTTGGTGCAGCTGTCAAAGTCCTTGTCTTCCCCTGCATGGCCATGCTCTTCAGATACTTGAGCCATGCGGTGCAGGAAGTTGGGGAAGTCTCACAGTTTCAAGTCCCTGCATGGCACAGCTCAAGTATCTGCAGAGCCCAGCCATGCAGGAGAAGACAAGGACTTTGATGCTATGCTGAGGAAGGAGGAAAAAATTCCACAGTAGAGGTACACGTGGGGGGAGGAGGGCGGGTCTGCTTTTATTTGCTGACATGACTATAAGCCAAGACCCCCATTTTTGGACTTTTCTGGGGCCCAAAAATCTCAGTTTATAGTTGAATATATACGGTAGCTACTTGTCTAGACTCCCCTGTGTGAAAACTATCCCCCTCAGAGCAGGCTCATGTGTTGTTAACTGGATTAAAAGATAGATGTTCTCAGGTGTAAGAGTAGGTTGAGACAGTGACAGCATGTGTACTGTATATTTATTTATGCATTCTTGTATACCACTATTATCTAAAGACAGGTTTCAGTTCAATGTGGCTTACAATATACAGTTAGGTATACTTGCAGTTACAAAGTGGAATGTGACATCGTTGTCCGATGGATTTAGCTATAGAATTTGTTGAAGAGGTAGGTCTTCAGCTCTTTTTTGAACTGAAGATAGTTAGTAATGCTTCTTGTGGCCTTGGGTATTCAGTTCCACCAATTGGAGCCCAGATAACTAAATCCTGCTTTGTAGATGGTTTTGTAAGTTATGTTTCTGCAGTTGGGAAGATGACGAACTAAGTAACTTCTGCTTTCAGGGCTTGTATTTCTTGGGGATAGTTCAATCAGATTTAGCATGTTTCAGGAGCCATTCCAAACAGTATTTTGAAAATTAGGGTGCTAGTTTTGAAAAATAGACTTGCCTTGATTGGAAGTGAGTGTAGCGTATGAAGCAATGGAGTTGCTCTTTCATATTTCGATTGTTTAAGTATCAGTCTTGCTGCCGTATTTTGAATGGTTTGCAGTGATTTTAGTGTGTTTTCTTTACACCCTACATATGCTGCATTGCAATAGTCTAGATGTGACATTATCAACGATTGTACTATTAGCTGGAATGATTGTCCGGGGAAATAGCTTCTGATCCTTCTCAGTTTCCATAGTGTTCTGAAGCATTTTGATGTGACTGCTGATACTTGGTTTTCCAGAGATAGTTGTTTATCTAGAATGATTCCCAGTATTTTTAGTTGTGGCTCAATTTGCTATGTTTGTTGGTTGATTGTGAATTGTTGTTGGGTGTTGGGATTATGTGGACTGGATAGCACTAGGAATTTGGTTTTTTCTTTATTGAGCTTTGAATTTGAAGGTTGTGGCCCAGTTTTCCATAAGGGTAAGGCCTGTTTTAACGTTATCCAGTATTTCTGTGATGCTATTCTTGAAAGGTATGAAAATGGTTACTTTGTAAACTTTTTAGAGGTACATATGCTATTTTCTCCCCTTTCCACTGCCCACAGAAGGCAAATACAAACTATGGAGACACATTAGCAATTGTATGTCTTATAAGTACTTTTAAATGCAATGTGGGTACAAAGTGTGTGAGAACAGAAGGTAGTCATGGACGTTGTAGCTGTGAGGGCTATTGAAAAGTGTTTCTATGCTATTGGTCCATGTTAGTGAAATCCAAGCCGAAAAAGCTTCAATTTTCCTTTCAGCTCAGAAGCTGCTCTTATCTGAACTTATTGAAAGATGCTTCCTTGCTTTTACTCTGCTTCACTTCAGAACCATTTCTGAGCCACATGAATTGTTCATTATCTGGAGATACTGCATTGACCACCTTGCATGGGTTTCTCTTGATGCAGAACAATAGTCTGGCACATTTAGGACGTGCTTAGCTTTCCAACCGTGGGAGATTGACTCCTGTACATGATTTTTTTTTTGTTCATGTCCAGATTTCAGAACATGAAGGCCCTCCTGCCTGCAAGACAAGTCAAGGACATGGTTTGCTTTCTTCAGTTGGCCTGCATCTAGGGCTTCTAGCCTTAGGGTTATAAATTATGGGGTAGATGTTTCAGCCGGCGGTAGTGAGCGTGTTTTCAGCTACCACTGCTGTTAGTCCCTGATATTCATGTCAGACCATATCAGGCACCAGCATTGAATATCTATGTTTATATAGCTGGCTGTCTCTTATGTGGTATAGTGCAGTGTTTCCCAAGTCCAGTCCTGGAGTACCCCTTGCCAGTCATGAACTTGATGAATGAATATGCATGAATATGCAAGAACTTGATTTGCATACAATGCCTCCACTGTAATCAAATCTCTTTCATGCATATTCATTGTGGATATCCTGAAAACCTGACTGGCAAGGGGTACTCCAGGACCGGACTTGAGAAACACTGCTATAGTGTGATATTCAGCACTTAACTGCCTAAGTGACACCACATAAAGATAGGACTGAGTTTTCTGTGATGCAATTTGATCACTAAACTGTTATATTCTAGTCTTTTTACCACCACTCCAAACTATGTACCAGCCACTCACAATTTGGAGTGATAAAAGACCAAGGCCACGTATGAGAAAAGCAATCTTTATTGCTTACCAAAGTACAGATACAATTTATAGTTTCTCATGGGAGGACAGCGCTGCTACACATAGATGTTCTCTGCCACTGTCTCTCCAACGTATTGTACTGATTTAACTGCTTATATACCTTTATTTTAAACAACACTTGTTTAAAATAAAGGTCCCTGCATTTCACTTAGGTTTAGAAGTTATCTTCCTCAAAGATCATCCTGTTTTCTTTAAACACCATCTGTTTCCCCTCAAATGCTAAACCACATTTTCTTGTCTATTCATAATTGTTCCTTTCCCACGCTTGCTTGCATGAGTTCCCGGTTCAAGTGCTTATCAGTTTTTGCCTTTTTGCCCTGTTTCAGGGTGCACGCTCTGTTTCAAGGTGCACGACCGTGCTCATTATCTACAAAACTTAGCTGAATATCAGCACTTAACTGCATTTACAGTTTATTAAGGGCCCTGTTTACTAAGACGAGTTAGCATTTTTAACGCACCTACAATTTAGCGCGTGCGCTAACCGTGTAGGCCCCTATAGGGATATTGTAGGCATGTACATGGTTATCATGCATACATGGTTGACATGCGTTGAAGATGTTAATGTGCCTATCACGTGGCTTAGTAAACAGGGCCCTAAATTGCTATACTGCTGAGTTTTTTTTACAAAAAAAGATCACAGTGGTGTACATATTAAAATCATATAAAACATAAAACACCAACAAAGAGCTACATAAGCAGATAGAAAGATGAAAACACACAAATAAGTACAATAAATACATCATATCAGATTAGTTATCTAGAGCTTGAACTCCATCAACACCCTGGGTGAGATACAGCAAAAGCAAGAATAAAATAGTGAGCTTTCAGCAATTGCTTAAATAATCTTAATGATTGTTCCCTGTGGACCTACAAAGGAAGGGAATTCCACAGAAATGGTGCCAATAAAAATAGGCACTCTTTCTAGTTATCATAAGATGGGTAAGTCACTGGGAGAATCACCAGCAATAATCTATTGTGCATGCGCAAAATCTTAGCTGGAATATAGGATTGGACCAAAGTGGCAAGTGGCGGGGGAGCTCTTTCATAGTAGGCTCTATGGGTAAGTACTATCAACTTTAATGATACCCTAAAATACACTGGCAGCCAATGATAGTGAATATGCAAAGGAGTAACGTGACCAAACCACCCACAAAATAGCCGGCTTTGAGTTTAATGGTCTGTGATGATACTCAGTGGCTCCAACCTGTTTTGTGCTGTTGAATATCAGTGGATAGTCCCAAACAAGCAACTTAACCAGCCAGGAGCCATGGCTGGTTAAGAGGCATATTTTCAAAGCACTTGGACTTGCAAAGTTACGTGGAGGGGCATTTTCGAAAGAAATGTCTAAGTCGGAATTTGGATGTTTTACAAAGACATCTAAATTCTGAGGCGGGGGAGAAGGTCATTTCGAAAAAGATGAATGTCTATCTTCTGCGTTCAAAAATACCATGGACATCCTTGGATTTTGACATTTTGCGATTTGGACGTCTTTGATTTTCGTCCATTTTCGAAACAAAGACGTCCAAGTTTAAAACGTCCAAAGTCAAGCCATTTGGATGTGGAAGGAGCCAGCATTTTTAGTAGACTGGTCCCCCTAACATGCCAGGACAGCAATCAGGCACCCTAGGGGGCACTGCAGTGGACTTCATAAAATGCTCCCAGGTACACAGCTCCATTACCTTGTGTGCTGAGCCCCCAACCCCCCCCCCACCCCAAAAAAAACCCACTACCCCCAACTGTACACCACTATCATAGCCCTTACGGGTGAAGGGGGCACCTATATGTGGGTACAGTGGGTTTCTGCTGGCTTTTGGAGGGCTCACAGTTTCCTGCACAAGTGTAACAGGTAGTGGGGGGATGGGCCTGGGTCCGCCTGTCTGAAGTGCACTAAAATACTCCAGAGACCTGCTTACTGCTGTCATGGACTTGAATATGACATCTGAGGCTGGCATAGAGGCTGACAAGTAATGTTCTTCACCACACCTTTTGGGGGTGGGAGGGGGTTAGTGACCATTGGGGGAGTAAAGGGAAGTCATCCCTGATTCCCTCCAGTAGTCATCTGGTCATTTGGGGCACCTTTTTGTGCCTTATTCGTAATACAAACAGGTCCAGCTCAAAACATCCAAGTTTTAGTGCTGGACGTTTTTGCTTTGTTCCATTATGGCTCAAAGACATCCAAGTCTTAGGAACGCCCAAGTCCCGCCTTAAACACGCCTTCAGTATGCCCCCTTGAAATTTGGACGTCCTTGCGACGGACTTCCGAGAAAGACGTCCAAAATGCAGTTTCGATTATACTGATTTGAACATTTCTGTGAGATGGACGTCCATCTCTTTCGAAAATGAGCCTGATAGTAACCTCTGGAACTTTGTAAGTTTAAGTGTTTTGAAAATGAGCCCCTAAATCACTTTAAATATCGACCCCTATAATTGTAGGCATTTATTTTCCAGTTATTAGGGGTTCTTTGAGGGTGGAAAAAAGTTATCTTTATTAATATTTTCATGCCACAGGTATTATTGCTGGATCTATCTATCTATCTATCTATCTATCTATCTATCTATCTATCTATCTATCTATCTATCTATCTATCTATCGATCGCTTAAGAGTCATTGGCAAAAGCACAAATCCAAATGGAGGCTACAGGACAAGCTGGGGAACAGTGATGGTGCTAGGGGAAGAGGTTTTTTTTCAGTGTTTATCCAATAAACATCTGTTTGAATGTTTGTTTGCATTGAGAGTGTTTTATCAGTGTTTATCAGTTTAAATGTTCAGTCAGAGGCCCTGTACATATCACATGCTCCATAGCAGGACATAATCCAGCTCATTTTCGAAAGAGAAGGGCGCCCACCTTTCGACACAAATCAGTAGATGGGCGTCCTTCTCTCAAGGTCAGACAAATCGGTATAATCGAAAGCCGACTTGGCCATTCCTCAACTGCTTTCCATCGCGGGGATGACCAAAGTTCAAGGGGGCGTGTCGGCAGTGTACTGAAGGTGGGACAGGGGCGTGGTTAAGAGATGGGCGTCCTCGGCCGATAATGGAAAAAAGAAGGGCGTCCCTGACCAAGCCTCGAAAAGGTGCCCAAACTAACCAGATGACCACCGGAGGGAATCGGGGATCACCTCCCCTTACTCCTCCAGTGGTCACCAACCCCCTCCCACCCAAAAAAAAAAAAAAAAAAAAAAAAAAATTTTCCAGCCTCTATGCCAGCCTCAAATGTCATACCCAGCTCCATCACAGCAGTATGCAGGTCCCTGGAGCAGATTTTAGTGGGTACTGCAGTGCACTTCAGGCAGGCGGACCCAGGCCCATCCCCCCCCACCTGTTACACTTGTGGTGGTAAATGGGAGCCCTCCAAAACCTACCCGAAACCCACTGTACCCACATCTAGGTGCCCCCTGTTACCCTTTAAGGGCTATGGTAGTGTTGTACAGTTGTGGGTAGTGGGGTTTGGGATGGGGGTTGGGGTGAGGTTGGGGGGCTCAGCACCCAAGGTAAGGGAGCTATGCACCTGGGAGCAATGTGAAGTCCACTGCAGTGCCTCCTAGGGTGCCCGGTTGGTGTCCTGGCATGTGAGAGGGGACCAGTGCACTACAAATGCTGGCTCCTTCCATGACCAAATGGCTTGAATTTGGCCATTTTTGAGATGACCGTCCTCAGTTTCCATTATCGGCGAAAATCGAGGCTGGCCATCCCTAAGGCCGGCGATCTCAACATATAGGTTGACCCAGTGGCGTAGCAAGGGCGGGGCGGTGGGGGCGGTTCGCCCCGGGTGTCAGCGGGTGGGGGGTGCTCCGTTCCCGCTGCTCCCACCCTGACCTGCCTTTAAAAAAAATTTGCGAACCGCTGGAGTGGCAGGCAGCGCCTTGCATCTGCCCTGCTAGTAAAAATCTCCTCGACATCGTCGGGCCTTCCCACATTGAGTCCCGCCCTCCTCTGAGGTAACTTCCTATTACCACGAGGGCGGGCAGGATTCAGTGTGGGAAGACCCGACGACGTCGAGGAGATTTTTACTAGCAGGGCAGACGCGAGGTGCTGCCTGCTACGTTCTCAGATGGCAGAAGGGACTGGGGTGGGGAACTGAAGGGGTTCTCGAATGGAAGAAGGAGGCTGGAACTGGAGTCTGAGAAGGGGCCATATAGGAAAATGGGGGCCATGCCTGGAGCTGGTGGGAAAATGGGGCATGCGTGGGTCAGGTGGGAGAATGGTTCTGGGGCTGAAAAGGGGGGCCCTAATACAAGGCATGTGGATGAAGGGGGCTGGAACTGGGGGCTGAAAAGGAGGGTAGGTGGGATAAGGGGGCCAGTACTGGGACTGAAGGCTGAAAAGGGGCAGGGGCTGAAACTGTGGGGACTGAGGGCTGAAAAGGAGACAGGAAGAAGTGGCTGGGGCTGAAGCTCGGGACTGGTGAGAGAAAAGGGCTGGGGTTGAAACTGGGGGCTGAAAAGGGGACAGGGAGAAGTGGCTGGGGGCTGAAGCTCGGGACTGGTGGGAGAAAAGGGCAGGGGCTGAAACTGGGGAATGGTGGGATAGTGGGGCTGGAACTGGGGGGGCTGAAAAAAGGGGCAGAGAGAGGGGCAGATCCAAGATGGAAGGGGGAGTAAGAGGAAGGGCAGACCCTGGATGGATGGGAGAGGGAGGGCAAATGGTGGATTGAAGGGGCAGAGAGAAAGGGCAGACAGTGGATGGAAGGGATAGAAAGGGCAGACAGTGAATGGAAGGGGGAGAGAGAGAGGGCAGACAGGGGCAGATGGTGGATGGAAGGGCCAGAGATAGAGGGCAGATGTGGATGGAAGAAGCAAGGAGAGAGGGCAGACATTGGATGGATGGGATAGCAGAGAGGGCAGACACTGGATGGCAGAGAGAGACCGAAGACAGATGCTGGATGGAAGGAAGACAGTGAAAAGAAGATGAGGAAAGCAGAAACCAAGGACAACAAACTGTAAATAAAATATATATTTTTATTTTTTTTGCTTTAGGATAAAGTAGTATTGTAGCTGTGTTAATAAATGTTTATAATTGAACATGTAAACAAGGTAATCTTTTTATTGGACTAATTTTAATACATTTTGGCTAACTTTCGGAGAACAAAACCCTCTTCCTCAGGTCAGGATAGGATACTGTAACAGTACTATACTGTATTGACCTGAGGAAGGATGTTTTGGCCTCTGAAAGCTAAATGTATTAGTCCAATAAAATGGTATTATTTTATTTTCTATATTTGTTTTATTTATATTTGTTAATTTGTAAAGTGGTGATTGGTATTTGTTAGTTTTTTTCAAATTTACATCTGCTGTCTTTATATTTTGCACAGTACTAGGGGACATTTTCTGTTTCTGTGGTGTTGCATTGTATGCAGAGTCTGGAATCTTGGGGATTCAATTTAATTTTTGTCTAAATAGAAAGTTTAAATATTACTACTTATTCTATAGTGGATTAGGGTGTATCTGTGTTTGTGAAAAAGACATGGCTTTCAGTTGGCATTGACTGTGCAGGATCAACGATCTGTACTATTCTGTCTGGTTTCGTTTTACAGTAGGTGAATTGATGTTCTAGTGCTCACTGTAGTGTTTAAGATGCTTTCCTTTTCCTTGTGTGATTCGTAGAAATGACTGCTTATGGTATGGTAGAATTGCTCTATAGGTCCTGAGTGTTTTGTATTCTCGGCATGCCTAGTACTGGATTTTGGAGTGGGTTGTTAAAAAATGACCGGCCCCGGGTGTCAACTACCCTAGCTACGCCACTGGGTTGACCATCTCTTAGGTCAACCTAAATGGTGAGATGTGGCCGTCCCCGAACGTATTATCGAAACAAAAGATGGACGCCCATCTTGTTTTGATAATACGGGATGCCCCGCCCCTTCGCCGGGCCATCCTTAGAGATGGGCGCCCATCTTAAAGATCGGCGCCCAGTTCGATTATGCCCCCCCCATGTCACCATGTCTACTTTCAAAGGACAAAAAGATGTGATTAGAATGTTTATCCCGAGCTCTCCTGGACAAAAATGCACACGTTTTACCTTGTGATCATTATTACTGATTATAAATGCATTACTTTAGAAAAGATTGCTGAATTAAACTAATATGCACCCAATTTGATGTTCATTACCCACCTGAATTGTTTTTCTGCTCTTGCTGATTGATACAGAATGGAAAGTAATATGTGAGAATCAGCATCATTTCTTTGCATCTTGTGATTGAATTAACCAAACACAATCCCGCTAATTTGTTTCTGAAGAGAAAAATCGAGGCCAGCAGCTTCCATTAGATTTGCATTGGAGATTGTTTTTGCAAAAGAACATATTCAAATGTATGATTGTTGACTGGTGCTGCCACTATGGCTATCAGCATGCCAAAGAAATGTTGGCTGGAAGCCATGGCACAATGACAGCTGTGTGAGGCAAACCCAATAAAACAATTTACTTTGTTTTCCCTTCCTTGTGTCCCTTGAAGAGAAAAGGACAGTTAGCATTTTATTTTATTTTTTAAATGGCAGTAACTTTCAGTGCTTTATTAGAAATTTCCTAACATTCCTATTAGTTTTGCAGATAAAGGGAAAAATTTCAATGTGGGATTTTTTTTTCCTGACAATGTGGTGTTATGTTCCATAAATGGCAGAACAAGCCAGATGTTCGAGGAGTAATTGAAAATTCCATTTTATCAGAATAGCATTTGCTGTCAAAAAGTTTTATCTTTACTTCAACAAAGAGGCTGATTAGATCCCTCAGGACCTGAATTAGCATCTTGGAAGCCATATATACTGTTTTGCTATTCATATAGTTGTTCCTCCTTCAGTTTCGCTCTTATTCATGCATAACCTTTTTTTTCTGCTCTGGTCCTCTTCCAACAGTACTGGCTACAATAATGAGATATTATACCTTAAGGTGTACAACATACAGATCCCCCGATAGTCAAAGCTATTTAGCCGGCCAGAAACAGCCGCTGACCAGTTAAATGGCGTTTTGGCGCCTAACCGTGAATATTCATCGTGAGATAACCAATTATCTCTGTTGAATATTCAGGGTCAACACCGAAAGTTAACTGGCTGTATCGTGCGATAACCAGCAATATTCAGCACTGACTGGCAAAGCTTAATGGGAAAATCGGACCGCATAAGTAGCAGGCGTATCTTTGCCTGCTATCAACTTAACCGGCCAGCACTGAATGTTTGCCAGTTAAGTTAGCACTGGTCAAAAAGCCCCCGGATATGGACACTGGAAACGGCCCAACATTGACTATCCAAGATCAATGCTGACTGCGGTGCTTATGTGGGCTGCCTCCTGCTGGCTAAACATCAACCCCCATTGTGTATATATGATTATATATAACCAATAGAAAAAATGCTTCTCCGTTGCCTTCAAATGAATAGCTGTCATATTGACAGGTCTTGAAACTAACTGTACAGAGAAAACCATTATCATCAGCTTACTTTCATGAAGTCGCATTTCATCAGTTCTGCTGCAGTTTAGTGTCTAGAAAAGACTTGAAGTGTTGGGTAGATCAAGGGAGAATGCAGGCAAGTGACATGATGTTTTTCCCCATCCTGCTCTGCCAATGCACTTCAGCCCTGTTTTGTGTAACTGATGCTGTTTTGCTCAAAGCTTCAGCTGCTGATTGCGGATTACATGATCGTTGTATTTTATTTGATTTATTTTTTATGACATTTCTACCACGCATTTTTCCCAAGGAAGCTCAGGTTCAATGCAGCTTACATAAAAAATTAAGAAGCATTACAAGACAATTAATACAAGAATACAGCTATTTAAAAATTCTTTTTATATTAGCTGAACACAGATCTAAAGAAGTGGGCTTTAAGTAAACTTCTAAATGACATATAATCGACTGAGTGTCTGATATACTTAGGTAATGAGTTCCAGAGTTTGGTACTTTGGTAAGAAAAATTAGCATAATTAGTATGATGTGAACAGACTAGTCAGCTGAGAACTAGGCTGAGACCAGTCAACTCATTGCAATGTATTATTATGGCCAAAATAAATGTAATGAAAACATAAAATATATTTTCCACCACTTGTTACTCTATATGGGTTCTTAGATATAAGGCTATGGCCTGAGAGGAGTTGGACATGGGGGGGAGGGAGGGAGGAAGGGGCGGTAATTGCAGTAAGTATAGCTTCACGATCAGCAGTTATTACAGGCAGCATTCAGAACTGACCTGCATGCTAGCTGTCAGTCAGCCACTCCTCCAACACACCCAAGTCACGCTCGGTTCCCGCCCCTACCCGCATTAAGCAACTAGTGCTGGCTTGTGTACCACTCTGCTGGTTTTAACTCAGTAATATTTTATAGTTATAGTTTATTCAAATTTACTATACTGCCTGACTGGCAAAGGTCATAGCAGTTTACAACAAACATACAATATTTAAAAGCACAGAAAATGAACACCAACTAAAAATAGAATAGCCTAAAACATTCAGAAAGGGATTACACATAAAACAGCTGAAAATAACTCGTATAGATTCTCCATCTTTTCAGAAACTGTCTCATCCTAAACCTGCATGTCCAAAAGCCAAAACAAGAAAATGAGGGGGCCTTTTTAGAAGCTGCAGCAAAAGGGGTCCTGTGCTAGCATCGGCACGTATTTTTGACGCATGGTGAGGCCCCCTTTTACTGCAGTGGGTAAAAGGCAGGTTTCCCTTTTCTTAAAGAAATGGCTATGCAGCAAGTGAACCACTTGTGGTACGGCCATTTATTTGGGGGGGGGGGGGGGAGCACTTACCACCACCCATTGAGGTGGCGGTAAGGGCTCCTGCTCTAACTTGGTGGTAACCGGGCAGCGCACAGTACTGCCTGATTACCGCCGGGTACACACTAGCGCTGGAAATAGCACACGCTGGGGGAGGGAACTACCGTTGGGCTTCTGTGGTAGCCCAGCAGTACTTCCCTTTTAGCGAGTGGTAAGCCCATTTTAGGCTACTGCCCTCTCCTCTATCGTCACTGCTGCCGCCCCCCCCCCCCCCCAGATCGCTGCCGCAACTGCAATGTAAATACCTTGGCTGGCGGGGATCCTGAGGCCCCGCCAGCAGAAGAGGTCTTTCTCCAGAGGTGCTCTTTACTCTGCTGATTGCTTGCCCCTGTGGCTGCTTTTCTGTCAGTGCATGCTTGGTTTCAAAACCGAGTATGCGTGGCCTGAGAGGCAAAGCAGCCATTTGGCAAGCAATGGGCAGAGTAAAGAGCAGCGCTGGAGAAACACCTGCAGTGTCTGCTCCTCTCGGTCCTCCCCTGCTTTCAAGGGGGGCCCGGTGCCGTAGTTTTCGCTCTCCTACTCCTGTCGGGATGCGATCACCCGGGTCCCATCAGGAGCAGGAGAGAGAGAGAGAGACCCCGGTGCTGGGCCCCGGGTCCAGGGAATTTTGCCCTCCTGTTTTCCCTTCTTGGCGGCCCTACTAACCTGTTAGCACAGTTACTTTAACAATAGCTAACTGATTAGCACATGGCTAACACAGGAGCCCTTATTGCATTCTTAACAGGTGGCAATAAGGATTTCTGTGGGAATTTAAAAAAATGGCCACATGCTAATGGTAACAGTGCACTGCCATACATGAAATAAGTAGAAATTAGGAGGTTTTTAAGGCTGCGGTAAAAATGGCCTTAGCATGCAGGAGAGACCTGTGTAATGGTGTGTTAAGGTCCAATCTAAAAAAAAAAAAAAAATAGAACTACCAAAATACCACAAAAGCTTACTCTGGAAAAGGAAATACAGAACTTGCAAAGATATATATCTAATTCCAACAGGAAAATATTAGCTTGAAAACAGGTATTTAAATCAGAAAGACAGGACAAGACAAAATAAAAGGTACCTTAACACCTCAACACAGCGCTCCTGCTTTTTGCACGCCAATTCGGAACTACCTGTTGTGCTACTGCAGGAGCCCAGCGGTAGTTCCCACAGCAAGCATGTGCCATTTCCGGCGCTACAAAAATAATTTTGTATTTTAGTACCACCAGGGCTAACCCGGTAGTAATTGGGCAGCGGTTTACACCGGGTTACCGCAGGAGCCCTTACTGTCACCTAAATAGGTGGCGGTAAGTGATCCCCCCCAGAAATAGCTGTGCGTCAATCCCTGTGATTAGCACAGGGCTGTTTCCCCTTTTAAAAAACAGCCTTTTACCTGCTGCGGTAAAAGGGGGCCTCGGCGCTTGCCAAAAACATGCGCCGAAACTACCACAGGCCCCCTTTTTACCACAGCTTGGTAAAAGGGATCTTTAATGAACTGTTGCTACCTCACATCAGCCAACCATTGAAAACCAGTTCCAAGAAGGAACACGCTAGGGAATGCTCTGCAAAATAAGCATGTATTGCTATAATTAATGGCGGCCCTTAAAAATGCTCCAATAAAAATTCCTAAAGAGGGAAGTAACTTCCTCAATTATTCATGCCAGAAAACTCTGCAGGCTAACTATAAGGACAGCATAGGACCAAAAAAATATGCACCGTACCATAAAAAAAATCTCTTTTAACTTAAAGGCTACCAATAATGCTGTCTGAAGTCAAAAGAGCAAGAAATTAACTTAAAACTAGGAAAACTGCCTTCAGTACCCATAAATAGATGTAGGCATCAGTCCGCATCAACAGCACAGCTGCCTTTTAAAGTCAGCATTTTCCTGCAGCTGAGCTGCGAGTGACAGCTGAATTGGGTGTGTGAGAAAAATGAAAATGAAATTTGAAAATAGCTAAAGAAGCCCCCCCCCTTTTTTTAAAGGTTTGTATGGAGGGAAGGGAAACGTCTGAGAGCAAGAGAGAAGGAAATTCTAATTACTTTAGCGTAATCAGCCAAAGATCAGCATTAAGCAGGTTCTGTGGTGCATGACAGTGTGATGCTTTTGCTGAAAAATTCATTAGGATAGTAGAATATTATTCTCTGGTATTATGCACTGTTGAATAAGGTTCTGCAGTTCATGTTAGAGCACCAGTGAAGCTTCTTTATTGAAAGATGGCCATGAAAAGAAGCAGGCTGCTGTAAACACATAAGCAGTGCCTGATTTGATTTTTTTTCTCTCTCTCTCTCTTTCTCTGTGTCAGGGATGATGAGAGGGATAGAGAAGGTGCAGCTGTAACCAGGGCCCCAGGTACTGGCTGCCTATCTCCCTTCACTCACCCCCCACTTACATCATTGCAAGAATTTATTTGAGAACAAAAAAGGATTAACAAGTGAAAAACCGCCGCCTTTAAAATCTGTAAATAAATGTACCCAAGCTATCTCAAGAAACTGCTTTCAGCAGTTAATACACGAGAATGAATACAACCCTTACCCTTACAAAGTTGAGTCATAATAAAGAGAACACTTCTGTAGTACGATTAGAAAGAATTAAATGTCAAGAAATCCATAGAATTCAATATAGTAAAAGCAAGAACTTTTGTTTGATTTTCCTAAAGATTTTCTAAATAGAAGGATGGCAGCATTTTAAATTTGCAGAGGTTTGAAAAGCTTAAAACTGGCACCAGCAGTAATAAAGCTTAGATTATTTTTTACATGGATAAGAGGCAGGAGTCCCAGGAAGCGAGGTATAGCAGCAGTGGCGTAGCCAGAAGGCAATTTTTGAGTGGGCCAACAGGTTGGATGGGTGGGCACTAGACAGTGGTGTGCTGGTAAATGTTTAACAACAGGCTCTCTCCCCTGTCCACCTCTGCGCCTCCCCTAAAAATTGCAGAGCTGGCTATAGCCGGGGAGAGAGCCGGGGGGGGGGGGGGGGGGGGGCAATGCATTACTCTCTCCAGGAAAAAAAATTAAATGATCCCAGGTTCCAATCTAATTCATGCTTAATGTGGGATACAATACCATAAATAAGTAAATAAATATAAACTTTTAATGTTGAGCACCTGATTCTCAGAGTGGACATATTCCAAACACTATAATGAAAATAAAATGATTTTTTTCTACCTTTGCTGTCTGGTGACTTTGTTTTTCTGATCATGCTGGCCCAGTATCCGATTCTGCTGCTATCTGTCCTCTTAACTCCGTTTCCAGGGCTTCCTTTCCATTTATTTGTTTACTTTCCACCTTTCTTCTTCATTTCTTGTCCTACATCCATAAGTAAAAGCTAGGTCCTCCGCAAACTTGACTGTCCAGTGGATCCAGCTTTTGCCTATTTTCTTCATCCATGTGCAGTTTTTCTCCTCTCTTCCTTTTCCCTCATCTCATCTCCTTCCTCACTCTTCCCTCCCCTCCATCTATGTCCTGCATTTCTTCTCTCTCCCTTCCCTCTCCTCCATCCATGCCCAGCAACCCTCCTCTCCCCTGCCCTCCCCTCCATCCACCCATGTCCAGCAAGTCTCCTCTCCCCTCCCCTCCCCTCCATCCACCCATGTCCAGCAACTTTCCTCTCCCCTGCCCTCCCTTCCATAGACCCATGTCCAGCAACTCTCCTCTCCCCTGCCCTCCCTCCATCCATCCATATCCAGCAATTGTCTTCTCTCCCTTGTATCCCTCCATCCATCCATACCCAGCAATTCTCTTCTCTCCCCTGCCCCCCTCCATCCATCCATACCCAGCAATTCTCTTCTCTCCCTTGCCCCCTCTATCCATCCATACCCAGCAATTCTCTTCTCGCCCCTAACCCCCTCCATCCATCCATACCCAGCAATTCTCTTCTCTCACCTGCCCCCTCTATCAATCCTTACCCAGCAATTCTCTTCTCTTCCCTGCCCCCCTCTAGCCATCTATACCCAGCAATTCTCTTCTCTCCCCTGCCCCCATCGATCCATACCCAGTGATTCTCTTCTCTCCCCTGCCCCCCCAGCTGTCCATACCCAGCGATTCTCTTTTCTCCACTGCCCCCCTCCATCCATCCATACCCAGTAATTCTCCTCTCTCCCCTGCCATCCCCTTCCCTCCCACTCCCATCCATGTCCAGCGATTCTCCTTCGCCCCCATCCTCCCCTCCCATTCCATTCCACCTGCCCACCTTCTTCTCCCCCCAAACACCCCCCTTTTTCTTCCTGCCACAGTGCCCTGCATGGTTTAAATCTTTTTTTATTACCTCCATCGAAGCGGCCGCGTCATTGAAAGCCTGCCCATCAAGCATTCCGTTCGTGAGTTCGTTCCCTCAGAGTCCTGCCCTCGCGGAAAGAGGAAATGATGTCAGAAGGCGGGACTCTGAGGAAACGAACTCATGAAGGGAAGGCTCGATGGGCAGGGCTTTCAATGACGCGGCCGCTTCGACGGAGGTAAAAAAGATTTAAACCTTGGGCGAGGGGATGTTGGGTGGGCGGGCCTGGAGGGAAAGTGGCTGGGCCTGGGCCCGTCCAGGCCCGCCCGTGGCTACGCCCCTGTGTAGCAGGATCCCTGATTTCCCTCCACAGGCCTACATTCATCTGTATCCTTTCTGATACACATCTCCATGATGTATGAGAGCTTTCAGCAGTAAAACGTATAAACCTCGCCTGCATTCACAACCCCATTTCAGCTTTCCAAACTTTCACCCTTTCACCCTTTCACCCTGTGTCTGTATCTACAGACACAGAAAATAGATGCATACGGAAAACAAATATCTATTCTATGCTCACACCCTTTCCTCCCAAACAGCCAAACATACCCACAAAGCTATATTTATATATTCACAGTACATATTTTATGCATCTATATAATTTTTGTAATTCTGGCTCTTAGTATTTCTGGGATCTGTCTTGGAAAAAAAAGTTTTATTTTTGCTGAGAAGCTTCTAGGCAGTTATGTGATGCATAATAACATCTCCACCTGGCATTGTGTATACCGCCAGCTCATAAATGCAGGAGTGATTTATAGTTTTGCCTTAGTAAAAGTGGAGCACTGACATAAACTCCCGAAAAATGTTTTCAACACAGGGTAGGGCTTTAAAGGGAAAGGGACTAGGACTTGATATACTGCTTTCTGTGTTTTTTGCATCGACATTAAAAGTGGTTTACATATTATATACAGGTACCTTATTTGTACCTGGGGCAGTGGAGGGTTAAGTGACTTGCCCAGACTCACCAGCGGCTGCAGTGGGAATCAAAAGCAGCTCCCCCAGAACAAAGTCCACTGCACTAACCGCTAGGCTACTCCTCCACTCCAGGCAGCATTGGTTTGAGAAGTTTATAAGTCACACAGGACACACAAGCTGTGATACATAGAGCCCTTCACAGGTTCCTTTATTCATTAACTTTTCCATTGCTCTCTTTGAAACTTTATGGGGTCTGTCAGTGGAAGAGAAAGCAGTGGCCCTTTGAGAAATGAAAGTATACGGACTTCAAGGTGGATGGGAATGCAAGCAGAACAGCTTTAAGGTTCCAGTTGCCTCTTTCTGTTTTATGTTTTCAGCTGCTGAGCAGAGGTATGCAGTGCCTCAGTGTAGAATATAACATCAAAGTTCATTTTACATTTTAAAGCTAGATTCTGGAAAAAGGATTGTGAAATGAGGGCTTCCAAAACCTGTTCTGGTGACCCCCAGACCAGTCATGTTTTCAGAACATCAGGAATCAATATGCATGAGACAAATTTGCATCCACTGGATCCCCTTAATATTCAGATTCTATTTATGCATATTCGTTATGGATATCCTGAAAGTCCAACTGACTGTGGGGTCACCCTGCTGATTTGATACATGCTACTCTAAATCCTCAGAACTTAACATAACAGGGTTTTCTTCACCCTCCATTGTCTCAGCTCAGGTGCAAATGTAGAGCCCTGGTTGCCTTTGCTAAATAGGGCCTTTAGATTGTAAGCCCTCTAGGGACAGACTGCCTGATATTGAAAACCATTTAACCAGCCAGGAAAGGCTCCTGGACGGTTAAATGGCACTTAACCAGCTATCCGGCAATATTCAGCGGGATATCACTGGTTTATCCTGCTGAATATTGCCGGTTAGCTGGTTAGCAGATAATCGGTTATATCGCACACACAATATGTAGGTATATCTTTGGCTTGTTTAAACTTAACTGGCCAGCGCTAAATATTGGCTTGGCCGGTTATGTTTAAACTAGCCAAAAATAAAACGGATATTCGATGCCAGCCACCAGAAATGACCCTGCAGTGAATATCAGGTTCAGCGTTGACCGTGGGAGGCAGCTTGGCTAACGCCCATAGTCTGAATATCAGGCCCAGGGACTATAACTTTCATTGAACTACCAGTGAAAAGGCATGAGCTAAATCACGATAAAACTAGTATGAATCTATTTTGATCTAATAAACTCTGGGAATCTCCATTGTCTGTTGTATATCTTTAGTTAAGGCTAAGGGTAAATTGTTTTATTTAAAATGAATGGATGTGTATAGTTGGTGTGTTTTTTCAAGTGAAAAAGGTGCCGGTACTCAAATGCCAGGCCACCCTTCAGGGGTGGGGTGCCCACTGAGGGACCCACCACACAATAGCCAGGCCCCCTGCAACCAGTCACAGAATCTATGACAACACAGATTTGGTGTGTAGATCCTGAGCTCTTTCTTTAGAACTTGGGAACCATGGGTCAATTTTAGCAGACAATTGTTTCTATGGAACTTTGGAAGGCTAAGTGCTTTGAAAATATGCCTCAATGGAAAAGGTGCCAGTACTCGGTACCCCCAAGTACCCCCTCAAAAAAGCCCTGTTAGTGCCATGTGTCCACAACAGAACTAGATATTAGAAATAGACTATCATTTGAATTGACATGGGAAATGCAACTATATTTGCCATGTCATTACATGCCGCTAAGTGCACACTCTTTCCTAATAGTGTATACATCTGTGAAACATCATGAATGGAATGTAACCCCCAGTTTAGAGTGTATGCCTCATGGTGTGGGGACTGAGTACACAATCACATTTATTGGTTGAGGGGCCAAGGCCAGGACTGGAATTACTCCAGGAGGCTGAATAAGCAATTCAGACTTTTATATTTCTTCGCAAAATAACTGAGCCTACTCCAATGTACTTCTCTCTGAAGTAGAACCTTTACTTAGAGGTTCTTTTACGAAACTGCAGCAAAAGGGGGCCTGTGCTAGCCGAGGCCCCCTTTTACCGCAGCGGGCAAAAGGCAAGCTTTTTTTAAAACAAATGGACATGCGGCAAGAAAAGCACTTGCCACACGCCCATTTCGGGTGGGAGCCCTTACCGCTACCAATTGAGGTGGCAGTAAGGGCTCCCACGCTACCCCGATGGTAACCTGGCAGCACACGGTACTGCCGATTACCGCCAGGTACACACCGTAAATGGTGCACGCCGGGGGTGGGAACTACCACTGGGCTGCTGTGGTAGTCCAACGGTACTTCCATTTAATGAGCGGCAAGGCCGCTGTGGGCTTACAGTGCTTTGTAAAAGGGCCCTTTAGTGTCTTTAAGGCGTTCCAACATTTAACAGTGAGTGGCAAGGCATAAACATGTTGCAATAACAAACTATGTACAAAGCCTCTGCTTCACTTCCCTCTGGCAATTTTTTAGTAATGCTTTGCTCTTTACTCTTCCTAGCTTCCATCACAGAGATGGCAGAGGTTAAACAGTTTGTACAGTTACTTCTTGCTGTAGGGTGCGGTTTAGATATACTTTCTCTGACAAGATTATCAGTGCTATTAATCAAATAAGTATCACTTACAGATTAGCAGGCAGTAAGATAGAGACAGTTACTCTGCAGTCAGATGTTATCTCATTAGAAGTCCTATTAAAGTGTACTCTTTGTTAATCTTGCTGGGGGGGGGGAGGGGGATATAGGTGTTATCTCTTATCTCTAGATATCCCTTGGATCACCATCGCCTCATTAGAATTTCACAGAGGCCCAGATGCATCAACCGTACGTAAAAAAATCTAAAACGTTAAAGAAGTTACTGAATGTAAAAAAACGAAGAATGCACAAAGGATAGGGAATGCAAGTGAGCTGTTCATTGCAGCTCACTTGCATTCACTAACCCTTCGGTAAAAACATCTGTAATCGGCCCGTAAGGCATGCGCAGAGCAGCCGAGCGTTATGCTGGCTGCTCTGCGCATGTCCCAAAACGTCAAAACAAAAACAAAACAAAAAACCCCAAAACACGTGTGTTTCGGGAGGGGGCAAAGGCGCTCATCAGGAGCGTCCTTTATGAGCGTCCTTGCCCCCCCCCACTGCCCGAGGTCGCCGCTGCTCCCCGCTTGCCAAAAATTCAAAGTTTATGCTGCCCCGGCTCGCCCCTCCCTTCCTCTCTTCTCTTTCTTCTCAGTTCTGCCTCCCGCTATTCTCCGCCCCGTACCCCGCCCCTGCCACCCTCCCTGAAGTCGTCACCGCCGTTTCCCCCTCCACCGGTGCCCCCCTCCTTGTTACCGGGCCGTGCAGCGCCTCTCACCTCTGTGTGAGGGCGCTGCACAGGGAAGAACAGCTGATCGTCTCCTCTGCAGTCTCCGATGTCCCTCCTCCCTCCTGGGCCCGCCCTCCTCTGATGTAACCAGACAAGGGTGGGCCCAGGAGGGAGGAGGGATATCGGAGACTGCAGAGGAGACGATCAGCTGTTCTTCCCCGTGCAGCTCCCTCACACAGAGGTGAGAGGCGCTGCACGGCCCGGTAACAAGGAGGGGGGCACCGGTGGAGGGGGGAACGGTGGCGACGACTTCAGGGAGGGCGGCGGGGGCGGGGCACGGGGCGGAGAATAGCGGGAGGCGGAACTGGGAAGAAAGAGAAGAGAGGAAGGGAGGGGCGAGCTGGGGCTGCTTAAACTTTGGATTTTTGGCAAGCGGGGAGCAGCGGGGAGCAGCGGCGAACTCGGGCGGTGGGGGGGGGCAAGGACGCTCATAAAGGACGCTCCTGACGAGTGCCTTTGCCCCATCCCGATCCTTTTTTCCCCTTTTTTTTTAAATGCAGGGGGAGCGGGGAGCAGCAGGGACCTCAGGGCGTCAATAAAGGACGCTCCTGACGCCCGTTTTTTCCCCTCCCTCCCGATTTTTTTTTTCATTACATTTTGGCAGCTGGGCAGCTCTAACGAGATTTCTCGGCGTTTCGTTCGGTTTTCCTGCGTTAAACAAATCGGAAAAGGTTAGTGCATGTCATTTCAATAGGGTTTCTACACTAATTGCTCATCTGCATTCCGTTTTCGTTAGCTGCTACCATCGTCGGAAAATGGGCTTTAGTGCATGCAACGGTTTGAAAATTCTTCCTTAGAGGCTCATTTTTGGCTCGTTAAAGCTTAGTGCATCTGGCTCAGAGAAAGGTCCAATCTTTTCTCCACTTTAGTAATGGAGCAGAACAGAAGGGAAATTGAGGGGGTTCTCAAACCTTTTAATCCAGACAGGGCAATGTTCCTGGCACCTGCATACTTCAAATTGTCTCTTGGCACACAGTACTAGGTTGATCAGAATGATCCAGCCAGTGGATTATGTAGCCTAGGTAATTTGCTGTCAAAGTGGCTGCAAGTCTCTCCCTATCTTTAAGTTGCTTAGCACAGGGAGGTTGAAACCCAAGGCAGTTGTGCTCTTGCTAGGTGATAGGAATTCTGTCCTTGCGCTTTAGATGTTCCTGAATCACATGGATTATGGACAAGGAACCTGGGTATTGACAATAAAGTGCTCAGTATCCCCTTCCCCTTTCTTTTGATTATCTGTGCTGCAGAGGCTCCCCGATTCCTCTGCAGTATGTGAGACAGCAACTTTTCAGGTTCTGGTTCTTGCACTTCCCTATCACTTCACTGCCTTTGATTGTGCCATTCTGGGTGATTAGGCAAGGCTTCTAATTACTGGGCAGTGTATTATAAATCATATTAAGCGGATCAGTCGAAAATTATGGAAAGAGTGCCAACCTCATCACTACTGAATTCCTCATACTGCTACTTACGAAGAGTGGGTGCATGCATTACACTATCAAGAAACATAATGGTCAAATTCACCCCAGATAACCCGACCTTTAAGAAGTGGCTCAAGACCTTCCTTTTCGGTAGAGCATATGCCGTGAGCCCTCCTGGTGTTACATCCTTCTGAACCACGGCAGCCTTATCGACAAATTGTCACCTTCCCCTCTCTCCCTCTCCCTCCTGTTTTTCCTCTTTCCCTCCTCTGACACTAATTACTGTCTTTTGTATTAATGTTGCTTAATAGACTATTGTACGCCACATTGAGCCTGCCCATGGGTGGGAATAATGTGGGATATAAATGCCATAAATAAATAAATAATAACATAGTAATTGTCCATCCAGTCTTCCCAACAAGGTGGCCAGATGTGAATCTGGCACTCTGCACAGGTTCTGCTTCTTCATGATTAAACACTGGTATACTTAATCTCTGTCTCTCCCTGCCAATGGAGCACAGACCATAGAGGTCTGTCCAACATAGTCCTACTTCCCAATTACTGGAGTTATCTCGAAGCCACTCCAGCCTTGATCCTAATCTATTGTTTGCCATTTATGGGACCCGTGACCATAGAAGTCTGCCCAGAATTGATTAAGCTTCCCAACCTCTGAAGCTGCCATAAACGCTCGCTCCAGTTATGAGGTCATTTAAGTTTTGCTTTATTTGGATGCCATCATTTTTCTATATAGTGATCCACTGTGTTTATCCCACACATTCTTGAAATCCATCCCCATTTTTGTCTTCACAACCTTCGGCGGGAGGAGTGTACACTCTTAATGATGCTGCTCCCGTAATGACAAAATGCCAAAATCCCCATGTAAAATGAAAATTGCCGTAAATGACATGGAAAATTACACAAAACAAAAATTTTCCAGCTGCCCATCCTTACTAGATGAATTTCACCTCCCTTCCTTTTCTCATCCCAAATAATCATGTAGCCAATTTCTTGGCTGCTGTGCTTCATTTTTGTACTGAATTCCCGAGTTTCTCTTCTCAGTAAACTTAATACATTTCCTCTTACACTGTAACGGGGACAACCCCTCTTCTTTCCTCTTTCTAAGAATTTCGTTCCTTGACTTATTCTGGCATTTTACACTTTGCACGGATCACTGTGATTTGTAGTATGAGGTGCTGATCTAGTACCCAGACTGACTTAGATTTGTAATGAACAATCACAAGCACTAATATTTCCACCAAAATGAAAATAGGCTTACGTTTTCATTTTGATATCGTTGCCTTAATGTACTCCATTGTCTTGTTCTGTTCTTGTAGCACAGCTGTAACACTTCTGTTAACTAATATTATTTGTGAGACAAACTGTCACTCAAACCTGATCTATGTTTTTTCATCACTGTATGACCTTACTGTGTGCCCAGATGTCACACGTTACCTTTCTCTCAAAGATCAAAAAATTGTTGCAGTCAGTTTCTACACAACACATTCCTCATAAATGTCACTTATGAATTTGACAACAATGAAACAGCTTTAATGTAAATTCTGTAAATATTGCTAGAGAAGTTCTGTAGATGTATTCGCTCTTTGCAGAAGCATAATTGAAAATACTTCCAGTGTTAACCGAAAACTTGTAGGATTGATAAAAACCTTGCTTTGGGGTGATTGCAGGAGAATTAGTTTGGTATCCGTATTGAGGGTACCGGAACAGCTCCTTTAGAAATGTGTCTGAAGTTCTGTTGTATTACTAATAGAAGGCTTCCACTCTGATAGAATCTGTATCAATATATGAAATTTCTGACAATACTAGGAAAAAAGGCCTATGCCTGTGAAATATCTTTGAATGATTTTTCTGGAAATGCAATGGAATATTTTACAGTGTATTAGTGAAATAAGTACTATGTATATTTCTTAGCTGAATCAAAACATTTGTTGCCATGCTGGTTAAAGGACATAGAAAATGTTGATGTCCTTTATTTATTTAGATTTTGCTCACACCTTTTTCAGTAGTAGCGCAAGGTGATTTATATTCAGGTACTCTGGAAGTGTCTCTGTCCCAAGAGGGCTCATAATCTAAGTTTGTATTTGAGGCAATGGAGGGTTAAGTGCCTTGCCCAAGATAACAAGGAACAGTGGTGGGATTTGAACCAGCCATCTCGGGATTACAAGACCAGTGCTCTAACCACTAGGCCACACCTCCACTCCTTTGTTAAGCACTTGCCTACATGAACTCCTCCTCATTGTAACTCATGACATCATTTTCATTTTTTCAATCCATGTGATTCCTTTCTGAATCTTATCCACATCTAAGCACATTGAGGAGGAGACTAATGGTTAGAACAGTGTACAGATTCTACCATGGCTGCTTGTGATTTTGGACAACTCACTTAGGGGTCCTTTTACTAAGGTGTGCTAACAGATTTAGTGCATGCTAACAATTAGCACATGCTAAATGCTGCTCAGCCCATTGTATACCTATGGGATGCATGGCACGTAATACACACTAATTTGTTAACGTATGCTAAATCCATTATCGCACCTTAGTAAAAGGACTCCTTAATCCTACATTGCTTCAGGTACAAACAGATTATGAGCCCTCTGGGGCCAGAAAAAAAAATACCTGCATATAGTTTGCCTTGAGCTACAACTGAAAAAAGTGTGAACAAAATCGCTTCCCCTTCCACAGGGATGTGCATTCGGAGACCCTTTTACTAAGCGGCGATAAAAGGGGTCTGCGCTAGCATCAGAATATGTTTTTGACTCATGCAGAGGCCCCCTTTTACCGCAGTACATAAAAGACTG
This sequence comes from Microcaecilia unicolor, assembly GCF_901765095.1. Taxonomy (NCBI): domain Eukaryota; kingdom Metazoa; phylum Chordata; class Amphibia; order Gymnophiona; family Siphonopidae; genus Microcaecilia; species Microcaecilia unicolor. The sequence continues at coordinate 76,513,908 of NC_044037.1, forward strand.
TCTCTTTAAAAAAAAAAAAAAGAAATGGCTGTGCAGTAAGTGAACCGCTTACTGCGCAGCGATTTCAAGGGGGAGGACTTACAGTGCCCCTGCGCTAACCTGGCGGTAATCAGGCAGCGCATGGTGCTGCCCAATTACTGCCGGGTAAGCACCTGCACTACAAAAATAGAACATTTTTTGTAGCGCTGGAAATGGTGCACGCTGGGGGTAGGAACGACCGACAGGCTGCTGTGGTAGTCTGGCGGTAGTTGCTGTTTGGCGCACGGTAAGCCCGCGGTGGGCTTACCGCTGCTGAGTAAAAGGGCTCCTCAGTTCTTTTGGGCACCTTTATTTTATTGCACATAAAATTGATTGTACAAATGAATATGCCTACAGTTAATTTGCGTGTATAAAGTTTCAACACGCATACAAAAATAGCTGTTAAAACAAATGTATGAAACAAACAGAAGAAACACCCCAAAATTGGTGAAAAATTCAGAAAAACAGATTGGGGGGGAGGCGTGTCAAGATAGCGGTCTGAATACGTTTGCTGTTCAGTTGAATTCGTTTGCTGGCGTTTATTCCTAAGTTTCCTAATCAAAATGCCGCATACCAAAAGAAAGGGGATAGTGAAGGTACAAACGCCGATGTCCAGAACATCGTCCCCGATCCAGCAATCGGAACCCCACTTACCAGGCAAATGGAGCCCGCGCTGAGAGCCGAAGAAGGAGCGACGGCACTCGCGGGACTTGAAACATCGTTGTCTCCTCTGGAGAGTAATCCCCCTCCGTGCCCAGCATCGCAAGGGTGGAGAGCGGAGGCAATGGCAGAATCGGAAGTTGGTATCGGCCGGACCTCAGACGGCGTCGCACACACCCTGCTGACTGGTGATTTAAACTTGGAGCTAATTTCTCCCACGGAGGTTACTCTGGAGGCAATTTGGAAAGTCTTACAGGATTTAACAAAAGTAGTTGCGAAAACTGCCCAGGACAATTCACAAATCATGAGTAAAGTGGATAATTTGGCTACCTCAGTGGAAAAAAATCAGCAAGAAGCTTCTAGCTACAAAGAGCAAACGCAGCAAGAGTTGAAAGATCTAAAAGCCACTACTGAAGTGTTAATAACAGATAAAATGTTGATACATACTAAAATAGAACAAATTGAAAATTATAATAGATATTTGAACTTGAGAATGTTGAATTTTCCTTTTGTGGAAGGGATGAGTTCGTCAAACCTCTTTAAAATGTACTTACAGGATATACTTCTTTATCCAGCTGCAGCTATTCTTCCATATAATAAGATTTATTATTTACCATTACCTAAACAATCAAATGTTGCTGCTGTTCAAAATGAAGAATTAATATTCTCAAGGAAATTACCAATATCAGAACAAAATATTCAAGGATTTGAGGACATTTCAGCGTTTTTGGAAGAATCAATCTCAGAAGTGGCCCAACGTCAGACTTTAATTGTATCATTAGTCTTCGAACAAGATCTGAATTCCATAATAAAACTGTACTTTAAAAATTCCTTGAAATTATACTGTGGACAAAGAATATGGATAATTCCAGATGTCTCTAAGACAATACAAGATAGAAGGAAGAAATTTTTGACATTAAGAAAGGAGACTAGGGCATTGGGGGCGACCTTTTTATTAGCTTATCCTTGCAAATGCTTAGTTAAATGTATGGGTAATAAGTATATTTTTTATGAACCAGGGCAATTAAAAAGTTTTCTTGAAATGAAAAAACTATCCAACTTGCCAAAAGAGTAAAGTAAACAACTGATTAACTATTAAATATAAGAGGGTAACTCAGACCAGGCCATTTACCTATATAATTTTTTTTTATTCTTCTTTTTGATCTCCTTATCTCAAACACACCTCTCTTAATTTTTGATTGTGGTCTAAGGAAATGGGAAACTTGATTTTTTAAATTGTTCTTATTTACTATTTCTTATAATTATGTGTTCAAATTTTTCATTGTTATTACTAAACATGATTATCGTGTAAAATTGTAAAAGTGATTAAATAAAATAATAAAAAAAGAAAAATTCAGAAAAATAAAAATGAACCAAATAGTTTTTGGGCAGTGCACTTTCCTAGAATTCTGTTTAACCTCCTATCAAGTTAATATGGGATAAATTCAGTAAATGGTGCCTAAGTACGACTGGTAGCGCTATAGAAATGATTTATAGTAGTAGTAGTAAAGATCAGTGCTGAGAAAAATATCACTTAGTGCTATTCTATAATTGGAGCTCAGAGTTAGGCACCATGTATAGAATAGCGCTAAATGCCGGGAACTGCGACTATATTTAGGAATGACCATTTACACCAACGAAACCTTGGTGTAAATCCTTGTGCCAAAATTATTTATTTATTTATTTATTTGTTAGGATTGATTTACCGCCTTTTTGAAGGAATTCACTCAAGGCGGTGTACAGTGAGAATAATCAAACATGAGCAATAGACAATTACAGCAGTAAAAATATTCAAATAACAGTACAAAGTATGGCATAGTATACTAATTACCATGTCAATACAATATGTAATAGAACATTTTAATTGACAGTGAAGGGTATAAGCAAAGGTGGAACATATAGAGAGGTAAGAGAGTAGGAAGACTTAGAAAATAAGGTGTCTCATTTAAAGAAAGGTGCACATGAGGTCAGAGAGATGGTTAACATATATCAGCTAGGATAGGAGTGGATCCCCCTTATTCTTTAACACAGCACCTAAATTATGAGAACACCCCTAATCCAGCCATGTCCTTCCCATAGCTGTGCCCCCTTTTTGGCGTGTGGATCTGGGTGCATAAATATACATGCATAATTTTTAATTAATACCAATTAGCACTGATGATTGTTACCTCCCAGTTATCAGCGCTAATTTGCTCATTATTCAATTAAATTGGGTGCACACCCAAATTTGCATACCCAAAGTAATGCAACCTTTATTGAATTGGGGGGGGGGGGGTACATGTCATATGACTCTTCCCAACTCATACCCAAATCCAGGAGTGGAGGAGTCATCTGATGGTTAGAGTAGCAAATTAAGAACTACAAAAGCCCAGTCCAAAACTGACTGTAGTCTCTTGGGATCTTAGGCAAGTTACTTAACCTTCCACTGGCTCAGGTGCAAATTTAAGGGGGAAGTTATCAATGTGGGCTACCATTAAGATGGGTTATTTTACCACAAATGGTGCTTTTTTAAACATAGGGACCCTGTGCTAAAATAGAAAGCCAGTTCAGTGTTCACAGATAGCACATAGCTGCTAACCAGCTATATTGCGAATATTCAAGCACTGGCCAGCTATGTTTAGTGGCCAAACTGGACCATCTAAATAGTAGTCCTGTCTTTGGCCACTATAAGCTTAACCAGCCAGCGCTGAATATTCGCTTAGTTGGTTAAGTTTGAACTGGAAAAAAAAACCCTGGATATTCAATGCCAGTCACCGGAAATTCATTCCTCTCCTCCCCCACCCATGCAGATGCGCTAAGCATACCTTTGCTAGCAGGGATGCCAAACCCCTCCAGCCAAATAAATGGACTGCTGCTGTTCCTCGCCAGGTCTGACGGAACACAGTAAGCAGGTTATGCATGGCAGGGGACGCCATCATTTGGGGGCATCAGAAATGGAGCGTGCTGGGCCAGCATATCTTCCCCTTCTCTCTACTCCCATCCGGCATCTCCCTCGCCTGCCCAGTCTAACTTAAAAATGTTTTTTTTTTCTAAACAGAGGGTTTCCGGTACGGGAGCGATTCGAACATGCTGCCTTAGGGCTTCGGCCTCCTCAGCACTCTCTCTCTGCTGCTGTAGTTCATCCAGGTGGAAACAGGAAGTTGCATCAGAGGTGGGGAGGACCATGGCATAGGGAAAGTGCCGAAGGAGGCTGACGGCAGTGTGTTTGAATCGCTCTCATGATGGAAACCCTCTGCTTAGAAAATAACATTTTTAAGTTAGACTGCGCAGGTGATGGAGATGCCAGACAAGGCGGGGGAGGTAAGGGTTCAAAAAGAGGAGATGCCGGAACGAGGGTAGGGGGGGAGATGGAGTGTAAGAAATAATTGGCTTGGGAAAAGAGGGCAGGTGGGAGAATGGGGAAGAGAGAAGACAGAAAGGAGATACTAGAATGGGGGGATGGTGCCAACTGATAATATGCAGGGGGGCGCCAGAGTCCCTAGCACCGGCCCTGTTTCTTGCTGCTCATTTCTGGATCTGAGCAGAGTATGTACAAGAAGTCCCGGCATGCTGCTTAAAGCCGGAAACAAGCAGCGAGAAGCGGTGGCAGTCTGTTTGGGTAACGGGGCTCGGCATCCCCTCCAGCAAAGCAAAAGAGAGTTCAGGAGGGGGCTTGAGCCCAAATTTTGGAAGCAGGTTGTTAAAGTAACCACAGGGTGCCTACTTTAACAATCAGCTCCCAAAATTCTTAAAAAACGTAACAAATGCTGGCTCCAGCACACCACTGCCTGTGATAGAGATTCAGGTGCTCCATGACACTCTGAGCTCTCTGTGAGCCTTTTTTATATCATAAGTTAAAGCGGCTTAAACAGAATAAAGCCAGCATTACAATTCAGGGTTAAAAGATGGTAGTTATTGGACATGCTTCTCTGAGTCTTGGCTTGCTGCTAAAATGGTTCACTCAGTGGCAAAGGTTGAATACCACTGCTCTATACTGTTCAAGGACAGTAAATTAAAAAAGGCCACAGGAACCCCAAGTGAGTCCTAGGCAAATTGCTGTAGTGTATAAATAGCTGTGGGTGATTTATTTTTTTATTAATACATTGCAGGGTGTGTGTGTATGTGTGTGTGTGTGTGTATGAGAGAGAGAGAGAGAGAGAGAGAGAGAGAGAGAGAGAGAGAGAGTACAGCTTGAAATGCTGCTGTATTCAATACAGCATGGACTGTTGTGTTCTACAGCCTGGCATTGCAGTTAGAGCCCAGCTAAATATTTAACTGGAGCTCCAGTTTTGTTTTGTTTGGGGGAAATTTAGTTGGATAGATGTTTTCCTTTCTCTTTTCTCCTTTACAAATCTACTTGCTGCATAAATACTTCCCTAAGTAGGGGGCACTGCTGCCCTAAATGGCATTGACTTTTAATTGTGAGCAGACATATTTGTCAACTTGTCTAGGCACTTCCTTCTTAGATGAGGGGAGATGGTACCTTTCTGGCAGGTTCCAACCACAGGGCTGGTCTCATGCATCCCATACATGCTCCTTTGACTCCAGCACCTTTATTAGGGACTACTGAAATATATTCCATTCCAGGCAGCAAATCATTCCACTCCTAATTTTAACCGTTGTACTCACTGGAAATATGAGACCTCACAAGCGTCTGTACTTACCTCAGAATACTGCTAGCAAAGGACCACATCAGATATTTATTTACAGGTCAACTGTAATTTTCCTTTCAGGGATGTGCTGTCCTAGGTCCTCTTGTGGATGTAGCTTAGACAAGAACTCCAGTACTGGGTCCTCTGATGATAACCCTTACAGAAGGGTTGATGCAGAACCTTGTGTTAGGGTTACATATGGCTTTCTAAGACAAGGGTAACGCCAAAGGTTTGCTCCTATAAGCAGTAACCAATCAGGAACAGATTCAGCAAATGGCACTGAAAAAAATCACCAAAATGTTTTTGTTTCTCAGCATTTATATTCCACGTTATCTTGCAAATTCTAGGCGGATTACATCATTACATGCCAACCAGAAACACTTGGAAATCAGCACGATCATACCTAAACCTCCACTACCCAAGCAGCAAAGGACTCAAATACAAATCTACTTATGCATCCAGCTTTTCCTACTTAGGCACACAACTATGGAACACACTACCAAAAGTAATAAAAACTACGGTCGACCACCTAAACTTCCGGAAAGCACTAAAAACAGACCTGTTCAGAAAAGCATATCCCACCGACCCAACATAAAAGAAACCTGGATACCTGCGACATAATGAAACCAAAGATCGTGATGGACATATCCTTACTCTTCCTCTCCCTCTCTAATGTTCCCCAATTGTATTAACCACACATGTACCTCTGTCTACCACAATATCAACTTGTAATTGTATTAGTTCATACCGGAATCGGCTAATGCCGTTTACGGTACTATGTAAGCCACATTGAGCCTGCAAATAAATGGGAAAATGTGGGATACAAATGTACCAAATAAATAAATAAATAAATAATCATAAAACCATATAAAACACAATCAACATAAAATAGACTAAAACAAACAAAAATCTTAAACCAAAACAGGTGTGACAGTTTGATCTTATACCATTCCACAGCTCAAATTTAAAAATTTTACCTATAGGTCTCTGCAGATACAGTGTACAAAAAATTAATGCACATCAATATAGGCTTTTTGAAATAACAGAAAAAAAAATCCGTACAAAGTGCTATTCTATAAATGGTGTATCTGTGGTATTCTATAACTGTGATGAAATGCCTAACCACCCACCTGAGGTTACTCTGCAGCCACTTAGAGGGTCTATCCCCAGCACAGCTCAGGTCCACCTGCACCTGCTGCTTGTATTCTACACTAGTACCCTCCTTCCACCAACTGGGTCACAACTGCCTCTGGGTGAGTCTCCCACTCTCAAATTATCCCCAGTAATTTCTAGGTTACTAGAGCCATACTCCCAGTGGTCCCACAGTTCTCAGAAAGCACTCACAGACCCAACACACAAACTACCAGGATTCTTTATCAGTCCAGACAAGCAGAGCAAACAAACAATTGTGTTTATTCTCATAAAAATATTGAACAGTGGAACAAAATAGTGCAAATGGGCAAACAATAACAGGTAACTGAAATATGGACCAATTATAACACTAACTAAATATTTGCATACTGGCTGAATAGTACCTGGGAAGATCAGGACATGTAATTCACCGAGCCTTAGCAAAGAGATCTGTCTCTCTTTCTTCCTGGCTAAGACTGAAGGCAAAATCAGTACACTCTAAAGGAAATGAGCTCCTGGGCCAATCAGAGCCCAGTCAGCAAGATTTGAAAGTATACTGCTGCTGCTTGCTTTCTGCTTGTGTAAAGAAAAAGAACATTCAGTTCCCTATAACAGCTTTACAGCAAAGTAACACCACCTGCTGGCCAAATAGGAGAAATACACTTCAGAACATAATCAATGCAGGATAACATCCAACACATTCCACAGGCTCAAAGCACACTATCTCTTCACAATAACGCTATGCACAAATTTCTGGTATTCCCCACCCATGGCCATGTCCCCTTTTGGGTTGCACACTGAGATTTGGATGTGCAGTTTTATAGAATAATGTATAGTGAGAAGTGTGTGCAAATCCAAATTGGTGCCAATTAACATGAATAATTGATTGCTAGCACCCCATTATTGATGTTAATTGGCTCGTTACCTAATTTAGTTGCACACACGTCTCGGGATCACATGCATATTTGAGCACCCTATATCAGTGATGGTGAACCCTTCAGACCGAGTGCCCAAACAGCAACCCCAAATCTAATTATTTATCGCAAAGCACTGGTACTCATTATGGGCGGGGTCACCACATATGACTCCACCCCTATGATAGCCATACCCCTTACACCAGCCATGGCGCATATAAACAGACATCATTGAAAATATTATACTAGTATAGGAGAAAAAAAATAACTTGATTTTTTTTCATTATAAATCATTTCTGTAAGCTGTTACAGCTCCAGTATACCCAGTGCAAAATAAGACAGCAGATGTAAATTCTCAAATTGGACATATTCCAAACACTAAAATGAAAATAAAATGATTTTTTCTACCTTTGTTGTCTGGTGATTTTGTTTTTCTATCCATATTGGTCCTAGTCTCTGATTCTGCTGCTATCTGTTCTCTTAACTCCGTTTCCAGGGCTTCCTTTCCATTTATTTCTTTACTTTCCTTCTTTCTTCTTCATTTCTTGCCCTCCATCCATGTCCAGCAACCCACCTCTCCCCTCCTGCCACAAATGTCCAGCCACCCTCCTCTCCCCTCCAGCCACCCATGTTCAGCCACCCTCCTCTCCCTCCTGCCCTCCCTCCCAGCACCAGGCAGGCCTCCCTCCCACCAAGCACCAGGCCTCCCTCCCTCCCACTGAGCACCAGGCCTCCCTCTCACCGAGCATCAGGCCTCCCTCCCACCCAGCATCCAGCAGCACCCAGCATCAGGCCTCCCTCCCTCCCTCCCACCCAGCACCGGCCCTCCCTCCCAGCACCAGGCCCTCCCTCCCACCGAGCATCTGGCTGCCCTCCCTCCCACCCAGCACCAGGCCTCCCTCCCACCCAGCACCCAGCAGCACCCAGCACCAAGCCTCCCTCCCTTCCACCCAGTACCCAGCATTAGGCCTCCCAGCACCCAGCATCAGGCCTCCCTCCCTCCCAGCACCAGGCCGCTCGCCCACCCTCCAACCAACCAAGCATCAGGCCGCCCGCCCTCCCTCCCTCCCAGCATCAGGGCCCCACTTCCTCCTCTGAAATTTAAAAGGCATACCTCGGGGTTAAGGTGGCGTCGGCAGCGGCAGCGAAAAGCGTGTTCTTTGCTCAGTGCGCCTTCGGCCTTCCCTTCTGTCTCTCAAGCTCTGGTCCTGTGTCGGGGCTACATGCACGGTGTAGGACATAAGGCGGGGGGGGGGCGGGATGCGGCGGGGGGTCAAATGTAGAGGGGGCCAGGGTGTAATCTGTGGGGGCCCATGCCCCCGTGGCTCCACATAGCTACGCCCCTGATATCAAGTCCCATTTCCCTTTCCCTTTCATCCCACAAGAGAGGCTGACCAGAGAATAATTAGCTAACCTTTTATACCTCCTCAGATCTGGCATTAAAGTCCTGGCATCCAGCTTATCCTTTTGTTCTTCTGTGCACTTCTCTGCATTTGCGCTGAATAGCTAATTGCTTCATTAATACTGTTCGCTTCTGTTTACGCAAGGTTTTGTGCACAGTTAACTCATGCACAAAACTCATTTTTGCATTGTGCACCCACAAATTTGAATGCTAAAGGCAAGCTAACCGTATACAACACCTAATGTGCTTTACTGCATCGATCCTGAGTTGTCTAAACTCATTGCAGTGGGCTTTGATATCATTTCTGCTTCTTTTTAAATTCTGAGGAGGCAGTTCACTTGACATTAGTGAACTGGCAATGTTTAATAGCTCTAGTAGTTTAATTATCAACCTGCAGCAATAGCCTTCACTCCCCAGCACCCAGGCCTGGAGAATCAGCATCATTCTCGGTGCTTCTGGCACTCTCTTCTGCCAGGAAGAATGAGCTAAAGATTAATTTAGCCCCCTTCAATGGTATGAACTTCATTTGTCTCTAGCTTTCAATTCCCGCCTCTCGCTAGTCCTTTCATTCCCCAGCTTCTCGTATTTGGAAACTGTGTTCACCTCCTTGGGTGGCCTGATTCATTTTGCATATTCCATTTTGGTTCCTTCGGGGATTTGTTTTTCCTTGTTCGTTTTCATCATCTCCCCCCTCCCCCCCACGCCATTTCCTTTTTATCTGCTTAACGCTTTGCTTCCTATAATCAGCCACTAAGGCCCATTTTATCTTAAGTATGTTCATTATTAGTTGGCACACACACAACCTTTCAACACAACAATTTGGCTTTGAACATACTCCGCATTCTGTGTTGCTTTCTCCCAGTGTTCCACGTCACTGGATTTTACTGAGTAAATTCCCATTAAATTTTGCCTTGCAGATGTCATTTGCTTTCACCTAATGCTTCTCTCATATTTTTTCACCTTTAATTTCATTCTGTAGCATGTTTTGCTTGCAGTACACGTATACAGGGCAGGATTAATCCACTGGTGGGCCCTGGGCGAACAAGTATGCTGCCTTTCCCCCCACACTTGTAATATAAATACATTTTAAAATCCTATAAATGGGCCCCACATGGTCTGACTGCAGAGGAAAATCAGCAGAGGACAAAACAGCAGGTAAGGAATGCTGCTTGCTGAATCCTGCAGATTTCAGAACAATGCGGGGGGGGGGGGGGGGGGTGAAGAATACACAGACCTCTGCAGGCAGTGGTGGGTCTGGAGTCTGGACCTCCCAACCATCACCACCATTGTTCTTTCTACCAGCTATTGACTTACTGGGGTAAATGCCTTAAGAACCACTGAATTAGCAAAACTGAGAGGACCCCTTCTAAATAGTTGGGCCCTAGGAACATGCCTGGTTTGCCTATGCCTTCATCCTGCCCTGTACATACAGAGGACAGTTCTATAACTAGGAGCTTATGGTCCCTAGTAGGAGCATATTCTATAAAAGAAAGTAGGTACCTAATATCTTTATAGAATACTAGTGTAACAAGCAGAGGCGTAGCTGGGGGGGGGGGTGAGGGGGGGCCAGGGGAGCACCTGCTCCCCCAAACGGACTTCTGCCGGTGCCAGCACCTATTTTTTACACAATCTGCTGCATTTAAAACAGGCGCTGGCGGAAGTCTGCTGTCCGCGCCCCCCATGCCTTCAACCTGACTATGCTTCTGGTAACAGGTAATGTACATATGCAGTATTTAGGTCTGACTATTTACACCAGTCACAGAGCTGGTGTACCTGTGAGTGGCTAAATGCTGAAGATACAAGACATATAAGGAGAGACACGGGGACCTGAAGATGTATACCCTGGAAGAAAGCAGAGACAGGGATGATATAATACAGACATTCAAATATTTGAAAGGTATTAATTTACAAACAAAACTTTTCCAGAGACTGGAAGGTATTAGAACTAGAGAACATGAATTGAGGTTGCAAGGCGGCCGACTCAGGAATAATGTCAGGAAGTACTTTTTCACAGATAGATACCTGGAAAGCCCTCCCGTGGGAGGTGGTGGAGATGAAAGTGGTAATGGAATTCAAAAATGTGAGAGATAAACACAAAGGAATCCTCTATAGAAGGCATGGAACCAAACAAGCTTAGCAGTGATTAGATGGGACCACCAGTAATTGGGAAGCAAAGCAGTGATGGACAGACGTCTTCTGTCTGTGCAGAGCCGGTTTTAGAGAAGGTGGGGCCCAGGGCAGAAATTAAGAAGGGGGCCACTGATCCCACCCCCACCCCCACCCTGATTTCTCCACCTGCATTGCTACTACATGGTCCAGGCTTCTGCTCCCCTTCTCCCCACCACAGTCTGTCTCCCTCCCTTCACCTCACTTTGGGGTCTTCATTTAAATTTTTATTTCTCTTCTCAGAGGGGCCCCGGCATGGCAGCCATCCTCACAAGCTGCCTCCAGCTGTCCCGAAGCTTTCCCTCTCTGTTGAAATAGGAAATGATGTCAGAGGGGGCAAAATTGGATTGCGACAGAGAGGAAAAGGTTCAGGACAACCAGAATGCAGACCCGTGGAAGTGCAGACCAGTGGACAGACTGGGAGTGCAGACCAGTGGAATAAGGCATTCACACTGCCAGCTGCATCTTTCATCTCAATGTTCTTCAGTGGATTTTGCACCTGAACTATCAAAATTCACCTTACTGTGACTACTGAAAGCCACAAAAAATCTCCCTCATTGATGATTCAGCAGGCTGAGTGGTATTTACCATCATATGTAACCAGACATGGCATTTGATAGTGTACGAGTAATTCAGTTAGTCATCTGAATTGCATCTGTGTTATGCCAGATGACGTTTGATGTGTGTAAGCTCTCTCTTACATTTGGATCTCTCACTCACACATCCTTCAAAGCCTTTATAATCTGAGCCTCTGCCATGATGTGTAATATCTTTGTCCTTTCTATGTATTCTGGTTGCAGAAATCAGTGGGTCTGCCTTGGAGCTTTCCAGGTTTAACAAAGTGACTCAGGGAATTTACTTAAATTGCCAGATCTTTGGATGGGAGGAGGAACAGGAGAAAGATCTTGGCAGGAGTCTTCTGTTTTTGTGCTGTAGTTCAGGGGTGGGTAAACCTTTTGGTGCAAGGACCACACTGAGAGAGCTATGACTAGGCCGGAGGGCCAGTGCACTCTATAGTCAGACTACTGCAACCTACTCCTGACCGGCCTCCCACGTAGCCATCTATCCCCCCTTCAGTCCATCCAGAACTCTGCCACACATCTTATCTTCCGCCTTAACCGATATACTCATATCACCCCTCTCCTCAAGTCACTCCACTGGCTCCCAATCAGATACCGCATACAGTTCAAGCTTCTCTTACTCACCTACAAATGCACTCGATCTGCGGCCCCTCCGTACCTCTCTACCCTCATCTCCCCTTAAGTCCCTACCCGTAACCTCCGCTCTCAAGACAAATCCCTCCTTTCAGTACCCTTCTCCACCACCTCCAACTCCAGGCTCCGCCCCTTCTGTCTCACCTCACCCCATGCCTGGAACAAACTCCCTGAGCCTATACGCCATGCCCCCTCCTTACCCATCTTCAAATCAATGCTCAAAGCCCACCTCTTCAATGTCACCTTCGGCACCTAATCAGGAAAACTTAACTACCCCAACTTGACATTTCGTCCTTTAGATTGTAAGCTCTTCTGAGCAGGGACCGTCCTTAATTGTTAATTTGTACAGCGCTGCGTAACCCTAGTAGCGCTCTAGAAATGTTAAGTAGTAGTAGTAGTAGTAGGATGGAGGAGGCATCCCTCACTATGCCGATCATGACACCTGATATGAATAACTAAATAACCTCTAAGCATTAAAATGAATAACAAACACCGTAAGTATACAGCACAGAGGCGTAGCCAGATACCCAAGTTTGGATGGGCCTGGACCCAAGGTGGGTGGGCAGAACTCCCGCCTTGTCCTACAAGTGATTTGGTTTCTACCTCTCGCCTGCATGCCATATGGTCTTTCAAACATCCCCTCTCCCCCTATACCTTTTAAATAGCAGATTTTCACCGGCAGCAAAAAGTTGTTGGGAGTTTTTGGCTGGTGGGGCTTGGGGTCCCTGCCAGCCACATTATAGGAGTGCTGCTACTTGGTGGGCCTGAACCTAAAGTGGGTGGGCCTGGGCCCACCCCAGCCCACCCTTGGCTACGCCACTGATACAGCATCTGATTAGCCCTTATAGTGAAACCTTTGAGATGGGAGCAGTACTGGTTTGGAAATGTAAGGCAGGAGCAGTGCTGGTCTGGCCAGTGTAGAGAGGTGAGGCAGGAGCAGGCTAGTGATCCACAGATCCTCAGCCAACATCATGACAAAGGCCCTGATGCTCGAAGCTAACTGTGCTTGCAACATTTGATTTAGACTGGTTATAGCCAATCTAGTGTGCAAATTATTTGGGGCGGTCTTTTACTCAGGCACGCTCACGTTTTTGGCGCATGCTAAAATTGTAGGCGTGCTAAACATTAGAGATGCCAATGCATTCCTATGGGCATCTCTAACGTTTAGCAGGCCCACAATTTTAGCACGCGCCTTAGTAAAAGCCCTCAGAGTCTAATGCGCCAAGGGGTTCTGCATCGTTTTTACTGTTTGCCATAGCAGCTACCGATAATTCTATGGAAATGTATTACAGTGAGCTCATTAGTATTAAAAAAAGCATTCAGTGCACTGCATAGAAAGGAGCGCCTACCTTTAACATGCAGAATTTTCCGGCAGGTCTGGAGCTGTTGCTGCATGAGGGCTACTTCTCGGTGGATACGTCTGCTTGCATTTTGTGATAGCATCTGTGTGTGTGTGTGTGTGTGAAATGTGCTATGCACATGTATTATATGTATGTGTGTCCCACACATAACAGTACTGTTAAAAGTTGTTGTGGAATATTTTTAATAGTGTCCACATGTGTGTGTGAAATGTGCCTTGTGTGTGTATTATGAGTGTGTGTGTGTCCCATACATAACGGTAGTGTTAAAAAGTTGTTATGGAGCAAAAAAAAAAAAAGGAAACTCTGAATATGATGTCATTGGATGCATGCCTATTTTCCTGGGCATGTGCAGAACATGGACGCTTGCCAAGAGACTGTTCTGCGAATGTGCTGGGTGCTTTCTCTATCGAGCCGCTTGCAGAATTTCCGTACGTCTCATTTGCACGCGATTTCATTTGAGCCTCAAAATCTGTAAGTTCAGCCATGGCTATAAACACATGCAGTATTTAACGACGACTTTTGAGCATCTGCCTGTAAGGGGGTAATTCTCTATAGATCACCCAAAGTAAGGCATCAGGATGATGCATGCTAAGCACGAATTATATAACTCACGTAACCGCTGTTATAGAATAGAAGCACAAGTTCACGTTTACACACCAAACTTTAGGCATGAGCATTTACACTAGCTCAGTGACTGGCATAAATGCTTTGGTCTAGCTATAGGCATGCAATGATAGTATTTTCTGCATGCATTAATGCCGGACAAGCGCCTGATCTGCCTGTATTCCTCCCAGGTAAACATCCCCTCCTTGAAGTTGCATGCAACTTATAGAATACCGACTAAGGGCAATTACACACGTAATTGCTAACTGGGCCAATTAAGACCGATTATAGCCTATTATTGTTTATTAACACCAATTATTGGCTTGTTATTAAATTAAGTTACATGCACACCTGTCCTTATTCTAGAACATGTGTGTGCAAATTTATGTGCTAGTCACAGATTTGGGTGTAAAACTTTCTAGAATTGAGAGTAAGTGCTCTGAATGTCCACTTTTAATGACACATCAATATTACTACTACTACTACTACTATTTAGCATTTCTATAGCGCTACAAGGCATAAGCAGCGCTGTACAAACATAGAAGAAAGACAGTCCCTGCTCAAAGAGCTTACAATCTAATAGACAAAAAATAAATAAAGTAAGCAAATCAAATCAATTAATGTGAACGGGAAGGAAGAGAGGAGGGTAGGTGGAGGCGAGTGGTTACAAGTGGTTACGAGTCAAAAGCAATGTTAAAGAGGTGGGCTTTCAGTCTAGATTTAAAGGTGGCCAAGGATGGGGCAAGACGTAGGGGCTCAGGAAGTTTATTCCAGGCGTAGGGTGCAGCGAGACAGAAGGCGCGAAGTCTGGAGTTGGCAGTAGTGGAGAAGGGAACAGATAAGAAGGTGGACATTTAGGTCACTGAATAATGATGTCAGCAGGACAAGTGTAGGCTAGCCAGAGCCTATTGAAAAGTGAAGATACGGAGTGGACCAGAAATTATATGCCATGGGCCATATTTAGCTCATGGGCTATAGTTTGTCTCAGGGGCGTATCTGAACTGCGGCGGTAGTGGGGGCCAGGGCCAGAGTGAGGGGGCACATTATAGCCCCCTCCCCCGCCGCCGCCATTGCCGATCCCCCTCCCCCCAGCCGCTGCCATTGCCGATCCCCCCCCCGCCGTTGCTGTCGCCTACCTTCGCTGGCGGGGGACCCCAACCCCCGCCAGCCGAGGTCCGCGTCCTCCTGCCGCTGCTGGCTGCCTGTAAAAGAATTCCGTCAGCTGGCGGGGGACCCCCAACCCCCGCCAGCCAAGCCGAGGTCCTCTCATTTCTAAAGCTGGCGCCGAAAGTTTCTTCTGAGTCTGACGTCGCTGCATGTTGTACGTGCAGGACGTCAGACTCAGAAACAGAATGAAGCAACGGAGGGGGAGGGTTGGCAGCGGTAGGGGGGTCCAGGGTGAAATCTGCGGGGGTCCAGGCCCCTGAGGCCCCACGCAGATACGCCCCTGGTTTGTCTGCCCCTGCAATAGCCCCTCCTCTTCAGAAAATGTGTAGGGAACAGGAGGGGAAGGGCTGGAGAATGAAATAGAGAGTACTTGCTTTTTGCTCTGTAGTGCAGTGGCGTACCGAGGGTGGGGCAGTGGGGGCAGTCCTCCCCGGGTGCATGCTGCTGGAGGGGTGCAG